>NC_138792.1:18913877-19590501 GCF_965178545.1 Coloeus monedula | reverse complement strand
TCCGGCCTGGCCTGGGTCCTGTGCTGCTGATCCCACCCTGTCCTCTGGCTCTTCAACCTTCTTCCCACAGGACCAGGGCCTCCTGCACACATTTCTAGAGGTAACAGGAGTGACTTGGGAAATGAGAAATTTGCTTTAAGATGTGATTTCAGCCGTCTCACACCTAGGTGGGATTTTCAGCTCATTTCCCTGAATATTCCTCATTGGAGACTTCTTGCCTCAGGGCTAAAGCATCAGCACAAGCCACCAGAAGTGGAAGCTTCCCATCCTGCAGCCCAGAGCTGGGGTACAGGACTGGTGGCATTTCTTGGTACCATTCCCAGGTACCATTCCCAGGATACTGGATACCCTTTTCCAGGCCATCTTCACTGTCTTGTGAATGGAGCTCTGCAAGGTGATGGCTGAGTTTTTTGGGAGACAAGGCCAATTCCTCACAAACCCTCATAGCTAAACCCTTTACTTTCCAAAGGAAAGATGCCTTCCAAGGACAGCCAGCTGCCAGCAGATGGGCACAGCGGTGCAGGGCAGCTGCTGGAGCCGGAGGTGCTTCAGGGGCCTGGAGCAGGAGGCAGGACACCCACGGAGCCCACTCTGGGTGCTGCTGCCTCTCCACCCCCAGGCAGGTTTCTCACCATCTCTGTGGCAGCTCCGTGGCCCTTGGGTCTGTGGGATGTCCCTCCATGCAGCCACGGGCCCAAGGCCTCCTCAGCTCTCTGGGCTGTGTAGGTTGTTTTCCATCTCCCATCTGCTCCCTGCTGCTGCCATCTGGCTCTTTCCCAGCCTGGACACTTTCCTCTTCACACCTTTGTGTCTCCCCCAGGCTCTGCAGCTCCGGCGAATGTGGAGGCCTGGCTGCTGCTGCCATTTCCCACCTCCAGCGCTCCGGAATCATCTGTGTGCTCCTGCTGGGACACTTGTGGCTGCCCTCCACAAGGGACAAGTGCTGGTTGTCCCCCATTGCTGCTTCCTGCCCATTCCTAGGAAGCCATGTGGAATGCCCAGCAGGTTTGCTGCACCTCCTGTTTTCAGTTTTACTCCATGTTACTTCATCTTCCTAAACTGAACTTTCCTGGGCCATTCTCTGGGAGCCTTTAGGAGGCAAAACAGGAGCAGGACCCCAGATTGTCAGGGTTGAGAGGGGATGGGTGTCACTGTGCCACCGCCTGGCTCTGCCAGCCCAGCCTGGTCCTGCACAGCCACGGTGCTGAGGATGGGCAGGTTTGTGTGCGGCAGATGTGAGCCCAGTGTGTGACAGATGTGCTGCAGCATCTGGGCACGAGGAAGGAAAGGGCTCCCAGGGCTGGGAGCAGCCAGGATGTGGAGCAGAGTGACTCTGGAGCTGAATCTCAGCTGCCACAACAAAATGATGAGGAGTGGACCAGAACCCCTTAAATCCTCTGCTCAATGCACCCAAGCACGTGCTCTGCCTTCATCCTGCTGGGAGCAAAACCTCCTGCAGAAGGCTCCAGGGCAGCCCATCCTTGCTTCCTCACAGAGATCCCGGAGATCAGGGGCTCCCTCAGAGCCCCCCCAGCCCTGTCCCCCCGTTCCTGCTGGCAGTGGGCTCGGGTGCCTTTGCTGCCTCACACGGGGTGCGGGTCTGTGCCTTCACCCGGCAGCACTGGGGGGGTCTGCCCACAGCCTCCCACAGCCTCCCACAGCCTCCGCTGCTGAAGCAGCCCCAATGCCGCGCTGGTGGCTGGAGCACCTTTTGGGGGGACCCCAGGCTGGGGGTTTGCTCGCTGGTTTGCTGGCTTCTGCGGGGACTCTGTGGGGACACCGAGGGACCTCATCCTCCGGGTGTCCCCCTTCCCCAGCCCCCAGCCGGGCTGTGCCCCCGCGGGGTCCCCTCGCTGCGGACACTGGGTGGCACTCGCACGCCTTGGCACGGGAGCTGCCAGCAGGATTGTTCCGGAGGAAAGCACAGAGATTGAGGGGTGGGGAGGAGCATTTACTGCCCTCCCCCGGCCAGCCCGCGGCTCCGGGAGTCCCCGGGGTCCCTGGGCTCCCTGGGGTCCGTGGGCGCTGCGCACCCCGCGCACGGCCGCGGCTCTGCCCTGTGGGAAGGCAGCCTTCAGCGGCTGCTCCCTCCTTCCGAAGCATCACCAGAGACTGCACAGCCCCGCGACCCCTGCCCCGCGCTGGGCTGTACCTCTGTCCCCCCATCCCAGTCCCCAACCCCTCCCAGCTGGGGGAGCACTGGGAGAGCTGCGGCTCAGCCGGACCCGCTGCCACCCCGCAGTCCCCACTCAGCCCTATCCCGTGTGCTGCCCGTGTTGGGATCTCCAGCCACCAGATCCCACCCCCCGCAGCCCCGCGCCGGCCCCCGCACCCAGGGAACCGGGTGGGAATTACAACACATCATTTATTAAAGGGTTGCTGTCAAGGTTGACAAGCCCCAAAATTAAGTAGCTTAAAAATTCCATTAGCTGAGGTCTTTCTGGTGCCATGTCCTATCTCACTTTTGTTTATCAACCTTCACGGCTCTGAATATCTGGTAGCTGCTCAGCTGTGTCCGTATGGTGGAGAGACTGGGGGAGGATGGGGGAGCCGGGGGAGGGGAAAGTTCACCACACGCAGCATGTCCGAGGAGCTGTGAAGGTGCCGGGAGCCGCTCACACCAGCCCGGGAACACGAGGGACTCAGGGTCACGCGTGTTTGGCACTCCAGGAACACGAGAGGAGAATCCCCCACAGGGAGGGGAGCAAGGGAGTGGGTTGGATGGAATTCCAGGGCTCTGAGGTGCCACAGGTGGTGGCCTAGCCCCCCCACCAATCCTGCCAAGGTAAGGGGTCCTGCTCCCAGCCTGGAGCTAGTGTTCCTTTGGCGATATGAGAAGGGAAAAATTCTGCATTTGGGTCAAGAGAGGTGCAGGGGTGGGCTGAGCAAGGGGACATGGACCCCTCGCGTCACTGCATGCAATGCCCAGGCACCAGCTAAGGAAGATGTGCTGCTGCCCAGCTCCTCCTGGCACTGCTGCTCCATCCCTGGGATGTGGCAGGACCTTGGAGTTCCAGGGAATGGGGACTGTCTGCCTACACAGGCATCTTTACTGCGCACCATTCCCAGCTCAGGAGAGGGAATTTGCTCAGCTAGAATGTCACATTCCTTTAAAATAAACGCTGAGACAAGAGATGTCAGAGAAGCTCTGGCAGGGCTGCGCGTGTGGCCGGCGAGAGGGTGACAGAGTCTGGCACGTGTCACTTCCAGTTACCGGCATCCCGTGTGGGCCCAGCAACGTGTCCTCACCCATCCTGTCTCCCAAAGCTGCAGGGCTGGGGAGCAGAGTGTGTGACAGAGGCCATGGGGACAGGCCACACCAGCACTGCCAGTTTGCTCACACTGTGTCACCAGCCAGGCGCTCTGGACATGGCTCTGGGCACGGCTCTGGGCACGGCTCTGGGCACAGCTCTGAACAGGGCCCTGGGCACGGCTCTGGACACGGCTCTGGGATCGGCTCTGGGCACGGCTCTGGGCACGGCTCTGGGATCGGCTCTGGACACGGCTCTGAGCACGGCTCTGGGCACGGCTCTGGACACAGCTCTGGACACAGCTCTGGGCACGGCTCTGGACACAGCTCTGGGCACGGCTCTGGGCACGGCTCTGGACACAGCTCTGGGCACGGCTCTGGGCTCGGCTCTGGGCACGGCTCTGGACACAGCTCTGGGCACGGCTCCAGATGGCTCTGGACACGGCTCTGGACATGGCTCTGGACACAGCTCTGGGCTCGGCTCTGGACATGGCTCTGGACACGGCTCTGGACATGGCTCTGGACATGGCTCTGGGCATGACTCTGGACAAGGCTCTGGACACGGCTCTGGGCACGGCTCTGGACATGGCTCTGGACACGGCTCTGGACATGGCTCTGGACAGGGCTCTGGACAGGGCTCTGGACACGGCTCTGGACACAGCTCTCACAGTGCACAAGGGAAGAAGGTGCTATTGGCACTTGACCGTGTGGTACCACCCATTCCTTCACCCCATGTGCTGAGGGAAAGCTGCTCCCAGGCTCCAGACTGCCACACTGCCTTTGTCAGGGAGATGTCCTGGGAATGCAGGTGATGCATGCACGTACCAATGCCACCTGCTCCAGAAATGCAGTGCGGGGTGACGACTCCTCACTCACCCTGGCCTGAACCAGCCCAGAGACAGGAGGGGACACGGACTCCAGATGTGGCTGCTGGAGACAGCTTTGCTTCCCCATTGCAGCTCAGGTGTCCCCCCCTCCTGTCCCGTGACGGTCCCTAACACTTGCACAGTGACAGGAAAAGGAGATTCTGTGTCTATAAGTCTGTCAGTCCTTGTTTTCACTGTCCCCCTGCACAAAACCAAAGAGAATGGGATATATCACGAGAATCAACCAAACTTCAGGAGCCATCTCCAAAACTCCATTTGTTTTTAAGCACTGAGTGTGAATCACTCCATGACCTGGACCAGTGTGTCCCTCACCAGCCCCTGCCTACCTGGTAGGTTCACTCCCTGCAGGGGTGGCTGGTTATTAAAGAGCAGGACTGAGATCTCCATCAGTGCCCTGTCCTGAGCGCCCCGTGGGACCGGAGCATCAGCACGAACCGAACCGGGGGAGGTGGGAAACACCCTCATGCCCAAACCTGCCATGTCCCCGCGGCACAGAGGGGAGGGGAGTGTGTGTGTGCAGGGCCAGGCACCCTCCCCGCGCCCTCCTGGCTCCAGGAGCAATTACTGGGTGTGAGGGGAACAAGAAATCTGCGTGAAAAATCTAGAAAAAGCAAACTGCTCCATTCCACCAGGAAGGAACCCGGCTATTTTTAAGTTCAGGGACGATGCACGCAGCCAGATAAAATATTCAGACTTGTGCAAAAGAAAACAGGAGGAGACTGAAAACATCCCAGCTCTGTCTGTCCCTTGCAACCTTCTCCCCACCCACTCCCTGGGGCTGCCCCAGCCCCCCTTGCTGTCCCTGTGACACTCGCCTGGAGCTGGGAGGATGCAGAGGGACGGGCACGGCGGCTGGTCCCACATGGAATGCCAAACGCTAAATATGTGCCAGGGCATCTCAAGGAACGGCTTGTGAAACCCACTGACCCAAATTCTCCCACCCAGAACACGTCCTGGCTGCGCCGCAGAGATAATGAGCTGAGGCAGCAGATGAATAGTTGGCAGCCAACCCGCCGGAGAAGCGACGCCGGCGGCCACGGGGACGAGCCGAGAAAGGGCTTGGGCTACCCCCACAGTTTGTTATCACGGTGAGATAAGAGCACCCCCCAGGCACCAGCCCATCGCACCCCGAGGTGGGGGGACAGGGCGCGGCCCTGGCTCGGGAGCGATGGCTCCTGACAGCGCGGGAGCGGCGCGGGAGCGACCTCATCGCTGCCACCACATGCACAGGGGGACAGGGACCCCCCCCGAGCCACTGCCCGCACCAGCAGTGCACCCAGGGGGGCTCCGGGGCCGGGGCGCCGTGTCCCCGGGCTCTGGGCCGGCTCGGGAGGCTCTGCTGCCCAGGACCGCCCTGGAAGTGCCAGCTGGCGCAGCCCGAGCATCACGGCAGAAGCTCCTCGGGAATGAAGGGTTTTCGTCCCCTCTCGGTGTGCAGAGCCCATAAATCAGACCCCGAGCTCCGCAGCACCAGCACGAGCTCTGCCTTTTGGGGCACATTCCGCTGATCACCGCTGCTGTTGTTCCCGTTCCCCGCGTTCTGCCAGCCCACGGAACGGTGTCGGGGATGGTTTTATGATCCCCTTGTGCTCCTGGCCCCGCAATGCAAGCACAAGGTGAGCAAATCCACAAGCCATGGGGGCAGGTGGGGACACTCCTGCTGCTGGGAGCCCTCGTGGGCTCTTTTCCTAGCCAAGACCCCCAGCGCTGCCTTTCTGCTGTACAAACCAAACCAGCTCGGTTTAATCGCAGTCAAAGAGAATGGACTTGAAATGTCTGGGTTTTTTTATGTGAGGCTGTGCTCAGTTATTACTCTTTGTCTATTTTTTCTTTTAATATTAAAAAAATCAAAACCCAGGAAACCAATATTCCTGTTTCTTCCTTAAAACTTGATTGTATTAGAGTGGAAATGAAGGAATTTACTACAAATCTCCCTGTACAAGATGAAAATGCCTAAAGAAATATTTTTGATGACCCAAGAAATACCTGTTCAGGAGCTGCTCTGCCCCATCACTGGGGTCAGGCACCTGCAGCTCTCCTGGCTGTGCTGGAGAGGCCACGGCTGTGATGTTGTGTGCCCTTGCAGAGAGAAACTGCCTCAAATTTCTTCCTGGGAGCACTTGGCCATTTGAAATATTTTCTTTTTATATAAAGACCATGAGGATTTGCCACTGGCTGCATGTGTCAAGATGTCCCCAACAGGCTGAGGGGTGTGGGCATCACCTCCTCTGGCCACAGTGGAAATGGCAATGTTCCCTCTTGCTTCATTGTATTGAAAAATTGGGATTTTTTTTCAGGTTCTAATTATTTACCCCTCACACTAAAACTGCTTCCCTTCACATCTCATTTCTCATGACAGTTTTAAAACCAACAAACAAAATTAGCCAAACCGGGGAGGTGATGCTGAGGGTTTCAGAGAACTCCTCTGGCTCCTGTTTGCCCAGACAGCATTCCATGGATGAAGGAGTTTCAAGTATCTGAGAAGCGATTGCCAAAAAACAGGTTGGAGGAATAAGGAGCAGCAGTGCAGAGCACTACCAAAAATACCCAGGATTAAAAACAAGGTTTAATTTTAGTGTTTGTTTTGTTCTCAGCCCAAAGGCTGCTGGGGACGTGCACAGAGAGATTGAAAAGGTCAAATTACCTGAGAAGCACCCGTGTTAGAGGTGATTAAAGTATAGAGAGGTGTAGAAGAAAATTATTGTGTCAATTATTTTTTAAAAAGGGAAAACCACAAGGACTGGTTGATCACCAGCCCCTGCCTGCTGACAAATGCTCTTCTGGTGTTCCCTGAGCCCTTCCAGCAGCACCAGGAAGGATGGAACCCCTCACTCCTGCCAGCCTGGTAGAGAGGATCACTCCTGGTGCATAATAATAGTATTTCATTTATTGGGTTAACTGCCTGTATCCCATTCCGTTTGTGATGAACAAAGCACACTGGGGTCCACGTGCAAGCAGGGGAGGAAGGCAAGGATGAAACCACCTTGTCTTGGGTTTTCCCACATTTCCTTCAGCAACAGCAAAACATTTTGATTCACTGGGCCAACGTTTGCTGGGTTTGTTTAAATATTTATAGACATGAGTAGTAAATACTAGTGGCATTAGAGCATCCAGCAGCCATGGGAAGTGTGTCCCCACGAACGCTGAGACTCAGCTGGGGTGTGGAATTTGCTGTATTTTGTAGGAGAACAGCAGATAATGTGCTCACAGCAATTTTTACAATGATTTGCCACAAAATGTGGTGTCATGACACAGTGAAAAAAAAAAAGGATTAACTTGGGACTGTTGGTAAATATTATCCAGGTGTCACCAGTGTTACCTGGATGGGAGTGTCTGTCCTGGTGCTGTGGGCAATGCCACCACCCTGTCCCTGTCACCTGCAGGACCCGGGCTCTGCCTGCTGGCACAAATCCCTGGCCTTTCCATGAGGGACAGCAGCTTCCTCCTTCCCGTCCCTTCTCCTCAGAGCAGCCTCTTGCCTCTGGGGATGAGCGATATTATTGTTATTTAGCTCAGCAAAGCAGCGGCAGCCGAGGCAGCGAGCGCTAATGGAACATCTCCGTCGCGCTGCCAGCTCCATTCCCGCTCTCCTGAGAGTCCCCTGGCTGGGCACGAACTATGCTCCCAGTCTGTGGTTGCTGTTGCTGCTGCTGTGCTCATCCCTGTGGCCATCCTGGTATCCCAGCCGAGCAGTTACTGCTCCATGGCCGGGCATGAAACAGCTCTGGGGACGCTGCCCCGCACCCTGGCATCTGGCTGTCCCTGCGCAGACTGGCACATGTCCTAATGCCACCGCGTCGTGGTGGCGTGCCAGATGTACGCTGGATGTGTGCTGGTTGTGCTGGATGTGCTGGATGTGTGATGGATGTGCATGCTGGATACATGTTGGATGTGTGTGGGATGTGTGTCGATGCCTTTTCCTGTGTTTTAGGGCTGCCCCTGCGGCAGGGTGTCAGTGTGGGTGCTGAGTGAGATTTTGAGGGAGGTGCTGAACCCCCTGGCTCAGGGCCAGGCTGGTGGGTGCTGTGTCTCTGGGAAAGTGGGTGCTGTGACTCCAGGAATGTGGGTGCTGTGACTCCGGGAATGTGGGTGCTGTGTCTCTGGAAACGCTGTCTGGGGCACTGGGAGCGGCGGCTGCCCCGCTCCCTTTGTCTCCCTTCCCCTTGAGCGGGGCATTCCACATCCCTATTGACAACGTGTTGGGGACATTTCGACATCGAAGTGACAGTGGCATTTCCATGACCTGAAAGCAGAGCCGGGGCGGTGCGGGCTTTGAAGGCATTCGCTGTCCGGAATCATGAGCTCGACTGTGCAGGGCTGTTAAAGCGCCGTGATGGGAACAGCAAGTGACAAAGTGTTTCTGCAGAGCGCGATCCGGCCTGGCAGGACTCATCTCCCCGAGCCCTTGGAATCTGCAATATTCATTAGGACTTGGGAAAAAATGTGCTTCCCTTGGAACGATGCAAATTGTGAAAGGGACCCGTTCTCACGCGTGTGCCCCCGGGCGCTGCACACGGGGTGGAGGGCACCAATTATCCCCCTTCCAGCCCGTTCTGGGTGCGTTCAGAAGGGCCGGGCCTGCGGGGCCAGGGGAAGGGAAATGTCATGGCTGGTGTGTGGCCCCCGTGCCCCGTCCTCTGCCGAGCCAGGGAAAGGTCCCTGGAGGAGCCCAGCTGTTCCTGAGCCCAGGCTCCTGGGAGAGGCTGGCTGGGGGACAGGCACTGCATGTGTGGCAGCAGCTGTGCCATGGCAGCCCCGGGGCTGGGGCTGGCAGGGAGCACTGAGACCCAGCGCTGTTCCTGCCTGTGCCACGGCTTGGGAATGGCACTGTGAGGCACCACAGCACTCCTTGGGACACCACACCAATCCAAGGGACACCACACCAGTCCCTGGGACATCACAACACCATGCAGTTCCATGCCAGGAGGGACCGTGCCACACCTCGTGGCATCACACCATGCCACATGGGGCCACAGCATGGCACACCACACCACATGGCACCTGCACAAAGCACAGCGATGTTGCTTCTGCAGGGTTTTGTATCCCCTGATGCCAAGTGTCCCCACAGCCACCCCCCATGCACAACCATGGAGACCAAAGTCCTCCTGCTCCAGCCCAGGGTGGCACTGGTCTGGCTGGCCCTGTGGGGACAGCCCTTTTGAGAAGCTGGTGCTGGGATCTGGGATGTTCCCCACCCTCCAGGGCTTCCTTCCCCTCTCCTCCCTGGATTTGGAGGTACCTCAGCCAATGGTTACTGGGGACTTTGAAGGCAGTGGTGACATCTGGGAGTCCCCAGCAATGCTGCCAGCAGTGTTTGATGGGGAAGGGCGAGCCCAGGGGTGTTTAGAGGGCAGCACCATCCCTGTCCTGATGCTGCCCTGCTGGCAGAGCTCTGAGCCCAGGAGCCCAGCTGGGAGCAGAGAGGGGAGCAGGGCCTGGGAGCTCAGGGGCCATCTGGACCCTCTGGGAGATGCTGTATAAACATCCACAGCCCGGGCCCATCTGTCAGGGCTCAGTGTAAACACCCTGGAGTGGGAGCAGGGAGCCCCTTTCCCAGGAGCAGGGCTCCGGGGGATGACAATGCATCCGGACTCTTCCCCCAGTGTGCAGGGGACCATGGGAGCTGCCTGCAGACACCCTGACCCTCCTGAGGGATCACAGCACTGTGACAGCACAGCTGGCTGTCCCTAGGCTGGCCATGGGGAGCTTGGATGTTTGTACAGCCATGGAGTCGCAGAGTCCAGAAGGTTGGAAAAGGCCTCTGAGATCATCGAGTCCAGCTGTTCCCCCAGCACTGCCAAGGCCACATCCACAGGTTTTTTGAACACTGCCAGGGATGGCTGTGGAGCAGCTGATTAGGACCATTTGGCCTCTTCACCACCCAGCTTCCTCTGCCCCACCAGTTCCGGAATCCTCTGCAATTACATGGAGTCCAGGTTTACTGCAGAGGTGCTCCCTTGCTGCCACTGCTGCCGGAGCTGCAGCAGCACCTGGCCACATGCAGGGCTCGGCTCTGCATCCCCTCCTGCTCCTCTCCCACTGGAAGGAGGGCAGGAAAGAGAGCAGGGACCATGTTGGGTGGCTGCAGAGACGGGGGTTGGGTGGGCCACTGGGCCAGTGCCAAGGGCTCTGTGGTGCCCTGTGTGTGAGTAGAGCCAGCTCAGGGAATTAATGCCTTAAGGGCAGGGGGGAGTGTTTTGATTGTGGACTGATAATTTTCTACTTGACTTACAGCAAGATTTCCAAGTTTCTGTCCCGATTTGATAAAAATAAGCCTGTTGATAAAGGGGACAGAGGGTTTGTGCTGAGCATGAGGCACCCGCACAATCCGTTGTGGGGCCCAGAGCTGGCACAGGCAGCTCCCTGCCTCTGCTGGGAGCTTCCGAAGGGGTGGCCACCAGGGAAAGGGTTAATTTAACCAGTTCTCATGGGGTTTTGGAAAGTTCCCTTTTTCCAGGAGGCTGCCTGATGCGCTCTGACAGGGCCCTTTGAGCTGGCACAAAGGCAGTGCTCTGCCCTTGCCCTCTGAGCGCTCCCACCCGCGCCAGCAGCAGTTCAGAGCAGCTATAATCTCACTAGCAGCGGCTTTTACTGCTGTCACTTCGAGCCTCCTGCGCCATGTGAGTGCCTCAGATCTCCAGCAACGTAAAAAAAGCTAATGAACGAGGAATAAACAAGTGTAGCCAGGCAGAAAGGCTGCACGCGGGAACATCTGAGCCAGCCCGGCTGCTGGGCCAGGCTCGGAGACACCGCGGCCAAAACGATCCGTAATTAAAAAGTCTAATCTTTCTTGGTATCCAGAGATAAAGTGGGGGGAGGGAGGGCATGCGTGGAGGTGACAGGGAGGGGAAGTCATGGTGGGAGCAGAAATGGAAGGAGAGGAAGAGGAAAGAGCAGAGAGGAGAAAGGAGGCTGCTTGGAGAGTGCACGAGGCAGAGGGGTGGCACAGAGCGGGGGCTCCTGGGGACCCATCCCTGACAGCTTTGCTCCTGTCCCTCCTTCTGAGGGGGAAAGGACTGGAGGAGCATCCTCCTCACTGAGCCTAGGTGATCCTTCTGCAAGCCAGAAAACCAGGATTCTGCTGGGAGCCCAGCCCTGCTCTCTGGCCCGACTCTTCCCCCCTTCTCCCTCCCCATCCCAGGAAAGCCTGGCCCATGGGTGTCACCACCTCAGCACAGCCCACGGGCAGCAGGGACCCAGCACTCCGGGGTCTGGCTCCTTGTCCTGCGGTCACCACTGGAGAGGAGCTGATGGTGGCACAAGGTGCAATCATTCCTATTCTCCCCAGCCTCATCAGAAAGGGAAGAAATGTTGCTTTTTACTGTAAAGATAAATAAGGGAATGGAACGCCAAAGCTCGTTAAAGTCACGGCTGTGAATCATTTGCTCTTCAGAGCCTTCAGGGGCCAAGGACCAGTGGGGTTAAATTGTGGCACTGGGCCAGGCTGTGTCCCTCAGCTGTCCCCAAAATGCCCATTTGTCTGGCAGACAAGGGACAGCTGAGGCCCTGCAGCCACCCACCAGCTGTGCTGCACACCGGCCATTGAGCTGCACCCCAAAACAGTGAGGAAACCCCAAATCCACCTGGAATACTCTAGAAGTTCTGGATTAATGTTACTTAAGATAGCAGCTCCAAGCGTTGGCAGCTATCCCATCATTTTACTTTGTGCCAATATTAAAACTCCTGGCCAGAGCAGCGTGACAGATCGAGTGAAACTGCAGGAGATGTTATGAGGAATGACAACTTCGTACGTTGGGATGGAGTCACAGGTCACCATTTTTTCCTCCTAATTTCCAGAGTTAAAAAAAAAAAGAATCGCAGCCCTCTTGTTCCTTCTGGTTAAAAGTCATAAGAGCAGTAAATTAACACCATCAAAGATAGGGAAAAAAACCCAGCCCTACATAAAAGCAAGTGGTCAATTTGGAGCACTGGGAGGAGAGCCCAGGGCTGATCCAGCGGGGCTCAGTGCCTTAAATGTCTCTATTGTTCCTTTGAAGAAAATCATTGAAGTCAATGGACTCACTTAAGTGTTGGAAATGAGATGTGTGATTAAACCCCTTGCTGAAGGGAGGCCTCGAAAGTTAAATAATCTCATAACCACAGCAGTGCAACGGTCTCAGGAATGGGGAGCATTCTCTGCCCTGTTGCAGGGGGCTCTGCTCTATGTTTTGGGGTGCAGGCTGGGAGAGCTCTGCCCCCCAGCTCCAGCCCCCTGCGACCACAGCCTTTCACTGCCCAGGGAGTCGCCGTCTCTTCTCGCCCCTTTTGCTGTTTCCTCCCTAATTGGCAACTTTTAGAACCAATTTTATTGTCAGCTTCCTTATATCCCACATTATTCTCATTGGGAGCAATTTAAGGATGAATTATCTCACCTGGAAGTGCTGCCCCTCCTGCCTGGCAGCGCTGCACATCTGTCCAACAGCTGCCAGAGAGGAATGGGGGGAGCGAGAGAGGTGCCTTGCAAAGGTTGTTTATGGAGGGGTTTAATAAACTCTGCTCGATGCAGGAGCAGGTTCCTGCGAGCTCCGTTGCTCAAACCTGGAAACATCTACAGAGCCTCAAACAAAAGGAGACAAAGAGTATATTGCATTTGGTATTTCTCCAGATTGATTTATCACTGTCACGTCTGTTCCTTCCTTCCCTCTGCATTCCTGTCTCCTGGTAATGCCGTAATATCTTTTATTATAGGGCATTATATAATGCACTCTATCGCTGCGAGTGTTGTTATTCCTAGACCAGACTTCTTTATTCAGACCCAATTCTGCAATCAAGCAGTCTCCTGCTCGTGCTGGCTTTGAGGCAGAGCCCTGCAGAGGCACCTGCACTTTGTCCCTGAAGGAAGAGGAAAAGCCTCGTGCTTTAAGAGGTCCTAATCTGAGGATTCGTCCGGCCAAGCTGCCATATGGGGTCTGTAGGTGCCCCCAAAAGGGAAGAGGAAATGGCAGTATTTCTACTGTGAGTGGGTTTTTATGTGGGTTCTGGAATTTGTGTTGGGTTTTTCCTGCTTTCTGTGGTGGTTCTCGGACATGGCCATACTGAGCCGTCCCCATGGCCAGGTGGCTGGAGGAGCTGGTGACACTCTGGGGATGCCCCTGATGCCTGGAACTGGCTACCTGAGAACAGAGGCTACACAAGATTAAGAGAACAAAGCAGGTATTTATCGAAGTGCCTTCAAAGGTACACCCTAGGCAGTCAAGATGCTACACCCAAGATGGACACGGGGTCACGGGTTTCTCACACTTTTGTAAGTTTGGTCCATTTGCATATGAGGGTTAATTCTTCAATTACAGTTTCAGGTAATGATGTAATTGCCCCAAGTTTGCTCCCCTGTTCAGAGGCTTTAGTTTACTTGTTTTGGGGCCTGGGACAACAAGGTGTCCTTGAGTTCAGGCCCAGAGAGGGTTTGCTATGTCTAACCAGCATGAAGGAACTGTAGCTAACAGGCTGTATGAAGTTTCAGAGTTACACACTGGGCAGTACAGGATCTGAAAAATATAAAAGTTAAAACCTAAAGCATCACCCTGCTCCGGTGGGAGCAGAGCCAGGAGCTGTAGCTGTGGTGGGTGGAATTGTGGGCACATAAACCTGTGAGATGAGCTTTAAGATACTGTCTAACCCAAACCATTCTGGGATTCTGTGATTTACTCCTTTTGTTCACTTGAGCAGCCCAAGCGGATCCCTGTGAATCATTGTGGCATGACTTCCTGGCAAAGTGATGTTTCCCTCGTGTACCAGGACAATAAAAGCAGAATTACAAATTGTTCCTCTGCTGGAAACCGCACACAGAGCCCTTCTCTGCTGCTTTGGTCTCAAATACTGTCTGCGGTTCCCCTGTGCCACAGCCAGGAATACCATTCCAATGGCGGGTGACAGGAGCTGTGAATGCCCAGGGATGACCGGTTTTGGGGGTCTGTTTGAAGTCTGAACACCACTCTGAAGTCATCGTGGATGGCAAAGGGCCAGAAGGGCTGATGCTGAGGAAGGACTGGCCAGGCCCACTGTAATTCGTGGCCATGAAGCAGGGAAGTAGCCAAAGGTATTAGGAGGTTTCCAGAAGGGATTAGGCACCGTCTTTGAAGGCAGGTCCTACAGGGGTGATTAAGAAACTCCAGAAGTACAAACCACGGCCCAGCAGAACGTGGGAGGACACCCAGGGGATAAAATCACCCTGTACGTGACTGATTCCTTGTGCTCTTCCTGGAGAAAGCTCATCTGGCAGGGGCTGGAGCATCCCGAGCTCTGAGAGGCTTTGGTAGGGGCTGTATTTTTGTCTAACAGCTGAAATATAAACAAAGGGGCTTTGGTGAGGGGCAGGTGGGCTCTGGCAGGGGGCCCAAGGGGGTGGGTGAGCTCTGACAACCCGGCAGGGACTGAGGCAGCCAAGGCATCGCTGTGGAGGGGACAGGACACTGCAGGGGGTGACCGGGGACGCAGCAGCAGCAGCAGCTCTCTCTGCTCACCATGCCCAGGCTCAAACCCAGCTTTGCCCACCTCTGTGGTGGCTCCCAGCCACTGCCTATCTGAGTCCCATCAGCTTTCCCAGTTTGGCACTGCGAGGGCTCTGGTGCCGCTGCGAGACCAGGAGTTAACATTTTCTAGAACCCAGGGAAGGGGGACCAAAGGAAGAAGGTTCTCGAGTGTCAACAAAAAAATTATCTTGTGCAAATAAATAGAAGAGATGGATTATCCTGTGTTGTTTGAGCAGGGAATTGCTGGAATGCCTGCTTGCTGCGGCACTCCCCGGAGCTGCCGGGGGCCCGGGCTGGTTTTCCACGGGGGGCTGGCTCCAGCCTGTCCCACTGTTTCCCTGGGCTCGTGGAGGGATCTGCTCCGGGTCACCTTCCCAGGCTGTGGTGTGGCCACGTGCTAGAGCAGAGCAGGGGGTTCAGCCCTCGTGTTGTGCACGTACTCACGGGCATCTTCTCCTGTTCTTGGGTGAACCACAAAGCTCAGACCTCCAGCATCCCTGCTTCCCTGACTCCTGCCTTCAGCCTTCCTTAAATCCCTTTTCAAGGAATAAAGGCTTAGAGCAGAGTGAGATCTAGCCAGAATGCACAAAGATGTGCAAGAGATAAAGAGCTGAATGCAAAGTAATCCTTATGCTCTCCAAGCAGAGGATCTCCAAGCACTTTCCAGGCGGTCCCTCGTCACTGCAGTGTCAGGAGAGGGTTGGGGGTGACACTCACAGCTTTGCCAGAGGGCACATCCCAGAGGGAACATTGGACCTGGAGCTCAGGGAGGTCCAGCCTTTGAGGAGGATTTGGTGATGATGGGAAGCCCGGGTGGTGCAGGCGAGATGGAACTCTGCATGACATACAGGGGGATCCCATGCCATGACAGTGCCACATTATGATGATCCATGCCATGCTGATCCCATGCCATGAAGCCTCTTCTTACTCTTAGTCATTCCATTCCTGGCTTCACCTTCCCCTCTTCTCCTGGCAGAAGGAGTTTCACCCGTGCAGCCACTCCCGAGCCGTGAAAACTTCACTCCTGCCATATTTCCCTCCACCCCTCCACAGCCACTTGGTACTGAGCGGGATGGAGCATCTGTCCAGGAGCCAAGGCTGGATTCCAGCCTTGTTTAGGCTCAGGCTGGAGCCTCTGGCCAGACCTGAGCTGTGGCAGGTGGCAGGGGACACGTATCCCCACGACCATGGCTGTCTGCTGTTGGTGAGCGATCTGTGGGGCACAGAGATGTTTTAAAGGGTGCAGAGGTGTTTTAGGGGGTGCAGAGATATTTAAGGGGTGCAGAGATATTTCCAAGGGCACAAAGATGTTTTAGGGGGCACAGAGATATTTTAAGGGGTTCAGAGGGCACAGCCAGGCCCTGGCTGACACACGGTTGCCATGGCCCAGCACACACGTGTTGGGGAGGAGTCTGTCTGCAGCAGGGAGGAGCAGACCTCCCAGGTCCTCAGCTTTAATATCCTCGGGATTAATATCTAGGAACTACAAACTTATGGGAACCCAAGTACACACACAGACCTGCACATGTGGCAAGTGAGGGGTGATCAAGCACAGGCCCCCGCTCTGCTGGCAGGGCCAGGCAGGCACAGGGCAGGGCCAGGGAGGCACAGGGCAGAGCCGTGGATCTGGAGAGGAGCAGGAAAGCAGCCCTGGCTCATTTGTTTTTTGTGACATCATGGCCTCCTCTGGCTTTTTTCACAGTTTTCCTCTGTTGTATTTAATAGACTTAATGGATCACACAGCACTATAAGAACAACAGACCTTCAATGTTTTTATTAAAGCCATCTACAAAAATCCCTCTGTGCTCGAGCTTTCCTGCGGGGTGACTCCGCTGAGATGCTGTTTCCATTAAGGACAATTGTGGCGAATAAAGAAGGAATGAACAAACAAATGGAAAAAGGGAAGGGGAGGGAGCAGTGGAGCAGAGAGAGCTGCTGCTGGGAAGGGGGTGATGCCGGCTGTGTCCCCCTGCCCATGCTTGACTGGGGCTCCTGTCACCCAGCCTGGCATGGGGGGCAGTGCCAGGGCCTCCTGCAGAGCCAGACTGGTTTGGGGAGCGCTGATGTTGGAACTGCTGCCTCCATCCTCCCAGAGGGGCCACAGAAGGGAGACGCTGCTTTCACACCTGTCAGGTGGGGCTATTCCCTCTCTCCTTCGGAGCTGTGAGTGCTGGAGGGAAGGAGCTCCCTGTGTCACGTGTGTGACTGTCACCACCCAGCCACTACAGATTCCTGGGTATCAAACCTTTCTGGCTGCAGGGCTGCCAAGCACTGAGCGGCTTGGTGAGTGCTGTGCCAGGTGCCACCAGAGATAGCAGAAGCCACGGGCTTTGGCTGGCAGTTTGTGGGTCTGTCCCTTTGCTCGCATGCTGGGGTGGAGCACGAGCACCAGGAAAAGCAGGTCTCCAGCCCTGGTGATGCAACATCCATGTGGGACCTGCTAGTGCTTCAGTGTGGGGTGAGGGGACAGCGGCAGGGAATGTCACGGCCACTGAGATGCCATTGCGGACCCTTCTCTGTGCATTGGGATGTGGAGCATCACGAGGGAGATCTACCAGGCCAAGGAAAGGGGAGCTGTGTCCATGCCCAGGCCCACATTCCCTGATGTGCAGCTGGGCTCTGGAGCAGCTGGGAGAGGCTCTGAGCCTGTGCACACTCGGTGATGTTGGACCAGCATCTTTGTCACCCAGCTGGAAGCAGCCGGGTCTGCCCAGCCCAGCCCAGCCCAGCCCAGCCCAGCCCAGCCCAGCCCAGCCCAGCCCAATCCCCTCTGATCCTGAGCTGGTCCCACTGCCTGGCCTGGTGGATACTCCGAGGCCGAGCAGGGCAGGAGCTGTGGCCGCACTGGGATGTGTAAGATGGCCTGTGCTCACCCTCGGCCTGGCAGGGAGAACATCCTCCTCTGTCTGCCAAAAGACTCTCAGCTTTCCTTCTGCTGCTTTGATCCTTTTTCTTTCCCAAAACTGATACCCAGACATTTCATTTTGTGGGTGCTCAGAGTTCAAAAAGGTCTGGAAAAGCCCTTCTGTCTCTTCAGGACCCTGGGGCTCTCATCAGGCTGCAGCTGTCAGCAGCCCCTGCCAGCAGTCCCAGCCTGGACATGGCGCTCTCCTGCCACATGGGGCGGGCAAAGTGAGGGACACACCAGAATTCCTTTGAAGGGGAGATGTCAGTTTTTAACTGGAGCTTTGAACCTTCCTCTGAAATCCCAGGGAACCTGACCCGGCCGATCCCGTCAGTCAGCACACACAAGTCCAGCTCTGAAGTTCACTCTTCCGTCTGTGCCACCATCCCAAGGAGCCCGATGATGGATGAAGCCTGTCAGTCCTGCAGGTATTTTGGTTGTGAGAGCACCCTGGACACCCAGGGTCCACCTCAGGACATCAAATGCCGTGGCCTCTGGATGGCAGGAAGAGAACCACACAAAGGGCAGGAAGGGAAGCCCATGAACACCCTGGGTGGCTTGATGGTTGATGGGCTGGTTGCTCGGTTACTCTGGGGCTGTTGGAGGCACTTGGCACGTGAGCCCCTCAGGGACACAGCAGTGCTGACCAGGAGCAGAAGTCTCTGTGCCACCCCAGGTTGCCGAGGGAAGGTTTTTGGGGTCCAGCCTGGAAGCACATGTCACAGGTTGGTGTCTGGGTCTTTATTTTCCCAAGGACTCTCTTTTCATCTCGTTACCCTGCGCTCCTTTGTGTGCCCTCAGACACCGCGGAGATTCTCCTCCAGGGTTTGACAGACATGGGCATAGCTCTCTGATTTATGCCACTCTGACACTTGCTCGACTGTAACACCTGGAGAAGCCCATCCTACCTGCCCTGCCAGAGCTGTTCACTCAGCCCTAAATCAACAGAGACGGTTCTTGCCTGCGCCTGCCTCTCGCGGCTCGCAGAGCAGTTCCGTTTGTGCGTGGCCGGCGCTGTTCCCTGTAATGCGCTAAGCTTCCCGACATGATGTTTAGCACATGTTCCCTGCTCTGCCCCCCCGCTCAAAGGCAGCCTTATAGTTTGCAAATGGGATGAAACCACTGTGCGGCCCCGCGCCTTGGCCGAGCTCCCGCCCCGCGCTGCGGCTGCCAGAACCTTCGCCGCACCTTCCAAGTCATTATGTGTAGTCAAAAGCCTGCCAGAAGGGCTGGGAGGATAAAAGAAAGAAAGAAAAAAATAAAACAGAACCAAAAACCCCCTAATGCACGTGAAGGAGCGGCAGAGTAAGCAAGGCATGTCCTTCATGGAGTGCTGCCCGCCGCTCACCGTGCGCTGCCTGCTCCAGGTGGGTCTCCTCCTACGTTGGCCTTTTGGGGAACAAAAGCCGTGCTTGCCCGGGGAGGAGAGCTCCGTCCCCCCTGGGTTTGTCTGGGACGGCTGCCACCATCAACAAACCCAGATCAGTGCCGAGAAGCTCGGGGGGATGTGTCGGGGCAGGCTGGGAAGCACGGAGATGTGGCTCAGCCCCGCGCAGACACTGGGACCGTATCGTGGGGATCAGGAAACGCCTCCGAGGAGCTGATGAGTGAGGATACAAAGAGCTGTGGTTGGCTGTGTAAACAGGGAACCGCAGCCAGGAGAAAAGATCAAAGCCGGGATATTCACCCACAGCCGCAGACCTCTGCTCTGGGCTGGAGGAAAGCGCCGGTGCTTGCCCCGGGCTGTCAGCGAGGGCACGGGGCAGCTCCCGAGGGGTGGGACACAGGGACGAGTCTCATGGCCCTCCCACTTGCTCTCATGGTTACAGAGGTGGCAGCGGTGCCTGAGCTGCCCGCGGGCACCGGAGGGACCGAGGCACCTGCGAGCGCCGGCAGCGGGATCGGCCTCTCGCGGGGTGACAAAGGAGAGGACAGCGAAGGGAGACAGGGTGACACAGGCGGTGAGGAACAGCACCAGTGGAGAGAGGAGATAGCGAGCAGACAGAGCCGCCACGCTCCTGCCGATGCAGCCAGTCCTCCGGAACGGCTGCTTGGTGTTTTCCCGGCTTCCACCATCAGGAGAGGCTGTGCGCTCACCAGGGAGCTCCGCTCCCGCTCTCACAGCCAAGGGAACGGGATATCTCTGCCCATACTTGCACCTCCCTTTCCTTTTGTTTCTCTTCTCCATCCTTTTCAGTTCTGCCTGCACTGGATGCGGTATTTCGGGAAGCAGTGCCTTGCACTGTGCAGGGAAAGCGCTTTCCAGCCCGGCTGCTCTGCCAAGATCAGGAGCCGTGGCTGCTGGCACTGCCCGTGGCTGCGGCTCATCTGCTCCGGGGAGCTGCTCCCGCCGCAGCTGCCGGACGCCAGCGGCCCCAGCCACCCCTTGCTGGAGGTCCTGGACTTCTCCCAGTGACCTGGAGCTGTTTGCCATGTTCCTGCACAAGACCTAGATTTTAATGCCAACTGAGCAGCTGTATAAATGTTTTGTGACATTTTGGAGACAGAATGGATCGTGCTGCTCAAACCTCCTCTTTCTGAGCACATTCAAATGGTACCTTTTCAGTTTCAGGGAACTTTATTTGCTTTAAAGGCTTTATGATTATTTCCAGCAGAGGCCTCAGACAGCCAGCCTGCCTCAGTCCTCCATCCCAGGACATCCTGCAGGCCAGCACTCCCTTTTTCTCTGCGGGGTGGCTTCCACCACAGCCACACTCCTCTGCATTCAGAGCTTCCCAGGGGCTTCAAACTCTTCCCAATCCTGGAGCAGCCATTCTAGTTATTAACAGCCCTTTCTGAACACACACAGCCCGCTGTAGTGTGTGCCTGGCCCACGGGCTCTGGGCTACCTGAAAAAGAAAAGCTAAAAGCATTGCTGAATTTGTTAATTGGCACAAACTGCAAAATTCCTCTGTGGAGATTCTGCCATCTTATTTAACGAGACCATTCTCTTGGCCTTGAGGCAGAAGGGAAAGACCCCAGACACCTAATGAGCTTCACAAAGGCCGGCAAGTTAATAGAGCTCAGCGTGTCGACTGGAAAAATTAACTTTAGAATCAAGTCTTCTGCAGTAAAAGAAAATGGTTTGAGGTCTAGAAATGATCCCAGGGGCCCAGTACACCCAGGAGAATCAGCCACAGCGACACCTGTGTGACAGGGACATACCATGAAACTGGCACAGGTTGCCCAGAGAAGCTGTGGCTGCCCTATTCCTGGGAGTGTCCAAGGCCGGGTTTGATGGCACTTGGATCAACCTGGGATGGTGGAAAGTGTCCCTGCCCATGGCAGGGGTGGGACTGGATGAGCTTTAAGGTCACTTCCCACCCAGACCATTCTGTGACTCCCTGATTCTATGATGAGCGCTCTCGTCGTAGCAAAGCCACTGCTGTCACCTCTGGCTCCTCAGCTGGGAAAGCAAAGTAAGTATTTCAGCATTTAACAGCCCCTTTTCTGTGCTTCAGAGCTTGGGGGGAGAATACATGTTCATAATTATACTTCAGAATATGAGGTTCTCTCTTACATAGGGCCTGGCCTAAAAGGCAATCTCCCTTCCTGTCCTGTCCCACACAGTAATCTCCAATTAGTGAGAAATCTCACTCCACACTGGCCTCTCCTTGTTTAAAAACAAACAGTGCCTCAATGCTGATAAGGATTTAAATCCAACTAAACAGCAATTGCTTTTTACATGAGAACTACAGATTTAGTGCTCTATGTGCTCTCAGAAAAGAGTCATGAATTGGACAAAATTTCCTTCCAGATCTGTGCACACACAAGGACTGAGGTGGCCAGATGATGAGGGTGTTAAAGCCAGCTTTCCCTCCCTCCTGGCAGACACCAGCTTATTCTTTACCCCAAACCCTTACAGTTCATTTTTTAAACCTCTTGAGCAACTTATCTTTCAGTATCTCTCTTTGGAGCCTCCCATTCATCACAGCTAATTGTGGGCTGCCAGCACCCAGAGGGGATTCTGCAGCTCGGGCTCATGTCACGGTCTGGTGGATGGCATGAGGGGAATGGCCGAGGCTGAGCTGGCATTTATCATCTCTGAGAAGAGTTTGCTAAAAAAAAATAAAAAGGCAGACTCTGGATGGATGAAACTGAGTCAAGGCCTCACACAACAAGTCTGCAAAATCCTACGAGGGGAAGGAAAACCATTCGTTCCTTTTCCCACAGACTGGGAAGCACCAAAATTCCTTGAAGTGGGACATGGGAGGGACAGCAGAGGTTGCAGCCCCTGGCACTCCCCAGGCTGCCTCATGGCTTCTACAGATTCCCTGAGAGAAACATTAAGGCCTTTGGTGTTTTGGGATTTTTTTCCCCCCCTCCACTTCAATACAGGCAAGGAACAAGGTTTTATATCCTCTTCCCAACACCATTTCACTGAACACCGGCCTTTCGGCAGGAGGAAATTATCTTCAGCTAAGTTTTGTTTGGAAGGAAGAAATAAGCACTTTGATAACCTCTTTGATACAGTGGAGGATGTTGATTTCTACAATTTTTTTGTATCTCATGACAGCTCTAAATCTCCAAATGTTTGTCAAACTCAGCCAAGAACAGGGGAGGAAGCAAAGTGCCTGGGAGTCCTGCAGCTGGGACACGGCAGGTTCATCACTGCACAGGAGGTGCTTTAGTCCTGTCCTTAAGGACCTCTGTGTTCAGATGGATTTTCCATCACTGCCCTGCTCCATGGCCTGAGCAGCCTCCCCCCAGATCGGGGTGCCATCCAAACTCATCCCTGACACCGTGCCCGGGACTCTTCCAGGTGCTTAACCACCCAGGCCAGGTTGGTGCTCTGTACCCAGGGGCAGGTGTTGGGATTCATGGAACATCCATGGGAATGAAGAGATATCTCCCACCTTCCATTGGGTGTGGAGGATGTGTTCAGAGGCAGAGGCATCCCCTCCTCTGCGGTGAGCAGGGAGAGCAGAGCACCCTGAGCCTCGCTGCTGCCAAACAGCCGATGGCAACCAGAGCACTGGGAGCAGCTGCAGAGAGTGGGCAGGGGAGAGCCCCAAACCAAGCCAGAAAATGCAGCCTGGAGGGAAAAAAAGGCAAAACCCACAAAGCTGAAAGGCAGAGTGCAGTAAGAGAGAGTTACCAGGAGAATTTGAAACACAAAGCCAGAGCCAGCCCAGAAGGAATGTACACAGAATGCATGAAAATCTCTGCTCCTCCTCTGACAAAGAGTGTTTTGCAATGCCTCAGCCCCAGCGCCTCATGCCCGCGCCTTCCCTCTCCTGTGGCCGTGGGAAGGGGGCCGAGGGCAGGGCTGCAGGCTGCCAGCCACTGATGTCTTCTCCAAAGGCACCACGAGCTTTCTGTGCTGCTGAAAACCCCAAAGCAAATTGCAGAGGTTCACCCAGAGCATCCCCGGGCAAAGGGAAAACAAATCCAGAGCTCCCGGGAGGACCTGCAGCCTCGGCACCTCCCTGTGCTCCCCACAGTGGGGACATCCCAGGGTTATCCACAGCAAGGGGGTCCCAGCGACAACCGGGGTTCACTCCCCGGGGTCTGTGGCAGGGATGGGCAAATCCCCATGGCCACAGCCCAGGGAAGGTGGCAGCCAGAGGTGACGTTTCTTTCCAGAGTGTAAAACCTGCCCTCATCAGGCACCTCATTCCCAGTGAGAACACCAAAACTCTTCCTTTTTACCCATTTCTCCATATCCAAGGGCACTGGGCTGTCCAGGTAGTGCTTGGTGAAATACTAGGAGCAAACTATGCTTGGAAAAGGCTCTTCTGCAGATGGCTGCTCCCTGAGCTATCCATGTGTTCTAGATGGGATGAGCTCTCTGGACACTGCACTGTCTCCGAACCATCCAGGTATTTTCTCCTGCTTGGTCACTGCCTGTCACCTGAGCCAGTGCTGGGGTCCCAGCACCCACCTGGCTCTTCTGCCCACCTCACCTCTGTGTAGGAAAACCCGAACTCCATCACCCAGTCAGGCCATAATCTTGTTTGACCTTTCATTCTGGGCAGAACCATGAGTTGGTAACAATCCCAACCCATCTCTTCGGTACTGAACTTCCAGCATCTCCTTTAAAATTCCCTGGAGGCCACTCACAGGCATGGAGCTGATGCCATCTCCCCATTGTCTGACCACAGCAAAGACTTAAAAGCTGCTGTTCTGAAACGTTTCAGCAAAAAAGAACATTATTAACAGCAAGATGATAAGACTTGCAGGTTTCAAAGGCAGGAGACATGAATGATTCCTTTTCCTAAAGAATGAAACCCAATGAAAACGCAACACTTCCTTCAGAGGCAAGAGCTCTGTCTCAGCCTAAAGGACGACAGAGAACGGCACGTGCTCCTGATGGTCCCGAGCGAGGAGGGCTCTCCCTGCACCCCTGCATGGAGGGTCTGCACTGCATCCCCTTGGTCTCCCCTCCGGAAGGATGGGAGATCGGCACTGCAGAGGGAGGCTGATGGATTTTGTTTGCCAGAAGGCCATTAGGATAAAAGGAAAATCCCACTTAGCAGAAGTTATGAATTTCCCAAAGTCAGGCTATTGGCACAGGCGGGGGAAGGGAAGTGCTGATTATTAATGGATGTGTTGAATTACTTCCTCCCCAGGCTGCCTCTGAGATGTGCAGGAGGAGCTGCCCAGCAAAACATGGAGCAGGTTCTTCTCTTCCCAGGGCATCCATTGGCAATCCCTGTGGCATTAACCGCAGGGCACTGGCCAGATCTCACCTCCCTGCACCTGAATTCCCAGCAGGATGCTCACACAGGGAACAGCCCTGCTATGGGCAACCCAGCCTTCAACTGGGCCACCTCTGAGAATGGGGGTGGGTTTGTCTTCTCCTGTCTCAGGGAAATAGTGGGAGAACTTAAGAGTCCCTTCCAGTGCCTAAAGGAGCTCCAAGAGAGCTGGAGAGGGACTTGGGACAGACAGGACAGAAGTGAATGGTTTCTCAGTGCCAGAGGGCAGGGTTAGATGGGATATCGGGAAGGAATTCCTGGCTGTGAAGGTGTTGAGGCCCTGGCACAGGGTGCCCAGAGAAGCTGTGGCTGCCCCTGGATCCCTGGAAGTGTCCAAGGCCAGGCTGGACGGGGCTTGGAGCAGCCTGGGATAGTGGGAGGTGTCCCCGCCCATGGCAGGGGGTGGGATGGGATGGGCTTTAAGGTCCCTTGGTCCCTTCCAACCCAACCATCCTGTGATTCCATGACCCTGTGAATGTCATCACAGAACGACCATGGGGAGCCCAGCACCTCAGCCCCTCCCAGCACCCCAGAGCCGCTGCCTTGAGCTGCCAAAGCCCCTGAGGCAGAGCCCCTGGCCAGGCTGGGGGTGCTCGGAGCTGGGCCAGCCAGGTGAGGCAGGAGCAGCTGCTCCCCGCCCTGAGGAGCCTGCACAGCACACACTGAGCTGTTAAGGACAAAACCTGTTGCCTGGGAGGCAGAGTTCCACCTGCTGGCTGTGATGGATGGAAAGTGTTTAAGTGAGAGCACGGCAGCCCTGGCACAACCAGCCCAGCACTCCTCCATCCCTGCATTGATTTATTCCCTTCTCTGCCGCCCCTAATGCTCCTCTCAGCTCTGCGTGGCTCAATGCAGCACAAATTAACAGAGCCCACAAAAGCCCTCCGAAGCCATTCCCCTGATTAACAGGTCTGTAGTGCTGAAAGATATCTTCATTTTCATAACCTGGCACTGAATGGATGGCAGCCACGGAACTGCAGCACGTCATTCCCCAAAGGGAGGAGTGGCACGGATTTTTCTATGCTGTAGGAATTGCCAAAGATTGAGACAAATGACTCAAGAATCAAAAAGGGGAAAGAGGAAAGCTGGGGAAGGAAGGACAAAATGCTGCAGGACTCACTGGGGACTGAGGGGTGGGCAGGGATGGCCCTGAGTGTGACCTGCCACGTCTCTGTCCATCCCTCTGGGCTGTGCAGGTCAGAGCTCTGCCAGGGCTGGCCCAGGGACATTGGTGGCTGCAGCTCCTTGTGTCCCTCTCTCAGAACCGCCACGTTCATCAGCAGACAGCAGGGCAGTGACACACGTGTCCCTTGGAACCACTAAATGTGAAGCTGGAAAATACCTCCGAGCTCACCAACCCCTGTGCAGTGGCAGGATTTACACAGCTGCTTTTGCCACATCACTGGCATTTTCTTTTCCTTTCTGGCCATGGTGAAATTGCCAGTGCTGGAGGCGACCCCAGGCACTCTTGTGTGGTGCCCCAAGCAGTGTCACGAGTCCTGCCCAGCTCCTGCCCAGGGGATGGTTCCTCAGCTGGACCCCCAAGTGCCAGCCAGGCTGTGAGCAGAGCAGGGGGGAGCAGCAGTGGGGGGCAGTGCTGCTTGGCTGTTCCCAGGTCCTCACAAAGCTCCATTTTCATCAGGACTAAAACACCAGGATATGCTGGGATTCATTCAGAGCAAGAACCCTCCCTGCACAGAAGGTCTGGGCATCATGCAGGGTCTGAAAGCTGGGCTTAGGCCACTTAGTGGCTCTCCAAGCACTTGACCCTGGGATTTAATGACTTACTGGGCCTGGCTGCACCTCCTGCATCTCTCCAGAATTATGCAGAGGCTGTTCTGTGCTCCAGAGGAATGATAGGGGTGGGGAGTGTCCCTTCCAGCTGTCCCCTGTGCTGGGACTGGGGCAGCCCCACTGACCACATTTGCTGCTGCTCCCACTCAGTGGCCGCATCCTCACCCCAGATAACCCCAGCCGAGGGAGGGGAGGAAAAGCTCCGGAGCCAGATAAAGACAGACGGATTATAAGGTGTTTATGCTTTTGCAAAATTAAAGTCTTGAAGGTGAGACAGGTTTACATTGGCACAGAATTAATGGTTTGATGCAGCACAAGGGGACAGCGAGAGCAGGGAGCGGAGCCATCCATCAGCACGCACCGATGGCACGGGGGAAGGAGATGCCGGCATAAATCAGGCCCTGTGCAGGAAATAAGCAGGATGGATGACAGGCAGGAGCTGGTGATCTGTTATTCCCACTGTGCCAGAAGATGCAGAAAATGTGGCTGGGTGAGTTCAGGTCTCATTCCAGCACGGGAGGCCTGGGTGGCTCCGGGCGGGCCGAGCCTTCCCTGCACTGCCAGGTCCATGGATGGGGCTGCAGAACAGCTCCGTGCTCACCCCACATCCTGCATGGATGCTCACAGGCTGAGGCAGAGCAGGACCTGGGGGCTTCAGCCCCTCTCTGGAGGTGTCAGTGCCAGCTGCCATCTCCACATCCTTGAAGAACGGAGCCCAAACAGAAGCAGAGGAGGTTTTCCTTCCCTTGAACAGCAGCTGAAGGGGATTAGGGGTCCCTCACTGATCCTTCTGGCATCTCCCACTGCTCTCCCTCCCTGCCAGGGTGTTCCAGCTCTGCTTTGGGAATGTGGGCACTCTCCTGAGGGAGATGAGTCAGGATCAGGGCTGCTCCATAGGCTTAGGCTCACCTCTAGTGTGCAATTCCCTAATTTTAAGACTTTGGGTTCAGTTTCTCTGGTTATTCTCCAGACCTCCCCAGCAGTTCCTGGTGCCGCTCTGACTTCAAAGGGAAATGAGACCTTACACGTTTAATTGAGGCAAATTTCCTCCCTGTTGTCGGGTCAGCGAGGGGGGATTAATGGGGGCCAAGGCTCAGCCCTCTGGGGACACCCAAACATTTCAACACATGGGGCAACCCTGGAAGGTGGAAAACAGGCGATGGGGAGCTGGAGGTGACCAGGGCTGATCAGGAGCAGCTGAGACACATAAATCTCTCCAGCCATCAAGAGCTGCAACCTCCCCCCACCTCTTTATTTAGGCTGTGTTTTTTGAATGTAACCTGAAGCAATTAAACTATTTCATCGGATGTCCTGCCTTCAATTTACCTCCTGCTTAGCGGTATCACCGGGAAAGGAAGGACGTGAGAGGCTCCTGCAGCCTTGCACGGGGCTGGATGTGGGCAGAGACGGCGCAGGTGAGTCCTGCTGTCCTGGTCCGTCGCTGCAGCTCCGTCACCTCCAGCAGCAGCCCTCACCCCAGGGTCGCCTCTCAGGAGGGCAGCACAGCTGCTGGGACCAGCTCGGGTGCCTCAGACACTGTTCCCCCATCTCCCGTCCCCTCTCCTGACGCCTGTCCATGCCATTCCCGGGGGATGAAGAAGAGTCGTACCAGGGAGGGACGAGGTGTTCCCATGGCCTGCTCCCGGGAGGAAGGGGCCACCCCAGCCCTGCCGAGGGCCTGTGGCGCTCGGCCCTTCCCCCTGCACCGACTCAGAGCCAGTGACAGATTGTGCCTCACCCGGCAAAGATGTGAGAGGTTTGTTTGGACAGTTTTAGGGTCACTTCCAGGCTCCCGGAGATCCAGCTGCTGTCAGCAGCCGGCGACGCAGCCCCGCGGGGACCCGACCTCTGCTCCTGGAGGTCCCACCCCCGGGGCCGCGGTGCTGACACCTCCCTCCTTGTTTGGGGAGGAATTTCGGGTGGGTTTTCCCCCACCGACCCACCCCAGTCCCGAATGTCTCCTGCTGGCAGCGCTGGGATGCAGCTGGTCCCAGCAGCCATCCCTGGTGCTCACTCCTGCCGTGGCCAAAGCAGAGGGGACAACCCAGCCCCAGTGTGATTTGGGATCGCTCTAAAGGATTTCGGATCCATCGTAGAGGCAGCGGGTCTCGCTCCTGCGAGTGACCGCGGGGAGGACCGAGGTGCCGTTGCTGTGCCAGCCCCGCGGGGAGGGCGGCGGGGGGTGCAGGGGCCGAGCTCTGCAGGCACAGACCCCCTCCCCACTCAAAAAATGAGTGCTCAGCCCCTGCTGCGAGGCTGAAGCCCACGAACATTAACCCCGAGGCTATAAAACCTGACTCGGTGTTTAACAGCCACACGGCGAGCCACAGCGAGCCGAAAAACTGCGCGGAAATTCCCAAGCCAAGGACTGCGACTGGAATTAATTAGTTCTTGCTCTGACAACCTTTTCTGGTGCCACCAGGTGGTAACAACGTGCAGGAGCCGGCTGTCCCCTAATGCCGCCCGCTCACGGACAGCTGCTCTTAGGCACTGGTGGGTGGGAAAAAATCCCTGTGCCTTGGGACATCGATCTCCAGGGAGCAGCAGCGGAGCATAAATCCTCCCTGGAGTGTTGTATGGCGATGGGAATGCTTTTGAAGGATGAAGGGATCTTAGCTGCTCCCAAATGTCAATTTTCTCGAAAGGCTTTTGGAGAAAGAGGACTTTGCATGAGCCCCGTGCACAGGAGCCTCGGTGGTCCTGCCTTGACCAACCACTGCGCTGACGAAGCCGTGTCCCCGCACTGCCTGTCCCCAAAACAGGCACCCGCAGCACGGTAGGAGGATCTGGGACATGCCAGGTTTTCCTGGGGAAACCCCGAGCCTGGTCCCCCAAGCAGAGGAGGGAGGAGAAGGCTGGAGAGCGGAAGAGCAGCAATGACCTCAGCACTAAACCCTCCACGATAAAGGTTCTTTCTGGGCTTTCCCCGAGCCCTGATCGCCCCCGGGAGAGCGGAGCCCCACAGGGCGCTTTTCATCCGCCGGTCCTGCCGGCCCCTGCCCGGCCCGCTCCACCTCCCGCGGTCCCGCCTTTACTTCTTTAAAGTGGCAAGAAGGTGAAAATCCTTTGATGCCAGGAAGCGACAGAGAATTATTTTCTGCTCCCAAAATAAAGAATACAATTTCCTAAGCATCTCCTCTCCTCCTGGGGCCCTCCCACCTTCCTCATCCCTCGCTCCCTGCTCCTGCCGCCCCCGCTCCCTGCCCAGGTGAACTCCTGGGCAGAGCCGGTTGTCATCTTTTCAACACCTCGTTTTCCCCTCGCTCCGAGTGTGCAGGGAGCGGCTCTTACTGTTTACACACCTCCGGCTCTGGGGCGGGAGGTGAAACAATCCCGGCTTTCATTCCATGGAGGGCACCGGGAGATGGAGGAACCCCGGCCACAGTACCCACCGCAGCGCCTGGGATGGCCGAGCTGCTCCTCCCCAGGGACCCCCGCGCTCCCCCTGTGCCAGGATACAGCTCCTGCCTCTGGCTGGCTCCTCCTCCGCAGGGAAATGCCCAGCCTGGCCGCTGGCTCGAGGTGATCCTGGATCACCTCGATGTGCCCATGGCCACTGCCACGTTCCTGGCTATCTCCCCACCGGGGAGGGTCCCGTCTCTGGTATCCCATGGCAGTGCTGGTTGCAAGCTGAGTTTACCAGGACTGGTGCAGGATTGTGGGCTGCCAGCAGCCCCTGCCTGAGCTCCCTGCGCCTTTATTAAAGGCTGAGCCCGTCCCAGCCATCCCGAGCTCACCAGGGCCGGGGGAAGTGACCCCACTCCCCTACAGCTGCAGCGGATCAGAGCCTCCGAGCTGGTAGCTGGGAGGAAAAACTCTCCCACCCCTCTCCTCTTGTAGCAGGATTGTCTCCATCCCAAGGTTTCTCCTGCGGGCTGTGCTCTGGGAGTTTCACAGCTGCGTGCTTGCGAGGCTGCCCCGATGGAGTGTCCCCAGTGCCAGCAGACATGGCACGTCCCTGTGTGGGGGGCACATGGCCCACGCCTAGCCTGTGCCTTCTGCTGGTCCCGAGCCCAGGAACATGTCCTTCCTTCCCCATGTCCTTGGTGTGTCCTGAGCCCCGCTGAGCACTGCACAACTCGTGCCATGGGGGGTTGAACAGACTGATCAGGTGTGGGGAGCTGGAGCTGAGAGCCCCCGAGGAGCTTCCCACAGAGACGTCACCTTGCTGCAGGTGGACATGGGAGCACGAAGTCACCTGGAGCAGTGGGCACTGCTGGGAGCTCGGGGATGCCTGGGGCAGTGGTGGAGAGGGGAGGGAGTGGACTCAGAGAATGAGATCTCTGTGCCAGACCCCTCCAGGAGTGACCTGAGAGCACCCCTGGCCCTGCAGTGAGTGCTGAGCATTGCCCCTGTGCCCTCCCAGGCCCCACAGACAGGAATGGGCTGGTTCTGGCCTGGCTGCTGCTGCTGCAGGTTCTTTATTCATTTATCATCAAAGTCCCATCTCTGAGACGTGACAGAAAACACACAGATGAGGGAAAGAAGTAAAGTTTGCTGAGCAGGGTGGGATTTCTGTGCTACTTGGGGGACTGTGTCCTACTTTCTCGTGTTTCTTTCCCTCTCTGACAATACTCCAAGGGCAAAGCCTCCAAGGACCCCAAGCCCTTGACCTTCTTCGTCAGGCAGAGCTGCTCAGACGCAGCCTCCCCGACGGACCCCGGCTGGTGTCGGAATCAAGGATGTTGATTGCATTCAGATTCTAATTTACTCAACTTGCTACTAGGAAGTCATCAGAAAAGATGGCTTAAAATCATTCAGGGAAAACTCAGAGCATAAAATTTTAATTGCCACCTTGTGAAATGAGGTTCTCCCGGGCTGGCCAAGCCTGGCTGCTGTGCTGGTGTGGATGGAGATGTTCCTCACCAGCTCTGTTGCTGTAGGCAGGAGGATGGACATGGGGAGAGTCAGCTGCTGTAGCTGCTGCAGGATTTGATCCCTACAAGCAGTGTAAGGAAAACACTTTGCTGGCCACCAGCAGCAGCCCCAGGTCAGGCACTCCGGGCATTCTGCTCCCATCAACACCCAAACTTTCACCCCTTTAGCAAAATCCTTCTGAAATCTGTAAGAGCTGCCACCTCCACCTCTGCAGCAGGATTGCATTATTCATGGTACCCTGATTAATAGAATAATTCTTCCTGGTTTCAACTCAAAATTGTCCATGAACAGCCTTCAGTTTTGAATGTAATTCAAAACAGAGAATAAAAGACCCCTGGGTACGTGGCCGGTCCCTGAGCCTTGGCACTATGGAATGCTGGCTGTCCCTGGGCACACACTCCAGCCATGGAGCCCCCTGGGGTTTCTGTTTGAACAAACTCATGTAAATCCATCTCAGATAACTTGTGAGAATCTCCTTAGTCCTCTCTGGGCCCACACAATGACCTGCACCCCTCAGGTGCTGAGGGAACAGGGCAGGTGAGGGAGGATGGTGCCAGCACAGACATGGCCTCACTCCTCTGCAAAATGTCACAATTTGCAACTGGAAAGAGGAAAATGCCTCTGCCTTCCCCCTCATCCTCCCTTTGAGCAGGCTCCTGGCCTTACACAATTATTTATGTGCTGAAGATACAAATCAAAGATCATGAAGGTGAGTCCAGCAGCAGAGAGCCAAATCTGCTGCCAGAGTGGGGCTTTGCCGGGCAATCCAGCCCTCTCCCCACTGCCTCAGGCACCCCTGTCTCCTGCAGTGTCCCAGGTACCTCAGAACCCACAGATCAATAAAGCCACACTCGGGCTGCAGTGTGAGTGTGTCCAGGACAGCATCGATCCCTCTCACCGCAGAGAGCAGAGTCTGTAATGGGCTGGGATGAGCCGGGGCTGACGGATCCTCGAGCAGCTGGAGATCAATAGCTTTCATAAAGCAGACTGAAAAATAGGGGAGAGGCCTAATGGCACCAGAGTGCTGGGCTACACTTACACAAGAAAAACAATTTGAGGAGGACCAAATAGCAACATTGATCATGCCACTATTTCCCCATTTTTACCTTTCTTTGGGAAAGTTCTCGGATAACTCCTGACATCACAAACCTTTATTGGAGCCCCAGTGCAACAGAGGCTACACATGGCATTGCTGCTCTTTGCACTCCCAGTGTGCTGTGCCGCTTGGGTTTAACCCTTACTTTCATTAGGAAAACTCCCTGGGCCAGCCCCCTCTCTCCTTCCCTGCACTGTCAAACCCTTGGACTGGAGGGAGAAAGGAGCATCTCCTGCACACAGGGAGAGGGGGCAGAGGTGCTCTGCTCTTGTATTGCCCTGGTCTGCCGCCCACCCTGCCCCGTGCTGTGGAGCAGCCCCACACCGTGCTCCCTGCCCTCACAGGGACAACTGGTGGGAGTTTTGGGGCTGAACATATCCCCCACTGCCCAGGCACCCTCCCGAGTGCAAAGGGTTCCCCATCCCTGTCAGGAGCCGAAGGCAGCCAGAGCTGCCCCGATAGCACCACTGTGGTCACAGGACACGGCCCCGTGGCAGCTCACAGGAGGAGTTACATGCTCAGGATTAACTCCGTGCTGTTCTTGGCAGCACCTGAGCAGATGATTTATCTTGGAATACACCTGAGTCCTTTATTATTTTTTTAGAGGTCTGTTCTGCAGTTGTGGATAAGTTCTGCCAAACAATGCTGGACTGGGGTTTTCTGTGGCATGCACCAAGCAATGCCTGAAACCTGGGGCCATGTTGGAGTCTGTGGGGAGCGTGTTCAGCTTGTCAGGGACTTAATAAAGTTTATTGACTCTTTGAGCCTTTAGAGTCTGTCTGATCCTTCATCAGGGCTTACAACTAAACTGCCAGGGAAAATGTATTTGTTGCTCAGGGGCAAGTGGTGAAATTGCCATGGATGCTAGGGCAAGGCTGGCAGGAGGGCTGGGCAGAGAGGAGTGACCACAACGAGAGCTGGGTTACAGCCAGGGAATCTGAGCTTTTAAAGGAACAATGTGAATAAACTGCCATGGAAGTTACTGTCAGGTCAAAGTGATAAAGCAGAACACAGCAGTCGGATAAAGCAGTTCAGGGGAGATTTATCTGCCATGTAAGGAAGAATCGTGGCAAGATTTGCTTGGTGGCAGAACCAGAGAGATGTCTGACACTCTGAGGTGGTGGAAAGCCCAGGGAGACTCCAACAAGAGAAGAGATCATGAAATCGTAGAATCCTAGGATGGGTTGGAAGGAACCCTAAAGCCCATCTCCACCCCCTGCCATGGGCAAGGACACCTTTCACTACCCCAGGTTGCTCCCAGCCCTGTCCAACCTGGCCTGGGACATTTCCAGAGATGGGGCAGCCTCTCTGGGCAACTGTGCCAGGTTTTACCACCCTCATTTAAAAAAATATCTCCAATCTAACTGGACCCTCCTTCAGTTTAAAACCATCCCCCTTGTCCTATCAGACCTTCCCCTGTTCCAGTCATGGCTGAGAACAACAAAGGGGGATAAAATTCATGGTGGACACACCCAACCCTCATCATGCCTGCAGCCTCACGTGGTGTTTCCCTAGATCTGGGGCTCTGTGCTGGTGTTTTGGGGTGTGCCCTGGGGACACTGCTCCCAGAATCCTGAGGCAGGAGGGCGCTGCCAGAGCTCTTCTGAGCCAACCTCTGCATCAGCCTCCTCATGGCAGATCTGTCAAGCTGGAAAAATCCTGGGAGAAGTTCAATCCTTGGAGACTGAAAATAACCCAGGCAAAAACCCTTGTGAGGCATCTCCTCTCCATCACTTCAATCCCATCCACTCCACAGAGCCATAGGGAAAAAGGGCCCATCTGTTTGGAGTTTGCTTTGAAAAGGAAAACCACTCTTCTGGGACAGCATCTCCCAGCGCCTGCTCCTCATCCGCTGTGCAACCTTGGCACACGGAGCATCTCGGCAACGATTTTTCAGCTCACCCAAGTGCAGGAGAGAGCCTGATTTACAATTATCCTTCAGTTACAAAGGTAATTTTAGCTGGGATTAGCTGATCCTGTAAAGTAATTGAAGCCAGGAGGTCTGGGGCTGCTGCGCTGTTATTATCACCAGATGCCATCGGAGAAACAAAGGGTGAGGGCTGTCTCCAAAAGTGCATCTCGAAACCTCCCAATTCCATCTCTGCAGGTGTGAAGGGAGGGAGAAATCTGACAGGCAGGGAGAGGGGGAGAGAAATGTAGGGATGAATGAGCAGAGATCCTAAATGGATCGGGATGGACAAAGGGAACGTCAGGGAGGCGGTGAGGAAAAGGGCTGCTTGTGGGATGAACTCCTGCCCAGGGGCCTCTCTCCAGCCTGCTCTGTGGAAGGGCTGTCTCTTCCAGAAGGACAGCACTCATTATCCCTTCTTTTAGATAAAGAAACCATCCTGCAATTAAATGAAGGAGCCCCCAACTACCCTCACCCTCCTGGGGTACTGTGATACATTTGCAAATGGTGCAGCTGCATTTGGGGTCACCAGCCCAGCTGGCACTCCTTGCCCTCACTGCCAACTCTCCCCAAATCAGAGAGCCCTCAGTGGCTCTCAGGACATCGATGTTGCTGTCCCAGCTCTGCCGGGAGTGGGGCTGCTGACCTGGCACCAGCCCCAGCGTGTCCCTGCAGTGAGCACCGGGTTGTGCAGGAGTTCACTTAATTGCTTGGAGGGATTTTGGCTCCTCTGGGAAATCACTAGATCCCGCAGGTGATGGTTGGTGGGAAGCAGGAGCGTGGGAAGGAGTGTGGGGAGCACAGGAGGAAAGGCTGGCAGCTGGCTCATCCTCTCCCTGCAGCACCCCCGGCACGGCGGGGTCTGGCTGCCAGCCTGGCAGAGCCATCCCGGGGCACATCCCAGGACCCATGGCAACATCCGACTGGAGCAGCCGCGTTCTCTGCCAGGGGCTCGACTGGCACCTGCTGTTTAGGTTGCCCAAATTGCCCCCGTGTGGCACCACCCAGGTGGCATCGCTGCCACACCTGAGGGTGGTTTAGCTAAAGCACCTTCAGCTGCCAGACACTCCCAAAGTGGGACCAGGGCACGGCTCTCGCTAATAACAGTCCAAGATGTGTTCAACTGAAATCCTTCTGCTTGTTCAGTAAAACAAGGGAAGTTTTAGGACAGTGCAAGTGCAATTAAAGCTGTCATGTCACAGATGTGGGGGACAGTCCTGTGTAATCAGATTACAGCAATTCCCTCACAGGACCAGATCTGATCCTAAACTACACGTCAAGGTCCCTTCAACTCCACACCAGAGGGAGAAAAACCCCAAACACAATCAGGAAGAAAGCACAATAAAAAGGAATTGCTTCTGCTGGGATTGCAACCAGCAGCGATTGCTGTGATTTGCACTAATCAAGGCCAGCCCGGCCCCGTCTGCTGGAATTATCTCTCTCACTAATCCCCAATGTGTTTCCTATTTGGGCTCTTCTGGGCTTCCCTGTGGAGCAGCCTGGGTGAGCCCACAGTGGGACTGGCAGGGCTGGAGCCCCCCTTCCCAGAGGAACACCTGGGACCACTCCACCAGCACTGGGGCTATGGAGAAAGGGTGACAGGGGAATGCTCCTGCTGGGGGCCCCCACATCCCAAGAACAGGAGCATCCCAGTGCCCAGATGGTTCAGCTCCCTGTGCCTCCCAGAGCTTCTGGTCTCTTTTTTTAAGGTCAGAGGAAGGAACTGTGTCCCCCCAGAGCACTGCTGGGGCAGAGGGTGGCTGAGACGTAATCAGGAACCTTCCCCAGCAGCACAGGAAAAAGAGCAGGACCATCCTGAGGTGTCTTGTCATCCTCATCTTTAACCAGGGTCAGAGGGAACAAGGGACTGTACAGGTAAACCTTTATGGTGATTTAGTTCTTCATAAAAACTAATTAGTTTCCAGCACAAAACCATTTGTCATGGAAAAAGAGAAAAAGAAAAAAGAAAGTGAAAAAAGGAAAGAAGAGGAGAAAGAAAACCAGGAATGTTCCTGAATGACAAAGGAAAGGCAGCTTCTGCTGCTCCACCAGCAGCACTGCTCTGTCCTCTCACCCCTCTGGCCCGAGGAGAACAGCTCAGTGTTCCCAGCACCATCTCCATGGCTGGGGCAGCAACACAGTGGGAACACGGGTGTCCCCATATTGGCACAGGTGACAGACTTGGTGGGTGTCCCCTTGGCACTGCCTGGCATGGCTGGTGTGCCCCCGCATCCCTCGGTGCAGCTCCGCAGGCTGCCCTGGGAAGCCCCTCCATTCCCACCCCTTCCATCCATCCTTATTGGGCTGTTTATTTGGCCCAAACACTGGCTGGCAGTTTGAATTTGCATTACTGCTCGTTTGTTATTCTTTACCCTGAGCAGTCTCAGCTGGTGACTCGGGGAGCACAAACCCCGTGGTGGCCTCGGGGCACAGCTGTGCCTGCCGGGGACCAGCCTCACCTGGGGGGCCTGGGGGGCTCACCCGGGGGGCCGTGCTCTGGGACAGCCCCATGCAGCCCAGTGTGACAGGCGGCAGAGCCGGGGCTGGAGTGAGCAGCTGTGGTGACTTGTGTGTACACAGAGCAACGTGTGAGACATCAGGAGGCATCACCCCGGCACTGGGACAGCTGGGACCGGTACCAGGAGGGGTGGGAGCAGGACTGGTGATATCTGTGGGAGCAGGACTGGTGATATCTGTGGGAGCACTCAGTGCTCTGGGCTGGGTGACAAGGTAGGGATTGGTCACAGGTTGGACTCAATGATCTTGGCGATCTTTTCCAACCTCAGTGATTCTGGCATGTTGTGACTGGTCCAACAAGGGCTCTGCACAGCTTAGCAGGACTCCAGGTGGGTCCTGGCTTGTGTTCATTTGACACAGGGGGTTTTGGCTCTCTGTTGGCCACTGGGGCCAGGTAATGACCCCATTGCCAGCTCTGAAATAACCCAAAGAATTCTCACTTTGCCAAGAGGCTGCACATCCCACTCAGACCTCAGATCCAGGAGCTCCAACACAACATGGGCTGGAGCCAGAAGCAGCCTTCCTGCAAGAGAAACCTCCCCTGCTGCATCCCTGTGTCCCAGGGGAGGCAGTGCCAGGACAGGGGACAGGGGACTTCTCCTTTTTCTGTGGAAAGCTGGCCGGTACAGGACCCACCAGCACGGAGAGCTCTCCAAGGACACTTGGTGCATCCAGTACAACCCTTTGCCAAAAAAAAAAAAAAGAATCAGGTAAGCCCAATCTGAGATGAATTGAAGGGAAGTGTGATCCATTCACCGGCAGAGTGTGAGTGATGTCCACAGCCATGTTCTCTGAGTAAACTCTCCATCATGGATTATTCATTCATCTCAGCTTATGAGGAAAGAGCTCTTTCCTCTTATGAGGAAAGAGCAGAAAGCTGAAGATGTTCCTGTGCCAATTATTTATTGAAGGGATGTTCTCCTTGGCAGGCTCAGAACACTCAAGCATGGTGTTTATCCTGCTTTCCTTGGGAGAGGCTGGGTCGGCAGAAATGAGGAAAATCTCTGCCGGTGTTCAGGCTGAATTTCCCTGTGTTGAGTTTCATCACCTTTATTCATAGCTCCACTGCTTTTGAGCCATTCTGGACAATATTTCTTCCTTTTCAGTATTTACACCCTTTGGATATTCCTAGACAGCCATTATATTCCCCATTAGTCTTCCCCTGGCCTGGCTGTATTTCCTTATTTTAATCTTTCCCCATCATCAGTCCCCTCTTGCCCCTCCATCATCTGTGCCGCTCTTCCCTGAATTCCCTCTGATTTGTCGACATCACTCTTGTTTATGATTCCGAGATCTCATTTAGCATTTGATTTCTGCCAGAAATAAAATTGAGCTTGATTGTTTTCGCTGATGACTGAAGGAGACATGAATTGTTGCTTGGAAAACAGTCCTTGAGACAGCAATATGTGAGGGAGGGGAAAGCAAGGCAGCTCCATCAGGCAGACAAACACCCAGATGATGTTGGCTCTGGCTCGATTGGATCTCGGGAGCTGGGATGTGCTGACAGTAATAGCCCCCACTATTGGAGTGTTTAGCTTTTAAACAGAAATGGGAGTTATAACTCACGCCCTGGCATAAATCACCGGGCCAGGAAAATCTCCCAGGTATAGGCCTGCACAATAAACTGGGCTGAAATTCCTTGTCCTCGAGGAATGGAGCAAAATTGCAGCTTCCTTTGTGTGGGAAAGTGGGGGGGGGGTTGACTTGGATCCAGGAGTTTGGTCACTGAGACCTTCAGCTGAGAAAGTCACAATGGGTTTTGGCAGGGAATGTCTGGATTGTCATGGGGCTGGGAAAGAGAGTGGCAAAGGGCAAAGTGACACTGCAGAAGGATCTTCATCCAAGGAGGGAGACGCAACCTGGCCACCCCGAGAGCAGCACAGGGACTGGCACTCACTGCCCACACCTCTCAGAGCTGTCCATGGGCAGGTGTCTGCCTGCACCTGTAGCTGCCTCTACACCTGTACCTGCCTCTGTACCTGCACCCGCATCTGCACCTGGATGGAGCTGTGGGGTGGCGCTGAGGGTCTCCATCATTTCTGGCCATCAGGTGATGCAATTTCTCTCTCTAAATGCAGGTTTAGGGACCTGGTATTGCTCACCCAGAAGACCAAAAGCTGGATGGCTCCAGCCTGTGACTCTTCCAGGTATTCGTGGCTTCCCTGAGGAGGACTGACCTCCGTGCCAGTCCCACCCAGCACCTGGCACTGTCCCCCGGGATCTCTTCAGCCAGCACTGGGACAGTGCTGCTGCCACACATGGAATCACAGAAGGTTTGGGTTTGGAAGGGACTTCATCTAGTTAGGCTATTCCATGATTCCATGGTTTTACTCCCTTGAGAAGCTGCTGCATGTTTCCGTGCCCTGGGAACCGCCGGGCATGGCAGTGTGTGGGTCTGGGCAGATGGAAGGGAGCAGCAGTGACCATCCTGTATCCATGCAGGAGCAGGACCTGGGGCTGAGAAGCAGCACCGCAGGAGAGGGGCTGCAGCTGGGAATGCTGTCCCCATACTGGAGCACATGGAAATCCCCCGGATCCGAGATCCACATAAACCCACAGAGCAGGTGCGGGGCTGGTTTCCCCTGGGAAGCAGTTACCTTCCAGGGAGGCCCCGAACAGAGGATCTGTATCTCCGGGGGATTTCCATTTAAATGCTCCTTGGCAAAATCCCCTTAAAAAGCTGTTGATGACTCGTGGAAAGCTTTGGAAAACATGCTAATTACTGGGAAACAATGCAGCATCTCCATGGATAGAGCCCCTCTGCTTCCCTCCCTCCCTTCCCGGCACCACCAGAGGCATTTCCATGAGAAGGGCAGCTTTGTCTCTCCGGACTGCTCGGATTGTTCGTGCTCCTTATTCCTGCACCTGAAGTCAGGCTCCAAAGTGCGGGATCCCTCAAGGCATCTCCACAGCAACCCCCCTCCCTCCCCCGAGCAGGGCTTGGGACAGGGAACTGCTGTCACCCGCGGGAGTGGGACAATTAGGGACGGGATTCATTAGTGTTATTACTATGCACGGCGTGTGCTGCAGCAGCATCCCAAAGCTCCCGTCAGGATCAGGTATCCTGTGTGCTGGGAGTGTGTAAAACTGCTGTCAGACACAGCCCCCGCCTCTGCAAACTCCACTGGTTTCTCCAAGGAACACGTGTTTCAGCCGTGGGGAGGACCCCGGGTGCCTCTTTGCTTTGAGCGTCACTGTCACCTCCCACCGCTCCAACCCCACCAAGGGCTCTGTTCCAACGGGAGCGTCAGCTCAGGAATCAACTCCCCGCACCGTGAAAAAAGCCATGGTACTTCTTGTGGCTTCATTTCCATTTGGTTTGTTTTGCTGCGGCAGAACTGGGATGGGATGGATGGGATTTCATCCCTTCCCATGGGCAGCAGTGGCCTTTGGCTGGGGGATGAAATATCCATGAACTTCCCCAGCCAAAGACAGGAGAAGTGTCAGAGAGAACTTTCTGCTCCTTGGACCATCTTAGGAGGACTAATGATCCTTCCTGATGAGAGGGAGCAGGAGGGAAAGGGAGAGGACCCCGGTTTTAAATGTAACTGAAATACCTGTAAGGAAAATCCTGATTCTGAGTGTCTGTGCCCCATGATCCGTCTGCTCCTCGTGCCAGCGTCAGAGCCCTTCTTCACTCAGGCTTTTGGAGACCTGCCCCATGAGTCATCATCTGGATCCCAAATAATTCACTGGGGTAGGGATGTATAGAGACCTTCCGGGTTTGCTCAGGAGCAGTTGGATATTTTCCTATTGCTCAGGGGTACAGGGACAAAGCAATGAAAGAGGACGGAACTGTGCAGGGAGAGAACGGCACGGCTGAGATACACTGCGGGAACACAGAGTGTTCCCATCGGCCAGCGGACAGCCAGGAACACACACAGCAGCTACAAGATGACAACAAAGCAGAGGGATGGCAGCAGCTCCAGTCCCTGGGATGGCAGCAGCTCCAGTCCCCGAGCTGGCACCAGGCAGCCAAGGCTGGCAGAGCCATCCCTGCAGCAGGTGCAGTGCCAGGCGTGTCTGCGAACAGGGAGTGGGATGTGCCCGGGACATTCATTACCCAGGCCAGGAGAGGTTTCTAGAGGAAACAATCCCATGAACGCTCACTTCCCCACACCCAAATTCCTCCTTTTTCCTAGAGAGGCAAGACCAACATGGCTCTTTGCATTGCTTTGCATCCGAGCAAGGGATTAAGTGTCCACGGTGCCTCAATGCAAACTGGAACCCTTCCAGGAAGTCAGCACCCTGGTGCTGCCTCTCCCTCTAAACGCTTTGGCTTCCTGCAGGAAAATGAAATTCATTAACAAGTTCCACCCCTGCTCGGAATTCAAGGCTAGAACTGTCAATGCTTTGGGAAGGAGCTAAATGGGGGGATTTCCATAACAATCAGCAGCTACAGCATTAATCCATAGTCATATTAACCTGGGATGACAAGGACACGCCTGGCTGTTCTCTCGAATGTAATCTGCCATTGTGCCCGGCCGCGCTGAGCCCGGCTTTGTGCCGGGCCTGGGCTGGGAGCAGCTCCTCTCCCCAGCTCTGGGCACAGCTCGGGAACGAGAGAGGGGGACACAGGCAGGGGAAAGCATTAATATGTTGTGCATGTGTGTGTGTGTGCGCCTAATGTGGGTGTGAGCACACGTGTGTGTGTGTGTGTGTGTTCGCAGTCTCTCCGTGTGCCGCGTGTGCCCCAGGCTCTGTGCCCTGTTCACGGACAGGTGTTGGTGTTGGGCCTTCGTGAGGTGTCAAATACACCCGGCAAACCGAGGGAAATGGCGGAAATTCCTGTGTGGGATCAGGGCTCTGTGAGGGAACCTGTGGGTGTAGCACCAGGAGGATGTGTCAGGTGTTCAGTGTGTTGTGGCTCCCAGGCTCAGTCCCTGCGGATCTGCTGGCACAGGCGTGCTGCCATGCCAGGCCCTCACAGGTGGTGCTGGTGACGATCCCGGTTGTGCCAGGGCAGCTCAGGGGGATGGCAACGGCGTCCGGCCCCTCTGCTCCTTTAGAGCGCTGGCAGCGCGTCCCCAGCAGGGCTGGGCAGCCCCCACTGGCCCTTCTCTTTCCCTCATTTTGCCGTATTGGCCCTCCTAGAAGCAGCACCTTCTCTGTGTGTGGAAGGTGCCCTGAGCCTGCTGCAGCATTAGGACGTGGATACATGGCTGCAGTGCCGGGACACCCCACCCCAAAGGAGCCTCATTTCTGGCCCTTCTCTTTTCAAGTATCTTCCAATCCGTTCCATGATTTCTGTGTTACTATTTAGTTCTATTGTAAAGGGGGTGGAAATCGGAAACTCTGATTCACCAGGATCTTTGCACAGAAACTTCACACGCTGGAACAATTAATTATCCATTAAACCCTTTGTCTGTGTCATTGCATTGTTCCAGGCTCCCATTGAAGCCCCTCAGCAAGGCAGTCGGGCTGCCAGCCTGCGAGTGTGGTTAATCAACTAACGAGCTTAGAAATACAATAGACACAGCAACACGGTGCTCTCTGAGCCCACGATGGCCAAGGGTCTCCAGCCACTCCAGAAAACATGGAATTAGCCATGGTTTGGCCCCACTGCGGGCCAGCAGAGCTGAACAAGACATAGTGCTTGGAGATGTGGCACTAAAACTCTTCTCCTACCAGCTCCAGCATCATGGAATCATGGATTGGTTTGGGTTGGAAACCCTGTCTTGTTCCACCCCCTGCCATGGACAGGGACACCTTCCACTGTCCCAGCTTGCTCCAAGCCCTGTCCAACCTGGCCTCGAACATTTCCAGGAATGGGGAGTCCACAACATCCTTGGACAACCGTCTCTGGACATCGTGGATGCAGGGAGTGATGGGGACATGCAGGTGGCCAGGTCACGCTGGGCGATGGGGCAGTGCCCAACAGGGCAACAGCTGCAGGGCAGCACTGCGGTATGAGGTGGATTTAATGGGGAAAAACTGCTGAGAAACTGGGAAAATTTCGACTTAGCTGAGGTTAGAGGTGACGCTTGTGTCTGGGAAGGTGTTGCTGTGTGGCTGAAGTCTGGGAAAGCGGCATTGGAGGGAAGCAGGTGGAGGCATGAGATCTTTGAGGATACTTTTAATGGTAGAAATTTTGTCTCCGTTGTATTTAGGCCTTAATTACAGCAGCCATAAAAGTGTTTATTTCCTGGCGACGAATGGCGGGCCAAGGAGAGAACTCTCTCTTCAGCTCTTACAAGTTTCAATTACTTTTTCTCAATTATGTTTATGTTTTCCTTGCAGCTTTCGGGAACAGCCCGTGGGCAGAGGCACTGTTCCCAGGAGGACAGAGAAGGTCAGGAGACCAAGCCACAGAGGCTGGAGAGCTTTGGCCAAGGTCAAAGTGGACAAAGAACAAAAATTTAATTGCGAAGGTGGATGAAGGGGCCTTTAGATGACCACCAGCCAAACCTTGAGCTTTCGGGGCAGTTTTTTAGTCCTGTCTCACTGGCCCTCTTGTGCCAACCCCCTTATGGCCTTTGCGTGCCCATGGGACAGTTCTTTGCCCTGGCTGGGACATGTGTGGCTGTGTCTGTCACGGGCAAAGGCTGCTGGAAAAGGCTCTGCTTCCATGTCCCTTTAACACAGCCACAGCCACGAGTCCCTCACAGGCTCTGGAACAATGAACAATGAGCGATAAAAATCCAGAAATCACTCCCAGGTTTAGTCTCCCAAAGTTGAAGTTTTTCCACTAACCCCCCTATGCCACAAACCCCCCAGCCTCGAAGCCCCGGAGAGCAGCAGAGATAAGAGCAACTATCAGCTTGAAGAGGCTCAGGCAGATAAGCATCTTGCCTTGGAACAGCCGATAAAGCTGCAAGCGGGGAGGAATCTATGCCAGAGCATGGGAGCAGTGGGAGCCTGGGCTGGGAACGTCTCTTTAGAGAAGGGCTGTGGATGTCCTGCAGTGTCACTGACCTGTGCAAGGCACCTCCCCTCATGCTGAATCTTTGTTCCCAGCCCTGCCCCTGAATGGAGCACAAGGGGCTCAGAGCTCTGCCCCTCACCCCGTCCTGTCCCTGCTCTGGCTGTTGCCTCTCTCCGCTCTCCCAGGAATGCTCTGTGTGTAAAAGTCGTATCTAAGGGGGAAACAACAGTGAAATGGCCTCAAGCTGCACCAAGGGAGGTTTAGATTGGACATTAGGAAAAATTTCTTCACAAAAAGCTTTGCAAAGCATTGAACAGGCTGTCCAGGGCAGTGGTGGAGGCACCATCCCTGGAATCCCATGTTAAAAGACCATGTGGGTGTGGCACTGGAGGACAGGAGGACACGATTTAGTGGTGAACCTGATGGGGTTAAGCTGACGATTGGACTTAATGATCTTAAAGGTCCTTTCCAACCGTAATGATTCCATTATTCTCTTCTTATGATGTCACTGGTTGCCTTCTCTATGTGGAGCTGTTCAATCTGGGATTCCCTCCTAATCCTGCCACAAAGGGTCCTAATCCGACCTGTATCTCCTTTTGAGAACTGCTGGGAAAGAACCAAAAATATCCTTCCCTTTGCCTTGCAGAGGGGGAGCCTTGGGGTGGGCAGGGGGCTGCTGAGATCCCAGCAAAGTCCTGGTAACACAACACGGAGAGTGAGGGAAACTCTGGCATTCCTGGTGCTCTGCTGCCTCCAGCCCCGCAGCCATCACTGCCCTGGGTCCTTCGGCTGTGGGGGATCTTGGCACTGGGGGTGACAAGCTGGATGGATAAAGGCGCAAAAATGGGAACATTAACAGCTCCAGCACAGTTATTCCTGCTCCCTGCCCCAGCCAGCTCCCGATGCTCAGGCACAGCCATGGTACTGGGCAGGTGAGAACAGGGGAGCGGCGCTGTGCAGGCAAAAATTCCTGTCAGGACACACAAGTGTCTCCCACTCTTACCCAGTGCCAATTCTATTTCAGTTTGTCTCTGGGGCAAACCTCAGAGGTTCCCAAGTCCCCTCCTGCCCAGGGGTTTGTGTCCCTGGGTCACCAGGGAGAGCACAGAGCCCTGTGAGGTCTGGAGCAGATTTGCTGACTCTGGGAGTGTTTTGTGCCAATGGCTCAGCGCTGTTCATTAATAGGGAATGAACATGTCCCCGGCCCTCCCCCATTTCCAGGCCAGGTGGAGACATGATTTATTGCGCTCTTTGGTCATTATTCTCAGTTACCCAATTATGTTTTTTAAAGTTAAAAATGCAAGAACTTTGTTGCGGCTGCATGTGGGGATTCTGCAGCATCTGGAAGATGGTTAGGAAAATAAAACCCAGAGGAATCCAAGAACAACAACACCAGCAGCTTCTCGAGTGCTACCTGGCAGCGATGTCCCCACCAGGTCATGGGGTGACAGAGCTCCCCGGGCCTTGACCCCAGGCCTGGCAGAGCCAAGTGGGGCTGACAACCAGGCAGGGGCATGCTATGATCTGGGGTATTTGGTCCTTCTTAGCAAAACCTGCTCTTGCCTAAACCCGGGACCATCAGCAGGGAGGGCTCAGCACAAGACAGATAAGGCTGCAGTGCTGCTGACTCAGCAATTCTCCTCGCTGACTCCTCGAGCGCTGCCACGCTGGGTTTGGAAGCACTGGATAATTAAGGTTGGAAAAGCCCTCTGAGACCATCGACTCCAACTGTTCCAAAGCCACCACTAAGCCATGTCCCCAAGTGCCACATCTACGTGTCTGTTAAATCTCCCCAGGGATGGGAACTCCACCACTGCCCTGGGCAGGTGTGCCGTGGCTGGACAACACCTGAGGGGAAGAAATTTTCCTTAATATCCAATTAAACCTCCCCTGGAGCATCTTGAGGCTGTTTCCTCTTGTCCTGTCTTGCCCTTGCCTGGAAGGACAGCTGACTTTGGCATGGCTGAAGACAGCAGAGCCTCCAGCTTCCCACTGTGTCCCATCTATTTCCAGAGCCCAGTCTTGCAGCAGCCGGTTCCCAAAGGAGGATGCTCTTAAAATTCCTTACAGACTCCCAGGTGATGTTACGGTCTGGAGGGGAGAATCACAGAATTGATTTACTCGTGTTGGTATTTTTGCCTCTCCTCTCCCCATGTGAAGCACGTGGCATTCCTGCTGCTCAGGCATTCCTTAGGTGCAGGGTTATTTTTGCCTGTTTGCTGATGCTCAGATTCCTCCCTGCCTATTTCCAGGTCAGGTCCCAGCGCACCTGGAGCTCCCCACCCCTTGCCTGCGCTTTCATCTCCCCAATCCACTTCCTACCTGCCTCCTCTTGGGATCTCTCCCCCTTGGCTTCCCCTCAGAGGGCTGTGAGGGGAGCAGAGCCGCCCAAGACTCCCAGTGCCCTCACCACCTTCTCCAGCATCCCCACGGTACCCAGTGCCCAGACCCGGTCCTTTCCATGCCAGCAATCCAGATTTCCACAGGGTCCTTGCCAGCACGGGGCTCTGGTTAAAGATCACCTTAGATGAACAGTCTGGGACGCACAGGAATGTGTTTTTTTCCCAGTTTGGTGCCTCCCCCAGCTCTCGGCTCTGCTTCCCTGTCATTGCCCCAGTGAGCTGAAAATGTCACCGCTGCCACCACAACCACGTGTGCCTGCAGAGCCCAACGAGGCACTTAATCAGGCAGGGGAAGAGATGGTTTTTTCCTGCCTGACCACATCCCACCCTGGAGTCGGCGGCTGCTCAGAGCCATCGATAAGCACCAAGCTCGGTGTCCTGGTTCACAGCCTCTTTGCAATTACAAACGGAGAAGACATAAAGAAAAGGACCTTAAATCATCTAAATTAAAGCTCTGAGAACTGCACAGTTCCACTGCCTCAGATTAAACAACCACGGCACCACAGCTTTTCCTTCAGCCCTGATGAGGAATTTGGGCAGGGCTCTGTTTCTACGACAAGGGGGGATGGTTTCAAACTAAAAGGTTGATTTAGGTCAGATACAGGGAAAATATTTTTTACAGTGAGGGTGGGAAGGCCCTGGCACAGGGTGCTCAGAGAAGCTGTGGCTGCCCCTGGATCCCTGGCAGTGTCCAAGGCCAGGCTGGATGGGGCTTGGAGCAACCTGGGCTAGTGGAAGGTGTCCCTGCCCATGGCAGGGGTGGCACTGGATGACCTTGAAGGCCCCTTCCAACCCAAACTATTCTCTCAACTCCCCAGCCAGTGCCATGGAGATGGAAACATCAGAACACTCTACTCCAGGGCCACAGGAGCCACCTGCTCTGCCTTCCTCTTGTCCAGCACCCCAGACCCACTCCTCCTTGGCACAGAGGTGAGAAATACCTTCAATATTGTCAATGTATTTCAAATCCAGGAACATTTATTTCCCTCCCTGGAAGGACCAGGCATTCCTCTTACTGGTCACACACACTTGGTGACTGGCAGCACAAACCCTGATCTTAATCCAAGACAGTTCCCATCTCTGGAATCCTCAAGTGCTGATGCAACCATTCCTTACTCATTCCCTAATTACCTCATTACCCCTGGAAAAGAGGGAGAGCCTGTCCTTTCAGGAACGATCCTGATCTCGAGGGAAAATCCTGGGAGGATTCTCCATTTCAGGCATTTTCCTTCAATCTGACAATTCCCTACTCCAGGGGGTGGTGTTCAGGTGCTGTTTATGCAGGAACAGAGCCGTTCATTATGCTGATGGCTGAGATGGGAGATAAGGAATTGCCAAGGAAACATGGCTTTGCAGTGACATCCCAGGTGGTGATGCTCATGTTTTGGGAGAAGTGGGGACTCACACGGGGCTCACCCGGCGCTGGGGCACCCCCGGCATGTGTGGGGATGGGAACAGCTCTGAGCCTGATGTCTCCTGGCTTCCCAGCACACAAACAAACCCCCAAAATTAATTCCTCCAGCTTTGACTGGCTTTTTGTTTCATTTGCACTAGAGGATTTGGTTTGGGGGGGTCTTGGGGGTGCTGAACAGCAGGAGATGGGGGGTGCCCAGGGGTCTCCTGTCTGGGAAGAGCCGCTGCAGAGGTGGGAACACGGGGACAAGGGCTTTGCAGTTACCCAAAAACATCTGATGACACGAAGTGAGAGAAGAGAGGGGTGGCTCGGGGGGGCTTGGAGAGGAGAGCTGGAATTGAATCCAGCAGAAGCAAATCAGGAATGAATGTCAGGGAAGAAATTAAAAGGCCTTCCAAAGACTCTCATTGAACTGGAATGGTTTCCTGAACGGACTGGGGACAAACTGTGCCATGGGCTGCCTTGGACAAGAGGGGATGATTTAACAGAGGGTTCAGGCTGGGCTGGTTAAAGTCCAGACCCTGGGCTCTTTGGGATCTGCAGATGGCTCTGGTGTCCCCAGGCATGTTCCTGTGGCTTGGCTCAGCTCGGCGCAGCTCAGCACAGCTCAGCATGGCTCAGTTTCTGTTTTCTAGGAAAAACAGGCAGGAAATAGGAGAAATGCTTTAAAAAACTAGTCAAGGAAATGGGGTTGGAGGGAAACAGAAGCTCATCACTTGTTAGCAGAAACCCAAAATAAACTGGACTCCATCCAGGCTCTTCAAACCAGAAATGTGACCTAATTTTCCTTTGCAGTGACGAGCCAACTCCCTCCCCCCAGCAAGAGCTGTGTGCCCAGCCCCAACCACCCGGCCAGGAGCCCCGGCACACCCAATGCCCCCAGCCCCAAGCTGGGCCCTGCAGCACCCCGTGCATAGGCAGGGGTCAGGTGCCCAGGGAGAGCCACAGGGCACCGCAGGCAAAACATCAACAGCTAAAAACATTCACAACTGAAAACATCCAACAGTGCTGGGTCCCTTCATGGCAAGTCCAGAGCAAGTGGTGGCTGTGGGTCACAAGTGAATCAAAGAATCATGGTTTGGGTGGGAAGGGAAGAATTCATCCTGTTCCACTCCTGCCACAGGCAGGGACACCTTCCGCTATCCAGGTTGCTGCAAGCCTCATCCAACCTGGCCTTGGACACTTCCAGGGATCCAGGGGCAGCCACAGCTTCTCTGGGCCCTCTGTGCCAGAGGCTCTTCACCCTCACAGGGGAGAATTCCTTCCCAAAATCCCATCTAACCCTGCCCTCTGGGAAGCCATTCCCCCTTGTCCTGTCCCTCCAGGCCCTTGCCCAAAGTGACTTGGGCTGCTGGCTCTGCTGTTGGGGAAGCTGCCTGTCGTGGCACTTGGCCATGGGAGGTGACAGGGCTGTCCCGACCCTGCTGCCACAGGGAGTGGGGAGCTGTCGGAGGTTCCCACACCTCTGCACCCAGAGACAGCACCCGGAATATCTGCGGCTAATTTTTCCTCAGAACAAGGAGTGCACGTAGTAATTGTATTGCAGCGTGCAAATAGCAGAACAAACACAATCCTCAACTTGATAGGAGCAGGGGTTGTTGTAGCTAGGAAAAAAAAAGATCAAAAACATGTCACACAGGAAAAAGGGTTTCCATTCACAAAGAAATCATTATGGCTAATTTAATTCATTGTAGCATTTAATATAAAAAAGCTTTTCTACAGAGACTGGGAAAAAAGCCAACATTTATATATAAATGGGTTTTATTTTAAAAGCTAATGCAGTGGGCAGGATGCTTCGGGGTTATTTTCTCTCCCTTTTTCTTTCAGTGTATATGCAAAGCTGGTATTGTATCCAAAAAACAAGGAATTTGCCGCTATCTAAAGTTTACAAATTGCTTTTTTTCAAAAGCACCATTTCATATCCCTTAGAAATGGAAATGACAGGGTTTTATCTCCTCGACTGCCTTTCTCTCTGCTTTTTTAAAGTTACTTATATTAGTGTCCAAGGCACTGATTTTCAGAGTGGGCTTTAAATATTCTGCCACTGCTGTTCCTGGGAATGCCTGACAGCCCTGGCTCTTACAGGGATGCATTTTCCGAGTGCTGCTACCCTGGGTGTGCTCCTGGAGCTGCCCTCGGAGGCTGGAAGGAGAATCAGCTGTGTTTGTGCAGGGGACAGATGGCTCCTGAGTGACAGGTCTGATCAAATACCTTCAGCCAGGGAATTGCAGGGGAAGGAAACATATGGCACATCCCACATGTGCCCCGCGTGCCGGGCGGGCAGGGACACAGCTCCCAGGGCTGGGACTGTGTGTGGCGCTGGTGCCCTCGGTCACACAGAGGGAGAACAGTGCTGGGGACAGGGCTCGGGGCAGGCAGGTGGCACCCGCCTGATGCAGAGCAGAGCCACCTCTCCACCAGCCATTCCCAGGGCTCCATGTTCCCACAGTCTGTCGGTGATCCTTGGATACAGAGCCTCTGTCTGCAGTGGGGCCAGGCTGGAAACCTGTCCCCATATATGAGCTGTGCCACCCTGCATGCCTTTCCCACTTTCTGCCCTGCTTTTCCCTTGCTGCTTCTTCTTCCTGTTATTTCATGTCCATGGAATCACAGAACGATTTGGTTTGGGAGGAACTTGAAGCTCATCTTTTTCCAACGCCTTCCACTACACCAGGCTGCTCCAAGCCCTGTCCAGCCTGGCCTGGAACCCTCTCTCCTTCTGCCTCCTGTTGTGTATTTGAGGAGCACCATCTCATCCCCCTCGGATCTGTCCTCTCAGGCTAAACACACTCTAGGCTTTCAGCTCAGGTTGTGATTCTGAGCCCTCCAGATGCTTCCCTGCTCCTTCCTTGGCCCTGCCTACAGCTGGCACAGATGGGAACTCAACCTGTAAAGGTCCTTGCCACCTCTGCACCTCCTGCTAGGGCAGGATCCTGGCTGTATTTTTATTTCCCTTCTCTTCCTCTAAGATAACCCTTTAGGGGTTCTCAAACTATTCTCCAATACCAACAAACGCAGCCACATCACCTCTGTGGAGCAGGGAAAATTATCCCACTGTGGAGAAGCTCAGCAGAAACCCCAGGAGAGCAAGGTGAAGCACTTTGCCCAAGGTCATCCGGGAGTGGGGAATGCCAGCCAGGGCACTCCCCAAAACCTCACGCTTTCATAGACACCTCCATAAAGCCATTTCCTTTGTAAAATGCCAACTGCTATTAAATCCCTGGACTTCTTAGCCCTGGAATTGCATCCATTACCCTGTCCCAGTGCTCGGGGCTCTGTTCTGGCTGTATCAGCTGGCAGGACACCCCTGTCTTGGGGAAGCATCTGCACAAGGCCAGTGCTGATTTCTGAGGGGTTCAGGCTCCACCTGAGCACCTGCTCCTCAGGCCTGGGCTTGTTCCTGCTGCTGTCCAGGCACCTTGGCCGGGAGCTTCAAAGCAGGCAGGATCGGCCCTCTTCCAAAGGCACGGAACACAAAGTTTGGGAAGCGTGCTGGAACCGCTACGTCTGTACTCAGATCCCTGATTTATTACCCCCGGTGTCTGTTGCTGCTCAGGACCGGAGTTCCTGTTCAGACCTTTGCTTTTCCATGCCAGTAGCTTTGGCTTTTCAGCGGGAGAGCTTTCTCCCTGGATTATGCAAATACTCTGTGCATTGTCGTTCCCTGTTTGCGTTACGTTCACCTCCCCTTTGCTTTGATTAATGCTCCCTCTCCCCCACATGCTTGCTCCAATATGTTTGTTTTAGGGATGGGCAAATGAGCTGGGAATAAGAAAAATGGAACTGAACCTTCACCCAAAACTTAAAGTGGGTGGTTTGGAAAAGAAACCCACAACAGAATGAATAAGGCTTTGAACCACACAAATAGTTCCCTTGTTGGTGCAGCAGAGACAGTCTGGGCCCCAAAATGATGAAATGCTGTGTCCTCTGCAGTTTCCAGGAGCTCTCCGTTTGCTCGCCACCGCTCCTGCCCCCAGGCAGGCTCTTGCAGAGGGATCGGGGGAGGGGGATGCAGCCAGCCCCGGATGCTGCCGTGGGATCAAGCCCTGAGCTGCTTCGAGCTCCACGCACAGCCCAGCCCCGGGATGTGGTGTGGAGGCTCACACAGCCATGGCCAGGCTGCCCAGGGAGCACCAAAACTGCTCTGGAGAGTCTCTTGGGACCACAGAATCCCAGAGTCAGTGAGGGTGGAAAAGCCCTCCAAGACCATCGAGTCCAACCTGTGCCCGAGCCCCCCTTGTCACCCGGCCCAGAGCACTGAGTGTCACCTCCAGTCCTTGGACACCTCCGGGGATGGGGACTCCACCACCTCCCTGGGCAGCTCCTGCCAAAACTGATGCCAGGCAAACCTAAATACCAAAATCAGCTTGGAAAAACCCCTTTGGAGCCTTCTGAAGAGCAGGACTGCTGAGATGCAGAGAGATAGAGATGTGGCTGGGACAGGGCTCCAGGGTGTGCCAGTGCTGGGCACAGGGGATGGTGCCCCAGGGACACCTTGCAAGGACACGGAGCTCAGGATAAGCCACTCAAAGGGCGGAGAACCCTCTGTCCCTTGTGGGGCTGAGCATGGAGCTCATGGCTGGGGCCAGCACTGTCCTGGCCAAGCCGGGCACTGCTGGAAGGACACTCCGAGGTTTGGGTGCCGCGGGCACCGGGCACGGGGCCAAAGCACCGGTCACAGCTCCCAGTCCCGTCGTGCTGGGATTTGTTTGGGAGAACCTGGCAGAGCCTGGCAGGTTTCCCACCGCTGATGAAAGGAGTGAGGATGTCTGAGAGCTTCAAAAGGTGATACAGCCATTAAGGCACTGTGACAGACTCACACAGGGCACCGAAAACCAATGGAGATTGGCAGCTCCAGGGCCTGGAACCAAACAAGAGTTGCGGAATCAGTGCTGGGTGTGCGAGTGCTCGCGTGGGGCCAGGCACGCTTGGGAAGTCACCATCCCTCATTCTCACCTCCCTGACAGCTCCCAACCTGAAGGAAGATGTAAGCAAACAGAAGGGTGGGAGCCCCCACTCGCAGTCCTGCCTGGAAATTATAAAGGGCCATTCACAGAGCTGCTTTTATGCGTCTAAACCGAGTGTTGTGCTGCTGAAGGGTGGGCTGGGCTCATGGCCACAGAGTCTCTGCTTCTCTTGGGCACAGGTACGGCACAGGTGAAGGGGCTGCAGCCTCCCCTCCACAGCCCCTCCTGGCACAGCACCAGTGTCCCAGGAGGGCGCCAGCGTCCAGCTCTGCCTTGGACACGGACTCATCCCGGTGCAGTACAGAGGTGCAGGATGTCTTGAGAGCAGGGGAAGGAAATCCCATCTCTCCAGGACAGTCCTGCCCATTGTTCTCATGAGACTTTTGCCACTCGGATGAATTCTGGATGCAGATCCTGCCTGCGGCAGGTGGGGTTGGAATAAAAATCTGCTTCATGCCCCGCAAAGGGTCATGCTGAGGGCCCAGTGCTGGATCTGGAGCATCTCTTGGCTCCCCCAGGCTTGGGGAACATGGGTGTCTGTGCCTGCTTTCCCAGGGATCCAGTCCAAGGCACACCAACAGAATGCCCCAATGAAATGGTTCCAAACACCTTTCAGAGCCTTCTGCAAAGCGGTCACTTCATGCAAGTGAAGATAGTGGGAAACACAGGGCAAGGGGGTGGAGGGGATGCAGGAGGTGATGCAGGGAGCAATACAGGGAGCTGGGCACAGGGACCACAGGCTGGAATAGGGAAAAAGAGGTTCCCATCCCCAGCTCCCTGCAGCCAGGACTGACTCCTCTTCCCCGACCCAACCCGGGGCATCCAATAAAGGGGGAATTACAGGGCTGAAGTTCTGCACCACGCAAAGAGGAAGCATCAGCCAAACATTCCTGGCCCCCACCCTTGGCCACAATTAATAAACTCAAAGGAAATTAAACCACAAGAAGAAAAAGGCCCAAACACCAAAGCGAGGCACCCCAGCCCAAGCTGCATCACGTGCGGCGCGGGGAAGCGGCCCCGACGCCCAGGCAGAGCCACAGAGGTAATTGCAGTCACAGGGCAAGAGGCTAAACCAGCATGAAATGAGGCAGGGAACAGATATTAAATTTGCAAGCCCCGGGCAACAGGACTCCGTTCAGTTTATTTGCATTAATCAGGTCAGGGGAGTAACCTTGTTTTTTTCCTGCAGGAGATACCATCAGCCGTTATTTGTTTCTCATGTGAAAGTATCACAAGGCACAAACAGCGGCTGGGAGAGGCCGGTGGAGCCTGGGCCGCATCCACCCTGGCTGGGAGGAGCAGCTCAGCCTGTGCCAGGGCCACGGTCAGGGGCTGGCCACCCTCCATCCCCTGGGAGCCACCAAAGGACGGGATGGTGGCAGGACCGCTACCAGCACCAGAGGAGACCTAACTTGGGGTGGGGTGAGTCAGCAGCCACACACCTGCTCCAAACAGCTCCTCACCTGCTCGCGGCAGGACTTGGTGAGAGGGGAGAAGTTCCTTCAGCCAAGCAAATTCTTGGGCAAAAGAAAACCTCTCAGGGCTGCCCACAAAGTCAGGAATAGCCATGACAGTGATAGTGCTGTGGGAAAGAGGCACGTAACTTGTGAGCCTGTCATTTCTGGGGAGTTGTGCTTGTTGCACCTTCAGGGTGACGTGGAAGGGACAGTGCTCATCCCTTCAGACGTGGCCTGGGGACATGGGTACACAGTTCCTGTCCCTCAGCCCCAGCCATGGACTGGAGCAGTGGGAGTCCCAGGCACAGAAGCCCAGCCACGACCTATGAGAGCTGAAGGGGCACTTTTGGCAAAGACTTGGGACGGCTGCTCCCAGGATCCCTGCCCATGGATCCAGCACGGCTGCTCCCAGGATCCCTGCCCATGGACCTGGCACGGCTGCTCCCAGGATCCCTGCCCATGGATCCAGCACGGCTGCTCCCAGGATCCCTGCCCTTGGATCCAGCACAGCGGCTCCCAGGATCCCTGCCCATGGATCCAGCACGGCTGCTCCCAGGATCCCTGCCCATGGATCCAGCACAGCGGCTCCCAGGATCCCTGCCCATGGATCCAGCACGGCTGCTCCCAGGATCCCTGCTCACAGATCCAGCATGGCTGCTCCCAGGATCCCTGCCCATGGATCCAGCACGGCTGCTCCCAGGATCCCTGCCCATGGACCTGGCACGGCTGCTCCCAGGATCCCTGCCCATGGATCCAGCACGGCTGCTCCCAGGATCCCTGCCCATGGATCCAGCACAGCGGCTCCCAGGATCCCTGCCCATGGATCCAGCACGGCTGCTCCCAGGATCCCTGCTCACAGATCCAGCATGGCTGCTCCCAGGATCCCTGCCCATGGATCCAGCACAGCTGCTCCCAGGATCCCTGCTCACAGATCCAGCATGGCTGCTCCCAGGATCCCTGCCCATGGATCCAGCACAGCGGCTCCCAGGATCCCTGCCCATGGATCCAGCACAGCGGCTCCCAGGATCCCTGCCCATGGATCCAGCATGGCTGCTCCCAGGATCCCTGCCCATGGATCCGGCCTCCTCCATGAAGCTGCTCTGCCTCACCACGGGCACAGGCCGGGGCCCTCTGGGGCTGTGCCTGGACTCCTCACACCAGCACCCTCCTAATGATGAGCAAAGGAAAAGAGAACAAGAGCAGCCACCCTGGGCTGAAATATCAAAGACAAAAAGCGTTTTGAACCCAATCCAGGCTGGCAAAGCCTTGAAAGTGGCCAGAAAAGCAAGTCCAGACCTTGATGCTGCCATTTCAAATTTGAGAGCTCCTGGCAGAGCAGGCTGGTGGGAGAAGGGGGAGCAGAGCTGTGCTTGTCCAGACCTCACCGGTGCTCACATCTGAAGGGGAAGCTCAGCTCAGACCTGGGAGCTGGCAAAACCCACCCCATGCTGGAGAACACTGGAGATTAGGGAATAACTGGGGCTGCACAGACAGGGATGGGAGCAGGGAGGGTGTGGGATGTGTCCGAGTGCGTGATCTCCCAGGTAGGGAGGGTTTGGGATTGTTTGCTTTGTCCAGCTACAAAAGGCAGATCCTCTGTGCCCACTGCAGGGTTCAAGCAGGCCCTCCCTTTCCCAGGATCCAGCAATATTATCCAGCTGCTAAAGCTCGTGGAAGCTCTGAACTCTCCTTTCAAGCTCCTAAATAAATCAGAGCGGAGGGCAGGCGGCTGTGGAGGGGCTGCCGGGCAGGGGCTGCTGCCTCCTCGTCCTGCCAGATTGCTGCCTGTGCACAGACCAAAGCCATCTTCCAGCCGCTGATTTCACATTCCAAGGGAGCAGATTAATGCCTGCAAACTTCTCAGTGGAAGCATTCAAACGCTAATTGGTAGTTGCAAGTAATTAAAGTAATTTACTCAGATTATAAAGAAATTTCTTAACAGTGATTAAGCAACTCTGGGACGTGTGTAGTTGTTTGTAATCACTCCCCCAAGGGGATTAAAGCTCTTGGCTGTGTGTAATATGTCTTGTAACACCCTATGGGTCCTGTTGGCTCATGATAGCAAAGAACAGCTTGTTGGAAGAGATATAAATCAGGCCTGTGTGCACATAAAGTACCTCACATCGGAACAGCTCTCCTTCACGCTCCAAGCCTGGGAGCACAACTCTGCAGCGAGGGCAGACATCCCATAAACCGGGCTCTGCTCCACAGGCAGAGGCTGTGTCATCAGTCACAGACACCACCGAAGGGAGAGGCAGAAGGAAGGGCAGGGCTGTGGGGGAGCACGAGCTGCAGCATGGGGACAGCTCAAGGCATGGCTGTGCTCACTTCTGCTCGCTGGTTTCCATTCGCTAACCCATAAAATAGGAATAAATCCACCAAAAAATACTAAATGGATCCACTCACCCACTTGATTTAGTGCTCCAAAAGTAATGGAGGAAAACTGCCAGCTCTCTGCGAGGTTGATATCTAACAGATTACACTAAACCAGAGCTAATCAGCAGATTATCGCTCCGATTGTTCCATGTCTTTGTTATCCCAGCCAAGCCTCCAGACCTTGCTCAAGCCTGGATTTAGGCTCAGGGAGGCAATTCCCTCATGGAGAGCAGGGAGGAGGGAGCCCACATTGCTCATCTGTGACATAAGGATTTTTCTTGCTTGCATTTCACTTTTGTTGAGTGGCTGCAGTGAAATATTCCTGTCCTAGTCCCGAACTGCACACATAGGGCTGAGCTGGGCTCAGAGTCATGGCACAGAGAGATGCCCAGAGCTGGTGCCCTTCCCACCACTGGGAAGCTCCTTTCCTGTAAGAAGGGATCTCACAGCCAGGCCCCTCTGCCCTGCCTGGAGCAGATTCCCTTTAGCTGTGGGACTCCCACAACTCCAGTAAGATGCTTTTAGCACATAAGTCCAGGGAGCCAAGCAATTCCCAGGAAATCATTCTGCGTGGTTGCAGCCTCCTCTCACGCCCGATGCCTGCGGTCTCACTATCCTGCAGCACCACCAGAACTTGTTTTTACGTTTTATTTATTTATAGAGTTTTTCTCCATGCTGGGAATACAGAACTGTAAATATTCCATGAGTGCTGGCTGCAGCAGGATGCCAGTTTACCTGGGCACACGAGCTCTGAGCAAACTGGGAGCTCATCTACACAATGACTCTGGCACAGCGCTTTGGTGTTTGCTTTCTGCACATTTTTGGCCAAACAAAGACAATTGTTCAATATTTTTTTTTCTCTCTCTAAAGGCAGCACAGGAAGGATGGAACAAGCTTTGTTTGCCTGCCTGGAGGAAGGCATTGTTCCATCACGAAGCCACCACAACCCTCCGCGGCCCCAAGGGGTGACCCTGGGTGTCACCAGGGCGCTGCGCTGCTCGGGACAAGCTTTCCACACTCACATATAAATAGATGCTTTATTTCTGTGTTCTGTTTACTGTGCGTAGAAATCTGATTTTCCCTAATGGTCCTTTATAAATAGTTTCCACCCACCCCCTGCTTGAAAGCTTCTCTGACTCACATTGGAAATTAGGTTCTTCCCCTCCTCGCTATTGAGAACAATTATAGCTCTTTGTTCCGCGGGAATTAAGAAGCACGAGGGCTGAATCCAGCCACAGGAAAATTGTCACTCTCCTTTGTTTTCTGCCTGTAATAATTATCCTGCCAACTGCTCACTGCCATCCTCAAGCCCCGGATGCCTCGCCGAGCACCCTCCACCCTCCAGCCCAGCCTGCCCGGCTCTGTGCTGATTCAGGTTTTAGTGGCTGCTCTTGGCCATGTCCTTCATTCACCTTTTCCTTCCATTTCCCAACGGAATGACATTCCCGGGGGGAAAGAGGCCTCCAGACAGGCAGGCGGGGACAAAAGGGGAGCAGCCTGTCCTTGGGCAAGACTCCTTGGGCGTTGGTCAGAAAAGGCTGCAGCACCTTTCCCAAGGGTGCCCAGGTTTGGGCCACCCCCAGGTGAAGCCAAGTGCCCTGGCCAGGGATGACACGGCCCCTGCCCTGGTGGGATGGGAAAAGGCTTCCCTAGTGCACAGCAAACCCACATCCCACCTGGATGGATGGATGCACGGATGTGTAGCCGTGTGGATGTGGCACTTGGGGACACGGGTTAGTGGTGGCCTTGGCAGTGCTGGGGAAACGGTGCTCTTAGAGGGCTTTTCCAACCTAAATGATTCAGTGAATCCATGATTCCACGAAAAAGAGAGCAGGGGCAGGCAGCCAGAAGAATTGACAGGGGGATAAATGCTTTTCTCTTCCCACAAATCTTCTCCAGTGTGAAACTCCGTGTTTAAAAGAACACGACCAAACCCTGCCCAATTTTTTAAAAGGATCCAAAATGACTCTCCACTGACCCCTCCAGCCACACACTCATTTTTCATTAAACTCTTCCCGGGACCTTATAAGCAGCGAGAGAGAACAAGCAGGCAAAGGGGTGAAAACAACCCAGCGGGCCCTGGGGCTGTAATAACCGAGACACGAACACTTCAAATTATACCTTGGGTCAAAATGATTTGAGATTGATCAGAAACGAAAATTACCCCTGAGCTCCAGTTGATTGTCTGTGCCTCGGGTTCATCCGGAGGCTGCATTTCTCCCGCATTCTCGTTTTTCCTGGGAGTGGGGACACCTCGACCTGCGTATTTTAATCAGCAGAGGAGAAAGGAAGGAGGAGCCTTTGAACCCTCAACACCCACGGGTTGAAGCGGTGTCCTGGACAAATCTGCCCGTGTTGTTTCTTCCCTCCACCCCGGGAGATCCTGGTTTTGCCATTATCAAGGCCATGCTGACAAGACCAGACTGTTCAGTAGCTGCGATTTGGGAAACAAAAGCCGTTTGCTGGGAAGCGCTCCTGGCTCTCCAGAGCTTTGTCACTTCCACTCGAGATGGGCACGCAAATGGGTCCCTGTGCCCTGGGGACAAACTGGGACATCCCCACCACGGGCTGCAGAACGGGCACACCCGGGAGTGCCAGCTCCTCCCGGCTTTTAGGCATCAGCTCAAATGAATGCAAAATGAAATTTGTATTAAATATCTTTATTTATATACAATATATTATAGATTCATAATTTATATAGTTGTTATTTTAGATATTGACAATTAATATACAATCAGCATTTTCTCTATATTAATTGCTTTATATTTATATATATTTTATCATGTATGTAGTGCATTTTTTTTTATTTCTGTGTTAGATATGTATCAATCTTTGGCCTTCATGTTTTCTCTCAGTGCACTCTCTGTTGTGTCCCCCCAGTTCCCCCAAGCCTGCAGGCTCAGTCTGAGCCCAGGGAACAGCTTGAGGAGCAAACAGCAAGGCCTGGGCAGGGCAATGGCTGCTTTCACGGTTTTCCAGTGTCTAAACCCTGAATATTATCGTTTTGTTGGTCTAATGCACCAAAGTTCAATGTTCTCGTCTGGTTGGCTTTGCCTTGCCAATGAATAACCTGCGTTTCCTTGCTCTGGCCGGCAGGCTGGGAGCGCACTGGGATCCGCCCGGATGAGTGCTGGGCTGGAAAGCTCCGGGAGCAGGAATGTCATCTCAGCCCTGGAGGATGCTCCTCCGCCCCCTCTCCCTGCGCGGTCAGACGGCTCCGCTCCAGTTCCCCCCGCAAATGCTGCGATGTTTAATCAGGTGCGAAGAAGCTGCGTTTCCCCTGGCTCGCTCTCCCAAGGATGCCTTTCCCTCCATTTCATTCTTCCCCTGGCATCCAGCTGGAATGTTGGCCCAGCACTGTGTGCCTGAGGCAGCCGGGCTTACACCCTTCTCCTCTCCCCAAAAATTCAGAATTTTCCCACCAGCTGTGCCCAACCTTGTGGGGGTTTTTAGCTCTGAAGAACAGGACGTGGCAGGGGCTGTTTAATGGGAATTTCAGGTGAGGAGCTGCTTGCAGAGGATCCAGCACTGGAGCATCTTCTGAGGGTGGAAGGGAGTGCAGAGCTCTGCTCCCATCACTGCTCATCCTTTCTCCCCCCGGTCTCCTCTTCTTCTGCTGGAATTTTTTTTTGGCTTTTTCCAAACCTTAGTAGCTGCCTGGTACTTGAAAGAAGGAAAGAGGGAAATGACTGTTACAAATAAATATTTAATTAAAAGGGCTCAAGCTCTCCCTTTAAGGTAAGCTTGACTTTTAATCGCTGGCTCCCTCCCAGCCTCTCCTGGGTCTCCAGCCAGACCAGGGGCACACATGGATGAGGGAGGTGTTTTCCCATCCAGCCTCTGTTGCTGGGCTCGGGGAGCCACAAGAGGAAGTTACCAAGATCCTGATGGCTCCCCAGGCTGTGACATGTTCAATCCCATCAGGAATTACTGCTGGGATAACGCATGATTAATCCAGCACAAAGTACCTGCCGGCTGGAGGGGCTGCAGGAAGCTGTGCCAGCAGTGAACATGGCAGGAAACAAGGGGGGATGGCTGGGGAATGCTGGCCAGAGTGGGAATGGGGCTGCTGCTCTCCTGGGATGGAGAGCAGAGTGTGAGGGCTGAGAGGTTAAATGGGATCTCCGTGTGGGCAGGGCTGTCCTGCACAGAAGAGCCCTCTCCAGAGCTCCTCTACATCCAGCTCTGGTGTCCTCAGCACAGGAAGGACCTGGAGCTGTTGCAGAGGCTCCAGAGGAGGCCACGGAGATGCTCTGAGGGCTGGTGCCCCTCTGGAGCCAGGCTGGCAGAGCTGGGGGTGTTCACCTGGAGAGAAAAAGGTGACAGGGAGAGCTCAGAGCCCCTTGCAGTGCCTAAAGGGTGAGATGGAGAGGGGCTTGGGACAAGGGATGGAGGGACATGGATACACTTCCAAGGCAGACACAATTCTGTGGCCAGCCTCAGGGTGCCGGGGGTTATGTGGGAGGGCAGCCCCATCCATGGGGAATGTGGCTCAGTCCCCCAGAACACCTCGAGCCTTCAGAGTGCACCAGCCTCTGGTCCTGCCTGAGCTGCTTTGGATGTAAGGAAACGATGTGGAGGTGAAACCTCTGTATCCTGTTTCCAGCCCCGGGCAGGGAGGACCTGGATATTTATTTGTGTCGAGCCAGAAGAAAACTTCCCATGGCCCAGCCCATCCCCAGGGAGGAATGGCACAAACTTTCTAGGAAAAGCACAAAGTGGGCGCAAAGTGGTTTGTGTTCCATGAACTTTAAGTAAAGCCTCCCCTCTCTGCAGAGCACCAGCAAACACAGTGGGAAATAAACCCAAAATTACCCGGCAAAGCCTGTAATTGCATTTCCAAACCTGCAGCCAGCAGTTCCCAGAAGTGCCGGGGCAGAGCCACAAATAAAGCAGCACTGATGCGTTCTGCATTCGGGCAGACACTCCACAGCGGCAGCGGGAAGGTTTCCTCGGCTTGTAGGGATTTTCCCATGTTCCTTTTACCCCAGTAAAGAGATCCCTCTCCAGAGCTGGCCCAGCCCTGTGTGCCGGCCGAGCTCAGGTGGGAGCAGCAATCCCTGGGTATTCCCAGCAGAGATGCCAGGCTCTCACAGCCTCTCGTGGGACCCAGGGCTGGGGGTGCTGGGGGGGAACAGCCCCAGGGGGCCTGAGAATGGGACTGCGTGGGCAGGGGGGCAGGTGGGGGCTGCTGGTCACTTGCTGGGGGAACCAGCAAAGCCCAGCTCAGCGCTCAGGATTTTGATGGCTCTTTGGGCCTAAGGTCCTTATCTGTGGTCCTCTGTATTTTCCTTTTCCTCCTTTTTCCTTTCCTCTTCATCTTTTCCTTTTCCTCCTTTTTCCTTTCCTCTTCATCTTTTCCTTTTTCTGTTTCCTTTTTCTCCCTTTTTCCTTTCCCCTTTCCCCTTTCCCCTTTCCCCTTTCCCTTCCCCTTCCCCTTCCCTTCCCTTCCCTTCCCTTCCCTTCCCTTCCCTTCCCTTCCCTTCCCTTCCCTTCCCTTCCCTTCCCTTCCCTTCCCTTCCCTTCCCTTCCCTTCCCTTCCCTTCCCTTCCCTTCCCTTCCCTTCCCTTCCCTTCCCTTCCCTTCCCTTCCCTTCCCTTCCCTTCCCTTCCCTTCCCTTCCCTTCCCTTCCCTTCCCTTCCCTTCCCTTCCCTTCCCTTCCCTTCCCTTCCCTTCCCTTTGAATTTCCCTTTCTTCCTTTTCCCTTTTCCCTTTGCATTACCCTTTCTTCCTTTTCCCTTTTCCCTTTCCCTGTTTTCTCCAGGATAACACGGTTTCTCAGGCCCTCCCTGGAGCCAAGCACAGATGTCACCAAACACAAGGTCCCCCAGTTCTGCCTCTCCAGCCAAGAGCAAGGTCGGGACATCGGGGGGGCTCTGTGGAGCAGTGGGAACACCAAGCTCCTCCTCCGAGCCAAAATCCTCCACGGGAGTGGCTGCTGTGGGACCAGGTGGGGACATTGGCATCTGTCCCACTGCCCTGCTGGTCTGGAGCTGCCCTGGGCCCCTCAGACCTGGCTCCCCTCAAACCAGGCTCCCCCTGCAGTGTCCATTGGGCAGCCAGAACCCACAGAAAATGCAAATGGCTTTTACAGTCATTATCTCAAACAAGCTGTGCTTTAATTCAGCTTTAATTAAAGAGGGGGAAAACATGCCCAGCTAAACAATTTCCAAGCGGACAATGGGTCAGAGCAACAGAGAATTCCTTTGACCTAACTGGCCCAACTTTTTGAAACTTTTAATTAAAAACACCCCAAGTTTTGCCCCAGTAAATTGCCCAGAGCCCCGGGCCTTTGAAGAGGTGTAATTAGGGCTGTTGGGCCCCTGTAGGATGCTCCAGGTGGATGAACTCCTGAAAAAGGGCTCCTGTGTGGTGCTGGGGTGGGGGGCCTGTGCAGGAGCCCCCTCTCAGCAGAGTCCTGTCCCTGGGTCAACCCTGGGTCCCTCGAGGATCAGGCGGGCACTTCCTGGTGCTCCTGGGTCACCTCTGGGAGCTGTGGCTTCCTCTGCTGCAGAAAGATGGAGGAAGAAAAACCTAACTACGTGATTTTCCCATCTGAAATCATTCTGCATGTGTGGGATCTGCATGCAGGGATGCAGGGATGCAGGGATACCATTTTTAGGGATGCTCCCTTGCTTTCCTGCCACAGCAGGATCTCCACAAAAAAGCCACCACTGCCTCTTGACAGCCTCCATAAGGAAAACAAAGGAACCAAGGTCTGTCCCAGCTGATCCTTCAGGTCAGTGTTGGGATGCCCAGTGCTCCATTCCCAAGGCTGGGAACTAAACCTGGTTATTCCAGGTTTCCAGGCCAGGTTTCCCAAAGTGCTCAGCAGCTTCTCTTTTTTCCAGTTTTCTTTAAAAATAAAACTAAAATAAAGGAGTCCTTGCAACAATGGATGGTTTCTGGGACTTGTTCCTGCACATCCTGGAATGGATCCAGGATGGAGGAATGGCTTTAAACTGGAAGAGAAAGAGTAGATTTAGATGGGATATTGGGAAGGAATCCTTCCCTGTGAGGGTGGGGAGGCCCTGGCACAGGGTGCCCAGTGAAGCTGTGGCTGCCCCTGGATCCCTGGCAGTGTCCAAGGCCAGGTTGGATGGGGCTTGCAGCACCCTGGGATAGTGGAAGGTGTCCCTGCCCATGGCAGGGGGTGGGACTGGATGGGCTTTGAAGTCCCGTCCAGCCCAAACCATTCCAGTGATCCTCCACTTCCATCAGCCCTTTCCGATGTCAGACTCACATTCAGCTGCATCCCTCCTGCCACAGATCCCAAGGGCTCCTCCCCATCCCAGAGGGACCTGAGGAGTGGACTTTGCACTTCTGCACGTGAAGGAAACACCACAGCACTGAATTCTCTTGGAGGAGAAGCCATTCCCCTGTTTCCACCCCAATTTCTGCTGCAGTTTCAAAGCGAGCGTGATGCTCTCGGAGTCAGGGAGAGGAACTGAATCGAGGATCCCCTGAGCACATGCAGGCGCCTGCTGCCATTGGGTGGGAAGGCAGAAACAGAAAATACATGGAAGAAATTGGAACAAGGAGGCAGGAAAACACAAGTGGCTGCACAATAACATTAAAATTAAAAAAAAACCAACCAAAAAAACCTAAAAAAAAAGTAGAGTGTGTTAGAGATGGAGCTGTTCCAGGAATGAAAGTGCTGTGATGGGCAGGTGTTGATGCCACCAGGCATAACAGCAAAGAAAGGAAAATCAGGGTAGTGTGGGGGTTTTTTAGCATTTATTCCAAAAACACTTGCTGAACATGGTGCAATCTCTTTGATATGAAGGTTAATTGAAAGAAATGGTACAGACCCCTTGGAACTCAGTCTGAAATAGCTCCAAAGAAGGAAAATTTGGGGCAAATAAAGAAGACAAAGGAAGACAAAGGAGTGGAAAAGCAGAAGATTTAAGCCAGACTTGGGAGAACAGAGGAGCTGCACACCTGGCTCACACCTGGCTGTCCCCACACCCCCCTCATGCACCAGGGCACTATGTGGGGTAACCTGGGGTGTTACCCCAGAAATACCACATGGAAATATTGCAGGTTTTTCCCTGCCTGGTGATACAAGGCAGAAAGTAAAGGAAAAAGGACAGAAAGTTACAGCCAGACTCAAAACTTCCTGCTCAGGCCTTCACTGGAGCCGTGGCACAGGTCACAAGCTGCCTTTCGAGGAGAGTTTTCAAGGCTGTAGATCCTGTTTAATATTCTTCCCCCAGGCCTCTTTGTTCCTCCAGGCTTGGGCCAGAATGAGAAATGAAAACCCTGAGCTGGGAAAGCCAGGAACAATTCCTGGGCTCTGCAAATCCGGTGAAAATCACCGTAGGGTGCAAACACCACGGGAGAACTCCTGTGCCATGGTTTCAGAGCAAGTTCAGGATCAAAAGGGTTCAGGACAGAGCTCGGAACTGCTGGAAGCTGCTCCGAAAATTCTTGCCATGTCTCCAGTCAGCACTTCTCCAATCCGGCTGTCAGCATTCCCAAAACCTTGGCCACAAGATCTCTGCTCACAGGACACGGACGAGCTCCGGCTCCCAGCTCCCACGCTTGGAAGCTGTCCGTGTTCTCCTCGCAGTGCACACCCGACAGCCAGACACAGCCCCCCCGAACCCCCGAACACGCCCCGGCCCCGGCTCCCATCTCCCGGGAACGTCTCTTGGAGAACGCCCCCCCCCTTGGCTCCATCGCCAATATTTGAGCTGTGCTGTAATTGGCCATGGAAGCCTCATGGCGTTGATGTTCGCCTTGATTAGCTGAACGTGCAAAGCACTTACAATGCAAATTTCCCTTTAAAATTCCGTTTCCTGCGAACCCTCAATGAATCAGCTGCGGAGATCTCCCACTGAGAGCTCTCCTGCCAGTAAAAGTTGATAGTGCTAATGTTTGTGGAGTGGGAGCGCACAAGGGGGAAGAAGCACTAAAGCAAACTCATCCAAAAGCGTCAAATATTTGCAGAAAAATGCGCCCATTCTCTGCCCCGCTGTCCCGATTGTCGCCCCCCGCCCAGCTGATCGCAGCCGCCCCCCAGCTCTTCCTTTCAGCCCCAAGATGCAGCTGTGTTTTCTTTGTTCGCACTCCCTTTGCAAACGCTGCTCTTGCCTTATTGAAGTCTTTGAAAAATATTCTGTATAGAAACAATTCTGCCGACACATCAGATTTCTCCGGGCTCCCTCTCCCCGCTCCTGCCTCCCCCATTTGCATGAGAATGGCCGGGATGCTTCTGCAGCCATCACCTGGCACCGGGCTGCTGCTGCCCTCCCCGTGAGGTCATTTCCTCTGCACGCCGTGATGTCACCGGCCTCAGGGGCACCTTGCTGATGGCAGGAGAGGAGCCGGGCTGGGCAGCAAGGCTCTGGCAGTTCCCCAGGACAGGGATGCAAGGCTGGCTGGCACAGAGATCCCGGCTCTTTCCTTCCCAGACTGCTCCATCCCAGCCCGTCCCAGCCACCTCCACCCTCCCTGTGTGTCCCCCCCCAAACTTTCCTGCCCCCCACCACAGGGGATGACTGTGAGGGCTGTGACTGGTCACCTCTGGGAATACTGGTTTAAAAAGAGCCTTTTTCCAGGCAGGCGCTTTCTGGGGAGAGTGGGACAAAAGGAGCAGAAGGAGGTCAGGGCCCTGCACGAGAAGAGAAGGACGGGGAGGGACTTCCCTGAGAGAGGGGTAATTTATCACCACAAACTCTGCTCTGCCAAACCAGAGTCCAGCAGTCCCACTGCTGCCTGCAGACCTGGAGGGGGTCCAGGTCTCATATCAAGGATTGGTCTCGGACTCCAGGCTGGGAGGATCTGCTGGAGGCTCCGTCCTGCACAGCCCAAGATGTGGAAATGGCTTTAAAGCTCTGTGATGGCTTTTACAAAAGAGGGACCTGGCTCTCTCTGTGTGGGTCAGCTCGTCGTCCTCACTGCAAGGCTTCCTGGTGTCTTTGAGGTCTGGCTAAAGTGTGCCACCATTCCCAGATATTCCCGTAGAACCCACCAGCGGCAGCAATGTGTCCTCCCCAGTGTCCCACTGAGCATCCCACTGAACCCTCCTGGGAGTCCAAGGTGTCTGATGGACAATGGGCCGGCAAGTTGCAGCAAGCCAGAATTGCCACAGGGCACCTCCACGTGCGCAGGATTGGCGGAAAATGCTTCTGGGCAAAATTCCTACCCTGCTTTTTTAAGGATCCGAACCATTCTGGGATGAAAGTACGAAACCATCTCACAAGATTGCCTGGAGCAGGGACCATCTGAGCTGTGGGTGTTGAGACAAAAAATCTTCTCCACATCTCATGGGCCCTTCTGTGCTGCCTCTCTCCTGCCTCTGCCCACTGCTCCTCCTTCGCTCATGGCACCATTGGATCCAGCCATCCCCTGGTGTCCCCACCCCGTGTCGCAGACAGGCTGTTGGACATCACATCACACCCTAAACTTGCTGCTCAGCAAGAGAAAAGCCCCAAAGCTGGAGCTGGTCCAGCCCAGCCTGTCCTCCCCCTCCCTCCCTAGAGCAGAGGCTGGAGCAGACAGGGTGGGCACGGCCCAGGCTGGGACCCCCCTGCCAGCAGCATGAGCCAACTCTTTGTGTCCCATGGCGGGCAGGGAGCCCAGGTACGATCCCAGATCGAGCTGATTTAGGGCCTGTCATGTTTTAAATCTGCCATTACTGTCATGGCCTCAGCCTTTCCTTCCTTTGTTTTCCAGATGGTATTTTTTCCATCTTATCTTCTTTCATCAAACTCTTGTTTCCTCCTTCTGGAATCACCGCATTCCTGATCTATATGCAGATTAAACCCCGGGAACAGATGCTATTGTCAACTTTTATTAGTTTATTGCATTAAGAAAGGACGATATCTTTACAGTCATGATATAAAAGGAGACTCATCGTAAGTTTCATCTCCTGGAAGCGACAGCAGGAAAACAAAGGCTCTTCTGCACCAGAGCCATGGTCACAAATCAGGACCTGTGTATGGATCCCCGAGACTTCGGGAGGAGCAGGGGGATCCTGGGAATGAGGAGCTGCACAGGGATTGCAGAGCTCAGCATGGAGCTCCCTGGGAACCTCAGCCCCGGGAGAGGCGACCGATGGAGCCACTTGAGCAGTTTGTCACCCTCTCCATTTGTGCTCTGCTTGAAGAGCCCTCCCCGAGAGCTGAGGCCCCGCTCTGCCATCAGGGCACGACTCTCCCCCATGCTTTGCCTCCTCAGTGGCTCTGCATTTATTATTTACACACAGGCCTCCAGCTGCAGCTCTCATGCTGCAAAAATCATTCAGTGCTCTGCTCAGTGAGAGATAAGAGAGGCAGGAGAGCTGCCAGCTCTGTGAGGAGGGAAGGGAGGGAAGGTACCCACAGCCTTTCTTCCCTCACACTGGTTGGGGACTTGAACTTGGCTCCCTGGGCCGAGGGAAAACACCTCCAACCAATGGAGCATTTGGTATTTGCTGGGCACTTGGACTGGAGTGGCATGGTGGGTCCAGATCACACTAGAGTCCCCTCTCCTCTCCTCTCCTCTCCTCTCCTCTCCTCTCCTCTCCTCTCCTCTCCTCTCCTCTCCTCTCCTCTCCTCTCCTCTCCTCTCCTCTCCTCTCCTCTCCTCTCCTCTCCTCTCCTCTCCTCTCCTCTCCTCTCCTCTCCTCTCCTCTCCTCTCCTCTCCTCTCCTCTCCTCTCCTCTCCTCTCCTCTCCTCTCCTCTCCTCTCCTCTCCTCTCCTCTCCTCTCCTCTCCTCTCCTCTCCTCTCCTCTCCTCTCCTCTCCTCTCCTCTCCTCTCCTCTCCTCTCCTCTCCTCTCCTCTCCTCTCCTCTCCTCTCCTCTCCTCTCCTCTCCTCTCCTCTCCTCTCCTCTCCTCTCCTCTCCTCTCCTCTCCTCTCCTCCCATCCCATCCCTGATGGAATGACAGGGATTTAGCAGTGCTGGTTCCAGACACGCTGGCACAGCCAGGGCAGGCCTGTGCCCCTCTGCAGCTCCTTCCTGGCCCTGTCCCAGCTCCCTCCTGGCATTCTCCTGGCACCCTTCAGCTCTCCCCACATCTCTGCTCCCTCTTTGCCCCGTTGCCAAGGCCTGAAAAGCTGTGGCCATTGGAAAGGAGCAAGGGCTCTGGAAAAATGCACATGTGGGGTGCAGGAGATGGAAGCAAGAGTGGGGAAGGCATCAGAGTACTTGCAGGGTGTCTTCCCTGCTGGAATCCATTTATTTTCCCACTCACGGCTGGGATGTGCCAGGCTCTGGGAGCACCCACTCCATCATGGGTGGTGTTCTGACCCCTGCAGCCCTGGGCTCTCTGTCTTGTCCCTCTTGCCCTGAGTCCCAAGGACCGATACTCCGGACAAACCCCCATCAGACCGTCCAGCTCCCCCCAGAGAGTTTAAAAAGTGCCAACAGAGCAATTTCCTGCTGCTTGCAGGGAGCAAACCCAAGTGAAAGCAGAGCAGAGGGAATGTGGGAGAAACTGGGCTAAGCTGCGCTTTCAGGAGCAGCCGGGTTTACATTCGATGCTGTTTTCCTGGCAGCCATCCCGGAGCCTCTGCTGTGCCAGGGCTGCTGGGGAGGGGAGCTGGGGGTCATGGGGGAGCTGGGGGGGCTCCGGGGAATCGCTGCTCACTCTCCCTGCTGGGATGGAACTGGGTTAATGGGACAGGTATTTTTAGGGCTGACTGGCCAAGCCGGTGCTGCTGCTGGTGCTTAACCTGGAGGCCACATAAACCAGGGGAAGCAGAGCTCTCCCAAAAAGGAGATTTTCTGCCAAGAACTCATCTTCACACTTGCATTTCCCAGCCCTGTGCTGTGAGCAGGGCACCCACTGAGGGAGCACCCACCCAGCTGGGCACCCACCCATCGCCCTCCTTTACTCTCCTGTTTTACTGGGTCACAGCAGCTCAGTGCAAAGACAAATTACAATCCCAGATGGACTCTGTGTCTCTCCCAGCCTGGAAGCAGTTGACTCACAGAGTGCCTCTTTCCCCTGCCCCCTGAGCCAAGCTCAGCTTTGGGGGGATTATTTGACTCCTGCCTTGTTCCAGGCACTGCAGCCCCAGCCCCAGTGCTGCTGGTGACCGCACGTCACAGCAGCTCCTGCAGGTGAGGCTGCAGCTCCCTGGGATACATGGAAACACTTAACTCCATTACCCAGGCACTTCCACGCTCGCTGGGCTGCAGCTGAAGCAGAGCAGCTTCAGCGAGGAAGCACCGAAGGCAACTTCTTGTCAGTGTGATTTGAAGTGACACTTCCCTTCCTTCCCGGCAGCTCTGAGAGACCTCCTGCTCTCCATAGCTCTGCTTTGGTCCTCGGGTTCTATCTCCCAAAAGTCCCTCGTGCAGCAGTGCTGGTGGGCGTGATTCAGCCTGCTCTCAGCTCCAGTGGCCTCAGTGACAGGCAGAAAAAATAATAAGGAAAAGAGGACACAGCGATCCCTGTCAGCAGTGACAGTGGCTGTCTCTGCAAGTGGCTGATGTCATCTACCCCCTTCCCAAGGAAGCATCTCCCTGGGCAGCACAGCACGAGCACAGCACGTCCCGTGGAGCGCAGGGGTCACAGGGGCTCTGTCGCTGTCCCCCATCCCGTGCCCAGCCCTCAGTGCAGGGAGGAACTGCCCCATCCCCACCTCTGCCGAGCGCCTCCTCAGGGACCACGTCCTGCACCTGCGATTTCTTGGCTTGTGCAACCTGCACTCCAGGCATGTTTACATGAATTCCAATTGGAATCTGCATTCCAGCACGGACTGAAGCTTTCCCTCACACCCAAAGCCTTTGGTTTCCTTTTCCTTTCTCCTTTCCCCTCCTTTTTCCCCCCTTGTTGAGCTCCGTCCCGGTGTCCCCAGTCTGGGGCTGGCAGGCACAAGGTGCAGCAGGGGGGAGGTGACAGGAACCTGCAGCAGGCTGGGAAGTGCCACTGGCTCCTGGGCTCAGCTGAGATGGGAGCTGGATCCCCGTTATTGATTGCAGGGAGGCCGGGGATTTGGAACTAGCTGGATTGAGTAATGGGCTGTAATTTGGTCCAGGTTTTGCAAATACATTGATGAATATCCAAAAAAGAAAAAAGGAAAACAAGCTCTGTGGAGATTCCTGAGAGGAGGCAGAGTAGGGCTGTGTGTCCATGAGCTCCTGGGCTGTGTTCTCCCGGGGCAGCTCCTCACAGCAGCCACCAGCTCAGCAAATCCTGGCTGGATCCTCTGCTGGGGCTTTGGGAAGGGCTCAGGGCTGGGGGCTTTTTGCACCTCTCATCAGCCAACTGGCATTCAACTGCTTCCCCTAACTGCTTCCCAGCCTCCCTGGCTTCCCTGGAGCACGGCTTGAGGCTTGATGCTGATGCACCAGTGGACACTTCTTCCCCTTCCTAAAAGCAGATCCTGAAGACAGAGCCCAGGCTGGCCCCAAGCAGCCCCAACACACCCATCTTCCCCTCCCTTTGCATTTTCCCTGTGTTTTTCCCCTCTTCTGCATCCTCTGGGATCCCTCCATCCAGAAAACAGGGAGATCACGAGCAGGGAGGCAGCGCTGGGCTGGTTTGGGGTGTCTGGTTTTGCACCACAGCAGGGCTGGAGGTGCTCAGGTACAGGGGGACAAGGACCATCACCACTCGCTCCCTCCGGAGCTGGGGGGGCTCCCGGCTTCGTGCTGGGGGAGGGAGGGTTTCAAAGGAACTCATCCCAAGGCCACATCTGCTGCATGTGTTTAAAACAACTCATTAAAGTTCCTGAAAGGCCTAAAAAATGAGTAATTCTCTAAATGAGGGAGGCTATAATAGCCTCTAACAAGCTGTAATCGGAGGCTGGTGAGCGCCTCCGGAGCTCGTGGGCTGGGGGGGCCCCCCCGCCCCCGAAAACACGGGGATGGAACACGGGACCACGGGGGTGGACACGAGCACAGGCAGGGAGGGTGCCTGGCAGGAAAACATGGGGAGAGGGGAAATAACAGCTGGGAATAAACAGATTTCAAGGGAAACAGCAAAGACTCCAGGAGATGTATGGGAGGAACTGGGCTCTGGTTGTAATGGGGGAACCACACCACCCCCCGGGCTGGGTTTGTCCTGCTCTTCTGGGCAGGGGGGGCCTTCTCCTTTCCTTCCAGCAGAAAATACCAAGGCACAGGAGCCCAGCAGGAAGGAGGAGGTAAAGTAGGCCAGGGAAAGCTTGGGGAGCTTGTGCACTGTCCCCACAGCTCCTGGGGAGTTGGGATGGTGGGAGCTCCTCATCCCCCACTGTCTCTCCACAGGGAGGTCCCGTGGCTGGGATGGAGGCCAGCCTGTGGTGGGAAGGGGGGCACTGCTCTGTGGGGTGCTGCAGTTGTCTTCCAGCTGGATCTGGTGCTTTGAAAATTGTCAGAATTCCTTTTCCTTCTCCACCAACTCCTCGTCAGCACACGCCGCCCCTTCCCCAAACACCTCCTGCTGCCACAGCGCCGGCATCACCGTCGGCTGGGGATGGAGCCACCAGCCTGCACCAGGCCTGGGCTGCCTTCCCACTGCCAGCAAGCAGATGACATTTCCCTGGGCTTCCAAAGAACTGGAGCACATTGGAGACTCAGGATTCAAGATGTTCAGCTCTTGTGAACAGCTCACGCTTCTATACTGGGAGATGATGCACCAGGCTCCTGGCACAGCTCCGGGCTCTGACATCATGGGGGGACATCACTCATGGAGCTGTGCCTCAGTGCGAGCCATGGCCCACCCACTCCTCTGGGGCTGCTCTGTCCTTGGGGTGAGGATATTCCCAGTAGGTGAGGGGTTTGGGATGGGAACTGGAGGTCTGCTGCAGCATCTGCCTGCCCAGAGCTGATGTCCCCCTTGTGAAGGAGGAGCCAGTGGGATGCTCAGAAGGAGATGCAAATTTATCACCAGGACAGTCAGAGCTGTGTTCCTGCCAGGTCTGGAGACACTTCACAGGTTCTTCTTTGTTTCTTAAAGCTCCTGGGCCTGGCCAAGCGGGTCCAAAGTGAAGGTTTTGTTGAAGAGAACCTCATGGCCACAGAGAAAGAAAACACTAGAAACAGGAGCAAGGTGTCCCCAGAGCACCCTGAAGGGTGGGGGCACAGCCGCATTGGCCTTGCTTCATCTCCTGAGAAGCACATTAGGATTTCTCTGAAACTGTTTTTGGGTTGGCCTTGACTTCCAATCTCTCAGGTTGTCATTGGGGTGTTATTAAACAAAATCATTTAACTCAGCCCAGGGCATCCCTGCTCCCTTGGGTGCTGCAGGCTGGGCCCCTCTGGATTTTCTCTGCCTGAGGTCACCTGTGCCTGGAATAGCATCCCCAGCTGATCAGATGTGTCCCAGCAGACTTCAGGGCTGCTGAGGTTGTGAGCTCCTCCAGGAGCTCCTGCAGTGCTCCCTCCTCCCTCTGGAGCAGGCACGGTGCTGGGACATGGTCCCTGGAAGCCGGCATTCCGGAGGCACGGCCGGGTACAGGCTGATGTCACTGCTGCTGTCAGGGCAGGGGTTTATTTATCCAATTGTCATTGTTCAATTCCAGTCAGTGATCCAGGTGTCCTGTCCAAGAGGAAGGTCAGGGAGAGAGGAAAGGAAATGCGAGAGAAACAAGAGAGGCTGTGAGATCCACAGATGCATCCTCTGGCCTGTCCAGGGATGTGAGCGCTTCTCCTGGGCACGGAATGGGATTGCATGTGTGCAGGACAGAACACGTGTGTGTGCTCTGCAGACCATGAACAGCACAGGAGAAGCACAGTGACAGGAGCCTCTGGACCCCTCCAGGGCTGGCACACATGGGGGACATCCCTGCACCCCCGGGACATCAACCCTCTCACCTCCTGGCTCCTCTTGTATCCCCCACACAGGGCCTGGGGCTCAGCTCCAGCTGAGGGAGGGAGGGAGGGAGGGAGGGAGGAAGGAAGGAAGGAAGGAAGGAAGGAAGGAAGGAAGGAAGGAAGGAAGGAAGGAAGGAAGGAAGGAAGGAAGGAAGGAAGGAAGGAAGGAAGGAAGGAAGGAAGGAAGGAAGGAAGGAAGGAAGGAATTCGGAAGGAAGGAAGGAATTCGGAAGGAAGGAAGGAATTCGGAAGGAAGGAAGGAAGGAAGGAAGGAAGGAAGGAAGGAAGGAAGGAAGGAAGGAAGGAAGGAAGGAAGGAAGGAAGGAAGGAAGGAAGGAAGGAAGGAAGGAAGGAAGGAATTCGGAAGGAAGGAATTCGGAAGGAAGGAATTCGGAAGGAAGGAAGGAAGGAAGGAAGGAAGGAAGGAAGGAAGGAAGGAAGGAAGGAAGGAAGGAAGGAAGGAAGGAAGGAAGGAAGGAAGGAAGGAAGGAAGGAAGGAAGGAAGGAAGGAAGGAAGGAAGGAAGGATTAGTGCTGCCCCAGGAGGTGTGAACAGGGCTGGGGTATAAGGAGGAGGTGATGCCCTGGATCTGGGAATGTGGGGAGCACCCATCTGGGGACACCCTGGAGGGCTCACAGCCTATCCATGATATTGTGATCTCGCTATTCCCAAGCCTTTGGGCTCCAATGTTAACTAGAGCCTTGGACCACCTCTTCTCTACCCAGAGGCAAGTTTCTCTGGAAACCAGGGAACAGGGGAAAATCCTCCCACCTCCCAGCTGCCCGCATGGCTCATGGCTCCAGAGCTGCCTTCCTCCCCCTCTCACACCTCCCTCCATTTCTGCAAGGCCCTAGGAGATGTTAGATCATTTTTCCAGCTCCTCCAGGTGTCCATAAAATTAGCTGCAGATTCCTCCTTGGAAAGGGCAGCAGCAATGAGGAGGAAACACGAATCCAGAGTGGTGCCCTGTCCCCATGGTTTTCCTGGAGAAAAAGAGAAGTTCCATGGATGGCAGGAGCACCCAGGGCTGTGCCAGGGGCTCTGTCCAGTGGGAGACCCTGTGGATGGGAAACCAGTCCCACCTTCACCCATGAACACCCATGTTCCAGTACCAGTGTCCCCAGCTTGGCTCTTGCTCCTGTTTCACTTGAAGCCACCACTCTTTGGGGAGTGTGGAGAGAAGTGAGGATGGGGAAACCTTCAGGTCTGGCCAGAGGGGCAGTGCTGGCCCAGAGGCCCCCTGGCAGAGCCTGTGTCCTGCAGGACAGCCCTGACCCTGCAGGGAGGATTCCAGGCGGTGGTGCCAGCTCCGTGCATGTAGAACATGAAGCCATCAGGGCTGGAAAGAGCAAACAGTTCCATCAGGCACAGGGAGAGGGATGGTTTGAGGATGAGGTGGTGGCCAGCAGCAGGTCTGCCCTGGATCTTCATCACGTCTGGAATGTCAGAAATCCGCCGGCTGGGGGAGAGGGACGGGGCTGGGGCAGGTGGAGATGCTGGGGTGCAGAAGGAAGGGGGTGCAGAAGCCAGAGCCAATTCCTTCTCTTCTTCTGTTTCCTTTTTGCGCAGGCAGGAATGATCTCATGTTTTGTCTAATCTAAATTCTGTCAAGCAAGCAGGGAGCAGAAAAAAAGAGACGGAAAGCGAGCAAGGGAAAGCTGCACAGTTAATAAAAATCTGCCAGACACATGTTCCCTGAGTCCAGGGAGGGGAGGGGGAGCCGGCATGTATTGAGCCTTTGGAGAGAGTGGGAAGGAGGGCTGGGGTCTGTGAACCCCCTGTGCTGAGATCCATCCTCTCCTTCACGTGGTGGGAGCTTTGCAGCCAGGGCACGGCCACTCTGGGGCTCCCTGTCACAACCTGGCCGGGCTCACTGGTGGCTTCCCCTTGGGCTGGTGGCCAAAGGGCCCTGTGTCCCTTTACCTGTGCCTCCAGTGCCTCCCAAGGTCATTAGGAAGGAAAGAATGCCAAACACAGCGGCAGCTTCCCTTCCTTCCTTCACATGGCACGTTTGCTCTGCACTGTCTCACTCACTAAATCACGCGGAGCAGGACAGACACTGCCTCGGACGTGCGTGTGGAGGGAGCCTGAGGGAAGGCTCAGAAAAGCCTTTGCTTTCATTCTCATCCTCCAGAAAGCTTTTCTCACCTGATAGATTTCACTGGCTTTGGTTTTCCTTTGCGCAGCATCCGCACGTGGAGGAGCGCGGGGCTGTGGGAGGCACGGCCGGGAGGAGCAGCCGGCTCGGGGGCACGGCTGGAGCCACTGACACTGTCACAGGGGGTGGCTTGGCTTTGAAATGGGGCTTTTCTCAGCCAGAGCTGCTCCTCTCCTGGCGACAGAGACATTTGTGCCAGCAAAGAGGGGGAGGTGTTATGGGGGTAGGAGGGGGAGGCTGGAGGTGGGAGCAGCCCCGCTTGTCCCCGCTGCTGGCTCATGGTGGCAAGTGCTTGTCACATCAGCCTCGTGTCACATCCACTCTCAACTTCCCAGGGGAGAGGAGTCCCTGGCAGTGTCCCTGTCAGAGTCCCTGCCAGTGTCCCTGCCTTCAGGGTACAGGCTGGCTTTGGCACGGTGTGTTCTGCTTCCTCTGCGTTGCCTCATCACGGGGTTGGGTGGCTCCAGTGTCCCCCAAAGGCAGCAGAATCACCAGCAGGACCATTCAAAGGTGACCTCTCCACTGGTGTTTCCCGGAGATCACGGGATGAGAGCTGCTTCCCGGTTTGCTGGTACCCAGCTGCTGTCTGGCACCAGCTTTGGCTGGCACCTCCTGCAGGTGCCCATCCCAGATGTGTCCGAGGACGCTCCACGTCCCCTGGGGATGTCCCTCCATCCTCCCCACACAACATGGCCCCAGGACGGGCTGTGAGGGGACGGGGTGTGAGTGACCTGAGAACAATTCGGTTCCAGGCAGCCGGGGGGGAGGGTGGGGGGAGGGTGGAGCAGAGATGGAGACCAGGGAGGGCAAGGGAAGAACTCTGAGCTCTGATCGAGGTCTCCAAATGAGGATCCTGAAATACATTCCCAAGCCACAGAAACCACACTGGAAAATTGGCTTCGCGTTCCGTGCTGCCAGGGATGGAGAGGGGGCTCGGCAGAGCCCAGATGGGGCCTCTTGGTGTCGATTAACAAAACAAACAAACAGCGTTGCCCTAATGAGCTCCGGCTCCGAGGGGAGGAGGGGACCGGGACCGGCTGCCACCACTGCCATGTGCGCTGGCGTTGGGGGCCGGCCCCGCAGCCAGGCAATGCCCGCGGCCCTTCCCGGAACGACGTTCCCCTGATCCCACAGCGTGGTCCGCAGGCACCGGGGATGCCGCCAGCATCTTCCTGCCCGTCCCCGCATGGTTTGGCCTCTCACATTCCCATTGTTTTACCGCAGGACAAAGTGTTCAGACCCAGCCTGTGTCCCTCTGGGATGGATCTTCCACAGCACATTTCCAGGAGGGACACGGATTTTGTCCCGTGCCGGTGGTGGGGGCCTGGGTGGCTCTGCCGAGGGTGTCCCCCAGGGGTGAGCTCTGTGCTACCCTGGCTGTGGAGGGGCAGCCCCGCTCCCAGCCCTGCCCTTCCACCCCGGAGCCAGGCAGGAATCACACCAGCACTGGGCTGCTTGTAGTAAAATCCCAGTGCTTGTAAAAGCCCTTTCAAGTGAGACCCCAGATGGCATTTTCCCCGCTCCGCCTGCCCGCAGCAGCGACGGAGCCAGACCTGCGGCAACCGAGCTGGGGCTCCACTCCAGGGGCTTTTCCCCACTCCGTCTTCACCTCCTTCCCCGTCTCTGGGGTCCATGGAAAGACCCCATGGGTGCTGGGAGAGCCCCCACCCCCAGCAGGGACCCTCTGCTCTGGCCATGGGGAGCAGGCAGGGATCACAAACCACCCTGGTGCTCAGCCCCTCTCCAAGTCCTCAGTGATGTCAAAGGTCCCTTCCAACCCAAACCATTCTGTGATTCCGTGAGACCGTGATTCTCATCACTAACAGGCTTTCACACGGTTTGTGTGCACCCAAGACCTGAACATGTGACACAAGAGGCACAGAAGTGCAGGAGAGAGATGGATGCTGGTGCCAAGGTTCAGCTGATTTTCCATCATATTTATTTGCAGCACCCTGGGTGTATCCCTGGATCCCACTCATGCTCCGAACATGCCGGTTTTCCTGCCGTTGTCCTGGAACACAAGGTGGTTTCGGGGGCCTGGTGTGCTGGGGCAGTAATGAAACCCGTATGGGAGCAATCGCTTCTTTATCTCCCCACTCTGTGCTCCTGAGGACCACGTTTTTTAATTTGTGTTGGATAAACAATATGGGATTGTGTACGCAAAGAAGCTCTAATTATCCCCTTGGTTTGCGTTTCCTTAAAGGAAATGAACTGGGCACGGTCTTCCCTCTGGAGAGGCGCACCGGAGCAATCGCTTCCAGATTTCTCCCAGTGCCACAAGAATCCTCAGCTCCGGCAGCCCCCGGGAGAGCAAAGGGTGCTGCGTGCTCTCCTGGGGGCTGCTCCCGTGGGCCTGGGGGCCCTCATGCAGGAATAAACTCTTAAATAAAGCGTGGGGGCCTCCAGCACAGCGGGGGCATTCTGGTCTGGGGAGGAAACCGGAGCCTCGGGAAGGAGACAGGAGCCTTGTGCAGCAGGGGAGTGGATCAGGCACTTGGAGCTGCCCTCCCCCACAGCCTGGGGCACCCCTGGGGGGTCCCTTGTCAGCTTTGCTCCCCTGTCCTGCAGGCTCGATCCCCCCACCCTGCTCTGCTCCATATCACAGAATCCCGGAATGGTTTGGATTGGACCTTAAAGATCACCCATGGGCAGGGACACCTTCCCCTATCCCAGGTTGCTCCAAGCCCCATCCAGCCTGGCCTTGGACACTTCCAGGGATGGGGCAGCCACAGCTTCTCTGGGCACCCTGTGCCAGGGCCCAACCACCCTCACAGGGTGAATTCCTTCAGGAAAGAATTCCTTCCCAATATCCCTTCTAACTCTGCCCTCTGGCAGTGGGGAGCCATTCCCCCTTGTCCTGTCCCTCCAGGCCCTTGCCCAAAGTACCTCTCCAGCTCTCCTGGAGCTCTTGCTGCTGTAGAAATGCCACCTCATATGCCCACAGAGCCCAGGTCTCTGGGCAACTTCCGAAGCCACAGCTGCTCTGAGATAACCCATAGGCATTGTCTGCCCATATGAGGGAGCTGATCCATGAATCCCCGGTATTTATCCTGCTCCACAACACTCACCAATCTCTATTTACACTGCTGACAGCAGCTCAGGGCTATTTTTAGGCTTTACTGCTGATTATATCATCAGTGTTCTGGGCAGTTAACTTGGCAGCATGGGAGTTAATTCCAGGGGCTTCACCCGTCTGGGGACCTGACGTCCAGCCCTGCTTATGGAGAGGGGAATCCAAGGTGGATCCTCCTCTTATCCATTGGCCTCCATGGATCATCATCTCATAGCTGTGCTGATGGGCAGCTGGGGATGGCAGCAGTGCCCAGAGAGGACCCCGAGCCCCCTGAGCCTCCCGAGCCCACTGCCCTTCCCAAGGGTTGGCTTTTATCGTTCCTGGACAGGGAGGGAGTTGCTCCATTGACACCACCAGGGCCAGGCAGAGCCAGAGCTGGAATTCTGTGAGGGGCACAGGGGGCCCAGGGGTTGGAATGAGCCACAATTGAAGGGGTGAAGGGGACACAGAGTTTTAGAGGGGTCCCAGAGTTCTGGGGGTTTGTGCAGGAGTTGGTTGGAAGGATTGACTGCCTGCCAGTGCTTTGGGATCCCTCTGGTGTGTGAGAAAGACGAAGGGGGCCACACACGGATCCAGAGCGGATGGGTGTGGATGGGAAGTGGGGGGATGTGGGCCCCTCGCTGTCCCCAGCCCCCCAAACCCCCACCTTGGTTAGCAAACTGCAGTGAGGGGCCACAGCTGTCCCAGTGTAACCCAAACCCATTCCCGGGGCTCGCTCACTGGGAACCAGCTCTGCTGAAGGATTTAAATTCAATTTGTTTTATTGAAGTTTCTTTTTTTCCCCCCAACCAATGCATCAAACTCTCACTTTACTGAGATCAGCTGCTCTCGGCCTTCCCTGATGCCCCCCTCTCTGCTCCCCCTCCGTCGCCCCCCACATCCCACTGTCTGGATGAGCCTCTAATTCTTTCTCCTCTTTCAAGCCCACCAACGCTTCCTGCGGTATGAGCCGTAGAAATGCCATGAATTTCCTTTGTGTTCCTGCTTGAAAAAGGCGGAGGGGGGAAGGAGGGAAAGCACAGCGCGTGGCAGCGCTCGGGCTGACAATAATCTCTGCGGTTTTTCTCCCAGCCCCAAGTTTATCCCTGTGCAATTCAGCGTAGGAAAGCTAATAACGATGTGTCAGGAAGAGCTGATGGATATTTGCAGAGTCGAGCAGCGGGGCCAGCGCTGCTCCTGCTCTCCCACCCAGGGCTTATCGGGGCTGAAGACTCCGGCCCTTTCATGCTTTTTAATATTAGTGATTTATAGGGGCGGTGTCTTTTATTTTTGAGGCTTGTTTCATTCCCTCTCCTGCCCACAACCTCCAAAACCCCCAGATCCCGGCCTTGACTGTGCCTTGGCAGCTCCATCCTGCTGGAGTCTGCATGGGGACAGAGCCCAGCACCCTGCAGGGACCCAGCCCAGTGGCACCAGGACGTCTCACCCAGCCCCATCCCAGTGCTGGCGCTGCTCCCATTCCCAGCTCCATTGACCAAACTGGGTGACATCAGACAATGGGCAGTGCCCAGGCAAGCCAGGCCCTGTTATCCTGCTGCTCCTGCATTCCTGAGCATGGCTGGGTTCTGGGATGGACATGACCCTGCCCGGATTGGTGGCCCTGCAGATCTGTCAGTGCTGGGACCCAGCTGTGGGAAGGGTGGGGAGCTGTGGGAGTGTGGCTGCCAGAGGTTGGACCTTCTCAGTTTCCCTCTCTCACGTGCAGGTCCCTGTGCAGGAGGGTCCCAGCCTGGGGCTGGGGCACCCACTGTCCCCAGGCATGGGGACATCTCTGGCCTGGCTGCCCCTAGAAGTAGAAAGACCTGGGAGTCCCCCATGGCTGCAGAAGGGACAGAGCTGCTCTGTCCTTCCAGAGGGACTCAGATTTTCAGGGATATGAACTGTCTAGAGGAGATAACCCAGGAGCTGCCCTTGTCCCAGAGCTCCCTTCTCACTGCGACAACTCTCCAGACAGGACAGGGAGGGGATGGGGACAAGAAGGGTGCTGGGGCTGAGTCCTCCTTGTTCCAGCAGCTCCTACAGGCATTCCTGGAGCTGCAGTAGGAAAACCAGGCTGGCTCACAAGGTTTCCAGAGCTGCTCCCTGTTTCTAATATTTTAAGGGATTTGTCTACAACATTTATTTATTTGGGTTCCTTAAATCAGTGGAGGGAATTGCCTCGGGCTCACAAGAGTTCCCAGAGCTCCTGGCTGGCATCAGACAGGGGTGAGGGAAAACACAAACCTATTAGAGCAGAAGAAAATAAAAAAGACAAAGGATTAAATTGCTGCTTTCACTACCTGTGACCTCCGAGTCACAAATAACGGGGACAAGGTAATGAAATCTTTGGACTGAGCGCAGCATCTTCTGCTGCTCCAGGATTTTGGCTGCACCGGCAGCAGCTCAGACCTTGCACCTCACAGATGGCTTGTTCTGGGGAGATTCCCAAGTTACATCTTCCCTCTCTGCCTTTTCATACAAAATGGGACCATCTGTCTCTTCCTCCTCCTATTTTCCCTCTCTGCGCTCACTGCACATCCAGGGCCCTTCTTCCCTGTAGTGTTCCTTGGGGAGCATGACTGGGCTCTGGCCTCCCCCAGCTCCTGCTGGCCCCGGTGACCCCTGGGCTCTCCCCACCTTTGCAGGGGTTGCAGCAATCCCTAAATCATCAGCCATGAGCAATATCTCACATAAAGTGCACGAATGCGGCAGGGTTGTGCTGGTTGGTCCCTGCAGGGACCTCCCGTGCCACACAGACAGCACAGGCTGCACCTGGCTGCTCGTTTCGGGGCTCGCCATGATGACAAGGAGCTCCTTTCCCCGTTAATTTGTCCCCAGGCTGCTGTGGGCCGTGTCCCTGGGTGCTGCTGTGCTCCTTTCACACAGTCCCAAAGGGGTTGCGAGGCACCACAGTGGGGTTGTCTGCTCCTTTCTGAGTCAGGTGCTGAGGGTTGCACACACACCTACGGATGGAATTCCGCGTTATCCGTGGCCTGGCACAGCGGGGCACTAGTGCCCGAGAAGGTCCAAGGTGAGCCCCTGCCTTATCCCACCTGCATCCTTGCAGGGGATCATGCTGTGTGGAATGGTGCGTCCTGCCCAGGGTGTGGGTGAGCGGTGAGGTGAGGGAATAGGAAAAGTCTCCGGTGGAGTGCGGTGCATGTTTTTGTGGGGAAGGACTGAACGAGGTTGAGAAGGATGAGGGGGCAGGATTGCCCTGAATCAGCCCAGCCCAGCCCTCCACGGCAGCAGCTTCTCCCCCTGCCCTTCCCCAGCCGTGCCCTGCTGAGGTGCAAACTTGGTTATTTCCTCAGGGGAGAACCAACAGCTTCCCCAGCTCTGAGCTCTTGTGCTCGATTATCCCACTGCCTGCACACGCCACTCGCCGTGGAGAGTCCCCGCACTGGAGCTGCAGAAACAATTATGTTTTCATTACCAAAGCAAATTAAGGCGCTTGCTTAATCGAGTTTATTAAATACCAGTGAAGTCCCTGGGTAAAAGGATGGCAAAGCAGCTTCCTGTGCTCGGCTCGGGGAGGAAACAGAAATGTAATCAAGGCGAGAGCTCGCAGGGCTGGGCTGGGCTGGGTGGGCACCCAGCCGGCTCCCGTGGGATGTGCCCCGTTCCTGGAGAGTGCTGGCCCGGCTCAGGGATCCAAGTGGAGATCTCTGCCCCCGGGCCCCTCCACCCCTGGGACACCCCCGCAAGGCTGGGGGGCTCAGCAGGAGCAGCGTGGGGGCAGCTGCAGGGTAACCCCTTTTCTCCTCGGGACTGGCACTTTTCCTCTTGCTCCCATCGCAGCCTTTGATGGGTTATTTTTAGCTCCCTTATTTCCCTCAGGCCAAGTTTTCTGTAACATTTCATCCCTTTCTCCGTGTTTCTGGTTGTTCCTTTCCTCCTTCAAGCCGCCTTCTCCTGCCGAGCTCCATCTGCCTTCCCTCCTCTCCAGCCTCTCCGGGATGAGGAACGAGAACTCGGAGCAGGGCTGGGGCTGGGGCCGGGCAGAGGCTGAGCCAGGCTGCCAGCAGGGAAAGGCTCCTGGGGCGGGATTTTGGGAAGCTCTCCCAACATCGCCAAAGGGACCGTTCCGGGGCCAGGCGGGAGGAGCTGGAAATCCCCTGGCAGTGCCCCAGAGAGCGGGTGCGCTCCGGAGAGCGGCTGTGCTGCGGCAGTTCTGCCGGGCGGCAGTGAGGAGGAGTGAGGGAGGCTCAAGGAGCCCCAAATCTGCAGCTCATTCCCTGCACCTTTTGCCAGCAGCAGTCCCCGGCCGTGACGAGGGGATTTGCTCCGTGCCAAAACCTCCCGCGGGGGAGTGAAGGCTGCAGAGAGGAGCCTGAGAGAGCCTCGTGTCCCCTGGGGTCACAGGTCCTTGTCAGCAGGCGAGGGGTGACACAGGTGCTGGGTGTCCTCCTGTGTCCCCCTGACCTCGGTGCCAGGGCAGACTGGTGGCACCGGGGCACTGGGGAGCTCGCTCGTCCCCAGGTGTTATTTTTCTTTGAACCTGCCTTTGCCACACTGATGAATGGATTCTAACAGACCAAACCTGGCTTATTAAAAGAAAAGATAACCAAAATGTCAGAGCTGATTTGAAATGGAAAACAAGGTCTGGGAAAGAAAAAATAGAAAGTCTAGACTGTTTTCTCTTGAAGTGCATCAGGGGACCAGGGATGGCCTCTTCCCAGCCTCTCTTTGTCCTTCCTTCCTTCGTTTTCCTCCAAAGCGCTTCTGAAGTGTTCATTGCTCCTTGTGCGGGTCCGTCCCTCCCCAGCACAGCTCGGGCAGGAGCGGGGCCAGGGGAGGGGGCTCTGACGGGGGTCCGTGTCCTGGCTTTGTGCCCAGAGGTGGGCAGGGGCTGGGGGATGCCCGTGCCAACCCCTCCCCCTCCCCAGGTGGGGAAAAGCGGGTGAGCTGTGGGGCCGCAGCCACGGTGCCTCGGCCTCGTGCCCAGCGCCAGCCCCGGCGGGAGCCGGGTGGGTTCCTCTGTCACATCCCTGCCATGGCCCTGCTGCCTGTGTCCACCCCGGGGAGCGGGAGCCCAGACTTTCTTCTTCTGCACTCATTTCTCGTCCTTCTGTCAGGTCTGTGGGACCTCGGAGGACTCGGGAGGCAGGTTTTGGATCTCTCCACTTGCTCTCCCGAGGGCTGGTGCTCTAACACCGGCAGCACCAGCCATTGAGAACCCAGACCATCTCCCCGCAGACATGTGCCTGAACTCTGGGGACGGCTGCCAGCGCTGGATTTGGGACATCTCCCAGCCCTGGCGTCACCCCAGAGCCCAGCAGTGCCTCCGCCCCTCGCAGCCCCAGGAGGGGAGGGGATCGGTGCCTCCAGCTGCTCCCTGCTGGTTCCCATCCCCTCCTCCCCTGCTGACCCCACACCTGGGACACGCCAAACCTGGGAAGTTCAGGTTCATGACGTTGTGTGTCGCGGACTCTTTGTACCAAATCATCCCAGAGAGAACCGAGGAGGTTGTGATGGCTTGGACTGCGCAGCAAACCCAGGTTTATTCATAAACCAGGATATTCATATTTTATAACGTGAAATCTCTGCTTGCTCTGCGAGGGCCTGGGAGCTCGGTGCCTTTCAAGCTCCTGAATAGCAAAATAAGGCTTGAAAGGGAACACTGCTGGGATATTTTCCATCATTTAAAGCAGGGGGTTTAATTCTTTCTGTTCCCATCTCCTTCTCCCTTCCCTTCCCTCCCTCTCTTCTCTTCCCTCAGTCTCCAGTGAGGATGCTCCAAGGAGGCCACCAGCCCCAGGGCCGGGGGTAGTGGGGGGTCGCACTGAGCGGTGGGGGGCTGGAAGGTGCATCTTCGTTACTGCGAGCCACTCGCGGGGGCTCTCTGCGCTTGGGAAGAGCAAAGATTCCAGGAGCCAGCGGTTCCCCGTCAGGTGTCCCCGGCAGCGCGTGCGGACTGTCACCGCCGGGGCGGGGGAGAGTCGAGCCCCCCGGGCTGGGGGACGTTTCGGGGTCCTTCTCCTGCACAGCCCCACGGTCTCTGCAGGTTCGGGAGGTGGAAATGCTGATGGAGCGTCCCGGGGGGACCGGGGGGGCCGGGGCGGGATCGGGCGGGGCGGCGGCACCGGGGGCGGGCAGTACCCAGCGCTGCCGCCAGGGGGAGAGCGCGGCTAAGGAGAGCCGGGATCGGGGGCAGGGAAAGGGAAGGGAAGGGAAGGGGAAGGGAAGGGGAAGGGGAAGGAGAAGGGGAAGGGAAGGGGAAGGGGAAGGGGAAGGGGAAGGGGAAGGGGAAGGGGAAGGGGAAGGGGAAGGGGAAGGGGAAGGGGAAGGGGAAGGGGAAGGGGAAGGAAGGGAAGCTGGATGGTCGCTCCTGAGCTGTGGGGCAGGAGAAACATGGGTGACCCGACTCTTACAGGTGACACAGCTGGAAAGTCTGTCCTGCTTTGATGGCATCACCACTTGTGCCACTCACCCAGACCAACGCCCCCAGGACTCCGAAATGCCTCCAGAATGCAGCAGCGCTGGGATGCGCTGTGGGAAGTGGGAGTCACAGCAGATACAATGGAAATCAAAGGGGGGACATTGTGAAATGACCTGTCCTGGCCTTCCACTGAGGCTCGAGACAAAGCTGGGCTCCAGAAGGATCTCTCTGGATCAGTGGCTTTGGCATCTGCACTTCAGGATTTGTTTGCGCCTTCCAAGCAGGAGTGGGAGAGCAGGACCCCGATCCGAGGGACACGGCTCACCTCGCCAGAGCTGGGAGAAGTGGGAAGGGAAGCTGACAGGGTATTAAATGACTCCCAAGTCACGTTTGTTTAGAACCTTTTAGTTTGAAGGAATTTTTTCTTTTTTTTTTTGAGAAAGGGTTGCATTTCAGCCCAAATCGTGCTAGTAAATGTCTCCTTGGATCTTACACTGAGCTGGTTTGGTTTGCAGTGTCCACAGGGACTGATCCCAGAACAAGCCCCTGTCAGCCAAGGCCAGTGAGGACAGGAAGGGATGGGAAGGGGTGTGCTGGATCTACCACGGTGATGCTGGATGAATCCCGACTTGGTGGCTTAGGCTGCCCAGAGAAGCTGTGGCTGCCCCTGGATCCCTGGAAGTGTCCAAGGCCAGGCTGGACAGGGCTTGGAGCACCCTGGGCTAGTGGATGGTGTCCCTGCCCATGGCAGGGGGTGGGGCTGGATGGGCTTTAAGGTCCCTCCAACCCAAACCATTCTGTGATTCCATGACTTGAGGACATGCTGGTTTTCCATGTGAGTGCCTCTGCTTGGCAAATGAGCAATGAGATGGATTCTGCTCTCCTGCTGGGGGACTCTGCAGCCCTGGGGAAGTGAGGAGCACCTGCTCCCCATAGTCATGCACGGCAGGGATTTGCAGAGTTAGCTCAGCTTTGAAGTCAACTCATAGCGCAGTTCCAGGTGTGGAGTGGGTTCAGGGGGGGAACTCAAGAAAATAAACAGCTGGGTGAGAGCAGCCAGCAAAATAAACTCACCGGAGCTCTGTGTGGGGCTCTGCTGGAGCAGCCGATGAGCTCACAGAGCAGTGCCAGCACAGGGAATGAATCCTGTGGCCCCGGTGTGAGCAGGAGAGGGCTCAGCTCAGCTCAGCTCAGCTCAGCTCAGCTCAGCTCCTGGAAAGCAGGTGGTGACTCTGGAGTTCCCTCTCCATCAGGTGGGGATGGATCACCACACCCTGTCACAGCCAGGACACGGTGCCTCGGCAGGGACGCGGCTGCGCTGAAGAGACCGTCGGATCTTCCTTTGAATTGTGAGGGAATTCAGAAGTGGCTTTGAGGGTCTAAAGGGAAGAAGAAAAGAGAAAGAAAAAAGGAGGTGAGTGTAAGAAGTTGGGTGTTTCTATAGCAGCAGCAGCAGCGCCCCGTGCTCAGCGCCGCGAGCAGGTGGGAGCGCCCGTCACTCAGCACAGCGTGGTGACAGAGCTGGCAGCCGCCTGATAAGAGCTGCTGCCTCCACGGCTGGGGTCCCACCAGCTCTGGGGATGGATCCCTTCCCTGGGAAGCTGCTGGAGATGGGGGAGGAGGAAAGCATGGGCTCAGGGAGCCTCGGAGAGTGGGGGGAGGCAGTGCCGGGCGGCACCAAGGGGACAAAACCCTGGGTTCCTGTGGCATTTCCCACCTGAGGGGCTGTTCTGGAGCAAGAGGCTCTTCTCCCAAAGAGTTGAATGCCAGGAGATGGTGATGGGCATGGAGGCCAGGGGGAAAGGGGCAGCTGGGGGCTCTGTGCTCCCCCACGAAGCAGTGGGTGACAGGAGCTCCAGGGGCAGTGAGACTGGGACAGAGCAGCCAGAACAAACCTTCCTGCGCCCAGCGGAGTGTCCCGAGGACAGGAACTGAGAGAGCTGGTGCCGAGTCAAGAGAGCAGCTGAGAAAACACATTAATGCACCATAAAGAATGTCTTTGCTTCCCAATGATCTTTTTTATTACTATTATTTATTCATTTATACGCCACTGCCTTGCTTTTTTTTCCTTTTCTTTTTTCTTCTCCTTTTTTTCTCCTCTCTCAGCTCTTTCAGTGCCTCATACCACCCTCTCCACCCCTGGAGACTGCATTCAAACACTGTCTGATGCTGAGGGCTGTCTGGGGGGGTCCGGGGCCATCAGCATGCCTGGCACACACCGAGCCCAGCCAGCAGACCAGCGCTGGGCCCGGCCACGGCTCCTCTAGCCTCCAAATATTTGGATTCTAAAAAGGCTGGGATAGAAACACCAAGAAAAATAAATATTTTACAAACACAGTAACCGAAAACCTAAACAGGAACCCGCCACCTCTCGCTGCCCAGGGCACGCTACTGAAGCGGAGCTTGGATGTCACAGCTGCGGCACTGACACTTTATTTCCTTACAGAGGAATGTTCTGCGGCTGCAGCATCGCATCAGGCCACTCTCATGGAGTCTGGGAATGAATAAAACCTGTCTCGGGATGCTGGGCAGCTCCTAGGCTGGGAACGTCCCCCTGCTCCCCTGGGGGCTCTGGGCACAGCTCAGGAAATCAAATCCTTCCTCCTTCACACCCTGGGAAGGCACGAGGGGAGCCTGGACCTGGCCAGGCTGTGGAGATGAAGGATGAGGGGGGAATATTCATTGCCCCAGGAGTCATGTGGGGAGCCCAGACCTGGCCAAGCACAAGGGGAGAATCCCTGCTCAGGGCAAGTGGACTCAGGGGTGGGATGCAGTGCTGGCTGGAAGAGACAGGACCACAAAGGCCTGGGCAGGGGGTGAGGCAGGGCCTGGAGACCCTCCCCATACCTTAAAAGCACAGGGACTCCAAAGCCCTCCACTGCCCTCACTGGCCCAAGGGCCTGTGCTGGTGGCTGCAGGCACATCCTGTGCCAAGCTGGTCTCTGTTCAGCATGGGAGATGCTCCCTCCAGGCTCAAACAGTCACCATCCCACTCCTGACACTGTGAGTGCCACCAGCTGGGACCATTCCCCTCAGGAAGCCGCTGAGCCCTTTCAGTCAGCAGTTTTTTGGCTCCAGTTCATGGTCTCCACAGACCAAAGGAGACCTTGCCCCTTTGACTCATTATTTAGGGGTCCCTCAGGACCCAGAGACACAGATCCCTCTCTGGGACAGGAGGAGGAGGAGGGTAATGGTCCTAAAGCAAAGAGGAACAAGATGTTCCAGTGTGTGGTGCTGCGGTCACTGGCTCAGCTCAGCTGCGGACTGGTCACAGAGGGCCACCATCATGGCACGACTGTCCCTGGTCCCTCCAAATCGTTCCCCTTGCAGAGCTGTGGGGGAGTGAATGAGCACGAGGGGCTTTGGGGGCCTCAGCCCTGGACACAGGATAGGACCGACCCTCAGGGTCCTCCTGCTGCCCCTCCAGCCTCCCACCCGTGCCCAGGCACCTGGGCTCGCACCCACCCGCTGTGCCCACTCCCTGCTCCAGCTTTGGGGAGGGCTCCGTGTGCGTGGGGCTCTCTGGGGTGGTGGTGGGAGCCTTTTTGTTGTGGTTGTTATTTTTAATCTGTGTATTGTTCTGGATTTGCGTCAGAGACAGCAGGTTGGAGAAACGTGCCTGGCTCTTGGAGCACAACGTGGCAAGGTTGGCAATGCCCTCCAGCTCCATGAGAACGCGCTGCCTCCAGCAGCCGCCGGATCCGGCAGGGCCGGGCCGAGCCGCAGTGCTCATCCTGAGGATTGCAGCAGTTTTTATTCACTGCTCGCTTTGAGCCTCAAAAGCCAGGCCCTGAGGATGAGCAAGGTAGGGAAGAAGGGGCTCTCAGCACCAGAGCAAGCACAGGGTTTGGTCCTGTGGGGCTGCTCCATGGTGGCATCCAGCCGCCCCGTGGGACAGGAGCTCATCCTACCCCTGGGCATGAGGGATCCCACATCATCCCACCCTCCACTGCACAGGGAGCTGCTGAAGAGCCAGGAAAGTCACATCCTCCCTTGGAAGCCCAGAAGTCCCAGCCCAGGGAGCCTGGAGCACCCTGTGTGCACCAGTCTCAGCAGGGTGAACCCAGCACCCTCCAAGCACAGAAGCAGCTCAGGTGGACAAAATTCCTCCCGACTGCCACTCTCCTGCTGGATGGAAACAAACCCTGGAGAAGTCAGCAGGGGGGAGCTGCTGTGAGCCCCCAGGAGGGAGGGACAGCAATGGTCCCATGGGAGAGACATGAGGCTGGGACTGGGACCTGGTGACCTCTTTGTCACTGGAGCAGCGTTTGCCTTCTCTTTCCCCTCCTCACCCTGCTCCTCATCCCATCCCATGGGAGCTGTGCCCCACTCGGGACAGGGGCTGCTCCTGCCTCTCCCACCTGCGGGAAGAGCCCCCTGCTCACCTGCCCCTCCCTGGCAGGAACCTTCCTGCCTGGCGTTTGCAAGCCTCCAGGAATGAGAAGGAAAACACGCCAGGATGTCACTGAAAGCACCAACTGCTCTCCTCGCATGTAAATGCTGCTGCTCTTTTGAGTTTAAATGGCTTTAATGGCGAGTTCATCTGCTAATTCCCCTCCTGCCCCTTGTGTATTGTATATTAGGAGAAATGTTGTTCTGTATCCTGAGCAGTTTATTTTATCGAGTTTAAGAGAAAATCCCATACTGAGATGCTGCAGATAAATATTCATTGTCACATCTGCTTCGGTTTAAGATTGTTGCCTAAAAATGTTAAAAATACAAACATATTTGGCGGGGGAGAGGCTGGGGTGGGAGGGTTGGGGTGGGCTGCTGAGTCTGGGCCCTCAGTGCAACTCGTCAAATGTTTTATCACCAGCAAGGAGAGGAATCACAATGAGGGGAAATCACCCAGGGGAAGGAAAAAGGGAACAGCAGCCTGAGAAGGCTCAGCCAGCCCCAGCCGTGAGGCCTGAGTGGAGCAGTCCTGGGTGGGAGCATCCCCAGCATCACTCCGGGCTGGGGGGCAGCTGTGGCAGTGCAGGGGCGTCCCATTCTCAGCCACTCAGAGCATCCTCCAGGACCTCTCACAGCACCTCAGCACCCGGGATCGGGAGGCAGATCAGCAACACCAGGAGCTGGATGTTTTCCCTGTCTCTGGAGTGCTGCACTGTGGCCTGGCAGTGCTGGCAGCACCCAGGGACTCTCCAGGGGATGTGCCAGTGCTGGGAGCCCCTGTCCAGCCCAGCTGTGCCTGGCAGTGCCGTGGGGCCCTGCTTGGCAGCCGCCCCATCCGCAGCTGTCCCATCTCCACCTGATAAAATGGTGACTGGCACCAGGGGCTCCATTGGTGGCCTTTCCAGCAGGGAACTGGGCTGGCTTCTGCTGCCTCTGGGAAGGGCTTGTCCAGGCTGCACTGGACACACACAGTGACAGGACAGCTTGGGACAACATCAAGGGGACTCAGCTTGGCACAGTTTGTGCTGTCCCTGCTCCGGAGACACACAGAGCTCTTCCCTCCCTGCCTCTGTCAGTCCATTGCCTCTGCTCAGCACCACAATTTTATTTTATATTTAAGTAACATAAGCTTGACCTTATTTTATTTCTCTTTCGAAGCTTTTGCAGCTCCACCAAATGCAGCCAGTGGATATGGAAGGCATAGTAATAAGGATAAGGCTTTCCACTTGCTGAGCACTTTATATTCTCCGAGCACTGTACAAACATTACCTAATTAAACAGAGCAAGGCAGCAGCCCTCTGCTCCGGCCTAATGCTGGGAAATGGAAACAAGGAAACTCTGAACCAATATGTCAATAACATCAAAGTCCCATTGTCCTGGCCTTGGCTTTGTTGCAAAGGAATCCGAAATTGTCTCAGAGTTTCCAGCATGGCTTCGGGCTCTTCACACTTGGGAAACAAGTGTGAAAAAACTGTTTGGGAGTCAGACGACAAACCCTGATCAAAGTTGGCAGGAGTGGCCACGGAGACCCCGGGACTGCAGCCTCGCCTTTGATGCCTCCTCATGTGGGAGCCATCCTGGCGGCTCTCGCCCCCCAGCCCTTTGCAGGGCTGGCATCTTCCTCGGGGCCCTCGTGTGCATCTGGGGAATGTTTCCTATTAGGGATTCACACTCTGGTTGAGCTGCATTCCTAATTGTGGAGACTTGAACGGCCCTAATAGGAAACACACCCGCAGCAGAGTCCCTGTGAGTCATTCTCCCATCGGAGCGATCCTTGGGCTGCTGCCACATGGCAGGGCCAGGGCCCGGGGGACACCCTGCTCCCAGCCGTGCCACCATCGCTCCAGCCTCTCGGTGGGTGCCATGCCAGGTGCTGGGAATTCTGTGCCTGCCCTCTGTGGCACGGTGCCCTCAGCAGACACTCTGTGTCAGCCATCCCTTTCCCACAGCAGCATCGGCACCTCTGGAGGCAGGAGGGGCTGCTCAGAGCCCGGTGCTCAGTGGTGAGTGACCATGAACCTGCTCATGTTTCCATGACATGTTCATGCCATGCTCATGTTGCTGTGGCCACGTTGGGGTCTCTGCCCAGCTGGAACCACTGCCCATCCTCTGGGATGGGGCCAGAGTGGGAATGCCTCAGTCCCACTTCCCACAGCAGCTTGGGGGTCCAGGCTCTGGCCCCAAAGTGCAGCCACCCCTTGTTTAGCAAACCGAGGTGACCTTGGAGTGCTTCCCCTTTGTGCCAGCGCCCAGATGTCCCATTTGTCACCATGACAGCCCACACGGCTCCCGGAAAAGGTCACCTGAGCTGTACCAGCCTCTCCCTTTCACATTTATGCTGATGCCAAATTAATTCTTCATCAGAAGCCCAAGTGCCCCCTTTGCCACTGTTTGATGTTTTCCAAATCTGCCTGCGTTCAGGTGCTCCCCTCCCTCCTCCCCAGCACTGAAGCACACCGGAGACAAAGCATCAGCCCCTGCTTTTTTGGGACAAATTCCCTGATTCTGGGGATGTTCTGACTGAATCTCAGTGCATTTTTCTGTGTCTGCTTGACAGCAATACCTGGTGATGTCAGACAAGCCTCTGGGGCCCTCAGCTCTCATTACCAGCCTGTCTAATTAAGGAGAGATGCTGTTGCTGACTGCTTTGGAGAGCGATGTGGGGGAGCAACAAATGCCAATCTCCATCACCAGGCTCCGTGCTTTTGGGGTCTGGATCTTCAGAGACAGGAGGGCAGCTCTGACTGTGTCCCAGACAGTGGAATGACAGGTTCAGCAGCAGGAGGCCCCTGGGCAGCAGGAACCCCTCTGAGCCCCAAAGGGTGCAGGGCCTGGGGAGTCAGAAGCCTGATTTTATCTGAACAGACTCACTCCAGTTGCTAATAATTAGCAGGGGCTGGCTGATCATTAAGGCAAAATGAGCCACTCCCCACCCCCTCCACCCCAGCTGGAGGTTTGGTTGGGAAAGTGAGGTTCCAGTTCAGATCCCTGCAGCCCCTCTCGAGTTCCCAGTGAGGCTGCTCCATGTCCCCTCACTCAGAAACAACCTTTCCCAGGACTTTCTTTCAGGTTGGGGATGTTTGGCACGGGGGGAAGAGGGAACTCTTGTTTTTTTTCTTCTATAATGGGAATGTTTTTCCTCCTGTTATTCATCAAATTCTGCTGGAATTTAATACTCACCAGCTCTAAACAGCCTCTTGCACTAACAGTGATTGATGGTTTCCAATGAGTCCATAAATGCTGCCCCTCCTCAGCCCTGCACTTTCTCTCCCTTCTCTTCCTATCACTCCATCTCTTCCCTTGTTCTCTCCTCTCTCCCGGGCCAGACAAAAGCTGATCATGCTGTTGTTATGTGGATTGATTTGTTTTCTGTTTCTGCTGTGTTTTGGGGTAGGAAGACATCAGGGATTTGTGAAAGAGCAGTGAAATGCCATGGCCAATGAAGCCTGACTAGAAATTCCTCAGGTTATTATCTCTCAGCTTAGGGAAAGCTGGGCAAATTTCTGTACGGAAACACTTGAGGAGCAGAAAACAGCAAAGCTCAGCAGCAGCTGCCCAGTTCTCCTGGTCTGGAGAAGCCTGGAATGGGAGCTCTGCCCACGGGAGGGGGGGTGTGTCTGCACGCTCAGAGCGATGTGCCAGCAGACATCCTGGGCTGGAGGGAATGTGCCCAGGATTCCCAGCCCAAGGAACTGGTGTGGGCTTCATCCAAGGTCACAGTGGGATGGAGCAGCCCAGGACAAGGCTCCTGAGTGGCCTCGTGCCCGCAGGGGCTCAGGGAGTGACAGCAAATGCTCAGTTCTTGCCTGGATGAGCAACTTGTAGTCCCAAGGCACAAACCCCAAGGAGTTCCAGCTCTATGGGTTGGAGACAGCTAGTCCCAGGGAACAACGAATGGGGAGATTGAAGCACGTAAGATGAAACCTGGGCAAGTCGTCCTGTGACTCTCTGGAGACAAAAGCATCCAGCAAATGCTGGCAGGGAGGGCACTGTGGGATGCCCGGGATAAGCTGGTGAAGGTGAAGGTGCTGAGTAGGTGATGCTGAGGGATCAAGGTCCCCCCGAAAGGGAGAGCCCTCTCCCCACAGTGCTCAGCTCCGCTGGGAAGGGGCTGCTCCCGGGCCGTCTCCTTCACCGTCACGGGGACTCCTGGCCCTTTACCGGACTTCTCACAAGACCGGATAAATTATCCCTGCCTTTCCCCTTCCCTTGTGCTTTCCCGAGCAAAGATCCCTCCTACCTGGTGGGGGCTGCCCTTCCCTTGGAAAGCCCGGCGCTCCGAGGAGCCGCGGCTCTCCTGTTCCAATTAAGCTACCTGAGATAAAATCTGGGGAGCTCTTAGAGGGAAACAACTTAAAGAGATGTAAAATGGTAACTTGATTTACTCATTTGTTCCTGACCGTTTGATTCCTCCCCGAGCCGCCACCCAGCCAGCTGGGTTATGTGTCACCGGCAAAAAAAATCCAATACAGGCAGATCCCTTATCAGATCAGTGCGTTAAAAGGATTTGGGGAATGCTAATGCAGGCACGGGGAGTGGGAGATGGGACTGGCTGGCTACGGGTGGCCGAGCACGAGGCAGCACCTTGGCTCCCCCTTCCCCGGCTCCTGTTTCCCCTGGGATGTGGGAGCAGGGCTGGCTAGGCTCTTCTCCCAAAGCGAGGGCTGAGGGAAGGGAATCTGCACCGCATCCGGCCTTCGCCCAGCGACCCTGGGGAACATTTCTTGCCCAGTGTTGCTGGACGAAGTCAGTTCTCTTTTGGGGTGTGAGTTGGAGGCAGCTGCCTGTGCCTGCCTGACTCTGCTGTGAGGGCTGTGCTGCACACTCACTCCTGGCCGATGGGCATCCCGGGTTTTCCAGGCACAAGGGCGGGAATGCTGTCCCATCACTGACTCCAAAGGCCCAGCCCAAGGGAGCTCTCTCAGCACTGTTCCCCGCACAGCCCTCCTCCCATGCAGATGGACTCAGGACCTGGGACGGGGATTTGAGGTCCACAGGGAAAATCAGAGAGGTTGTGGACTCCCCTGGGAGTGCTCAAGGCCGGGCTGGACAGGGCTTGGAACAACCTGGGACGGTGGAAGGTGTCCCTGCCCATGGCAGGGTGTGGGACTGGATGGGCTTTGAGGTTCCTTCCAACCCACACCAGTCGGTGATTCCATGAAAACACCCTGGGATTAGGACCTGAGTCACACTAATGACTGGGAGAATTGTTTTGCAAATTAACAAATGCAATTTGTTCCCCAATCCAGCACAGGGCAAGGTCAGGCCGGCGGGAAGCCCACGGCTCATTCCCTCTGACAAGTGCAGTTCTGTTTCAATTACTGGTGCACATCCTCGCCGTGTCCTCGGCAGCAGCTGGAGTCACCCCTGCCAGAGCCGGGAATTCTCGGTAATAGGAGCCCTCATCCTGCTGGTTCCGCTGTTAAACCCGCGCTGGGGTGTGGGGAGAGCCGGTCCTGGGTGTCCCAGCGATGAAGGGCAGATTAGCCAGGCCCTGCTGCATTAGGCTGGGAATATATTTAGCTCCTCAGTGTGCTATGGATTAAGAGCAGCGGGAGGCCTGGCAGTTCCACTTCAGAGGCTGGGAGGGAACATTCCCGTTCAGCTGAGCTGACATTCCCTTTGCAGCACCTGTCGGATGGGTGTCCGGCCTTCCCGGGGCTGCTCCATTCCTTCTGCCCTCAGGCAGGATCCTTCCTATCCCTGCTGTCACTTGGCTGCTCAAAGCAGCTTCCGCACGAGTCACGCTCGAACCACGAAGGGTTTAAAGGTTTTGAGGGTGTTTTAGGGCAAAGAGCCCCCTTTTAGGGTTTGTTCTTGTCCTTTGCTGTGCAGTTCCTTTCCTTCCACCAATCCCTGTCCTTGGAGTGGTGCCGCCCTTACTCAGGGGAAGGAGCTCACATTTTGGGGCCTGAAAATATGCATTTTTACCTCTTGCTGCCCCCATGCTCAGCTCCATTCCCATCCCATGGGGCTTTTCCCCTCGGGAGGGCTCTGTTACCTACTCCTGCCTACTCCTGGCCCTGTTCCTGAGAGCATTCCACCCAGTTATCCCCATGCCTGGCCCATTTATAAATTGTATGGAAATACAAATGTCCCCCTGTCACCCCACAGGACGTGCCACCCTCCCATACCTTCAGGCAGATGCTCACAAATGCTCCCAGCAGCACCAGATTAGAGCAGATTTGAGTTTTTCCCTCACTGATATCCTGGGAGAAAACCTGTTTTCACCACATTTACAAGGGAGGTTTTCCAAGCAATCCTCTCCACAGCAATCCCAGAACTGGAGACCCTGGAGTGTTCCCCTGTGCCCCAGCACAGCCCTTCCCATTCTGGATAATCCCATACAACCTAGGCTGGGAATTCCCAGCACCTGGAGAGCCCATCAGGTTATTTGCAGGCCCCTGGCCATTCTGGGGACTGGAGGAATGCAGTAACCATTCCTGCACTGGCACATGGCGCTCTCCCAGCCCTCAGCAGCCCATCTGTCCACAGGGGTTACAGGAAACCTGGGAGACGTTGACAAAACCCAAACTTGTACTCAGTAAAACAAAAAACAAACTGAAAAAATCCCTCTCCAAAACCTGCCTCGAGTCAACCCAAATGTTTGGTTCAGTCATCAGGCAAACATTCCACGTGCGCTCCAGGCTTTTCCTTTTTAAGCTTCTTAAGTGGGCTTGAGTTAAACACAGGCAATTTTCTCCTGAAAACATCAGTTCAGCCCAAATCACAGAACTTCAGGAAGCCTTCCTTCAAAGCCAGCAGAACAAACCGGTTCAACTTGGCTGATTTGATCGGATTTTTCCCCTTTTTGGGGGGGTACAAGATCATTCCCATTGCGTCAGTGTCGCGGTTGACCTGTGGCTGCACTTTTGGGCAAACAACATGTTTGGCAGAGGAGCTTCCCCCAGCTCTGCCTTCTGTGGCCCTATTCGATGGCTGGTGGCAAGTGCTGTGCCTGCTGTCACCACTGCTGTCCCCCAGCTCCCCACAGCTGCTGCTCGGGCGTGAGCATGGCCGTGCTGAGACACGGCAAAGCCAGAATTTCTGGTTTCCATAAAGGAATATGGAGAATATTATCCAGTGAGATTTGAAACTGAGGTGGGAAAGCTGCCAGCGTGCAGCGTTTTCAAAGAGCCTCCTGTATCTTGTGTTGCTGAAAACTGGGAAGTCCCGTGGGCTCGGGAAGGGGAGGTGGGAGGGGTGGGGGGTCCCTGTGGTGGGCATGGGGATGGAGGCAGAGCGGGGGGAAACCTTCTGAAGGGCTCCTTTCATATTAGAATAAGTCATAATTAATGCTATCAGGTGGCAGGAAGGCAGCATCAGGTAACGTGAGCAGGGCCTTATCTCTCCCTGCATCCCAGGGCTGCGGCCCCGGGCCTGGGGAAAAGCAGGAGACTCACAAAGTGTCGGGAGTGAGGTGTGGGAGGATTGGGGCACTGCTGCCACGAGGAGCCCGGCTCTGGTCCTGCCTGGCAGGATATCCTGGGAGAGGTGGGGTAAAGCAAGCCCTGGATGAATGAATCCACACGGATCCATCTTCATCCTGACTGTAGGAGGGAGGATGGAGCGAGTGGAGAAGGGGTGAGCACCCACAGTTTCCCACGGGGTAGGTTTTGGAGGTCCCATCAGTGTCTGTGGAAACTGCCAGGCCTTTTGTGGTGTCCCCAAGGGGCTGGGCCGGTCACTGGGACTGGTTACTGGTGTCTCTGGGACCTGAGCTCCTGGTGTGCTTTGGGCCATTTGCTCATTAGGAGCTGATCAGACCTTTCCCTGCCTGGGTCCCACAAACCAGATGTCCTTTATTTACACTTTTTTAGGCCAAGCTCTCTGTCCTTCTCTCCTCCACAGTTGGGTCACCAGACACATGACACCACCTTAGTCAGTGACATCGTCCCTGACATGGGCCTGTAGCCCAGCCTCAGCCTGAGTCACCTGGGTTAGCACATCCCTGGCCACAGGAACAGGCTGAACAGGAGGATTTGGGGGAAAATGCTGGTTTAGGGAAAACTCTTTTGCCATGTAGAAAAAACATATTTAAAAATAAAGCACTTAAAAACTGGTGGAGCAAAACCTCCCCATGGAAGTGCCTGTGTGGGGAAAAAGCCTCTGTGATCTCAATTACCTTCCTCTGTGAGGATCCTGCATAGCTGAAATTGTTTAGTTTCTGAGCAGCAATGATAAAAAAAACACTTTAGGTTTTTATTTCCCTACTTTGGCTTCCCTTGGGAAAAGAGCCAGAGCAAGCAATTCCACGCATGCACAGAGGCACAGGCACACTGGGGCACACAACAGCCAGAACAAAATCCCAACAAACACAACTCGTTTGCTTTAATTTTGTTTTTCACTGAAAAAATGTGAACTTCTCTGAGAAAAGACAATGCGATGGGCTCGGCTCAGCTCTGTGGCCTGCCCTACTTTTGGGGAATTTGTTTTCCAGTTTGCAGCCGTCCTTAGCCTTAAATCTCTCCTATTAAGGATAAGACTAAAGCAGCCCTAAGGCATCGACCCTTGGAGGGAAGATGAAGAGGAGTGGAAGTGGTCATGGGAGGCAGCCTCTGGTCTGGGCAGGAACACAGGGTGGCATTGTTGGAGTGTCTCGTGCAGGGCCAGGAGTTGGACTCAGAGATCCCCGTGGGTCCCTTCTGAATCGGGATAATCTGGGATTCCATCCCCCTGTCCTGGCTCCTCAGCCTTGCCCCGCCAAGGGGTTGTGCAGGTGATGGATGGATCCAGGGATGGATCCGGGGCTGGTGATGGATGGGCCCCCCTACCCGGCCCTGCTCTTTCATCTCCCCTATCCCTCCGCAGTGCAGAGCGAGTGGTCAAAAGCAACAACACTTCAAGACCAACCCCAAATAAATACAGGACTAATGGGTGATGAATGGTCCCTGCTCGGAAATCCATCTTGGGAGGAGATGTCGGCTCCCGAGCACAGCGGCAGCCGCAGGGAGCTGCTCCAGCTCGGCAGTGCCACCGCGGGACCGTGTCACCGTGTGTCACCGCTCCCGGAGCTGCCTGGCTGTGCCACAGCACCCGGGGCAGGGCCCAGGGCAGCTGACTGGGGTTCGCAGACGTTCTCCTGAGCATCCACTTGCCCTCACTCCTGTTCCCTCCGTGACAGCCATGGGAAATGAGCTGGCCATGGAGACGCGGTGAAAGCGCCCCGTATCAGTGCTGCTCCGAATCCCGCATCCCTCTGCCGTGTGCCTCTCCTCTCCGAGCCCGGGGTCCCCCGAGGCCAGAGCTGACTTTGTTTTCCTGTCTCCCGCGGCACAAGCAGTCCGGGAACGCGGGATGAATAGGAATGGGAATAACAAATGGGCTGTAGATAAGGCAGCGTCTGCGGGAGTCACCGCGAGGCACCGGCGAGGGAAGGCGGAGGCGGAGGATGCCGGAGTTAGCGGTGTCCAAACGGGATTAGAGTGACAAATTTAAGGGGGGGCTGGAAGGTGCAGCGGTGCTGGAGCACGGAGCCCTCCCTGCCTGACTTCCCCCGGAGCCAGATCTGTGTCCCTGCTTGGCCAGGACTTGGGAACACACCCCAAACACCAAGGGATGGAGGACATGGGCACGAGGGAGACAGGACGGCAGGGGGAGAGCAGAGCCCCAGGAGTTGCATGGGAAGGGCTGGAGAGAAGGAGGAAGAGGATGAGGAAGAGGAGGAGGAGGCAGAGGAGGAGGAGGAGGAAGAAGATGCCCATCTGGGTGAGTGGCAGATGTTCTCACCTGTGCATGTCCAACGCCTCAGCACAGCTGCTGGAAAACTGGGAAACCTCCACTCGAGGCTGAGCAATTAATCCCAAGGCTTTTTTTGTTCATGGCTGTCACCTGGGAGCTGGCCCATGGAACCAGGAGGGAAAATCATCTTTATAGTGGGGGACACCGCATAGGGACAGTCTGCAGACTGGAACCTGCTCGTGTTAGGGTGGAAGAAGCAGAAAAGCAGGGGAGAGGTGTCCAGCCATTGACCTTCACCTGGCTTAAAGGTGTCAGCAGGCAGAAGGGAGGAGAATGATTTAGAAAGGTAGAGGAATGTGGAGTTAGGAAGGTGGAGTTGAGGAAAGGAAAACAGGTGATAAATTTCAGGGCAATAATCCAAGAGAGAGAGGCAGAGGAGTGAGAAACTCCTCTCTGGGAAGAGATGGGACCATCTTGCTGTGGCCATGGGAGATCAGCTGAACTTCCAAAATGTGCAGCCCTGCATCTCCTTGGGGGTGGCACAGGGAGCAGGGATGGCCCACTGAGGCAGAGCCAGCTGGAAAACACCGAATTCCTCTTATCAGGGACAGAGATCCTAATTCTGGTTCTGCTCCTGCATGCTGGGACCCAGCCCAGCCCTGAAAGGAGCGTTCCTGGCTTCTCCCCCCCCCCCCAGTAACAAATCCTGGAGCAGTTTCCTTGCACCATCCAGGGTTGGACGCTGACAACACACCCTGGCGCCAGTGTTTGCTGCGCTGGGGCACAGCAGACCAGCCTGGTTTGGGGTAATTCCAGGCTTTTTTAGCTGTGTGGGAGCATCTCAACAAACATTCAGGCTGGCCTGCTTCCCAACAGCTGTGCAAGGAGAACTGGGATGCACAGAGAGGCTTTATGGCCTCTGCAGCTCCAGGTAAGGGTTGATGGGATTGAAATGAGCCGAGGAAAGCTCAGAGCCCACGAGCCTGATGCTTCCCACGTCTGCTCCAGGGTAAACGGGGCAACCCCACACACGCACCGAGCTCCCTGTACTGCCAAGCTGGGGCGAGTAAGGTCAGAGTTAGGCAGAAATGAGAGACAGAAAAGGCTGATTAGGTCACTTATTTCATCCTCTTACCAATTAGACAGGAAATTATTTAACTGCTTTATTTATTTATTTAGGAATGTACCTCAGCAGGAAAACCCCAGTGGCAAGAGCTGCCGTCGTGCAAAGGGAAGGGTGGAAGCCCAGCTCCTCGTTCATAAACACACACTTGTAAAAAGCATCTTCCGAAGGAAAATCTGGGAAGGAAATCTCTCCTGACAAGCCTCCAAGGCTGTGTGGGCTACAGGACCAGGGAGGGAAGTGGGATTTTATGTGTGCTCAGTATGGGTGCTTTCCTGGAACATCCCTACTGCCTTACCTCCTTTACTAGAGACACTTTCCAATTCCAGAGGGGCTCAAGAGACCCTCAAACCCGCTGGGCTTTGGGCTATGGCTCCTGGGGCAGCGTCAGCCCCCTGTTACCCCATGGTCACCCAACTCAGCCCAGCTCAGCCCCTTTCTGGGAAAAGCTTTGGCTGATGAGGAATTTGCAGTGCAGCTCCTCTAGTGGGATGGGAGGGTTATCCCATTGGACAGCTGAGAAGATTTATAGGGTCCATAAACTGAGCTCTCTGGAGAGAGCCCAGGAATGGTTTGAGCTCTGCCCCAGGTCCTTCATCCACAGAAATGCTGGATTGCAGGGCCCCGGTCACAAAGAGGGAGAGCGGTGCCAGCGGCTCCCTTCCTGCCTTAATGTCATCAGCACTTTGCTCCCTCTTCGAAATGATGATGAAAACCAATTTCCAAACCTCAGGGTTTGTTGTTTTTTTTTCCCTAAATGGAATTCTTGCTTCCCAGCCAGCCCTGGCTCGCTCGTGAAGCAGAAGGATAGGCCGGAGGCTCTCCCGGGTGGAGGTGGGCTGGAAAGGGCTCGGACTCTGCCTTGGAAACCAGAGGAAAGAAATCCCACAGCCAGGGCTGCAACACCCAGGGGTGGGATGGGAGGGAGGGCAGGTCCCAAAGGGAAATGGAGCCATGGCTAATGTGCCTGATCCAGGGAGACAAGATGGAACTGGTGACAGATATCCCCACCTGCACAGCAGCCTGGGGAAGCTGTGTGTGGGGAATGGGGGATGCTGTGTGGGGATGCTGTGTGCAGGGAATGCTGTGTGCAGGGAATGCTGTGTGCAGGGGATGCTGTGTTGGAGGGTGCCCTGTTGGAGCACACCTGGGCCCCGCACACCTGGGCCCTGCTGGATCAGGCTCCTGCTCTGCCTGGTGTGCACAGGATTGGATGTGCTAAAACATTCCCGTGTGTCAGGGCCTCAGCCAAGTAGGGCACAGCAGGTGACTGTGTCTCATGCTGGGGCTGTTTCATGCCCTCACTCTCCCTCTCCCCATCCCAGGGGGACATGGCACAGCTGGGCTCTGACCCCCTGGGTGGTGGCGGAGGCAGCTGGGCACCACTCCTGAGGACAGTGCTCCGAAGGATCCCGGATCAGGGACGCAGCTGCTCTGCTGTTATCACACAAGAGCAGGGATGAGACAACCCAGTTACAGGAGAGAGAGAGAGAGGCTCCTTCTCCCCGCCATCCCCTCCACTCCCCCTCGACCCGCTTCTCCGTGATCGTTCTTGTTATTCATTTCCCTTCTCTTCTCCTTGCCAGGCAGACGCTTTCACAGGGCAAATCCAAACGAAAGCCTTGCAAAGAGGATGCTCATAAAATATTTATGGAGAACTGCGGTGAACACGAGTAGGATAATGAGGGTCTGTGGGAAATGGGATGTGTCCAAACTCGCACAGTGAAGGCCTCGTACGAGGCAGAGGCACGCGGTGGAGGCCATTAGTGAGTCCTGCAGGGTCTGCACTCGTTTCCTTCTCAGTTGCCACACACGGCTCTGCCTTGCCTTTCCCTCACTGGCACTGGGGCTTTTCCTCTATGGCGGCTGCTGCCTGCACTGCATGGGGAACTGGGCTGGCTGGATTGCACTGGGGGTCTGTGCAATGGTCTGTACAGTCCCACTGCTGTGCTCTCTGGGAGCAGGGACACTGTGCCACCTCAGCAGGACACAGCCACTGTGCCACCTCTGGGATGCCGCCTGGCCACCAGCCCTCCTCTCCCAGCCACCTTTCCTGTGTTCTGGCCCCGTCACTGTCCTGCCCCCCCAACATGGCCACGCAGGGCAGCCGGGGAGGGGAGGAAGTCTGGCAGAGGGATGGGAGTCAGTTCCCTCCACCGGGGTTGCTTTAGGAAGTGGAAGGGCTGAGGTCTGAGCACCTCCTGCCCCCATCCTTCCCTCCCATCCCCTGCAGTCTGTGGGGCTCAGTTCCCATGAAGCCTCAGACACTCAGCCCTAAGGCCCACGATCCTGAGTGCTGCTGGTGCTAAGAAGGAGCTCTGAGGCTCCGGGCGAGCTCCAGTAAAGTGCAAACCGCTCCTGTCCTGAGAGCAGAACCCATAAACACAGCAGCCCCCTTATGGCAGGGACGAGCTGCCTTAAACCGTGTCTTCAGCCGCTTATCCAGCTCCTTCTCCGGTTACCCAGAGCGGGCGTCCCGCAGCTCCCGCAGCTGGAATGCTGCTGACCTTTGGAGAGTCTCGCTGGGTCTGCCCCAGCTCCAGCCCAAGCTGCAATTCCTCTGCAGTTGGCCAAGGGGACCCCGGGGGCATTGCTGCTCCTCTTCCTCCCTCGGCTCTCTTCCAGCAAGCCCCCAAAAAGCCCTTGAACTCATGTCAGAGCACTGATCCCGCTGGGAGCCATGCCGCTGGCAGATGTTTGCTGTGATACAGGACACGACAGCTTTTATGACTTGTCAGCTGGAACCCAATCTTTTCGGGTCTTTAGGTTAAAATGGAAAAGCAAAGCTTGCATGCATGGCTGTGCCAGCAGCACAGCCTGCTGAGCCTCCCAGCCATCCCAGAACCTTCTGGAGCAGGAACCTGTGTGTCCCTCACCATCACCCAGCCCAGCCCAGCCTCCCCAGAACCTCCTGGAGCAGGAACCTGGGCTGCCCTCACCAGCCCACTCTGACAAGTCTGCTTTTCCCAACCCCATGTCCTGGGACATGCCCTGTGTCCCTGCAGTGACACATCTGTGTGGTTGGGATGTTCCTGACCCCAACCCAGACTTCCTGGGGTAGGGTCTTTCCTTTCTGCCATGAAGGAACAAACAAGCAAGGTCACACATACTTTCCTTATGATGACTGAAGGGAGATTCCCACCTTTTCCGGGCTGGGAAACCACCGCAGCTCTTCAGGCTATTGCACATCAACATTACCAAATCCTGGAGAATTACAAGAAACCCCACATCTGCTTCACTCCCACTGCTGAAGGAAGGAGAATTATCCTCCCCGGCAGCTGAGAGGGTTCCTCACCTCCCCAGAGCTGCCTGGTGGGGTTGTGCTGTCTCCTGTGTGGGAGCAGGCAGGGATGGTTCAGAGAACCATGGAAGAGTTCACGTTGGAAAAGACCTTTAAGATCATCGAGTGCAGCTGTTAATTCAGCACTGCTGAGCCCAGGTTTAGGTTTAAATAAATCACTGCCAGATTTCAGGCCACGCTTGCCACCTGTCTTGGTGCTACCACAGCACCTGAGAAGGTCACGTGAGCTGGGTTTGCCAATGATTAAATAATTGATCAGTGTCACAACACAGACCTCTGGGGGCTGAGGCACAATGTGGTGGGATGGAGGCAGAGAGGCTGCTCCCTCGAGGTTCCTGAGTGGTGTCTCACCCTGCAGACCAGCCCGGGACACTCAGGAAGTGCTGCCAGGCTGATGCATCCCACCCTGCCCTCTCCCCTCCATCTCCATCACCCACAAGTCTCAAAGTTCAAGTGGCTCGGGACGGGGAAGAGTGTTCCAGACATGAAAGGTATTTCTGGGCATGGGGGAAGAAGTGATTAATTTCAATTACATGGTCGGACACTGCATAATCTGGAGCAGCAGATTGGGTTACGAGTCCTCCTTCCCATGGCTCTTGGAGGGGGGTTCCAGCCTGAGGAGACTTTGGAAAGATGTTTTGACTGCTGAAGTGCCAAACTTAACCCTGTTGTAATTGGGGCTGTGGTGAAACATGGATGTTGTTTTTTGCTTCCTGAGCCTCCTGGACAGCCCGAGGTTTCTGCAGCTGCCACCTCTTTCCCATTCAGAGTGTGACAGTTCCCACCCCAGCTCACTTTTCCCAAGGTTATTGCTCAGAAAAAAAAGAGGGAAAAAAAAAGAAACTAACAGAGGCTGGTGCTTCCAAACTCCAGGAGCCGCTCAGCAGCCTGGGCAGAAGTGGGAGAGAACCGCTGCCCACCCAGCTCCCAGGCTTCCAGCTGCTGGATCATGGTCTTCCTCCTCCCAGCCTGGACCCCACATCCCATCGAGCTCCGCAGAGCTCCCCCTGCCCCCTCCTGCAGCTCCATGGCCGAGCAGCTGAGCATCCCCCAGACCTGGGGGCTCCTTGGGATCCATGTACACCAAACCCTGCTGGGATGGATCAGCCACACATCAGCACCAGCAGGATTTGAGCATCAGTCCTGGAGGAGAGCAGTGGCCGTCAAGTGGTGAGGAGCCCAGACACACAGAGCGAAGTGTTTCATCCAACAAAGCTCTCATATCCTCCTTGTTATTTAACAGCCTCTTTCCCCGGACTAAAGAGCTGTTCCTGATGCTCTGTAGGGAATAATAACAACCAAATCCCGAGCTGTGATTGACTAAACACACCCAGCGTGTTCTGAGGTTCACCCGGAGAGATCCCACATCCCCCCTGTGCTCCGTGTCCTTTGGGGTGTCACACAGCACATGGCCCTCCGTGACATGAGACATTTCTGGGTAAGAAGTTAAAAATATATATATTCCCAGTGGGAGCTGCAGAAGGATAGACCTAGCCAGGGTGTAATTACCTGAGCTGGAACAGAGCCAGGCTCTAACTTGTATTGCAAATTCTTTGCATTGCTTTAGATACCTGCTAACAAAGTGATTATAAAAACCATATTTATAGAAGATTAGGAGCTATGCAATAGATCCACATCCGTAATTAGCCATAATAGATCTCCATTGATTATTATTGATGTTAATCCTCTTCTAAATATGTGCGCATTAATTAGTCGGCGTTTACCACAGATGCAATTATTTTAGGAACAGACACGGTGGGGGCAGCAGACAACAGGGTGTTTATTCCGATTTCAGTGTTTATTTTTCTCTCTGCAGCAGCACCTACATCAGGTTGAACAAGAACAAAAAGCATCTGGGTCCAAGGGCCTGGAGTATCCAGGCTCCCGTGCCGTGATAAGCACTTACAAGTGCCTGGGAAGGATCTTGCCAAAATATTATTTTTGATGCATAAAATATTTCCCTGTTACTATGAAACGCAGCGTGGTGCCAGCCTCCGAGGGTGACACTGCTCCTTTTCCTGGCTGCCTGTGGGGGTGTTCAGCTCCAGCACTGCGGGTGCCTCATCCCGGTGCTCCTGGTGGCAGGGTTGGGGGTGAGAATTGCTTGTTGGGAATGAAATCTGGGTGGGCTGGGGGGGGCAACCCTCAGGACACCTCCTGAGCGATGCTCAGCTGGGGCTGGCTGTCGGGAGCCTTGGAATTTGCTCATCATTTTCCCAGCTGGAACACACGGGGTGTCCTGGTTTGGGTTTGGGCAGTGAGTGAATGCAGCCTCTGGAATCCTTTCCCCATCATGATGGTCCAACCCCACCAGGACTTGAGGACCATCTGCACTCAAACAACAGCCCCCAAGAGCCTCCAGGTGCCAGGGCTGGGCTGCATGTCATGAGCTGTTTCTGTTTGAGGTGCCCCAGAGGGTCCCAAAAATAACTCTGCTCAGCCAATAGGCAAGTGGAAAACACCTGTCCTGTCTTATTCCCTTTCTGCCCTTCATCTTCCTTTACTTCCTTCTCTCTGTCCATTGTTTCTCTCTCTGCCTTCGAGCAGGAAGAGCAGGAAGGAGCTGTTGCACCCCTCTTTGAACTGTGCTGCTCCTGCAGCCCCATGTCCCTGTGTCCGACTGTCCCCGTGTTCCACTGTCCCCTCACTCTTCCGTCGCCACTCCCACGGAGATGCCTCCCACGAGGCAACAGGGGAGATGATTCCACCACTGGCACTCCCACCAGGCCAGAGCATCTCCAGTGATGAAGAGCTTTGGTCAACTTTGGGTGACAAGAGTCCATGAGCATCCCATTGCCCCAGAAAGGGCAGGAAGCGGTGCTGGGAGAACTGGAATGAGGAGCTGGAGGTGCTGGGTGAAGCTACAGGACCATCAGGTGCTCCAGCCTAGCATGGAGTGGGGTCACAGCTGCCACCGTGGGACGTGGTCCCTCTCCAGAGGAGGGAGGAGGAGCTGCCCTGTCCCACCCGCTGCTGCCGGGGCAATGCCCCATCCCAAAATCCCCATCGCTCCCACCCCATGGCACCTGATGGCTAAAGCAGCTTCCCTCCAGTGCTCACTCATGCCCAGAACACAGCAATCGTAACCCAGATCCTGTTTCCTATGGCATAAACCCCCTCTCCAAATCCAGCAATTAGCCTCCAATTTGCTTTCCCCATTAATGGCAAACGGGGTCTCTCTGGGACGCTCTGACGAGACCCTGTTTTCTTCATCAGTTCAAAACCTTTCCTTCTTATTTATTTTTCACCCTTCCCCCAAATGCATTTCCCACCACAAAAATAACATTTTTCAGATCTTTGCAATTATTTATTCCACATTTTTCTGTCACAGCTTTGCAGGAATCAGCGTTTCTGGTGGGAGCAGGGAGGGAAGATGAGCAGCTCCAGCCTCTCCTTCCACAGCTGATGGGCCGGGGTCTCGTGTGGGGTCAGTGGTCCAGCAGGGCCCCCGCGACACCCACAGAGTTCAGACCAATTAGGGACTTCTGACTGGGGAAAAGGGAAAAGAAAGAGCCCGGAAGGCTGGGCTCGCCTTTTTCTCCTCTCCTCTTGTTCCCCGTCTTCTTTTTAATGGCAGGCCCCCAGGGGCTCAGCAGCATCCTTCAGAATGGAAATCCTCCCTGCCCCTCATGGCAGCGCCTGAATGTCACAGAGGGGATGAAAGGGAGCCAAAGGCAACCCTGCTCCCGATGGCAGCGTGGGGGGCGTCGAGCTAATGGGAGGACGGAGACATCAAGGAGGGGCGTTCTGGGGCAGCCTGAGGGCTTTTCCCTCCTCCCCACTGGGAAGCAGCTGGAAGGGAAAGAAGCAAATGAGAGACACCAGAAGTGTGACATTTTCAAGGACCGGCTGACAGTGTCACCCATGGAGGCACAATGTTACTGTCCCTGCCCGGCTCCCTGGGGTCCCGCGTGCCCCCACAGACGCACGGGTGGGTTCAGTGCTACAGTCGGCAGCAAAGAGTCGAGAAGGGCATTTCCGTGCCTTCCAGCAGGAGCATTCATTGCTGCTACACTGTTGAAGGGTGCAGGGGCAAATACCAACGCGATCCCGAAGCTCACAGTTTTATCTGGGGGCGGGGAAAAGGCGGGACTAAGGAACAATGGGGACCAATGGGGAACTCTGGGGGAGTGACAAGGGGCAGAGGCTGACAGCCAACCCGGGAATCCAAACTGGGGTAGATTCACATAACAGAACAATGCATCCCGGGAGAAGCCTTTTTGGTCACCCTAACCTGAAGTGGTTCTTGTGGTACTGGGGACTTGTCTTACTGGAAACTCTCTGTCCCTTGTAATGTATGTTCACTGGCCACCACAGCACAAGGCTTTGGAAAATCAGGAGAGAATATGCCGGCTGGGATTGGGGCTGGCACCACACCCAACCAGAGAAATGCTGAATAATTTTGGTGGCCTTTAAATCTTTGTTTAAAATAAACCTTTGCCAGCTGAGGGGCCCTCAGAGTCCAGCGTCCCCTGGGACCTCCTCCCTCCATGCCCAAAGCAAATCAGTGATCACCCTGGACAAGGACAATCCATTCCCTTTAGGAAAGCCCGGATTTCCTGGGCTGGGGCTGCTCTGTGCCGGGGCTCTGCAGGCACATCCCATTATGGTAAAATCTGCTGTTCCTGGGTTTCATCTGGGATAAACCCCAGGGAAATAGCTCCACTTCATACCCATGGAACAATGCTCTGGAAAATGGAAACAGCTTTCCAAAGAAACCTCCTTGGTTTTCTGCCTTCGTTGTGCTGCTCTGCCAGGGCTCCGGGGAGGGGGATGGGTTTCACCCCACTGGTCAGGTTGGTGTAGAGTTCGGGATCTGGTTCTTCGGGCTGATGGTCATCCTGTGCCACAGCCCTACAGGACGAGCACAGCTCTCCGTGCTGCTCAGAAGAAAAGGAAAAATCCTTCAGAAAATGAATTCCTGGAAGTAGTAAAGGGCAAGCAGGCCCACCGGTATCTTTGGTGTGTATGAAATTCTCCCCGGAAGTGTTATTAGAATATCCCAGTTTAAAGGGCTTGGGAAAGCAAATTATTTGGGGTAATTCTGGGAGCAGACAGAGGCTTTTGTCCAAAGCTCGACTCCAGCACAGGTTCGAATCTGTTGGTCACACATCCCAGCCTGGCCAGGGGTGCAGGTGACAGCCGGGGATGCAGTACCTGGCTCAGCCAAGCCCTGCTGGTGGCTGGAGCAGTGTGGGGAAGGGAGGGCTGTGGGATCTGGACTTGCTCCCAGTGCTGGGCTCCTCCAGCTAAAGCTGGGGGAAATGTGCTTGGAAAGAAAATGCCAGTTCATCAAAACTGAAATATTTCATTAAAATATTTTGGGTCTGGGAAGATGCTGCCAGCGGACTCCCAGCCACATCTCACAACTGGATTGCTTTTCCCTGGTGCCTGGAAAGCCGATGGCCCTGCCCAGGGCTCCAGGGTGGCTCCTTGGGTGTCCCACTCTGACACCGGGGTCAGGGGTTGAGGGGTTGTCTGGGAGCCCCCCCCACAGAATTATGGAGGCGCAGGATGCTTTGGGTTGGGAGGAATCTTGAAGCTCACGGATCTTCAGAACTGCCTGGATTTGCCGTGTTTTCAGTGGGAGATGGGGACAGGGAGAAGTGCAGCTCCTTGGCACTGGAGAAGTGAAGCAGGAGGGAGAGGCTTGATGTTGATTGAAAAGGAAGTGCTTGAGATGGAGAATTTGAAAAATGAGCCCTTCCCCATGGCCGTGCTGCTGTTACAGGGGCTGCAGAGAGTGAGAAGGGGGTGAAGGGCTGCTCCTTCTTGAAAGTCGTCTTGGTTTCAGTGGATAATCCCAATTTACAAAACAGCTGAGTTTTAAAATGCTGCAATAATCCACTCATTAGCCCTGGCTGCGAGGCGGTGCCTCGGGGCATTCCCAGAGGAAGGTGGGACGGGTGGTTCAGGAGATAATTGCTGCACACTTGAACCCCTCTGGAGGTGGCGGATCCACTAATTTTGGTGAATTTCTTTGTGTCCAAAGGCAGCTGCCCTGCACGAGGGCTGTGTCGTGCCATGCCATGCCGTGCTGTGCCTGTGCCATGTCTGCAGCAGGACTCCCAGCGAGGCCGCTGAGCTCCATGCAAGAATTCTGCCCACTGAGTGCCAGCCCTTCCTGCTGGCACCGACAGCTCCCCAAGGAATGGCAGGGTTGGGATATGGGAGTCAGCAGAGTGCCTGAAGAGGCATTTCTGGTATCAGCTGTAGAAGCAGAGAGCTGCGGCTGGGAAGAGCACAGAGCTCCTGGGGCAGCTGCCGGCTGGAAGAGAACATGGAAAATTGGAGAAGCCAGATCTGGGCTGCTGCTGGGGGTGCCAGGCTGAATCCCCTGAACAAATCCCAGGTCATGAAGCTGTGGCTGGCCTGTCCCTGGAAGTGTTCCAGGAAAGGTTGGACAGGGATTTGAGCAAGCTGGGATAGTGGAAGGTGTCCCTGCCAGTGGCAGGGGGTGGAATGAGAAGGGCCCTAAGGTCCCTTCCAACCCAAACCATCCCAAATCATTCCATGATTCAATTTACTGCATTGGCCCTGAGCATTCATAGAAGCACCCAAAGGAGGTTCTCTGAGCAGAGGCCTCTTGTGGGAAAGGCTCTGAACTCAATTCCCTTTGCTGGTGGTCCCTGTTCATCCTCCTAGTGCTGCCTTTCCTCATCCCAGCGGCTGATGGGGTAAACAGGTAAATATTTTGGGGCTCATTTAAGACAAATAAGCCCAAGGATAGTTTGTTTTCTCAACACAAGCTTTGCTGGGGCTTAACCAAAATTACATTATGAAATTCAGGTTTTTTGTTTCTTTCTCTTCGCACAGCAACCTGTGAAACAGAGAAACACCTGTGTCCCTCATACATGAGTGGGGCTGGGGGGGTTTCAGTGAAACCTCATTTTCCAGACCAAGGATGCAGGAGGCATGAAGAAGCTGCCAAGAAAAGACCAGAAGAGGCTCCTGACTGTTGGAAAAATGGAATCAACACACCTCACCCTCGAATGACCTTCAAATTTTGGGCAGGCAGGTTGCTGTGACACAGGAAAAATATTATAAAGCAAGAGGGGTTAAAATAACTGACATTTCTTGGCCAGTTACTGTGAGAATGACAGGTGGGAGGTGATGGCACCCGAGAGCGGATGGGAACACGCTGGAGCCATGTCACTCTTCCCACACTGAATCTCCTCCACACACTCTGGTGTCCAAAGCCTCTGATTTTCCTCCCTGAATTGTCACCACTGTCATTCTCTGTGCCCAAGGTGGTCCCCCTGTGGTGTGAAGGTGACGGATGGTGGCTCTGTGTCACCCGGGGTGAGGCGGCTCTGTCCATGCTTTGAAATCAAATCCTCAGGAACCAAAGTAGGAAAGCTGAGGGTTGTTCCCCATTCCTTTTCTCACCCAAATGTGTCCAATCTCATCAACATTCCCCTGCAGCCGCTTGAGAAATTTCCAAGAGCGCCTTGTTTTGGTTTGGGTTTTGTCAGAAAATGTGGAGCTGTCAAAGCCGAGGAGTTGTGTGGAAATGGAATAGTTTTGACGAGACTGTCATCAGGGGAAGTCTCTGAGCTCCAGGACGGAAGGGCTGATCAAACCCAGACACACTGGGGGAGACAAACGACCCTGAGCCAGCTCAGCAAGGAGAGCCAGGCCCGGGGCTGCGGCGAGGCTGAGCCTGGGGCAACCCCATCCTCCCCTCTGCAGAAATTTGGAACAGGTTGCCCAGAGCAGCTGTGGCTGCCCCATCCTTGGAAGTGTCCAAGGCCAGGTTGGACGGGGCTTGGAGCAACCTGGGACAGTGGAAGGTGTCCCTGCCCTGGGATTGGAACAAGATGAGCTTTAATTTCCCTTCCATCCCAAGCGTTCTGGAATTCTGTGATTCTATTAAATACTTAGGGGATTAGCCTGAAATCCACATGCACCCCAAATCTAAGCTCACGGCAGTCATGGAAGGCACACCCAGAGGAAATGAAGATTCCTCTTGCTGTTTCCAGACAGTTCTGGCTGTCTCTATCCGGAGAGACCTAAAAAGGGAAACTGTCCTTCTCTGCAGCAGGTTTTTTTAAGGCAGGGCCTGGGAGAGTTTTGCTGATCTCTGTTTCCACCTGCATCCATTTCCAGCCCGTCAGGGACAGCAGAGTTTGCAGGGATGATGTGCCAAGGACACGGCATTGGGACACCGGGAGCTGCTGGCAGCGGAACATCGGCACTGCCAGGGCTCAGCCACCTTGCTCAGCTCCGCTGCTCCCCAGGAAATGGATGCAAAGTATTTTATAAACAGCAACATTTGCTTTTCAAAGCAGCACCTGTGTAAACAGCCCTGGAGCGAGCGCATCCACCGGGAGCCGCTGGCGAGCACCCAGAGCCCATCCCGGAGCAAGGCCAGCATTTCCGGCAGCCCAGGCTCAGGAGGGATGTTGGGCCATTGTCCCACTGTCCCGCTGTCCCACTGTCCCGCTATCCCGCTGTCCCGCTATCCTGCTGTCCCACTGTCCCACTGTCCCACTGTCCCACTGTCCCGCTGTCCCGCTGTCCCGCTATCCCGCTGTCCCGCTGTCCCACTGTCCCGCTATCCTGCTGTCCCACTGTCCCACTGTCCCGCTGTCCCGCTGTCCCACTGTCCCGCTGTCCCGCTGTCCCACTGTCCCACTGTCCCGCTGTCCCGCTGTCCCGCTGTCCCACTGTCCCGCTATCCTGCTGTCCCACTGTCCCACTGTCCCGCTGTCCCGCTATCCCGCTGTCCCACTGTCCCACTGTCCCACTGTCCCGCTGTCCCGCTTTCCCGCTGTCCCGCTGTCCCACTGTCCCGCTGTCCCACTGTCCCACTGTCCCGCTGTCCCACTGTCCCACTGTCCCGCTGTCCCGCTGTCCCACTGTCCCGCTATCCTGCTGTCCCACTGTCCCACTGTCCCGCTGTCCCGCTATCCCGCTGTCCCGCTGTCCCGCTGTCCCGCTATCCCGCTGTCCCGCTGTCCCGCTGTCCCGCTGTCCCGCTTTCCCGCTGTCCCGCTGTCCCACTGTCCCGCTGTCCCACTGTCCCACTGTCCCGCTGTCCCGCTGTCCCACTGTCCCGCTGTCCCGCTGTCCCTGTTCGCCGTTCCAGACACGGCACCTCTGCCCTTCCCCTGCCATCCCAGTGCCATCCTCCTTCTCCATGGGCAGGACAATGCCAGCAGCACTCTCAGGCGGTGGCGACAACCGCAAGCCAGAGCACAGGGAGAGCATCCACGGAGAGGTGGTGCTTGAGCTCAGCACTGCCGGGACCCCCAGGACAGCAGCACTCCCAGATTGTGCATTCCAGTGGATATTCCAGCGATCTGCCAGACAAGGACATTGCTGCTGAGAGGGACAATTGGTGTCACATCTCCTCTGTCTGGGCCTCGCCAGCTGGAACCTGGGGTTAATGATCTCTACTTCAGAAAGTGCTTCAAGATCCTGGGCTGAAAAAACGAGCTCAAATGCAAATGATCCTGCTCATGCCACGGGGAGGTTTATGGCCTGCATGGCTCTTCATAGCACATTAATTAGGGCACAGGATTAAAAGTGTGCTGTGATTAAGCAAATAATTACAGAAAGAGAGGAGTGAATGGGGTGCGGGATGCAGTGCTGGTTCCCGGGCTGCTCCCACTCCACACATTACAGGTCTGTGTTTGCAGTTGCTCTCAGCTTTGCCAAACTGGAATGGTTGGAGATGAAATTTTCCGGGCTGGTGTCTGCCTGGAGCGAAATCACTCTGCGAAGTTTCAGCCAAAATGCTGAAATCTGCTCCCAGGAATGAAGCTCATGAAAAAAATGTGCTGAATTCTGACAGCCGTTTCTTTACAATGCTCTCGCTCTTCCCCAGGTCTCTTTACAGCAGGAGCTTCCAAACTGGGAGGATGTTTTTGTGCCTGGACATGCCCTTTGTGTCCTCCTGCCTGGAAAACACGTCCAGGCTTGGCCACGTGCTGAGTCTTGAGCAGGACAATTCATCAGAATTTGCTGTATCTTTGCCATTAAAATCCTGATCAGGATGGTGGCTGTGAAGCAAGAAAAGGAAGGACGGAGATGGATTTGGGATTCAGGCATCCAGCACCCCTCTGGGGAGCAGTCCCCAGCTCAGGCCATGATGTCTGCTGGTGTCCCTAGCCACGATTTTTGCTGGTGAGCAGAACATCTCGTGCAAGCCTTATGCCCTAAATATCCAAATCCAAGATGCTGGGAGCTGCCTTCAGGGGTGCTGAACATCCCTGGCTCTGAGGAAAGCCATCAGGAGCTGGGCTTGGAATAGCCAGGCTGTTACAGAAAAGGCCAAGTGCCATCAAACATACCCTGCCTCCAACTGGGCATTCAGAATTGCCACTCCTTTTAATCCCGGGATATCTGCACAGCAGCTCTTGGTCAGTGAGTGGCAGAGCCGGCAGGAGCTCACATCCATGGGGGAATAATCCTGCTCCAGGCAAGTGGAGGCTGTGGTAGGGCAGGAGCAGGATCCAGAGGGAAGCCTGGGAGCAGAGACTGAGCAGCTCCAGCCCTGGTTTAGTTTGGGCTGTTGCGTTGCTGGAAGGGGACAAATGTCCTTCTGTGAGTCACAAGGCAAAGTGGGAATGGCGGCTGGGCAGTGGGATGAGAAACCCCTCCATTTGTGGGATCAGGAGGAATTTCTTCATGAAAGGGTGGTCAGGCATTGGAAGGGGCTGCTCAGGGAGGTTTGGAGTCCCCATCCCTGGAGGTGTCTGGATGCGGCACTCAGTGCTCTGGGCTGGTGACAAGGTGGGGATTGGGCACAGCTTGGACTCCATGATCTTGGAGAGCTTTCCCAACCTCAGTGATTCCGGGATTCTGTGTCTCCATGATTCAGCATTGCTCCCAGCCCACACAGCTGGGCTCCTGCTGTCACAGGACACCTCAACCCTCGCTTCCCCAAGTATTGAGTGCTCAGGAACTCCTGGGCACATCCCAGGATCTCTCCTTCCCAGCATCTCTCCTTCCCAGCCACTGGAGGTGTTGTGGCTTTCAGAGCCTCTCTGTGCCAGGGAGCTGTCAGCAGGCTCAGGATCTGCCTGCAGGAAAGATCTCCAAGGCAGCTGCCTACATTTTAACTCATCTTTATTTATCTCAGCCATATTTTGTTTTTAACCAGAAATTCCTGTTTTGGACAAAAAGGCAGCAGTTGCACTCCCTGTCTCTCCTGGCAGTCCAGTTTGCCCTCTCTCCAGGCTGCTCCAGCTTCCCTGCTGTGTCACATCCGAGCATGAACAGCCAGGGAATGTTTAATGTTTGTCACACAGGTGCTCTGGGGATCGTCTCTGACACTGTTTGTGACACCCGGAGCGCACCATGGTCAGGACCTGTGCTGGAACGACCCCCAGAGCTGTTCCAAAGAGGGGACAGGAGCTGATGTCTGGCTGGGAATTCACCTCAGTCTGGTACCTTCTTCATCCCCCTGGGGCTGCTCTGCTCACACCTGGAAAAAACAGACCCTGGGCTTTGGGAACGGGAATCCAACCCCATCCAGCCTCTGTTCCTGTCAGCCTTTCCAGGGCACTTAGCTCTAATTCCTACTGGAATAATTCCATCCCATCCCAGCAATGTTTTTCCATTATTTTTAGCCTTTTGGGGTTTTTTGAATGGTTTAAAGGGCCAAAATAATAATTGCAACTCATTAAAACAGCACAAACCCCTCTGCTCTGGAGCCAACCTGGGAGAGCTGGGGGTTCACCTGGAGAAGAGAAGGCACCAGGGAAACCTCAGAGCCCCTTCCAGGGCCTGAAGAGGCTCCAGGAGAGGGACTTGGGACAAGGGATGGAGGAAGAAGACACAGGGAATGGCTTCCCACTGCCAGAGGGCAGGGTTAGATTGGATAATGGGAAGGAATTCTTCCCTGTGCGGGTGGTTGGGCCCTGGCACAGGGTGCCCAGAGAAGCTGTGGCTGCCCCTGGATCCCTGGCAGTGCCCAAGGCCAGGCTGGATGGGGCTTGGAGCAGCTTGGGATAGGGAAGGTGTCCCTGCCCATGGCAAGGGGTGGGATGGGATGGGCTTGAAGGTCAAGGGTATCAAACCAACAGTCTGCAAAGTCCAACTTCCACCACCAGTTCCAATTAACACCCCCTCAAAATATTCACGGGAATATCTGTGGAAAGCAAAACAAAACAAAACAAAGCCTCCTAAATGCCTTCAGGGTCCTGATCCAAAGCTCAAGGAAGTAATGGAGAGCCTTTCTTTTGATTTCAAATGAATTTGGTCAGCTCCAGCCAGAATTGGAGAGATTGATCATTAAATAATTTTTGAAGGATTCTCCCAGTGTTATCCATGCACAAATGGCTTCAGCATCTGCCTGGCTCAAGTCAGCAAGCCCGGGGTTTTTTAAGCATTCAGGTCAGCCATTAAAATACCAATTGAGAATATTTTTGCAGGTTTTATTCTCACACCAAGCTGGCAGTCAAGCTGGCACTTCTCTTTTCATCTTCACTTCCCATCGCCTCAATATAGCGTGTCCATCAATTTGCTTTTATTTATTTTTTCCAGGCTATTTTAGACAATCTGCTGAAGAAATCTCACTCAGCAACGAGTGCTGACCTTGAGCCGCTCCCTTTCTCTCCCGCTCCTTTATTTAAGAATGTGCAATGAATTAAGACATCACTTTATCCCTGCGCTCCGTGCAGGCAGCAGCGGCTCTCCAATGGAGCATGAATGGCAGGGCTGCGGGCAGCGCTGGCCTGGAAATGTGATCTTATGGAAACGAGGGGTGACCTGCTTCCAGACACAACAATGTGACGGGAAGTGTCCTGCCTCCCAAATGGGACATGACGGATGCCCCCCGAGGGCTCTCGGAGCCTCCTGATGGGCGCAGAAGGAGGCTGTGGAGGTCCCAGGAGCAGGGACAGGCCACAATCCTGCTGAGCTACAGGGGACTGGCACCCAGCCAGGGCTGCCCTGGACCTGGGGACACGGCCTGGGACATGGTGGCATTGTCCTGCCAGCGCTGTAGCTGTGTGTGGCACCTGCCTTTTGGCAGAGCCGTCAGGGCCAGCACAGACAGCTCAGCCAGGCTAATGGCAGCCTGGCCCTGCTTCCCCCTCCAAGTGTGCCATCCCACCTTTCCCTGCTCCTCCCAAGGTTGTGCATAACTGCCTCAAAAACCTCCTTCCCATGGAGCTGAAACCCTGGCAAAGAGGGATCTCCACCCCAGAGAGTGATTGAGGCACAGCAGAGAGCGCAGTGAGACCCTGCCTCTGCTGGTGTGTCCCACACCATTAACTCCCGGGAGTTACCAGGAGCAGCTCAGGAATGAGCCCAGGTGGGAAGCAGCCACCCCAGCACTGCACTGCCAGCACCACATGTCACAGCCCAGCGCCGAGGGGACCTCGGTGTTTAATCACATTTGGAGCGCAGAGCAAGGGAAATTCCCCCAATCTCTTGCTTTTTTCCAACTTTTCTATACCCAAGTCTCAGAGGTAACGAGGAATTAGCACAAAACCCTACCAAACAATAACAGCAGCAGTCAATGTGCTCTGAAACTCCTGGGAACTGGAGAGACAAAAGGAATCTGTGGCACTGGGCTCGGAAAGGCTGGAGCTGTCAGAAACTCCGGCGTTTCTTCTCTCTCCTTCCAGTGCTCGGCGTGAGGGGCTGCAGGGCCAGGGCTCTGAGCAGGGCAGGAGAGCAGTGTGTCCCCAGGGGCCACGGCTCCCTACAGTCCCATCCCAGTCGCTTCCCAGTCCCAGCCCAGCCCCAGCCCAGATGTGATCAATAAAGCTCCGAGCTGCGGCCCCGGCTATCGGATTGCTCCGCTTTGATTTAAGGGGTTTCCCTGCCACCAGGGACAGAACACTTGGGATGTTTGCCTGGAAATGGGATCTGTGTTTAAGTCATTAGGCCAAATTCACTGCAGGTGGAGGCAGAGGCAGCCCCGCGATGGGGCTGGGGTTGTGCCCGCACGGGGCCTGCGCTCACTCCATGCTGTGCTCCTGCACCCCAGGCAGAGCCTTTAGAGCTCTCCCCCTGTTCCCAGACCAGGCAGGGCATACTGGCTCTGCTCCAGCTCATGCCAGCCTCAGGAATTTCTTGGTGGAGGTCCGTGGGGTCCCCATACCCTCCATCCCATCCACCATCTATTGCCCACACCTTCCACACTGAACTGCGACCCCACCCCACAGGGACCAGGGGATGCCGCTCTCTCCATCTTCCCCCTTTCCCTCCTTACATAGTAATTCCAAGGAAACCTTGGTGTCACTCAAATCAGGAGCAACACCATTGCCCAAAGCTGGGAGAGGCTCAGTGCCACACAGCCAGTGCATCCTCTGGCTGCATCCCTGATGCCCATGGAGCATCCACTCCCCTCGGGGACCTGGGGACATCCAGCACCCCTGGCCCCACCTGTGGGGCTGGAAGGGGCTCGGGGCCATCAGCACATCCCATCCTCCCCTTCCCGAACCCTCACACCTCCTCATCCCCCTCTGTCCTCCACAGTCTTCTGAGTGGCCTTGAGCCTTCAAAGAGAGGGGGAGAACAGGGGGGAAAATCCACAGAGATGACTTTTAAAAAATTTAAAGCAAAATATCTGGTCTTGGCTGCTGTTAAAATCGGAGCATTTCATTAAAAGGCTGCAGGGCTTTTAAAGACAAACTCTAAGAAGAGCCATGAATAATGCAACTCCTATTCAGAACATGAAGATTTTAGCACATCCATAATACATGGGGTCAACCTGGGAAGAGGCTGCTAATGCACGGGAATGCAGGAGGCAGCAGCCTCGGCTGCTCGAAAGGAAAACAAACGCGGGAGCTGGAGGAGCTCTCCCACTGGCCGAGCACTCTGGGGTATGGCGAGACGCCGAGGGATTTTTAAATCCTTTTTATTGGTGTCTTTCTCAACTAAAATAAACTTTGTAATCTCATTAAGAGCTTGGGGGCTGATCCAAGCGTGCTGAATGTGGCCCATGGAGCTCTGTAAATAACTGACAGTGGAGCTGGCTCCGTGCTCAAGGCTGGGAGCTGGGGGGGCACAGACAGCTCGGGGTGTCCTGGAGCGCTCCCCATGATCCACATGCTTAGGGCTTTGCTGTGGGACCCCCTGTGAAGGGAAAAACTGGACTGAGCTGGGCAGGCAACACTGGCTCATCCCTGGGATGAGTTGATGATGCCTTTGTGGGTGCTGCAGCCACAGGGTGGGATGAACTTAATGGAATCACAGAATCACTAAGGTTGGGAGAGGTCTCCAATGCCATTGAGTCCAAGCTGTGCCCCATCCCCACCTTGTCACCAGCCCAGAGCACTGAGTGCCACGTCCAGCCCTTCCTTGGACACCTCCAGGGATGGGGACTCCAAACCTCCCTGAGCAGCCCCTTCCAATACCTGACCGCCCTTTCCATGAAGAAATTCCTCCTGCTGTCCAAGCTGACCCTCCCCTGGTGTGCAGGACAGTGGGTTTTAAGCCCAGCTTCCCCTGCTCCCACTCCCAGCTCACTCTGAGCCTCTCTGGGCTCTGCAGCGAGCACTGGATGGGGCCCTGGGCAAGCCTTGGATGTGTCTGAGCTGCGGGAACAGAGCCAATGGATAAACATCACCCTCAGGAAAACACAATCGCTGCAGTGAGGAAAATTGATTCCTCGAACAGTTTTATTCACAGAATGCTTGGTGGCTTTACCAGAGCTCCCAAGTTATCTTCCTCCTCCGCTCTCTAGCGTAGCAGAGAGAGTGTTCTCCCAATCCCTTATCTCCTTAATAGCCCTTCTTTGGAGAGTGGAGATATCCGCGCATCTGCCGTTGCGTCGCGTCCCTCAAACATGGGCTGCTCTTAAAAAATGGTCCCCTTTCACAGAAAAAGCCATGTGAAGTCACTCGTGCCCATAAAATGAATCTAGAGGAATAAAGGGGTCTCAGTGGCTTTTGTGGGACTAATGGGGAACAATCCATCCTCTGGATCGGGGCTGGGTAAATCTGGTTTGGCTGCAAACCTGAATTACTGTTTGCTTTTTTTTTTCCCCCCAGTGAAAGAAGATTTAGTGACACCCCCCCGATGTTGGTTTGGTGCCTGTGCAATCTGTCAGCAAGGACAAGTTCCCCACACTTAATCCAATTACACAAAAATTCTCTCGCAGAATTATTTGGGGATGAAATAGGCAAAAAAAGTCATGGGGGACCTTTCGTCCCCTGTTTTACATCAGTGCATGAGCTACTCCTCCCATCTGGGGGCGGCCTGGAGGTGTCACCTCAGCACAGCCCACACAGAGGGACCCGCTTGGGAAGTGCCGGTGCAGGGAGAGCTTGGAATGTTTTATGGAATTCTCACTGCTGCGGCATCAAAACTCCCACTGAGAGCTGATGTAGGTCTGGGCAGGAGCTGCGAGGAGTCTTCAACTCCCAGGGCTTGGGGGGACACGTGGGACCAGGTGGCTGGAGATGGACAGAGTCCAGCTCTGGCTCCACACTATGGGAATCATGGAATCCCAGACCGGTTTCGGTTCAAAGGGACCTTGCAGCTTATCCTATCCCACTCCCTGTTATGGGCAGGGACACCTTCCACTGTCCCAGGTTGCTCCAAGCCCCGTCCAGCCCGGCCTTGGACACCTCCAGGGATCCAGGGGCAGCCACAGCTTCTCTGGGCACCCTGTGCCAGGGCCTGCCCACCCGCACAGGGAAGAATTCCTTCCCAGTATCCCATCTATCCCTGCCCTCTGGCAGTGGGAAGCCATTCCCCCTTGTCCTGTCCCTCTATCCCTTCTTCCAAGTCCCATTCCAGCTCTCTTGGAGCCTCTTTAGGCATTGGAAGGGGCTCTGAGGTCTCCCTGGTGCCTTTTCTTCAGGCTGAACACCCCCAGCTCTCCCAGCCTGGCTCCAGAGCAGAGGGGATTTAGGTGGAAAATGAGCTGAACCCATGGATCCTCCTCCCATGGATCCTCCTTTACATCAGGGAGGAAAACGAGGCTGCTGATCCCAGCCTGGCCAGTGCAGGGCCTTGCAGGTTTTGGTCTGCTCCAACCTGAATCTCCCTTCTTTTCCCAAGATGTGGGGCTGGTCCCCATTCCCGGGAAGGCAATCGCTCTGTCTGACACCTCACTGTGCTTGGAAGAATTTCCTGATGCTCAAATTTCCTCTTCCCCGCTGCCTTTCTCACACTTCACGTCTGCAGCTCTGCCTCCATCTGCTTCCCCTCCTTCCTCTCTCCCTCTCAGGCAGGTGGGGGAAAGAGAAAGTGCCTGTGGACCGAGGAAAAATTCACTGTGGCAGACATGGAGCTGATTTCATTCCTGGGGTAAACTTGGGAAAGGCTCCAGGGCTTTCCTGGGGGGCAGTTTGGCCCAGAGGGAAGAGGAAGCATGGGGAATACATTAGGAGGGTCACCCCCCAGCTACCAACAGGCTTTGTATTGCTGCCAAACGTTCATTAATCCAAAAATAGAATTTCAGAAATGTACAACTTCGCACGAGGAATTCAGACAATCCAGGAAATCCAGAGGTAGCCCCGTGACCCGGAGAAAGCCCTGGGGTACCCCCAGGAGCGGGGCTGTGCATCAGGCTGGCGGAGCAGCTTCAGGGGATGGAAACCCGGCACTGTTCATACATCATCGCTCCAGGGAGAGTCGAGGGGCAAAAGGCAGGAATAAATATCCCAGTGCTTCCAGATCCTGACGTTTTGGGCAGGAACACAGTGGAGAGGCGGCCGCTGCCATCGGCTCCGTGCTGGAGAGCCGGGGGGACAAGGAGGGCACTGAGCTGCTGTTCCTGGGTGTGCCCTCATCCTTTGGAGAGTGCAGGAGCCCTGTCCCCTCTCTGGAGCCCGCACTGCCACCTGCAGTGACCCCGAGTGTCCCCTGGGGTTTGTTTGCGGCAGCCGCCCCCGCACGAGGCCCCTGCGCCCGCTCGCAGGGGCTGCCCCGGCTCCCGGCTCGCTGCAGCCCCAGCACAGGGCCTTGGTGCAGCCGAGGTTTGTGCTCTGCAGTGAAGAGGAAAGTCACTGTCAGCGGAGAGCAGTCTGCCCGGGCTCCAGGGGATGCGGGAGCCGCGGGAGCAGCTCCGCCCTGGGCCAGGTTTCCCACTGCCCTCCCCGAGGGAGCAAGTCCAGCCCAGGTCTGCACAGAGCCGGCTTTTCCCACGTCCCTGGACACCCTCCGGGTGAACACCCTTGCACTTCTTCCCGTCCAACCTGCTCTAAAGGCAAAGCTCCTCGCAGTGGACCGCATGAGCCGAGGGTCAAACCAGCGCCTCACCTCCCCCTGCGCCGCCGGGAACATCCACGGAAGTGCCCAAATGAGCGAGAAGGGAGCGAATGGGAAGCGATTTGGAGAATTAACTCCAAGAGACGCAAACATCGCTGCCCCGCCAGCCGGTGGCTTTAATGCATTCTGCCTTTGGCCCTGCGCGAATGACAATGGAAAAGCCATCCCGGAGAAAGCTCAGCCGCACAAAGCACGGCGGCAGCGGGGCTGGGGATGGATAGAGACACAGAAAACACACAAAACCTGCTCAAGGGCACCGATGGGTGCATGAGGAGGGGTAGAAGCCCTGTGTTTCCATGTTTTTTTCTTGTTTTCCCAGTGGCCGAATGCACTGTGGTTGTTGCTTCCCTGGTAGGAACCATGCGGCAGGGAAGTGCTGCTTTAGAGGCCACAGCTGATAAATGGTTATGGTAGAAGTTGGAGTTGGACAAATGCATCCATCAGCAGTTGATGAGAGGTGCGAAATCCGGATTTGAAAAAAAAACCCAACAAAACACCTGGCATATTCCCGCTATTTCTGTATTTGCTTCTTTATTTTGCCTCCCTTGCCCCTAAAGGAAAAACGAATTGGGCTGAACTAAGACATTTCAGTATTTCCTCCAAGAGAAACCCTTTGGCTTTTCAATATAAAATGATTTTCATTTTGTAGTTATGTTCATCTCGATTTGTGTTTTGAGGAAGGACTTGAACTCCCCCTGCTCTGCCTAAAGCCCTGAGGCTGTGGGGCCACAGGCAGCAGGGGCAGCCCTGGCAGGGCCTTCCAGAGCCAGCACCCCTCTCCTGGTGTCACCTGAAAGCTCCATAAGTGACATTATTTTGGCAAGCTGAGCCCCAGGACCCCTGTGCAGAGGGGGTTTCTTGTCTCCCCCTGCTCTGTGCCCACACCTGGCTCAGCTCAGGGCTCACAAACCAAGTGCAGGCTCAGGCATCTGAATGAACAATATGGGAATATTCCCTCGGTGCTGCTGCGTGTTCCTTCCCGTTTCGTAGGGAATGCTCTCCTGAAGGGAGAGGACCTGCCAAGCATCCTTCCCTCGTGCTGGCTGGCAAAGAAATCCAGAAAGTAGATGTGGAAAACTCGCAGAGAGGAAGCGTTGAGAGCAGCCCCAGTGCAGGGTGGGGAGGGGAAAGTGGCTGATGGCGTGGTGGCATCTCTGTCCCTGTCCCTGCTGTGACCTGGCACTGCCATCCAGAGGGGAGGATTGTTCCTGCCAGCTCAGGCTCAATAAACGCCCTCGGGGCTGGGGAGGAACAAAATCCTCCAGGAACCATTGCAGGGGTTGGGAGTGCTCCGCCTCCCCATCGTCAAGGAAAAGGGAAAGTGGGAATGACAGCGATCCCCATTATCTGGGAAAAGTGAACATGGGAATAAGCCAACGACTGCCAATATCTGGGGAAAGTAAAAACAGGAATGAGGCACAGATCCCCATTATCTGGGAATAGTGAACATGGGAACGAACCGGCTGTTCCTCCCTGAGAGCTCAGGTCCCTCCTCAGCTCTGTGTTCATCAGCATTTCCTCTGTCTTGGCAAGGACCTGGAGTCACCCTGCACAGGAACTCCTGTCCTGCATGGATTTGCCACTAAAACACAGCTGAAGAGCATGAGCGGAGTCTTTTTCCAGTGACTACCAAGTGCAGCCTTTGGCCACCAGAGGAAACCACCTCCTGTCTCTTGACAGTTCCCCCCAGCAGACGCTGGAGACCTCACGGCGTGGGATTGTGGAGGTTAGGGTTGACTTCAGGCTCCTGGGGCTGAAGGATGAGGAAAGGCAGCTCCAGGGCTCTCGGCTGAGCGGCGCTGCAGGGGTGGAGGATTCCCAGGATAATGATGACTGTAAATCAGGGAAATGGATCTGGGAAAGCTGCTGAGCCCAGCTAGGCTTTCACCTGGAGAATTATCAGACACTCTTAATGATTTGTGCCGATTTTCTCCTTGGTCCATCACTAACACACAGCAATAGCCAGTCGCTTTCTGGGATCATCTCCTGCTGGGAACACCAGGGATGGGCAATGAGAGGGACAAGTTTACTGAGACCTGGGGAGTGTCCTCGGGCAGATGCTGCTGCCCCGGGATGAGGTGCTCAAACCAGGTGTGTAAAAGTGCATAATTTCACCCAATAATTCTCATTTCTTTTGGCTCCGGGTGATCCTTGGTTGCTTCCTCAGATTCCCACTGTAAGACAAGGAGCTCTCACTAATCCATTTCAGAGATTCCTCGGGATGAACAAACTCTTTACGCCTAATTTCAAACCCACTTGAACATTATGGGTTTCAAAGTTTGTCTAAAGGATCAAATGTTATGGAGTTCCTGTTCCAAGAGAGACTGGGAAAAAGGGCACAGAGGAAGCATGCTGCAGCTAAAATAATTCCGTGCGTTTTACACCACACCCTCTGCTCACTGAGCTCCAGCAAAAATCCTCCCCCCAGCACATAGAAAATTCCCTCCATCACATTTCAATTTTATTTTAAATCCAATTTGCAGAGGAATGGCTTGAAGTCTTTGGGAAGGTTATTGTTCTAAAAATCAGCGATTCGGGCAAACTTCTAATAACATTTCAAGATAGTCACAAGTCTTTTGGGTCCCTTCTGATCACTCTAGCAAAGCCAACAGATTGGACACACATCTGAGACTTTTAAATCTTTGTGGGCAACTGTTAACAAGCAGAACATCGGGAAATGGCATTCCATGGAGTTCTGCTGGCACGGCCCCGGCACGAGACGGGAGCTGAGCTGCAGATGAAGGGTTGGGGGCTGAGGCACCTGGCCCAGATCCAGCCCAGCAGTGCTGGGGATGCTGAGCCTCTCAGGCAAATCCTCCTCTCCTGACACGTCCTTGGGAGCAGGAGGGATGGGACAGCTTCCCAAGGACAATCGGGATGTGATCATCTGCCCTGGACAGCTGGACATGGGGATGGGACCCACCTGGCTTGTGCAGGGAGGTGAGTCAGGAAAAAAGGGAGAAAAGGGAATCCATTCAGGCCATAGGAATAGGGATTGTGCTAACTGGAGGTACATAAAATTCCCCTTTAAAATTAGATTGAAAAGTTCTTCCTGGATTGGAAAGCAGCTTCTTTGGGGATCAGAAACAAGGGTGTCCCAAAACAGCCCAAGAGGGGCCAGGAAAAGCCTGGAAATTCACTGAAGGACTTCACACATGAGATTGCTGCCTGTGAGACTGTGGCGTGTGGGACCGTGGCACGCGTTTGGTCCCTGGGGAGAAGAGGACGATTATGGAGGGTAGAAAAGCCGGGAGAAACGCGTTCTTCCTCTTGATCTTTACTGGAGAAGACAATGAGGGGAAACATTTCCATTTCAAAGGCATTGTGCATAGGAAATCAGAATGTGACCTTATCGGGCAGGGAGGTCTCTAAGGAGGAAATCAGGGAGCAACTGGAGAAAGTGCAGCAAATCCCCCGGCCTGGATGGTATTTATCCAAGAGTTCAGAGAGAAATCAAGTGTGAACTCCCGGGAAGGCAGCGACACGGATACTCAGCACAATCTGGATCGAGGGAAAAGAAACCAGGATAACTCCTCTGGATCAGAAGGCAAAGACGACACCGAAATCAGAGTAATGTGAGAGGCAGGCACAGATGTTTCCAAATTCTCCAGAAAGAGAAAAATTAAAGCATAGCTTGGGAGGAGTTCTCAGTCACCCCGTGGTCAGCCGTGGATCACCAGTGGTGTTCGGATCTGACAACATCTTGCTACTCGCAGGGTTTATGCTCACACGTGGTGTTCCCTCAGCAGCACCCACCGGCGGCTCCCGTCCCGCCTCCCCCGGACGGGGGCAGTCCCCACGGCCCGGCCACGGGTCCCCCCGTTCAGGTTGCTGCCTCCAAACTGCGGCACAGCTGCCAGGAAGCGTTTTCCCGATGTCAGGCACGAACTCCCTGACAACCAACACCACAAAAGCCCGTAAACCGAGCCCCGCTCCGAGCCCTGCCAAAGCCCCCCCGGCACCCCCGGCACAGCCCCGGCAGGTGTCACCTTGTGCTGTCCCAGCCAGGTGGGACACGGGGGCCGGATCCATCAGCAACACTCAGACCCCGGAATGGCGGGATGGAAACGGGACCATTACATGCTCTAATTCTTGCGTGGTGACTCATGCGACAGCAGGGACCAGGTGACAAAGTCTCCATCGCTCCCACCCCGGGAAGGGCCCGTGAGGGAGGACGAGCCGTTCCCACCCCGGGGTCCCTGCCCCCTTCGCTGGTTGCCTGTAAATTCAGACCCCGAAATATCCCAGCTGGGGGATCCGAGCCCACGCAGAGCCGCATCTCCCACTTCTCCTGGTTCTCATCCAAAGGAATAAAGGCTCCTTGTGCCGGGGGACGGCCGCGTCCATTGAGGGCCGTAATGGGAGCTGACAGCTCCGCGGGCAGCGGGCGCGGGCACCGGCGTGGGCAGGAGGAGAGCTCCGCTCGCGTCCTCTGACAACGCCAGCCCCTGCTCTTCGCGCTGCCTGCGAAAGGTTAAACACGAGCCACTTCCCTCCCTTCCATTCTCAGCTTTTCAAACGCCATTGTCTCCATTGTGTGGCGGGGGGAGCAAAGCCGAGCCGCGCTGAAAAGCCCTCCCGGCGGCGCAGGGACGCGGCAGCAACGAGGAACCCCACAAGTGCTGCTGGAATCCCAAATGCCACGGGAATGCTGGAGTCATTATCCCAGCACGGGAGGCAGCCACGCCGAGGGAACCTGGGTGCACGGAAGGGACGGAAGTGGGGGGAAAGGGAGAGAGCGGGGGCTGGGGGGTAACAGCCACATCCCTGCCCCGTGCTCCTCCTTGGGGATCCCTCACATTCCACAGGAAGGGAGCACAGAGGCTGACAGGCGCTTGTCATCACCGAGCGGCAAAGGCTGCCAAGGACCAGTGGGACGCACCTGGAGGGAGAGGCTGCTGGAATCCTTGGTGGCGCAGCCCCCAGGGACCGCAGGAGAGCCCTCCCTGGGGAGGGATCCAGAGCCCCTGTCCAGGTATGGAGGGGTGAAGCCCCCCAGGAGCCGCTGTGAACGAGGGGGATGCTGCAGTGCCATGGCAACAGCCCTCCTCTGCATCCCACGGATAATGGGCAAGCTCTGCTGGAGTGGTTTCGAGGGCTTTGAGTGCAACTTGGAATATAACAAAAAGGAGAAAGAGAAGCCTGAGAAGGCTATGGGGGTTTGGGGACACATGGGAGAGCCCTTTCCACAAATATTATCCTTTGGTGTGGGAGAAAGGTCCGTCCATCAGCTGCCTGAAACATCCTATGGACCTGTGTGACCACCCCGAGCACACTCCAGCTCACAGACATTGCCATCGTGGTGGGCTTTTGGCTGGTTTTAATTTCAGTTTGGGAGGAAAGAAAGGGAAAAAGACACCATCACCCTCCCCCACTTCTGTATCTACTGAGGAGAGGAAAGGAGAGGAGAGGGCAATAAATTCCAGCTCAGAACCAAATCCCTGGATGCATCCCACACACCAGCAGATGCCCAGGCACTGAGGAGTGGTTTCACAGCATTCTCAGTCCCTGAGGACGTTTCAGGGGGACAGACTGTCCGTGTGGCACAGTTCCAGGCACTGAGAACATGGCCCACACCACCAAGCACTCAGAACCTGCTCCTGCCCTCCAAAGCTCCAAAGTTTTCTGGAATGTGTGGCTCAGGGGATGTCCTGCAGATGCTGTTGGAGTCTTTCTGCTTGTTTTTTTTCCTGGCAACAGCCATCACGGGGAGGGGACTTCTGTGGTTCAACAAGTGTCTGGGGACCACAGATCCAACCCCTGCAAATCTGTAAGTGGAAGAGAAGAAACATGGGAGATGTGAGAACAGCCCTTTCTTCTCAGCCTGTGCATTTTCCAGCTGCCAGGACCAGCCCTGTTGACTGCAGAGTTCCAGTGGCATTAACTGATGAAATTCCAGGGGGAAGGTCATGACTGACCTTGGGTGTGGCTCCAGCACAGCGGTGAAGGTGTTCCGGGGAGGTGGCACTCCTCGGGCTCTGCTCCCAAGCAGATGCAGTCCAGGCTTCCCAGGAAAACCGAGAGCGTTCAGTCCTCCCCAGTGAGGCCATCCCACCGAAGGATAAACTTCAGCCCAACAGCTCATTCCTGCTTTGGCTCTGCTGCCAAAACAGCCCACAAGCAGGACTGGGAAAGGGGGAAGTGGTGGGACAGGGACAATTAGAGCCAACTGCGGTGGAAGGATTTTGAGTTGTTCTCTTTTTTCCCCTTTTAATAGCGCTGGATTATAAATATGGCAAAACCACATGTTATCAGACACAATGAAACAATTACCCTCGGCTTCCCCACCGTGGGGATGGGCCGTGGCGGGGGCCTGGTGCTCTCTGATGTGGACACCTGCTCTCGAGAAGTGTGATGGGTGAGCAGCAGCTCCACCAGGATGTGGGGCCCAAAAACACCCCAAAGTCAGAGCACATTTCAGTCATGACCAATTGGGTGCTACTGAAGGACGGACCCATCCCGGCTGCTGAGTCATTTTAATCCCAGGCAGCAAACAACACTCTGGGCTGGGGCTCTGGCACATGGTTTGGATTTCTCCGGAGGAGGCAGAACCCTGGAAGGTTTGATGGATGTCCAGGCAGCTGGGGCTCACCTTGGCCTCTCTAGAGCAGGTTCTGCTGGACACAATATCAGCGGTTTGTCTGTCCCATTTGCTCTGTGCAGCTGTGGTTTTGAGTTCATCACACCCCGCTCTGGGTACCCCTGTCCCGTGTGCGTATTCCTCTCTCTTCCCTTCCGATGTCAGGAAGGTTTTCCTCGAGCAGGGCAGGCTTCCCCCCGGCTTGGGCCGTTATTTATGGGGCACCCCCGCGCAGAGCCCAGCCAGGGAGGTGAGTGAGTTATGGTTCCGGGTGACATCATGGACTGGACTTCATAAAGGGGCTCAGCCGATGGTCTCTGAAGACAGCTGCAAAAAAAGGCAGCCCTGAAGGAGATGATGGAGTGGGTGAGACATAAATTTCTTAGGACAGGCAGTGAAAAAACGTTTACAGCCCTTCTTTCCTGAGTCTGGTTTCAATCAGAGCCGCAGCGGCTGCAGCGATGCCTCGCACCACGCGCTCGCTCAGACACACGCTTTATACGCTCAACCTGCCTTAGTTCTTGGATTTTATTCCCTTTTTTACTGGTTTGAAAATGCCCTGGTGCAGGATGGCTTGCAGATCCTCAGGCAGCCAGCTCCCATGTCAAGCAGCCGCAGCCAAGGGCTGGATGTGGATCTGGCCTGCAGACGGGAACTGAGTAAGAATAATATTGATAAGGGTAATGAGGGGCCGGCTTTATAAACCCATCACATTGCAGTCGCAGCCTATAACAAACGGGGTATTAACTCTGACATTCATTAAGGCACTTTGCCATTTCTTCCAGGCTTAATGGAAAATCTGTCTGCTTAGCAGGGCTTGCTGCAGCAGCCGGGGAGTGGGGAGGTTACTGATTAGAACAGCCCCAAGTGCTTGGCTGCCCCAAAGGGCATTTGAAGTTCATTCTTGAACTTCTTGTTCCTAATTTGATTTCATCTCATATCTTGGGGCAACTGTTTTCTGCGTTTGCTGGGTCTGTCCTCAAGCAGCAGATTGAACTGTCCCCATCTCAGCCCTCCATGGCTGCTCAAACTTCTCCGGGAGACCTTTGGGATGGAGCCTCCATATCTGAAGTCACCTTTCCAGGCTGGAGAAAACGTTGCTCCTTGTGAACCCATTAATTTTTTTTGCTACAGCTCTGTCCCATGACTTCCTGCCTTCCTCCATCCCAGGTATGGGGAAGATGCTATTTCTCTGTTGTTGCTGCCCAATTTTAGAGGTCTGAGGACGCTTTGGGGTCTGTGGAGCTGTTGATTAAACAAGTTCATTCAGCCATTTCAGTGGGACTTGAAATTCCCTGAAGAGCTCAGGGAACATGAAACACCCCACACCTCCCACGTCAGCAGCAGATCTTGCATTCCCCGAGTGCCTCGTTCCCTCTCAGCTGTGACAGTCACAGTAGCTGTGCCTGATTTTTGGGTGAGGAGACATCATTTTCACCCACATTCTTGCAATATTCCCAGGGATCCCCCAGGAATATCCATACAGGTGTATGGGGGGTGATGGGGAGCGGGGTTGTTGCCGAAGCCCACCTTGAGCAGGGCCAGGTGATGCAGAGCCCTGGTACCTCCCCTTCCCTGAGCTGTGTCTGCTCTGGGCAGGACCCCCCTGCTCCCTGCACCAGGTTTAAACATCCTTTCCATCATCCTGAGCTTGGCAAGGCTTGCCCTGCACCGACCCTGGAGCCAGGAGGGTGTGAGGGCAGCACCTCTCCCAGGGCGAGCTCAGTGCTCTCCCAGGCTGTGCCACTCGGACGGGCTGTGCCTTTCGGTGTCGGCACATCCCCGAGCTCTCCATCTTCTTTGAAAGAACCAACTTCCAGTCAGTTCAACGAGTTAATCTCCATCTGCCTCTCCCGTAACCAGCCCGAATTTATCAGCAATCTGCGTTTTCCATGGATGTGCGAGGCATTTAATAAAACCCAGAGCGAGGAGATGAAAGATTTATCCGTTTGCCCCCAGAGATGTCCCTTGCGAGGGCAACGCGGGACTCGGGAGCGGAAACCTGGATTGTTTTTTATGGCAGCTGCGTGAGGAGATACAGAGTCTTTGAAGTGCTCCTGGCCCCGCTTCCTCCCGCCTGCCCCCGGTGCCACCGACGCGGCACGGCGGGGTCACGGCGCAGCCAGAACGGGCAGCTCGCTGGGCAGAGCATGGCGGGGCTGGTGGGAAGGGCAGGAGGGCATGGAGAGGGGAAAGGAGGAAGAGGAAAAGGAGGAGCAGGAGGCTAAGCTGGCCACGGGCAGAGCTGGCTCAGGCGGCTCCACGCAGCCCCGAAACTTGTGAACAAGCGCTCGTGTTAAAAGTTTTCGGCATAAAATGATAACGTGGAACCGCTGCCTGCCCAGGAGGTGAGAGATGGAGGGGAAGAGCCTCCCCTCCACCGTGCTGAGCCCCGGGACTGCTCCGGCTGGTGCGGGACACCCCGGAATGGCAGGGCCGGGGTGCACGGCCACCAGGTCACCTCCCTGCCGCTCGCATCCTCTCCACCAAAGAGCAGCGAGTCCCGGCTGCTCTGCGGCACAGCGGAGCATCCCGAGCTGCCGGCGCCGATGCCGAGCAGCCGGAGCGACTCGGGAGGGGGAGCAGTGACTCTGGCGGGGGAAGGAGTGGTGACATTTCCCCGCAGTCCCCCCGTGCCCATCTGCAGAAGGGCGGGGAGGCGCCGGGCAGGTGCCAGCCCAAATAAATACGAGGCTAGTGCTCCCCATGGAACCATCGGGGCTCTGCCAGGGAGGGGGGCACTGCCGGTGCCGTGGTTACTAATGAGCAATTTTAATTTCTTCCATAAACAGCTAATAAAGCTCATCTCTCTCTCCTTCTCTCTAATGCACCATTTATTTCTTGCTCTGAAAGGCGAACAAGGAAATTCAGGCAGGAGATGGGAGGGGGGATGGATGCTAAATGTCAGCGCTGCCTGATGAAGCCTAATTGTCCCTCGGAGCTGCTGCAGCAGCATCGGCACCCACAGGAAGAGCCCAGGGTCCTGGTGGCAGGGAGCTGGCAGAGCCTGCCCTGGGATGCTGCCAGAGCAATGGGACAGCAATTTTATCCGTGGTGATTATTAGGAACAGTCTCAGAATGGGCATTGCTCGTTACCCTGCAGAGAGACTGGGAACTCATTCCTGGACAGAGACAGCAGAGGAACCACGGCCAGCCCCTCACCATCCCTGGAAGGGTTCAAAACTCACGTGGATGTGGCACTTGATGCGGTTTAGTGGGGAACACGGGGCTGGGCTGGGCTGATGGTTGGACCTGATGATCTTCCAGGTCTTTTCCAGCCTTGATGATTCCATGGTTCTGTGACTCAATGAGTCTCTCCTTTGCCCCTTCGGCAGCTCCAGACCCACCTGGGCTGTTTTTTTCTTTTCCATTTCAAGCCAACTCTGAGCTTTGCAAATACCATCAGAAGGCTCAGGAATGTTGCTTGTCCTCGTGGATTGTGATTTTTTATAAAGTTACTGCAGGATAATTGTCACCATGCCAAGAGACTGCTGACGACCTCCCGATTGCAAACTCACCGGGTTGGGCAGGGAGAACACGGAGCTGGTTACCCAGAAATAACCGGGGTTATTTATTAGGCTCTGGTGTCTGTGGTGGTGCAGGGCAGAAGGAGGTTTCCAAAGCTGCTATAGTCGTGGTTTTAGGGCCAAAGCAGAGCAGTTTCCCATGGAAGTGTCTGAACAGTGGGAATAGTGGAGATACAGGTGTTCTGCCAAGGAAACTGGGAGCCATGTGTGGAATCTGGGCCTGTGTGCACATGGGATGTGTGGAATATTAACGAGAGATCCCTTTTCATCTCTCAGTCTGCCTGGGGAGGGGACATGGGATGAATATTTGCACCACTTTTTCTGTATTGTCAGTCCTTAGAATGAGCAGGACAGGGAGAGAAACACATTAAGGAGGAACAAGAGGAGATGTGGAGCTTTGGGCCCATCCGGAGTTTGGCTTCCTAAGGGATATCAGTGCAATTAAAATGCAAGCCCTGCAGGAATGTGGGGGCTGGAGCTTCTGAGGCCCAGGGAAGTGCCAGGGCTTAAAGGATTTGACATTTCTGAATCTTTCAATTTCTTGTTGATTGTTTATTCTCCAGGGTAGAACTCCCAGTCTGGGAAGTGGCACTGATTGCTGTTGGCTGAACATCCCTCCCTGTGAGGAAATTCATGCTGGATGTCCCTAACACCCATCAAACATCACCAGGCTGGGCCTGATCATGCTCTAGAAAGATCTGTAGATTAAATACAGACACCCATAGATATTCCTGTGGAAAAACCATGGCCATTCACAGGACCTGAGTTCCCTGAATGGCTGAATTCTTGTTCTGCACAAGGCTGTGGCCATTCCTTAAATCCATGAGACCTCCTCAAGCCTAATGCAAGAGAATTTAAAGGTGTCACAAAACTGTAGATCAGGTCTGTGGCAGTTTTAAGCAGCCTTAAGTTGTACAAAGTGAAAAACTTCCACTCCCCAGTTGGAGCTGTTTCCCAGTGTGTGCAGAGGAGCTTTGCAATATTCAGGACAGGAATGATAAAGCTGAGAGAAGATTGTAAATCATTTTCTACTCCTGTTAACTCAGGATTTTCAAACAGTTCCTTCAGCTGCATTGGAGCATTTTTGTTCCTTTTGGGAACTTTGAAGCTGTTTCCCCTGTCACAGATATTCCAAAATTCCTATCAATATTTCATGTCTGGAACACACACCCAGAGCTGGGTCAGAGCCTCACACATCCCATCCAGCTCTGTGCTGTCCATGGGCACGGTCCAGGTGGGACTGGGAAAATCCAGGGGTAGAAGAGCCCACCCCAACCACACTGTTCCTCATGGAAACAGCATCCTGCCTGCAGACATCCCAGAGACCAAGGAGGGAGGAAAATTTGTCAGGTGAATTTGTCAAGCAGGGGTGATAATCATTCATTTAGCCTGTAATGACATGGCACTTACCATGTAATAACCTGGATATTGCACGGAAATTACCATGTAATCCAAGGCTCGGGAGCTGCCATATTGTCAAGGGCTCCGTGGTAATCTGTAACCTCTCATTTACAGCCCTGAAACTGCTTTTATTGTGGCAACAAAGCAGAGATTCACAGTTTGCCAAAAGGAGAATCTCCAGAGGGATGTTATGAATAATTAGGCAGCCACGGTGGTTTTGGATAACATCTTTACTGTAACTCCATTAACGAACAATTGATTGCTTTCCTAGCTCTGACTTGCCTCCAGTCCTTCCACCCAGAGCTCCTCTCCCCACTGCAAAGCCGGCTCTGCAAAGGCGGATCCACAGCGGGATAATTGCTCCGAGAGGATGAGCCCGGGAAGCAGCGTCCCGGAAGAGGCAGCAGCTCGAGCAGGCCAAGTTCGCTGGAAAGCAGAAATGTTTGTGGTAGTGTGGGGTCACTCCTGCGCTGCTTCGACGCTGATTGCCATGGATTTGGGAGGAGATGCTTGCGGAGAACCTGCCCCAAGGTTTGGCTGGCATTAAGGACAACCAAGTGCAAACTGCACTGGCACAACCACTGCCCATAAAGGGGGTTCAAAATGGATGTGACCTTCTCCAGACCAAAATCCACCTTCAAATCCCACCCTCAGGTCTCTCTGTCCCCAAAAAAGCTCTTTTAGAACTCACTGAGCAGGGTCCAAACCTGGCCCTTGCCACCCTCAAATGCACATCCCCAACCCCACCTTTGGTGTGATAAATTGTGTTTCTCCGAGCCACCACTGCACTGAGAATGGGTTATTTTTAGATGGAAAACCAGGAGGTCAGAGGGAATGTTTTGCATTTGAGGACAGGAGGGAGACATGGCCTGCGCTGCCCCTCTGCCCTCTCCCTCATCCCTGCCCCTCACCCTCCTCCTGACCCGCTTGTAACCCCCTCCCACGGAGCCTCCCCATCCTCCTCCCGGGGATGCTGCGCTTGCCAAGGGGCTGGACAGCAGCTCCCAGGCCTTGTGGGATCATGGAATCAGTTAAGTTGGACAAGACCTCTAAGACCATCGATCCAATCTGTGCCTGCTCCTGGCTGTGCGGTCCCTGCTCTGGGCTCCTCCGTTCCTGCTCCTCTTCCTGGCTTGGCTCTGCCATTCCCTTGGACGTTGATGTGTGGAGGGAGCAGCTCTGGTGTTGTTGTTTGCAGTACAAACTTGGGAACCGGGCTGTGCCTGCGACGGGAGTGGGATGAATGTCTGGGGGAGGTTTGCAGTTCCCAGTGATTGAGATCCTCTGCTTGGAGAAGCCTAAACAAACTCTGTAACCTCGGGGGAAATTCTGCAGAGTTTTAGTTTTAAGTGTTTCCTCTAAAAAAATAACTGTTTGACCTAGAAAGCTCCCAGGGAGCATTCCTGGGGCTGGGGAGGCTCCGGGAGCCCAGCCTGGAGATGGGATTCGGAATTAAAGCATGAACATAGAGAACCGTATCTCTGCTTTGAGCTCAGACTGGAAAGCGCTGCTCACCACCGACCCACCTCTGGTTTACTTCCCACCAGGGCAAGTCAAGGAGAATTGACCTGGAATCACATCCCTCATTAGAGGATGTGGATCACACCTGTCCATGCCCCAGGGCTGGTGTAAGGACGGGCTGAGCTGGACTCAGAAGGGGAGAGCCCAGAATGTGAATGGTAATCCATTGCACTCCCAGACCTGTCTCACCTGGGGATGGAAGAGGTGTCCCCAAACCCTTCTCCCAACCCTTTTGAATGTCTCCCATCTGTGGTTCAAATTATACTTTTTGTCAGGAAAACAAAATACCCGGAAATTGCTGACCCATTTAGAGCTCTCTAAAACTGCCACTTTTAGAGCCCCCAAAATAGCTTTAGTGAGTAGCAGATGTGCCAGAGTGGAGAAATAAACACAAGTGTGCTGCTTTTAACCTCCAAACTGCTTTGTGTGGAAGGCTGCAATGAAACCTCAAAGTGGGCTCCAACCCAGCATCCAACCCTGCACCCACCACAGATCCTTCCCCCGGTGCTGGGGGACGTTTCCCACAGGGTGTCCAGCCAGGAGGAACCCAACTGCTCCCATGGCCAAGGAGCACCAATAAAACACGGAATAAGAGAAACAGAGAATCTCCTGAGTGAGAAGAGACTCACCAGAATCACCCAGTCCAACTCCTGGCCCTGCACAGACACCCCAGCAATCCCACCCTGTGCATCCCTGGGAGCGGTGTCCAAGCGCTCCTGGAGCTCTGGCAGCCTTGGGGCTGTGACCATTCCCTGGGGAGCCTGGGCAGTGCCCGACACCCTCTGGAGGAAGAACCTTTCCCTGAGCTCCAGCCTGAGCCTCCCCTGGCACAGCTGCAGCCAGTCCCTGGGTCCTGTCCCTGGTCCCAGGGAGCAGAGATCGGAGCTGCCCCTCGGGAGGAGCTCCAGCCCCTGGTGAGTCTCCCATCAGTCTCCTCTTCTCCAGACGGGACAATCCAAGTGCCCTCAGCAACTCCCCATCCCATGTGACCCCTCCAGACCCTCCCCCATCCCCGTGTCTCTCCTTTGGACACTCTGACAGCTTCAGGTCTTTCTGATATTGCAGTGCCCAAAACTGCCCCGGGGCTGGAGGTGAGGCTGTGCCAGGGCAGAGCAGAGCGGGGCAATCCCTGCCTCAGCCAGGACCCCCAGGTCCGCATCCCAACCCGGGCATGCCGAGAGCAGAGACTGGGACCAGCACCAGCACTTTGTGCTGAGCACCAGGATGCAGGTGCAGGAGAACAAGTTCCCAAAGAAAGGTGAGGGTAGGAAATGCCTTTGAGTCCTCCACTGGGATGGCCCCAGGAATTACAGCAGCTCCCTCAGCCCCGTGGCTTTTCCAGCCAGAGCAGAGCCTGCTCCCAGCCTGGCTTCTTGTCTGGAAGCTCTGCAGCCAGCAGTAATTGCATTTTGTCAAGTGGTTTTAGCAAAGCAATCCACATTTATTAACCATCTGGATTAGAGAAATGATCTTCCTGATTCCAACTGCCAGCCCAGCCAAGGACTTATCACAGAAGGGAATAATGGATCCCATTCCTCCCTCCCCACATCTCCAGGGGTCTGTTCCCTGCACGCTTTATTTACTTGGGTCAATAAGGGAGTCTCTTGCACAGGTCACTGCCGGGTCCAGACTCCTGCGTTCCAGGTGACAGCCTCAGACCCGCATCTCTCCAGTGCTGTCCCTCTTTCCTGTCCTCACAGAAGGAGGAAGGAACTGAGACATCGGAGTCAACGTGGATTTCACAAAATCACCTCAAGCTAATGGGAAAAATTCATTAGCGAGAGGAAGGAGGTGGGAATGCTCCTGTCTCTCATACATCATCCCTGTCCTCCTCCCTCCCCTGTCACATCCTCTGCCAGAGACAGGAGCTTCCCTCCTCACTTTGGTTGCGTTCATTTACCGCAGGTTTCATCCTGTCAGCTCAGAGTGGAGACACAAAGAGCTCTGTGGGCACAGGGAGCCAAAATTCTCCATGTTTTGGCTGGAGACTTCTCCCAGCTCCGTCGCTCCCTGGTGAAGGGGCTCCTGTGCCTCTCCCTCCCCCTCCTATTGCTGCCATATCCAGAGCATTCCCAAGCTCGCGAATGTGCTGCAGGCTGTTCCCAAAGCCAATTTCCTGGGGATCTGGGGTGCTGACGGGTCCCATGCAGACACCTGGCTCCAGGAGAGCTCACCAGGCACAACAGCCTGGGTTTGATTGCTCTGGGAGCCGCTGTTACAGGGACCTGCTGTTCACTCCATCCAAACCCACACTTATTCCCATTCCCACGGGGATTTCCCTTAATTGAGCTGCTGACTGCATTAACCTGGGAAGGGAGTATTGATTGAGCAGCCAGAGGAGCTGAGCTCAGCTTGGGCCTCGGCTCTTTAGGGAGACGTGGTGGGAGCTTCCAAACGAGGACACACATGAGCTCATTGGGGTTGGGATTTCCTTGGAGGGAGAAGAGAAGCCCTTCCATCTTTCTACCACTCCTGGAATAAGACTGATCCCCTTTTAATGGAAATTCTAAGGCTTTGCCTCCCTGCATCCACCTGTGTTCGCAGCATTCCCAGCTCCTCCCAGCTCTCCCAGCAGAGCTGCAGCTGAGGGAAGGGAAATGGGGTTTCATCCCTCACAGTTGCCCAGTCCCTGACACCCCCAGGGCCGGGTCACATCTGGAGGAACAGCTGTGGGACCTGGCAGCAGCCCCCTGGGCCAGCCCCACCAGAGGGAGCACCCAGCTCTCCCTGTCTCTGCAGCTCAGAATTCCACAGCAATTCAATGAAATTCCTCAAATTATTAAGCCCAGGTCATTGCAGGAGAGAAGTGAAGTGGAAGGGAAATTTAAAAATGAATAAAGTCTTCCTTCCAAAGCTAAAAGCATCACTCCAGCATGCAAGGACTCAAGGCAACAGGGATATTCCCAGAGTCCCAGGATGGTTTGGGCTGGAAGGGACCTTAAGGCTCATCCAGCTCCACCCCCTGCCATGGGGACACCTTCCACTAGCCCAGGCTGCTCCAAGCCCCAATGTCCAACCTGGCCTCGGACACTGCCAGGGATCCAGGGGCAGTCATAGCTGCTCTGGGAACCTGTGCCAGGGCCTCCCCACCCTCACAGGGAAGGATTTCTTCCCAATATCCCCTTTATCTAAAGCCATTCCTGCAAATAAAGTTATTCCAGATCAGGTGCACCTTGGAATGCTCCTAAAGCAATGTCCAGTAGATCGGGGTTCCAAAGAGCAGCCCAATATGGAGAACACTGACGTTCCCAGGCTGAAGCTCACCTGCAGCATCGCCTCAGACACTTCAGTCACTGCAGCTTTTGGAAGTCACCTGAGGAGTCTTCTCCTTCCCCAGCCTCAGCAAACCCAGGTTAGGAATTTTGTTCTGGCTTTCTTTGGGAAAGTGAAAATATTTCGCTTTTATCCTCTGCTTGGAGGGGAATAAGACAAGGCTGTTAGAGCTGGCTGCGGCACAACATTCCCAGTCAGCCAAAAACATCACTGTTCCAGTCTTCTTTCATCCCAGATTTGAGCAACAGTGTCAGCAGCTCCAAATTTCCAATGAAATAAAAATTCCAAGCCCCTATTATAAACACTGGAAAGCCTTCTCTAAATATTTTGCTTCAATCAGGCTAAAGTCACTCAGCTTTATCATTTCATGAGCTCCAGCCTGTTATGAGATCTCAATGATCTCGTGGCTCTGTGACAACGCCAGGACAGGGCTGTGCCCGAGGGACCTCAGGTGACACAGGGACGGGGATGCTGCTGACAACCCTGGTGCTCCCTGATTTCTGCCATGGGTTTAAATCCATTTTTTTGAGCTGTTCCACAGAGTTTTTGTTCCTCCAGGGAGATGGGAAGGCACCTTTGGCTGGGGGTGGGTGAAGTGGGGCCTCTACAAACCCCCCCAGTTCCAACCACCTTGGAAACATCCCACCTAGGAAACATCCCACTGGAAATGTTCTGATTCCTCTGAGAACAGCATTTGCAAAAAGCCTGAGATAGTAATTTTGTGAGGAATGGGGCAGGCAGGGAGAGCGGATAATTGGGAATGTTTCCCGGAAGGCAGACCCTGAGGTGAGTGCAGAGTACCTGCCCCGGGATGCAGCAGGAATGAGCCTAAAGTTGGCCGGATTATCTGGAAAACAGCTTCGTTTCCATTTCAGTTCCAGGTGAGGGAGGGAATTCAGCACCTCTCTCATTTCAGCCTGTCCGGGGCTCATCGCACTCGGGAGGGACAAATCCATCCAGCACCCCACCCCTGCCGGAGCAATTCCTCACTCAGCAGTGCCTCACTGCAGGGAAATCCCGGCGGAATCCGTGCGGTGGCTCAGAGAACGAGGTGTGCCCAGGCAGGGAGAGCGGCAGGCTCTGCCCTCAGGTTTGTTGTACCAATTCCCAGAGCTTTCCCAGTGATTTACAGGAACATTTCTGCAGCCCGAGGATCTCGGGGAGCTGCTGCTCTGTGTGTTTGTGTGTCTGAGCTGTTCCGCGGCTCTGTTTACACCTCAGGCTTCCTGCTCTCCATTTTCACGTGTTATCACTAATCCTGTTTAATTGAGGCTTCCTTGGATTCATGAGGACGAGCGAGGGGGTGTTGGCAGAGTCCAAGGGCAGCTGGTCCGTCTGTGGGCACGTGGGAATGCTGGTCAGGGCAGGAGCAGACAGATGTGGAACCAGTTCCAGTGAAATCATTTGGAAACAGAAACAATTTAGACCCGAGGATACAGGATATGCCGGGGGTGTCTGCAGCATTCCCGATGCCCTTCAGAACACTAAAATTGGGATAAATGCATGGGAGAAAGCTGCATCCCAAGGGTGCAGAGCCACGTTTCCAGCAAACTGTCCTGAGGGTCTCTTGCAGGTTCCCAAATCGGGATAACCAAGCTCCTTGGCAGAGCAGCATCCAGCTGTGCACCTGCCAGATGTGCTCAGGGCTGTGCCTGCAGAATCCCAGAGTCCCAGAATGGGTTGGGCTGGAAGGAACCTTAAATCTCATCCAGTGCCACCCCCTGCCCTGGGCAGGGACACCTTTCATCACGATCCCAGGTTGCTCCAAGGCCTGTCCAACCTGGCCTGCTGTGGCTGCTCCTCCCAGCTCTGGCTGCCCCATCCCTGGAAGTGTCCAAGGGCAGGTTGAACCTGGGATAGTGGAAGGTGTCCCTGCCAAGGACACGGGTTGGACAAGGTGGTCTGCAAGGTCCTTTCCCACCCAAATCATCCTGTGATTCCATTATTAATTATTATAATTACTGCACTCAGTGCAAGGCAGGAGGGCAATGGTGAGGAGAGAGAAAGGGAGCCTTGGCCAGGGCGTTTTTGCACCCAGGTTCAAGGAGCCCTTGAAGGAGGGGCATGAGGAAGCACCGTCAGCAGTCTGGGAACCTTCCTGCATCTGAGGGAAGATGAAGAAATACAGAGTGGTTTGAAACTGCAGGTAGTGAGTGATAAAAGCTGCTTATCGCAGGTTGGGAAAGGCAGAGCTGACCCTGCGCTTCTGTCTGGGAGAGTGATGGGGGGAGTTGGCTCCAGGAGGGGCTGAGAGATGAAGACAAACACCTTTGTGGATGGGAGGGAAAAGGTGGGTGAAGGAAGGGAAAGCTGTGTTTGGCTGCAGTCCCAGCTGAGGGCCAGAAAAATGAGCTTGGTAACAGCTCCTAGCTGGCTTTGAGCAGCCTGGGCTGGCTCTGAGCAGGCTGGGCTGCCATCAGTCACAGTGTGAGACAGGGATGTGTCAAACCAAGCCATGGAGAGATAACAGCCTGGAAACTCGGCCATGGATGGACAGGCAAGGTCACCCCTGGGAGCTGGGAGAACAGAGGGGCTCTGGGTGCACAGCCCGAGCCAGGGATGAGGCAGACGATGCTGAAATCATGGGGGTGAGTGATGGAAAAAAGGCTGAGGCAGCACAAACCTCCTGCTCCTGGGAGGAGAAAGACAAGGAGAGGTCACTGGTGAGAAGGAAAACCCAGGCAAAATGTCAGCCTACTGAGAACATGGAAGTTCCTCATAGGAATGCGCCGACCCTCTGATTTCCTCTCGCTTTCCTCCTCATGCTCAGGACTCCAGTCTGCTCCTCACTGCACTTCCCAGCCTCCTCCATCCCTGCATCCTGCTCATCCAGCTGTGCTCTGGCCTCCCCTCCTGGCATTGCTTCTCCTCCCCTTAGACCCTTCCCTGTGCCACCCCCTCATCAGGGAAGCTCCCTCCTTTCTTCTTCCCTGAAAACCACCACAGGCACAGCCGTGAGCCAGAGCCAGCAGCTCAGGCTGCTTCCCACTGGGAAATTACCTGTCCCTGCAGGAGCCTGACCCCTTCAAAGTGCCTGGAGATCCCTGCCTGGTGTGAAACAGCCTGAGAAGGCACTGAGGGAGAATCTGGCTGCTCTGAAGTCAGCAGTAAAAGCTGTTTGGACTCGAGCAGGGCCGGATGTTTACCTGGGAGAAAGATTTCTTCCTGGCAGTTTTGCTCAGCACTTGTTAACCCTGGAGCAAGGGGTAAAAAACAAATACCAACCACAGGGCTGGTTTAGCTCTTTCTTTTGGATAAAACACCTCTGCTTGCCTTCTGGGGAGCTTTGCTGTGGGAACTGGGAAAACTGGGCCTGGCAAGAGGATTTGTTGTGCTGGAGGAAGGACAAGACACAGCCCTGGCTGTTTCCAAACCTCCCCTTGCTCTGACTGCCCTCAGTCTCCTGGGACAGCAGAACAATTCCCTGTGAGTCACGGACAGTCCATCCAAAGCTGCTGCTTGGCCTTTCCAGGTGATGACGGCATTGCACAGAGGGGTTTGTGGTGAGAAAGCCACTTCACAGGTCCCCATTGACACCTCATTGTCTCCCCTGAGTCTTGAGGCTGCAGAGGATCGTCATCCATGGCCAACATCACCATCCCTGGATCCTCATCCCCTTGGCTGTGGGATGGACTGGGAAGGGGAGTGAGGGCCCACTTGGACTCTCAGCCACTGTCTTGAGCTCCCTGAATTTCCTCACAGGGAATTCCCTCCTTGAGAGCGAATTCACATCTCAGGCTGTGAGAAGGGCACAGAGAAAATTGATGTGCCAGTCTGTGAGCAGGGCACAGAGAAGGAATTCTTGTGCCAGTCTGTGAGCAGGACATGCCTCAGCACAGCTGCTGAGGAGGAAGGAGTGAGGAAGCAGGAGCTGTTACACCGACAGCGTGTCTGTTCCTCCTGCAGAATCTTCCCTGACCGTAATCCCACTTGGAAGTGAACTGGGAGCTCAGGATTTCCCAGCTCTGCAGCAGAGCCATGTGAGCACAGAGCCTGCAGCAGAGCTGCTCCTGCTTCCAAAGAGCCCTTGGATGGCAGCGGGAGCAGAGCAGCTCCGTTAATTGAAATGTTTTTATTTATTTCCACTTCATTTTTGCTCAAAGCCATGTTTACAGCAAAGTTTCAAAGCTGCTAAACCATGGAGCCTTCAACCCCCCTTGATGTGTACAGAGCTGGCAAGAGCAAACAGAGCCTTGTTATTGTTCCTTCGCTTCCCACCCTTCATCCCTCGGCTGCTCCCATTTGTTGTGTCTGATCTCCTGCTCAAGGGCTGTCTCCTGCTCCGTGTTGCTACAAAGCCCAACACAGGGATCCCTTTCAATCTTCCAGAAGTCCCTGAATGTTGCCATGGTAGAAATAATAAATAATAACTCAGAGAGGTTGCATTTAGCTGGGCTGAACATGTGTTTGCTTGTTTGCTTTCAAAAACAAAGCTGATTTTCCTGTCCCATGGAGGGAAATTTCTTTTTAATGGCCCCGAAGCCTTTCCCTTCCCTCCGCCCATCCATTCTCTCCCTGCCTGTGTCCTGCTCCCCCAAATGCTCGGGGGAACTTTCCCGAGGGGCTTTTTCCCCTCTCAAAGCTTTTCTCAGCTCGGATCTCAGCTGTGAGCACTTCTCTCCTTTGCTAGCTGGGATCCTGTGACTCCCCCTCCCAAAACACCTCCTGCTCCGTTTCCATCTGCAGAAGTGTCCATTCGGGGCTTTGGGAGGTGGCTGGAGGCTGCACAGGGAATGCTGCTGCCCCCAGCGCTCATCCCTGAACTGGGAATGAGCTCAGCCTCCAGCACGGTCCTGCTACCGGGGAATGGGAGCCCGACTGTCTCCTCCAGGCCGGGCAGTGTGGAATTTCATTGCTTTGCATCCCAGCGTTCCTGCTTGCATTCCTGCTGCGTCCCACGGACACCACGGACATTTCTTCAAGGTTGGTTCAGCCTGGGCCAGGCTCTCCGTGGGGTCCGTGTTTGGAAATGAGAGGACACCCAGCCAAATCCTTGGGGCCTACATCCCCCTTCCCTTCCCTGCCGTGGGATGTGACCCTCCTGCAGAGCCACCTCCCAGCTCTGCCAAAGGATGAGGCTTTGGGAGAGGAGGGAGAGGGATCCTCCATCCCCCATTGCTCCAAGCAGCTCCAGGCCGAGGGATGCTGAGAGGCCCCAGCACCTTCTTCTGCCACCCCTCCGTGTGTCCCAAACCCTCTGGAACAGCCCAAGTGCCCTGGATGCCACTGCTGGAGCTGCTGGGATGTGGAATGGGAGGGGTGTTGGGGGGAGCAGGGAACAGGGACAGGGATGAGGAGAATCCAGCTGGCTGCTGTTTCTCTTAAGCCATGAGCGAACACCCCTCAATTTTTCCTAAGTGGGAACATTTGCCTTTAATGAGCCTGAGAGGGTTTTTCTTTCTCTTGCTCGCTCTTTTTTTTTCTTCAGGGAAGCAGGGAATAGAAAAAGGTTCTTTCCTAGTAGATAAAATACCAGACCCATCTCTGGTGTTGGAATAATGGCTCTGCCCCACGCTGGCACCACTAGCACTGAGCTCCAGCAGCTGCTCCGGGCTGAGTCCACTTCCCTGCTCTGAGTGGGATCCCCCTATACCTTCCTTTCCCCTCCCAAGCTTTCCAAGCATTTTCCCCTTCCTTGACCCCTCATGGATGCTCTGCCTCTCCTGGGGGTCAGGCACCCCTCAGCTGGCAGTGCCACAGCCAGGGCACCCCAGTGCCCCAGTCTGTCCCTGTGTCCCAGCAAAGGGACCCTCTGAGGAGGGGTGGATGTAAAGACGTGGCAGAGCTGAGCCCAGCACGATCCCACGCGGATCATTTTCCTGGAGTTAAAGTGTTGGAGGTACTTCTTGTGCTCTGCATTTGCCACATAAACTCCCTCATTTTGGTTTCTGCTTTGGAACAGATTTGCTTTATATGTATTTATGTGGCTATTTTAGGGCATTTCTGCATTAGGTCTGACCGTGGTGCTGCTGGTCAAGGAGCATGGGAATATTGTTCTGTATGGAATCATGGAATCCCAGGATGGTTTGGGCTGGTAAGGACCTCAAAGCCCATCCAGTGCCACCCCCTGCTGTGGGCAGGGACAGCTTCCACTAGCCCAGGGTGCCCCAAGCCCCGTCCAACCTGGCCCTGGACACTTCCAGGGATCCATGGGCAGCCACAGCTGCTCTGGGCACCCTGTGCCAGGGCCTCCCCACCTTTTTTTCTTCCTCAATATCCCACCCAAATTTCCCCTCTTTCAGTCTGAACCCATTACTCTGTGTCCTACCCCACCAGTTCCTGACAAAACTGGGAGCAGACACACCAGATTGGACCAGAAAGGAGATTTTTCAGTCTGAAGACAATACTAGTATTTATTCTGGTTTTCCATAAACAGCTAAGAGTTCCAGAAAAAAAATCCAATAAAATTCTTTCAACAAGAACCAAAAGTTTGTTTTAATAGGAGAAAGTGATTTGGTCTCGCTACAGGCAAAGCTTAATTCCAGTGATATCGGAGCCTGCTAATGGAAACCAATTAAGCAAGGGCATAGGAGATACAGCAAATATTAACAATTTCTGTAACATCCAACTGAGAGCATGCACTGGGAAAACAGCTCCAAAGGGATTCCCAGGGCACAGCAGGGGGATGCCAAGGAGGATGAAGGTGTGGCAGCGAGGGGAGTGATCCCTGCAGCCCCAGGATCCATCAGGATTGGCTGGCTCCAGGTCAGGGTATGGTTTGTGCCACAGAATGTTCATTTGGAAATCTCCATCCCAGTTTGGTCCCACTCTGCCTGAGGGTGTTGAGACCCCCACGCCCCTCTCAGCGTTCCTCTGTCACCACCTTGTCTCCCAGGGCTTCTTCCAGAGCATTTTCCCTTCAGCCTGAGGTCTGATCCCAGCGGAATGTGGACTCCGGAGCACAGTCGTGGACAGGGCAATCCCAGCCATGGGCTCCGAGAGGAATTTCTTGGCATTCTGTGAATGGGAAGCTTCAATGCTGAGCACCCAGCCAGAGGTTCGGAGCGAGGGGTTAATGATGGAGCCTGACCTCCAAAGGACGGGGCACGAGGCATTTCCAAAACTGCATTAAATGGGACACATTGAAATATTGGTGTTATTTCCAGGAACTGATGGATTGATTCCAGACCAGGCACAGCTCCCGGCTTGCTCCAGTTTTTATTTGTTGATAACAGTGATTTGTCCAAGACACTTCTCAGTTAGGGTCAGATCCGTCTTTGGATCAGGGAACAGACCAAAATCCATCGAGGTGCCTCTGGTCACAGCATCCAGCCTTCCACATTCCCTTCCCTGCCCCTGCGGGTCCCCACGTCCCTGCTGTCCCACAGAGCCGGGATAAGTGTCCCACTTTTGCGTGGAAGAGATTTGAACACAAACCAAGACACAGCTTCTGACCCTGCTGGTGTGGGATGATTCAGCTCTGGATTAAACAAAAACTTGGCAAATTCCAGATGGAATCTTCCCAGCCTGGCTCGAGGGATGGCGTCCTTGTGGTGACCCTGTGTCCAAGCTGGTTCCGACTTCCAGGCCCCCACGTCCCCGCAGCTGGATCCCCCCCGGACTGCTCCCAGAGGAGCGGGGTCTTGGGTTAATTCCCAGAGCAGCAGCTCCTTGGGAAGGCTCAGATGCTCCTGAGTTTCGCTGTTGGACATTATTTATTAAGTGCTCCCAATTCTTGTTTCCAACAGCAATTTTGGGGCTGGCGGTGGCTGCTCAGACCCTCCCCACTCCCGAGGCACCACAGACAGTGCAGATCACAGAGTTTATCACCCAGGGAAAACCTGGACTACGTTCAGGAATCACAGAGGCCTTTCTAAGGAACACCACCATTACAGAGCCAGCCGGGCCTGGAGGAGAGCTCTGCCCGCAGAACCCAGCAGGAATTGCTCCTCCAGACTCCCACTATTCCGTGCCAGATCGAATTTGCAGTTGAGAATGGGAAGAGATGAAAGCTTGGCAGGCAGTGTGGTGACATTCCCTGTAAAACAAGACCTCCGGGAGGAAAAGATGCTATTTAGTGGTCATCCCTCTGCCTCCACACGCGGAGACCACACCAGCTCCTGGCACCCTCCGGAGACAGCCCAGGGCAGCGATGGGATCTCGGGCTCAGCCTTCCCCTGGTTCCAACTGGTGCTTGCCTTCCCATCGCCCTTCCCGCTCAGCCCCATTTCCCAGACTATTTGTGGAATGAGGAGCGTTGCTATCATGGTTTACACGCTCGGAGAGAGGGAATGAGAAAAGGGAGGGAGGAGGGCGGGAAGAGAGGAGGAAACAAAGACAGCATTGTTATCTCTTCCAAAAAACTGCAGACACTGGGGCAGGGCAGAATGAGGGGCTGGGGCTGTGGTTTGCCTCCACATCTGTGTTTAACCTCGGGAAAGAGTCAACAGCCTGGAAAGAAAACACCACACTCCGAGGCACAGCCTGCCCCAGCTCCCAAACCCTCGGCCTGATTTTCCAATTTGGGGCGCTTGGCTAGAGCCCAGCCTGGATCCCGGGATGCTGCTGGAGTCAGTGAGGGAAGAGTCTCGGCCCCAGCCAAAGGCATCATTCCCCTGTCCAGCAGGAGTAGCACATCAGCCTTATCAGCTCTTGTCTTATCAGTTCCCAGCAGATGCTACAAGAGGATTTGTCATCCCAGCCCAGCCAAGCTGCCGTGAGCGCCAGGAATGGGGGAAGAGAGAAAGGATAAAAAAAGGAGTGGAACAATGCAGTGAAAAACCAGGAATTCTGCACCATCTAAATGGGAGCGGGAGCCGTGAGTGCCGTGCTGACTTTCCAGGGTTGGGAGCACAATCTCTGCTGCGGCACCACCGCTCCTGGTGGAGTTCTCCTGATGCTTCCCATCGGGAGGCTCTGCCGAGTGCTGCCGGCCTCGGATCAATTGGGCTGAAATTTCCCATGTTTGGTATCTCCCTGAGGCAGGAGCTGCGGGAACAATTCCCTCTGCATGGCACAGCCGTTGCTGGGAGCGCGGCACACACAAACCCCCTGTTTTGCTGCTGGAAAACAGGAAAACAGCTCCATTTCCAATTATATTTACTTTATCTCCCTGAGAAGTTCTTGCTCTCCCGTGACGTGGAACGGATCCGCAGCGTTTTCCAAGATGCAGTTCTGGTGGCAGAGATACATCTCCTGCTTTTTCTATGGAAATCTGCCCCAAATTTGACTGATTTAAAGTGCCTCTGGGAAAAATTCACCCTTCCCATGGAGCTCACTCTGATTGTTCCCACTTCTCACAGCGCGTGCAGAAGGGGACAGGAGTGGGATTTGGGGATAGGCAGGAGACACAGAGTGGAGAGGGGATAGTAGGGAAGAATGAAGCCAGGACTGGGAATATCACATGAGGAGTATTCTAGGGATGAGAGCAGTGGGAGGAGGATCTGAGCCTGGGACCCTATCAGGGAAACGTTGCAGGAGGTGAAGACTCTTGGAGCAGAACCCAGGTGGGCAAGAGACCCCAAAATAGGGCCTGACTTGGGTGCTGGGGTGGTGACAGGGTGGGCATGGACCCCCACAGCACATCCCAGGAGCAGGGGGAGCACATGATAACGTCCCCTTAATCCTTTTGGGTGGAATCAGATGAATGGGTGTGCCTGAGCTCCACGCCTGCTCCCTTTCCCTGTCTCTCACAACCCGGAGTAGGAGCTATATTTAACTTCCTCACTGCTAACTACAGGGTGTCAGTGGCTTCTCCTTCCTCTCCAGTGATTCAGCCGAGTGCAATCGCTCATCCAAGAGGAAGCAGGAAAATGTAGAGCCAGCACAGAGGGTGCTGGGCCCAGCTCCCCCAGCCCTGCCCTGGCTCCCGTTTCAGCTCTCCCCGGCTCTGGAGCCCCCCAGTTCCACGCTGATGAGCACAGACCTGGCTCGGAGCCTCCTGCACGGCCACCCTGCCACGTGGCTCATCCCTCTGCGCCAGGGGTGACAGGGACAGTGTCAGCTGGAGATGCTGGGAACTGGGCAGAGCAGACTTCCGGAGCTGCTCTCCCTCCTTTGGATGAGATATTCCATCCTCACCAAGGAAATCCTCACCAACTCAATTTTCATTGAAATCCTTATGTCTCCATAAAAGGATCTGATCTTTGTGGATCAGAATTTTTCAACAACAACGGAAGAAGAAAATTCATTGATTTCTTGAAAAATCCCTGCTATGTTGGGAGAGGTCTCTGTTGGAAATTCCTCAGGTCCTGGCAGAAAACCCTCCCCATTTCAGGGACCACAGCATCTATCAGATGTTTTACCCTCATTAATATTTTGGGGGCTGCCTCCCAACCCCAGCTCAGAGCTCCTGGGTGGCCAAGGGACAGCAACGTCAGCCTGAACGAGCATCTCCTGTGAGGGCCCAGCGACCACCTGGGGCTGAGCCCCCCTTTAATCCCAGTCCAGGAAAGGAGGAGGTGGGCGAGGGAATGAATCTGCACACTCTGGGAAAATCAAAAGGGACAGAAGTGCCTTCCCACCAGATTTCCCCCCTTTCCTGCTCTGTCTGCAGCTGGGGAAACCGCTGCCATTCCAGTGGGCGCAGGCTTTGGGAACGTGCAATTCCATCCCCAGGCCTCCCTCTCCTCGTGGCTGCGGCAGGTTTAAGGTTACAGCAGGCACAGGAAATCTTGGCCATTTTCTCCCTTCTTTCTGAAATGATTTTTTCAAGGCGCTCCCCGTAAAGTTAATGAATCCCTCCACCAAACGAGGCTTTGATTAGGGGCCACGCTTTGGCCCAGATTGCTTTTTCTGGGGCACAAGGATGCCAATTCCATAAAAATGTTTTTTTTGAAACCACCAGCTATTGCTGTGCTGGAGTTTTATCTTCACACAACTGAAAGAAAAGAATGAATTTACCTTTTACCTTTAGTTTTTGGTGGCCACAAGTGATCCCCAACCAAACCCCACCCAAAGTCCTGCTGGGGGTTTATTTTCCTCTGCTGTGGTCCCACCACATCCCACTTGTCCAGTGATCCTGAGCCCTCCCTGCAGCATCCCATGGGCTCCCTCCAACCCCCAGGATGGGGGTTCCAATCCTGGGACAGCCCCCATGTCCCACCTTCTCCATTCCCATGAGGGATATCGCCCCTAATCCATTATTCCTTCCAGGCTTCTGGGCTTTGAAGAGGTGGGAAATCCATCACCAACGGCTGCCACTGCCTCCTGCTTTGCAATAACACCATTGCTTTGGAAAATCTCAATGAGAATCATGCAAGTTTTATTTAAAAAGCAGAAAAAAACCCGTAACAAGCTTCCCCTTTCCCCTCTCCCAGCTGTGGAGCAGCAGGTGTGTGTCACTAGGCCGGCCGAGGAGATTTACAGCCTGCTCCAGGATTTCTCGGCCAGCCTTTGGTCGTGGAAGTGTTTTCTGCTCCCAAACAAAGGAGCTGGAGCAAGGGGCCCCGAGGGACACAACAACCGGAGATGAAAACACAAACGCATCCTTCCCTAATGCCATTAAACCAAAACAATCCAGTGAGGCAGCGGGGCCGGCTGGCTAAGGGAGGATTGGAGCTCCCTGATGCTTCTTCCCTTCCCACCTGGCCCCCTCCCTCCCTCCCTCCTGGCAGGAGCAGGGGGTGCAGGAGGGGATGGAGCGGTCACATCCTGCCCACCACTTCTGTGGCTGGAGGAGCCTGGCCAAGCCCCCTGGCCCTGTCACTGGCCACTGCCAAGCGTCATGGCTCAATTCCCTGTGTTTCAGCAGTTTTCCTTAAAAATAGATCAAAGCTGTGGCTGAGGAAAAGCCACGAGAAGTGGCTTGGCCTGTCCTGGTTCTTGCTCTCCACCCCACACCTCAGCGCAGGCTGAGGACCAGCAGATATTCCTGTTGTTTTCCATGTTTTCCATGGGATGACCATGTCCTTCCTCCACACCCACTCGTGCCCAGCCCCATCACCACATTGCCTCTGGGGGGATCCCTGGCTTTTCTCTCCTGGTTTTGCTCTCCTGGCTTTGCTCTTGCTCAGGAGCAGACCGGGGCAGCATCTTTGATGCTTCGTTAGTGGGATCCTTCCACTGGGAGCAACGTGAAGCAAGGAGAGGAAGAAAATCCCGACCATTTGTTCCTCTGACACAGATCTCTGATTTCTGTGTGTGGCAGGAGGAGCGTGTTCAGCATGTTCAGGACGTGGGATTCCTCCCCGGCGCACTGGGAAGATCCTGGGGGAGAAGAGAGCAGAGGCCTGGAGGGACTTGTGGATGGATGCTGCATCTGCTGGGACACCTGGATGATCTGCAGCAGCCGATCCTCAGGGATGTTCCCCGGCAGCCGCCAGGCTCTGAAGCAATACCTGCAACAGCCACGGAAAGTGACCTCTCCTGGTCCTCCCCAGGGTCGCTGCTTCCCGGTGGAATCGTGGTTTGAGCTGGAGATAAGGCGTGCTCGGAGCAGCAGCCTTGGAACAGGGATTGCAGGATCATCATCCTGGCAGGGTCAGGGATCGGGTAGGGGAACCAATCCCCCAACCCTGCGGGGACAGGGGTGGTCCCTGCTGCCTGCAGGTGCCTGCGGGAGGCAGAGCATTCCCACACGGAGCCGCAGGGCAAATCCAGAAGCATCAGGGTGAGAACGAGTCCGGGAAATCTCAGCTTACACAGCAGAACTGACGTAAGAGGGGATAATTAGGCTGGAGGTGCCTCTGCCAAAGGAAACACTGGAAGTTCCACTCGCCGGACTTGGAACTCGTCAGGGTGAGACCGGGGGGGCACCGGGGATGTGGTGCCTTGGCAGGGACCCCTGGCCGGCGGCAGCTCCATCCCGACAGCTCTGCCACACGTCAGGAGGTGGCACCGGGGCCTGGCAGAGTGACGCATTCCCTGGATGCGATCCCTGCTCCCGGCACACGGCAGGGCCGGCGTCAGGAGGGGGCCGTGGTGTGCACACAGCTGTGCACATCTGGAAGAGGCTCTGCCAGCGGGACTTCCTTGCCAGCAGCCGACGGCTTGGGAAGAGCCCCAGTGCCGGCTGCTCCGGCCCACGGCACGGGGAAGGCCCAGCTGGAGGCCCTGGAGAGGGGCTGGCACTGGGGGAGCAGGAGCAATGGGATACCGCAGCCCCCACACCCCCTTCCCGGGAGCTGCGGGATCAGCTCCGACCCCACTGCTGGGCACCGGCCAGCTGACCCCAATAAACAGAAATGACAGGGAAGTTCCCTGGCCCTGGTGAGCCCCACTTGCCCCCAGGAACTCTTCCCAGCCCTCCTCAGCAGCAGTCCCGGCTGCTGGGACTCCAGAGTGGAAGGAAACACACGGTTGAGAGCTGGAGGAATCAACCAGGAGAGCTACTGCCACTCCAGGATCCAGAATTCCTGTTTTCCATATGGGCTGGGAAAGAGTGCCCCGGTGTAGGTTGGGACCAGGAACTCCCAGTGCCAACTTGGCCAACAGCACCAGAAGAGCCACAAATGGAGCAGGGTGTCTCCAGGGTGTGACCTCAGGTTGTGGCTGCCCCATCCCTGGAAGTGTCCAAGGCCAGGCTGGCCGGGGTTTGGAGCCACCTGGGATGGTGGAAGGTGTCCCTGCCATGGCAGGGGGTGGAACGGGATGGGCTTTAAGGTCCCTCCCAATCCAGCCCAACCCATTCTGAGATTCCACGATTTTATGATGATCTCTGCAGACGGTGGAAGAGGAACCAGAGCCACCAGCACAGAAGTTCTCTGCTCTCGTTCCTCGCAGCCCAGCCCCATCTCTGAACAAGCAGAGCTTTGTCCAAGTGTTTGCTGCAGGCAGGAGATGAAACCAAAGGAAACAAAGCGGCTCAAAGGCTTCAGGCCGGGCCTCCTGCTGAGCCCTTCCCGGGCCACCCTCCCTCAGCAGTTGCTGTGTCCCACATGAAAAATGGTGGAGTCCAAATAAATAAATAAAAGTCAATAAATCTCCCGCAGCAGAGCTGGTGAGTGATGGGGGAATAGAAAAACCTGTTCAAACACAGCGGTGTGTTCCCGGCACAAAATCCAGCGTCACGTTCCAGAGCTGAGAGGGGACACTCTGGAGGGAGGAAGAGAAATAAATACTCATTTCCCAATGACTGCCACGGCTTCCAGAAAGGATCAGCTGGTGCTGGTGAGGTTTGTGCTCAGGGGGGCTGGGGTGGGGGAGCCAGGCAGGCAGCAAGAAACGGTCAGGAATGCTGGGATGAGAGGGATGAGAAGGTTCCCATCAAAGCCTCTGGGAAGGTAAATCAGGTAGCAGGGCAGGAGAGCCTCTGTGGGCTTCCATCAGAGAATCATGGAATGGTTGGGGTTGGCAGGGACCTTTAAAGACCGTCCCATCCCATCCCATCCCATCCCATCCCATCCCATCCCATCCCATCCCATTCCATCCCATCCCATCCCATCCCATCCCATCCCATCCCATCCCATCCCATCCCATCCCATCCCATCTCCCTGCCATGGGCAGGGACAGTTTCTACTATCACAGGTTGCTCCAAGCCCCATCCAACCTGGCCTTGAATCCTTTGCCTCCTGTGAACCACAAGATATGGGAGTACTTGGTGACCCCTGTGCTGTGCTTGGAGCTGTTTCCAGCAGAATCACCAGGAATATCAGGACACTCCTCTGTCCTTCTGGACCTTGGACACAGAAGGAACCATGCTTTCTAAGCTGGAATGGCATCTGAGAGCCAGCCTAGCATGGATTGCGAAGCAAGCGCAGGATGATGTGGAGTTGATGACGGAGCTGCCTTGCTACCAAAGGTTACATGGACATAAACCTCATGCCCCAAATTCCCACAGGATATGTCCCACAGATCCCGCTCCACTCCAGGTACCAGCCTCGGTGTGGAGCAGGAGGAGCACACGGAGGGTGGGACAGATGGACACGAGGACCTGAGGCTGCTCAGCTGTCAAACCTCAGATCTGGAAGCTGCTTTTTGCCCAGGGTGACTTTAATCCTCCCCAGCCCTGGATCCGGCTGACAGTGGGAATTGCGGTGTCTGGAAGCAGGCGGGGAAGCGGCTCCCAGCAGAAGGAAGCGGTTGCAGCATTAAGGCTCTAATGAGACAGTGCTGGGCTGGCCTGGCTCGCACAGGAGGCTGGGCTGAGGAATCCGATGGTCCCTTCGGCCTTGCAATTTGTGAAACTCTTCCATTCTGGGAGATACTTGGCTCTGGCTCTAAATCATCCTCTGCAATCCAACAGCAAAGAGCTGGGAAAAACAAAGACTTTTGGAAGGGCCCCAAGAAGCTGTTGGAGTGGTTTGTGCTATCGCCAGCCCCCAGCCCACTTGCCCTCGGTGAGGTTTGATTCCAGCCTGGCTCCCTGGGAGCAGGGACTTCACCCCAGGGATCTGGGACATGAGGGGAATTTCGCAAGCCCCCCTCCTGTGATTCTGGATGGATGGATTTGGGCACAGGCGCTTTCCTCGCCTGAATCCAGCCCCGTTTCCCTGACAGTCGGAGGAGCAGAGCCCAAGCCTCAGCCCCAGCCAGCCAAGAGCATTGTTTTAGGAGGATTGGTGCTGGATGCAGCTCTTGCATGCGTCTCCCCCACTGACTGGAGAACAAAACCCCTGGAAGCACCCAGGGCAGTGTGCGCCGGCTGGAAGGGCCCAAGACCTCGGAAGTGGCTCTTGATCAGCTCTGCTGGGCTCAGGATGCCTTGTTGGGATGCCAAGACAAACAAATAAATCATATTCCAAGGCATCTGCCCGCAGCAGTGCTGAAGTCGGGGAAACATGAAAGCGGGAGCTGGGAGCAGAGGCAGGATTCCTGTTGGAACCAGCAGCCTGGCTCGCGGCGTTCATTTGATTTTTACTGCTGCTGCTGCTGCCGCTCGGACCAGAGGGATTATTGATTTTATAGCCTTGCCTCGGCCTGTTTTCCCAATAGGAATTTGGGAGATTCTTACACCATTCTCTGGCACGGTGGGATGCTCTGCAGCCCTGCAGGGGAGCTCCCACCCTGCCAGGGAGGGGCACAACCTCCTGTCCCAGTCTCCCAAACACCTTCCCTCCGGTTCCATTCCACAGCTCCTCGTGGGGGTCGATCCAGCAATCCCAGGAAGGCAGTCACTGATGTGAGAGATATTTAAAAGCATCCTGGAACAGGATTGGAGGAAGAACACAAACTGCAGAGTCGGGCTTCTCTGGGGGCTGCTATTTTTACCCCAGGTAGGATTTAATGAGGACACTCCAAGTGTCTTTTGCCTGGAGAATGAAAACATTTAAGTCTCTTTAAACCCAGTAAGTGGAAATTTGCCACCACCAGCTCTGCATGAGGAGCCTGGTTTGGTGTTGATGAGAGGGACCCCCAGCAGCTCAGGGACTTCCTTGGCAGTCTCTGATGCTCAGACTGGTCCCACTCAGGCCCTACTGGTCCTGGCTGGTGGGGACAGGGGTCCCAGCCTTGGGGTGCTTCCAGAGTTTGGGAAGGGCTGGGGGGGTGTGGGGTGAGGGGGGCTCTGGCAGGCAGCTGTGGCAGCACAGAGATATCCAGCACGTCAGCTCCAGCCCCAGACTCCAGGTTTGCCAGAGGTTTTGTGCAAAGGACTGGAGGAAATGAGCTAGGAGCAATCAGCTTGGTCATTCCTCAGCCTCGGAGAGGCCAAAAGCACCTCATTGGGAACTGATCTCAGCTGTTTGTTTGCCAGGACTCCGACCAAAAAAAGCTCCGTCTGAATTAAAAGGAAAAAAAACACCAGGAATTTCCTTCCCCGATGGTTTGGATTGTTTCTTAATGTTGTTTTAATGTGGGGCTGTTTGGTGTTTATTTGGAGCTGGAGGTGGTGGAAAATCAGCTGTGGATGGAGCTGGGCATCTGCTGGGGATGATGGAGCCTCAGGAGATGGGAAAGGTGGATTACCTGAGCTTGGTTTCCTCCCAGTTATTCACAGGTGTGGAATATTTGGGAGGAAGAGCTCTTGTGGAGTGTTGGCTTTGGCTCCTGCTGCTCCCGGCACAGGGAGCGTGTGCCCTCCTGGAGCATCCCGGCCTCCCGGGGAATACACAGGGACGAGCGAGTCCCTTGCCTTTCCCTCTTAATTTTCAGGCGAATTATTACTCATGCAAGAATCTGACCGAGTTTGGGGACCTGTGACTGGTTTAATAAATCCCCAGGGAGTGTCTGGCTCTTCACAAAGAGCGAGGAACAGGATCCATAAATCACAGCAAAACAAACTCAGCACTTTGGGTCAGGAAAATATTGAGAAATCCGTGGGTTTTTCTCTAATCCTCCCATGGCAGGGGCTCTGGAAATGCACTTTTTTGGCATCATTCTGGCTTTGACACTGAGTTCCTTTTCCAGCTGATGTCCTGCCAGGCTCAGCAGTGTCCTGGGCATCTGAGGTCCAGCTCACCGCTGTGGGAAGCGGGAAAACTCCCCAGGGATGCGATGAGCCTGGCACTTGTCCCAGCCAGAGAGGAGTTTGCCCATGGGCTGGAGCTTCTGGGCTTCCACCTATCCCTGTGTGCTGTGCAGCCTCCCAGACCCCCTCTGGAGTATCCCGGAGCCAGGCAGGGCTGTGGCTTTGGCTGGATGCTTCTCCCTGCTGGCATTCCGGGCTTACACCCTGAGCATCCCACCAGGACATGTCCCTGCTGCTTCAAGCAAGGGCTTGGATCTTGAAGCTTTCCCTCTCTGCTGCATCCTTGCTTTGCAGACACACAAGGCTTTGGATGTGGGATTTTTGGAATAATCCGAGCACGGAACTCGCTGAGGTTGAGGGTGGCCACGATCCTGCGGGGGCTCCTCAGGCCCATGGCTACCACAGGCTGTCCTTGGCAAGCGTGGAGCAGCTCATGGCAGAGCCTGCCCGGCCCTGGATGGGTGGTCTGGACTCTGCGGCAGCCCAGCCCTGGACCTCCCACCTGCCAGGAACATCTGCTGGCCAGAGGTGCTGGGTCCTGGCAGCTGCAGGGGGACAGTGCCACCAGGAATGCAGCCCAGAGCACGGCGAGGAGGGAGGGGACAGCTCAGAGCATGGCTGGAAAGGGGAGAGAAGGGACAGGAAGGGGCAGGAAGCCCCCCCTGGGCTCTGGGGTTCATCCTGCAAAGCCAGAGTGCTGAGGGGTCCTGCACAGCCAGGAAGGAACCGGGGATGCAGAGCCAGAGGGGTGCCTCCAGCACTTCTCTCCCACCCCACTCCTACCCTCTGGCACTCTCAGGATGTGCCCAAGGGAGAGGGACGTGGCTGGGCACCCTTCTCCTGGGACACAGCCATCCTAATCCCAGCACACGGCTGCCTTTTCCGAGGACATGGCCACCCTACTCCCAGAACGTGCCCATTCTTCTCCTGGGATGTGACCACCTTTCTGGGATGGGACTGAAACTCCTCTCCAGAGTGGTTTTTCTGGGCCAGACTTCCCCTTAGAAAGGTTTCCAGCCCAGGAGCAGGACTCTGGTGCAGGCTCTGACCCTGTCCCCATCCCCCAGCTCCCTCCCCAAGCCCTTCGGTCTCTCCTCGTGCCTTGGTGACTTCAGCTGGAGTTGGCTGCAGTCTGGCATCAATAAACTGAAACATTTATTGCACTGTTTAAATCTAATACAGATTATGGCAGCCCAGCTCCGTTTAATGCCTGAGCCAGGAAGCAGCTCCATGAATTCCTGCTTCACAGGCTGGAGGCTTTTCCCAACCCCTGGAACTCCATCCCAGCCTTTGTTCCGAGAGTCTGGTCCCCACCTCCTCCATCACTGTGGTCACTCTGTCACTTCTGGCCTCTTTCCATCCATATCCTGTGCCCTGGGATGGCCAAACGTCCCCATCCCCAGGCATTGCCTCTGTGGAAAGACTTCCTTAATCCCTGTGACATCCAAACCCTGCTGCGGAGCATCGGAGGGGGGGAAGGTTGCTCCTTATCTCGGGATCTGCCCCGAAATCCCTGCCTCATTGGCCATGTCTGCCCCAGCCAGGAAATCTGATTTGCGATAATAGAATGTTCCTCTAAGTAACATTTGCTTAAAAGACATCAGTGAAGTTTAAAGAAGGGGCCGGGCAGCAGGGAAGCTTTAATTCCACATTTTGCAATTATTTCCCCAGCTACTGTTGTTTAACCCTTGGGAGGCTGAAGCCCAGCTCCACTCTGGACCATGGTGGTCCCCATGGCAGGGCTGGGATCAGCCAGGGGACCTCCAAAGGCAGTTTCCACCTCTTTTTGCCCTGATGTTGGATTAAAAAAACCCACCTGGGAAACCCAAGGAAGCATCCTGGGTCCAGACCCGGCATTTTTCCAAGAGCACTGAGGTAAATCATGCACACAGCACAAACCCCGCCGCCTTTTAATGAACTCAGTGAGGTATAAATGGCAAATGCCTCGTTTGCTCCTGATTTACGCAGCGGGTCGGGAAGGCACTTCCCTGGCATTTGGAAAAAAGGGCAAAGCAGGCGTTGGGAGCTTTGTGAGGCTGGAGCAGAGCCCACCCCGATCCCGCTCGGGGGAGGCCCGGCATGGATGGGGGCCAGGAGCAAAATGAGTTGGGAGCGATTGGGTTTCTCGCAGACACCCAGTCCCGCTGCCCCCGCTCCGCAGCTCCCGATCTGATTAGGCTTCCCAGGATTGTCTGCCCGCTCCCGCATGCCAGGAATCGCTAACAGGGACCGGCTGGAGCGAGGGGGAGCCCTCGGTCCCCGCCCACCCCTCTATGGTATTACTATCAGAAATATCAGACGTTTCGCCTCAAATTAAAGTCAGGTTAAATCTCTCAAATGCAAAAATCCCACACGGTTCCAGATGGGAAGTGGTTCCTCGCCTTCCCAGCGACCCAAAAAACTGAGGACCCTTTCAGCCCCGCGCACCCCCAGCAGGGGAGGGGCCGAACCTGAGAACTTTGAAGTCGTAATTGGGCTGGGCTAATGCAAAGCATGACCCGCTGCCGTGGGGGAGCCGAGCGGATTCCTGCTCCGCCCGGTGGGAAATCCACGGGAATGATCCTTCCCAAAGCAGAACCATGTGGGGGGGGAGCACACGGGTGACACCAGCGGCTCCCCCGTGGAGGCACACGGATGAATCCCTCAAAAACCCCCAGCCCGAGGAGCCCCAGGGCAGCACGTGGGTACAGCTGGCCTCGGGGCCACCAAGGTGCTCACAGCGGCAGGAGGGGGACAAGAGCTTTAAACACGGGGAGGAGGAGTTGATTTAGGGGGGTTCTTTACACGTTCTTGTTTTGTTGTCCAAACACAGATTTCCTCAGGAAACAAGGGACGGGACAGGAGGAAATGGCCTCAAGTTGCCCCAGGAGAGGTTCAGGTTGGATATTGGGAAAACTTCTTCATGGAAGGGGTGGTCAGGCATTGGAACAGGCTTCCCAGGGCAGTGGTGAGTCCCCATCCCTGGGGAGGTTTCAGAGCTGTATGGATGTGGCACCTGGGGACATTTGTGATGGGTTTGGCTGTGCGAGGGGAACAGTCTGCGAGGGCTTTTCCAACCTCAGCAATTCTGTGATTCCATGATTCTATTTAAGGACACAAGACACAACACCTGGGTGGGAGGTCATGGCCACCACTGATGTTTTTCAGGGATGCAAACAGATCTGTCCCAACAGCTGAGGAAAAGGTGGATTTTGGCAGGATGCACCCGGCAAGCTCAGCCTCACACCCCTCCCTCAAAGTTCAGATCTTGTTCCAAATCCATCCCAAATCAGATGTCGTTGTGGAGCTGAGGTTTGCCCTGTTGCTGAGACCAGCAATCCCACAGGTGTCATTGTCACCCAGCCTGGAATCCTCATGGGAAGGTTTGGCATCCTCACAGGAAGGTTTGGATCCCCGTGGCCGGGGGTCATCCAACCACCCCAGCACAGCAGGGAGAGCATTCCCCTTTTTATCTCATGTCTCTCTCCTGTCTCTCTTGCTCCTTTACCTTCCCATGGCATTCCTGACTTTGCCCTTTGGCTGCTCCATGGTCTCCAGCTCTGCATCCACACCTGGTCAGGGCTGAGCTGTCCCCGTGTCCTGCTGCTCTTGGGTTGGGGTTCTGATTTCTGTCTCCTGCCCTTCTGCCTTGGCTGAGTCCTGGCCTATCTCTCCTCAGGTTAATCAGTGGATTAACTGCAGCTCTCCCTCCCTCTCTCCTAAATCCTTATCCTTCATCACATATCTAGGAAACAAAACAGACCAGGTATTTTTCCATGGAGGCAGCCAAACTCTTCTCTCCTTTCAGCCAGCCTCTCCCACACCTTCCTCGGGGCCCTTCTGACTCCAGGGACCCCTCTGCCTCCCCACTGCCCTGCCTGCTGTAGGGATTCCAGCAGGGATGTCCTTCTGGGGACACCTGCAGGGATGTCCCAGGGCATGGAAAGGTCAGGACAGGGCCCAGAACAGTCACCTGGGTACCACCTCATTTTGCCTCAGCTGCCCATTCCCTGACTGCCCTCCCTCTTCCTCTGGGATTCTTGGTCATTCCCTGTCCCTGAGCTCCTCCTGCCCAGGGAGCACTGCACACTCTGGACATCGCCCTCCCACCCTCATCCTCCCTCTGCTCCCAAAGTGCCATCACTGTCCTGTTATCCCTTCACTCCTTCCCACTGGTCTCCCTCAGTTCTGGGGGCAGCTCATCCCCCCACTGAATATCCCCTTCCTTGGGCTCCAACACTCAGCTCTGCCCCGGGAATGACCCTGGGATCCGGAATCTCTCTGGCTGGTGGGATCAGTCAGAGCCATCCATCTCCCAGCACAAGAGAGGGAGGAGTAGACAGGAGCTGGGACACACCTGAAGGTTTAAGACCCATCATATTTTCTGCTTTAATAAGCAGCTCCCAGTGCTGACTGAGGGTGAGATAAAATCTGTCAGCCCTTCTGCAGGTGGGAAACTGGAGTCTCGGAAAGAAAAATGGAGCCAGGGTAGAAATGTGTCAGGATCCCAGGAAATACCACTTCCTTGGACAGCAGTGCTATGGAGGGAGCAAATGCTTCTCATGGACTCCATCCAAATGCCCCTGGTGCTGATGAGCTCTTCCAAAGGGTTGGGGACCTTGCAGTTGCATGGATGGATGGATGGATGGATGGATAGATGGAGCTTTTATATTGGAAGGGAGGGGAGGGCTGTGCCGGTCCCCCTTTCAATAGCATGGGCTGGAAAGCTCCTGGTGCTGGGACAGTGCTTCCGGTTCTCCCATGGAACCCAGCAGCTCCCGCACTGCCAGACACCCCCCTCACTCAGCTGAGCAGGTGACAGCAATGCTTTGGGGGCATCAGTCCCCTCTGCCTCCTCTGGGCACTCCTTTGGGCTGGGCTGGCCCTACGCCTCCCTCCTCTCCCACCTCGGGGTTCTCCTTCCCAGCCTGGAGAGTTCCAGTTCCTCCTGTCTGTGGATTAGAACCACACAGATGGAGAGGGCACTGGAGCAGCAAATCCCATCAGAGGGGGAAGATCATCCCAGGGAACCTCCTTGGGAGGTCAAGGCAGTGGAGACCCAGGGGGAACCTGCACCCAGGAGCAGGATGGGGAGGGAAGAACCTAGGCTTCCCTACCCCACCTGGGCGAGGGGAGCCTCCGTGCAGCCGAGCTGTGGGGAGGCACAGGCTGGCCCCTCTCCCGCTGGGAAGCTGTGGTTGCCAGGCACAGGGGTGGGATGGCTCAGCAGCTCCCGGGACTGCAGTGGTGGGAGCTGGTGGTGAGGGACGTTTGGGCTGCCTGCCAGCGCTGCATCAGCACCCGAAAACTGCGGCCCCTGGGGCCTTGTGGGTTTGGAGGCTTCTCCTCTGATGTGGGGCAGCCCCAGAGCCCCCTCCCACCCCACGGAGCATCCCAGCCATGGAGGGGAGCGGGCAAGGGGGGATCCGAGCCAGGCTGAGCCAGGGAGAGGGGGTGTCATGTGTAAAAGTGATTCCGGCAGCTCACGGCTCTGACCCAACTTTTCAGCTCAACCTCTCCTGCCAAGGCAGCGATTCCAGAGCTGCAGCTCCTGATAAAACCTAAAACCATTGCCCATAAATTGTATTAAATAAACAGCAGCTGCAGATCAAGGTATATCCATCAAGGGCTTCCTCTTTTTTTATGAATGGCTGAGGACTCGGAGATGCCGTTTGCCAATAGTCTGTCAGCGGAGCCTGCATTTAAAATCAATTTGGTAATTACAACTCTGACTCGGAGCCACAAATCAAAAAGGAAACTTCAGCCCTTCAGGATGTTTTGGCCCATTAGGGAGCTGGTAATTACGCACCCCAGCCGGGCATTAATTTAAGGCCCCGGTGGAAAAGCGCTGGTGTGAATTTGAGACAGGAAACTGGCTGTGAGGAATTTCCAAGGTTGGCGTTGTGCTGTCAGTCTGTTTACAGCCACCTCCCTGGACATGCTGGAAATCTGAGGGAACACTTGCTGAACCCGCCGTCGCCATTGTGTCGGTTTATTTTTCCTGGGGAAAGAGGCTGCTCTTCTGTCGGCGAGGGATAAATGAGGAAAATATCTGGGCCCTGTGTTTACACAGGATCTGCAGTGTTTGCACGGGGCTGCTCCGGGGCACGGGGACGCCGGGGCGATGGGCGGGGGATGTGCACAGGGACGGGTCCGGGTGTGCCGATGAAGAGGGCTCAGGCAGCACCAGCCCAGGGAACGGGTTTCAGTGGCTGCGACTGCCAAGCACCCCTGTGCCCTCCCCTGGGACATGTGAGGAAGAGCTGGGGCTGAGCAGGGACCTGTGACTGCCAAGCACCCCTGTGCCCTCCCCCGGGACATGTGAGGAAGAGCTGGGGCTGAGCCTTTGTCCCTGCAGGGCATCCCCGGCCACTCCCATTTCCCAGGGGAGCAAGAGGGTCCCTCCAGCCACCCCAGCCCAGCTCAGCCCTGCAGAGCCAGGTCTGGCTGTTCCTGTGAAACTGGACAAGGTTCAGGAGCTGCAAATGTTATTAATGGTCATAAACCACTCCGATTCCTTGGAATATCTCGTTACTGGTTGTCTCCGGGTTCTCCCGCAGGCTGCTCCCATGGCCCCTCGTGTCCGGGCGCTCCAAAGGATCAGGTCTCCATCAGGAGCGCTGCAGAGAGAGCTGAGCCCCAGGGAGCAGCAGGAGGGTAAGGCTGGGTTTGGGATACTGGGGAAGGAGAAGCTCCTGGCAATCCTGGCCCAGCTGGGTCTGCCTGTTCCAGCCTGGTGGGGGCTGCCAGGCTCCATCCCATGGGATGAACTGGGACTCTCCTGTGACCTGTGCTGAGCGAGGGGCCCCAGCACCCCGGGAAAGGCTCAAAGATGTGACAATTCATGGACATCACAGGGTCAGAAAGGCTCTGCTGGCCTGCTGCCCCTCAATCCCTCTCCATAGAATGTGCAGAAGTGCAGCCAGCTCCGGCCGATTCAAGGGCTTCACTGGGAACGACAGAGCTGCTGGGTGGAAAGAACACCAATCAGCGGGAATTTCTCATTCTGGATTGACATTTTTTAATTTCCAATCCCTAAACACCCAGCAGAGCTGTGCCACAGGTCCCTGCAGCTCCATGTCCCTTTGGAAAACACCCTGGAGCAGGACAGAGCTATTTTCTATTAGGAACAACTCAGTGCGTGGTATTTCCTGGGACGGACCCCACGTCCCCCAGACAAAACACAAACACCATGGAAATACCTACTGGAAGCAGAGAGTCGGATTTATTCCAGGCCTTGTGCTGAATGGCAGTTCCTGCATTCCCTTTAAATCCATCCAGTGACAGGGGCAGGGGGAAAGAGGCTGAGCTGTGAGCAAGGCAAGGGAAGGGGAAGGGAGGGAATTCTGCTATTTCTCCTTTCCATCTGTCCTCAACCCCCTGAAGGAGGAGACAGAGGGGTCCTGGGCTAGGAGAGGCTGGGCAGGGACAGGGCTTGGGGGGCAGCACTGGGGATGGATGCAGGGAAAGGGCCTGGGGATGCAGGGGATGGAGATAAGGAGGCAAAGAATGGGAAGGTGGGGATGGGAAAGCAGGGAATGGGGATGGGGCTGCAGGGGATGGGGATGACAGCTCAGAGGATGAGGATTCAGGGGATGAGGATGTCGGGGATGGAGATTCAGGGAATGCAGGGAATGGGGGTGGGAATGTAGGAGATGGGGATGCAGGGAATGCAGGGATGCGGATAGGGAAGCTGGGGACTGGGACTGTCTCCCGTTCCTCTGGAGCCAGGCTGAGCTGCCTGGGAGAAGGGTGAGGAGGGTTTGTGTTGGGGGTGGGGGCCAAGAGGAAGCAGCCATTAAACTGCTCCCTGCGCAGCTCCTGCCACCCCGGCAGGCGCAGGCCCCGCGTGCAGAACAAAGCTTTGCATTTGCAAATCAATAAAAATAAACGTGGAGCGAGGACGCAGGAATATTTTACCATAAATCTCCATAAAAACTCGGCAGTGCTGAACGTGCCGGCAGCTCCGGAGCCTCTGCCCGGCTCTGAGCAGGTGCTGGGGATGGTGGGTGATGCCCCACAGATCCCACCAGGCCAGGGAGGGGACGGGAATGGGGGGATCCTGCCAAACCCCATCTCAGCCCCAAAAGAGGCACCACAAGTGGGTGGTTCTTGGCTGTCATCATCTGAATCCCAGAATTTTTCCACAGTGCAAAATGTGGTGCCATAAGTGGGGGAATGATCAGGGAAAACACTCTGGTCTCTCCCAGAGCATTTCCAGCTGGGCATCCCCCTCCTTGCTGGGCTCAGCACCTTTTCTGCATGGAATGGTGCTCCCTGGATGCCAGCAAGGGATGTTGGGTCAGAAACGGAGCTTCTCTTTGCTGGGAAATTCCAACATTTCCCATTTTTCTTGGTTCAGTTTCATTTATAATCCCACAGCAGGACCAGAAACCCCCTTGAGAGAGTTTGGAAAATAGAACACTCAGCACAGGTTTCTGTTTCTTGCCTTGAAAAGGATGAGACCCCAGCAGAGAACCTTGGGACAGCTGAACCCAAGGCTTCCATTTCCAACCTAAAGAGCTTGGGAATGGTCCTGTTAAAACCCCAGCTATCAGGGTATTCCCAGAGAACATTCCCATATCCAGCTTTCTGCCAAACACCAACCCTGTTACTGATGTCATTTGTCCTCACCCCCAGTTCACTGCTGGGAAACTGAGGCACGGCACCGTCAGCTCCTTCTGTGGCTCCAGATCACACCCCTGGGCTGAGGGCCAGGCAGGGACACTGGGATCTGGGCAGGGATACTGGGATCTGGGCAGGGATACTGGGATCAGTGCTGGAGGAGAAGGAGTGGCCTTGAGACCTGCTGGGACATTCCCTGTGCTGGGGTGACACTCACTCACTGCTCTCCTGCTGCACTCCCATTAATTGCCCCTCCTCTCCGTCTTCCTCCTTAATGGGGACGTCTGGTAGGGGAACTTTAATTAGGGGATTTTACAGCAAAACTGCCCCCAGACAGGCACCCTCCAACGTCACAGCAGAGATGTCCCCAAGGTGGCATCTTCACCAGCATTCCCTGGACACCCCACAGAGACTGGAGATGCCCAGGGGGACTCAGGCTGGGGCTGGGTTGGGCAGAGCTCGGCCCTTCCCACATCCCTGGGACCCCAGTTCCTGCCTCCCTCCCGGCAGAGAGACACAACCCCCTGGAAAAAGCAGCAAGCGAAACTCCGAACCTTTTAATCAGGCTCCTTCCCCAGTGCTCCTCCACTTTTCGTCTGGAAATGACCCGAGAGGGAATTGAAACATTTTGTTTCATTTTGAGCAAAGCGTTTTGTTTGATCTGAAGCAGCACGGGCTTGGGGAGAAGGAGAAGGGGGTCACTCCAGCAGCCAGGAAACAGGTCCTGGCAGCTCCGATCAACTCAGTTCTGTCCCTGGGTCTTCTGCTGGGGCTGGGAGGCAGCAGGAGAGTCAAAGAGTGGGGGATGCCCACCTGGAGCATCCCAGGACGAGGTGAGGAGCTGCTCTGCTCCAGGAAGGATGCACAGCTCTTCTTCTGGCTGACCCCTGTGCTCAGTTTTGGGGTTTTCTGGGCTCGGTGGGATTTGTCCTTAGGTAAGAGGGGCCCAAGCAGGATCCTCCAGCGCTGAGTGAGGTGACTTCACCCGCAGTGTCCCCATGTGTGCCCCCGGGCTCTGCTGCCAGGCTGGAGCTGTGCTTGGCAGACCCAGGGACGGGTCAGGAAGGACACCACAGCCTCGTGTCCCAGTGAGCTCAGCTGCTCTCCCTCTTCCCGGAGCTCCTGTGTCCCCACATCTCTGTGCCCTCTGAGCAGGGTGGTCCTGCAGCCCTGCTGGGCTGGGGGCTGGGCGGGTGCTTGAGGCTGGGAGGGTTCTGGGGTCGCTGTGGGGGCCAGATGGGTTCTGGGGTCCCTATGGGTGCTGGGTGAGTGTTGAGGTCTCTGTGGGGGCCGGGTGGGTGCTGGGTGGGTTCTGGGGTCCCTGTGGGGGCCCGGTGGGTGCTGGGGGCCGGGTGGAAGCAGCCACAGCCCTCCCTCCTCTCCCGCTGGGCCCAGGGCCAGGCATCTGTGAGTGATGGGCAGCAGAGCCTTTATCAGCCCAACTTTGTCCTCTCTTCCGGCCCAGGAATTGCTCATGAGCTATTTGTGAAGTTTTTGACTTTAATTGTTATCCTAAATTATTCATCAAATCGTTTCAATAGCCAGCTCTCGGGCCAGATTCCATTTTCTAGGAGCTGTTTCCGGGCCTGCTCCTGGCAGGGAACTCATGGCTGAGCAGCCACGGAAAGGGAATGCAAACAGGGATGTGAAACACAGGGAAACAACTCTGGGAAACATGGAGGGAGCTGTCAGACTGAGCTGCTGCATGCTCGGGCAGTGCCCAGCCCGCGTGGCCACCCTGCCCAGCACCGCCCAGCCCTTCCCAGCACCTCCCAACACATCCCAGCCCCATCACTGCAGCCAGTGGATCAAAGCAGGTCCCTCCCTTCAGGCACCAAGAGCCAGAGAACTGGGGCTGGAACCAGGTGAGCTCCAAGATCCCCCACCAGCCTGGACTATTCCACTCCATTCTGCTGGAGTCCAAATGCACCCGAGGTCCCATGGGCACAAACTCAGGCCGTGGCCGTGACAGAGCCAAGGTGAGACTGGGGAGGAGGCCAAGGACTGACCCTGTCTGCTCCTGGGATAATTTATCTCCCAAAGCCAGCTCAGGTTTCCTGGCTTCAGCGCCACTCTTGAAATTTATGGGTTGAGAAAGTTCTTGAAGCCCCAATCCCTCGCCCTGTCACCTCTCCAACCTTATGTTTATCAAGACACGAGTTCCTCTTCCTCCCACCCTTTGTTTCAGCTCTTGGAGCACAGAGCTCAGTCCTGGCGCTGCCTGGGCTGTGGGAAGGTGGGATAAATCCTCCCTGTACCCTCCTTGTCCCCACTCCTCTCTTTTTGTCCCCATTTTCCTTGTTCTGCTGTGACATCCTTCTCTTTCCAGCTCCACATTCCCTGCCGCTTCCCTGCTCTCTGTTTCACTCTCTTGTCTTGGCAAAATCGGCATCTTTGAGCCTGGGAGTTGCCACGGCGACAGGAAAATCGTGGTGACATTGGGGCGGGTGCTGGATTGATGTCCTGCACATCACCCATCAGCACCCGGGATGTTCCAAGGCTCTCGGGGCAGGGAATGGCGACGGGGAGTGACAGGTTCAAGGAGGGCATCCCCCGCCATAATAGAGGAGTTTCTTCCTGTTCCATTTGTTATTGTTTTCTCTGGGAAAAAATATGTCCAGGTTTCTTTGAAAAGAGTTTCCCTGTCTCACGGATTTTCAGTCACCTGTGGAGTAAGAAGCAATTTAGTGGGATCAGCAGGGAACCTTCCAGGCTTGAGCAGCAGGAAACAGAGGAGGGCAGCAAGGTCCCTGCTGGGAGAGGAGGCGGTTTCAGGACTTGGATGAGGATTGCAGGGAATGTCCAAGCCCCAGCGTGAGGGGAGCCCAGGTGAGGGGGTGAGAGACGTTCAAGTGCCAGGGATTTGTGAAGGAGGCTTATAAAAATGCTGGAAGTAATGAAAGGAGAGAAGAATGACCAGGAGAACAGAGCAGTTTATTCCAGGAGGAGCACCATGGCTGCGGAGGAAAGAGAGGAGGAAATCTGAGAGAGTTCAATAAAACCATGGACAATCGAGATGAGGTGAATTAGAAGAAAATATTCCCATTGTCTCGGAACACAACCCTCCTCCAGGACATCCCATAAAGTGACGCAGCAGCAGATTTCAATCAGATCAGAGGAAGTCTTTTATCACAGGGCCCAGATGCTGAGGACAAGGCCCCCACCCCAGGACTGCAGCGGGAGAAGGGCTCCTGCAAACAGCGATCCTGAAAAACCCCTGGCTCGGGAAATCCCTGGATCTGGCAGCTGCCAGGGGCTGAAAGACTCCCAGGGAAGGGGGTGGTTGGGTACACCCCTCTCCTGATGCTGCACCCTAGCAAACATCACCGGCTGCTGCTGCCGAGGAGACACCGCTGGCCCAGGTGTATGAGGCCAGTGAGCCACCAAAAAAAAGAGGAAGGACAAACAAAATCCAGCCCCAAATGCCAAGAGCTTTGCCAAACCACGGGAGAGCTGCTCAGTAACTCCAGGAGACTGAGCACACTCACCGTGGGACATGTCCCTGCTGCTCAGCCAGGAATGAGCGGGGAAAGAGGCAGCCTGAATTCTCTCCTTTCCCAGAGAAGGGGAAGGAAACAAGACCCAGGAGGATGGGTCTGGAAAGGGAAAGACACATCTGCCATGGATGGTTTTGCTCCAGCTGGGCTCACAGCAGCCACTTGCAGAGGACACACCAGGCAGTTCTCAGCAGTTATTAAAATCCGATAAAAATCCCCTCCCGTTAATTCTGCTGGCTGAAAGCTCCAGATCGATGCACAGAGCTGGCCCTGCTTATTTATTTATTTACCCCCAGCGTGGTCCTGGCTGCACAACGATGGAAATCGGGATGTGCCAGGGGAGGAGAAGCTTTTGGGGGGAAGAGGCAGCTTGGGATGCAGAGCAGGCAGTGGGGAGCATCCCAGTGACACAGAGCTGGACCATCCCTCTCGTCAGGTTCAGGCTCCCTCCAGGGACCGGTTTGTTCCTCGTGTGGTCCCAATGGAATTTGTGCTTGGGAGAACACGGAACACTTCACCACAGCCGGGTCGGTTTCCCAGCCCAGCCTGTCCCCAAATGCCACCTCCCTCTTGTTCTCCCTGCACCCAGCCACCACCATCCCGAGCCACGGCCACACATCCCAGACGGATGCACGGAGCCAGCCACACTCAGCTCCTTCCCACGCATTTTCAGAGCTGCTCTGCTGGAGTTTCCCGAGCTTTATTTAGCTCTGCCAGGCTGCTTTTGTGGAGTTGAGTAATTGCTGTTTGTTTATCGTGGATTGGGTGTCGATAGCTGGGTCACACCCCGCGTGCTCCCGCTCCAAAGGAGCCGTCTGATCCATTCAATTAAAATTTCTCCTGATGCTTTAATCGTTTCAGGAATTTCTCCTTCTGAGGGAGGTCTCTTGTTCCTTTAGGAGTGCAGACCTGCGAAGGAGGTGGATGGGGCTCAGGCCACGCCACCAAAATCAGCAAAACTCAGTCCTCCACCCCTGATCTTGTTGGCCCTTGAGGAAGTGACTGTGGGGAACTGGGTGGTGGTGCTGGGTCCATGGCTGGACTTGATGATTTCAGAGCTCTTTATATGATTCCAGGATTCTATGATTCTGCACAGTCCCATCCAGTCCAGCCTGGAAACCCCTGGATCCCCTCAAAGGTTGGACTTGATGATCTTTGAGGTCTTTTTCAACCAAAATGATTCTGTAATATTCTGTAATATTCCCACCCTGGAGGAATTCAAGCAAACCCTGCTGGTGATAGGAAAAGCAAAGAGTGCTTCAGCAGAGCCAGCACTCGGAGATGGGAAAAGCCCTTTCCTCAAGGCAGCTCACCCGACACCACCCCGACATTGCCTGCTCCACGGCCGGAGCCAACAATAACTCCATCGGATAAACCTCAGCTCCTGATGGCTAAAGCAGCATCTGAGCTGAGCTTGGGAAGTGGCGAAATGAGGGATGAGTCCATCAGGGACCAGGTTTGGAAAAAAGAGAAGGAAAACTCATTCTGCAGCCATTCGGTGGAGGGAGCAGCTGTCCCTGCGCGCCGAGGCAGCCGAGCACCAGCTCCACTCGCTGGCACATCCCGCCTGCTCCAGTCACTCATTCCAGCCTTTCCCACTGACAAGGCTGTGGAACAGATTGCTGTCACCAGCTCGAAGCTGAATGCGGGGGGAGTCATGCGGGGAGCAGGTTGGGAAAGAAAAAGCCATCAAAAAATCCGTGTAAACCAAAAAAAGCCTTTCCCTCAGCCAGGGCCCGGCGGACGGGCTCTGGGTGCGGGTGGGCTCTGGCTCTGGGTGGGCTCTGGGCGCGGGTGGGCTCTGGGTGCAGATGGGATCTGGGTGCAGATGGGATCTGGGTGCAGGTGAGCTCTGGGTGCAGGTGAGCTCTGGGTGCGGGTGGGATCTGGGTGTGGGTGGGCTCCGGGTGTGGGTGATCTCTGGGTGTGGGTGATCTCTGGGTGTGGGTGGGCTCTGGGTGTGGGTGATCTCTGGGTGTGGGTGATCTCTGGGTGTGGGTGGGCTCTGGGTGCGGGTGGGCTCTGGGTGTGGGTGATCTCTGGGTGTGGGTGATCTCTGGGTGTGGGTGGGCTCTGGGTGTGGGTGAGCTCTGGGTGTGGGTGGGCTCTGGGTGTGGATGGTCTCCGGGTGTGGGTGAGCTCTGGGTGTGGGTGAGCTCTGGGTGTGGGTGGGCTCTGGGTGTGGGTGGGCTCTGGGTGTGGGTGAGCTCTGGGTGTGGGTGGGCTCTGGGTGTGGGTGGGCTCTGGGTGTGGGTGATCTCTGGGTGCGGGTGGGCTCAGGGTGAGGGTGGGCTCAGGGTGCCAGTGTGTGGAGGGCACGGGCAGGATGGGGAGCAGATGGATGCTGAGCAGAGGCTCCAGCAGGGCCGATGGGTGCCTGGCAGAGTCTCCCAGCACCAGCCTGGCTGAGCAGAAGCCAAAGCTTTGCCAGCCCAAGTTCGGGTCCCGCTGGGCAGCTGTGACACCTCCCCTTGTGCCCACACAGAGGGACCAGATCCCAGCGGGGCAGCAGCGGGACAAGGCAGGAACTGCCTGTATCCATGTGAGGAGCACAGGGAAAACCATGACCACCATGACTGTGACCACCATGACCATGACCATGACTATGTCCAAGACCATGTCCACATCCACATTGGCCATGTCCACCACAGCCACCACCATGACCACCACGACCACCACCACGCCATGCAGAGCCCAGCTGCACTGAGATCCAACTTCTACCAGCTAGGAACTTAACTAGGTCCATTAATTAAGCTCATTGTGCCGCCTCCTCATCAGGCCGTCATGGGGGATGTTGGGGGGACTGTGGGGCAGGACCCCATCCCTCAGCTTCCAGGAGTGCTGCGGAACCTCCCCGGTCCCAGCAGTGCCCCAGGCAGCTCAGGATGAGGGACTCTTGTGAAGGACCCTTCCCAAATCCCTAGAAGGGGATGCTCCATGCTCATCCCAGTCCCTGCAGCTCATCCACGTGGTTCTTGTATCCATTTATCCCAGGAAAACCAGGCCCAGCACCTTGACTTCCCCCACACTGCCCGGTTCCTACATGACAGCCTGGGTTTTGTTCACACTCAGACTACTTCGCTCTTTTTTCTCTCTGAAATCTGGGCCATTTATTTGAAATAAACCCAGTGATTTAACATGGGAACAAAATCCCAACCCCTGTGGCATCGAGTTTCAAAACATTTGGGTTATTTGAACATTTCTGTCACTTCCAGCAGGGTAGGAACTGCTGGAATTTAACTCACACTCACAAATGGGTTTATTTCTCTCGTTGTGTGTTTCCGGGTAAATTTGGTATTGGGGAAATAAAACCTGTCAAGCTTGATCTGACACTCTCCAATCCCAAAATTCCTCTGGGGTTGGCTGGGTGGGCACGCACCACGTCCACAGGGAGAGGAGGACTCCGGCTGCAATCCTGGGCTGGTGGTAGCATCTCTGCTCCCAGCTGGCACAGCTCAGCATTCCTGGGATGAGGGTGCCAGGATGACCAACCCCACGGCACAGCCGGCAGCCCAATGCCCTCATTCCAGGGAAGCTGTGAGTGTTTATCTCCTGTGGCACCTTCCCTCGGAGGTAGCTTTAATGCAACACCGTGTTCAGATTTGGGATTGATGGAAAGGTCAGCTGGATCAGTGGTGATTAGCTGGAAAGGACCTACAGAGCCCGTTGTTTGCTCTGGATTAATGATCCGGCTGCTGAGCCAAGATTCCCTTGAACCACTTGAGGAATGAAAGGACAAACAGCCGGCGCTGGGATTAGAGCTGGAATCCCGACACCTGCCGGAATCCCGACACCTGCGGGAAGGCAGCGGTGCCAGGCTGGCCTGTGGTGGGGTGGCTGGGATCCATCTGCCAGCGGGAAAAGAGGGAAGAGGGAGCAAAGGGGAGCTGAGCACAGGAAGGAAAAGTGGGAACAAGGCCCAACAAAACCCTGCTGCTGGAGGGGAGGCAGCGATGGGATTGGGAATTCTGTCATTCCTCTGGAGAGGTGAAACACCTCCCAGGGGTGATTTTAATGTGGAGCATCTGAGGAACAGCTTAAGTGGCCTCAAGCTGCACAGGAGGAGGTTTAGGTTGGCTTTGGGAACCTTTTCTCCACAGAAAGTGTTGCAAAGCTTTGGACCAGGCTGCCCAGGGCAGTGGTGGGATCACCAGCCCTGGAAGTGTCAAAAACTCCAGGGATGCGGCGCTGGAGGACGCGGGTTAGTGATGACCATGTGCTGCTGGGGCCATGGTTGAACTTGATGATCTTAAAGATCTTTTCCAACATGAGTGATTCCATGAATCTATAAATCCACTTTCCCAGGCTTGTGGCTGACACCCATCCCTTGCGCTGGACATGGAGCTGGACGTGGGATTTGGGATGGACAGGGACATCCTGGGGTCCTGCAGGGCTGAGCTCCCAGGGCAGTCCCAGCTTCATTCCTTAAACCCAGTGGGGGTGCAGGGGCTGCCTGGCTGGGTTTGAACAATTCCCAGGCAGCCCCATCCTCCTGGAGCTCAGGGATAGGAGATCAGTAATTCATCCTGAGCACAGGCTGAGGATTCTCCCAAACCCACCAGTGGGATTTCAGCTGTCACCCAAACATCAGCTGTGACATCTTCCCACCTCTCCTTTCAGATTTCCTTCAAAAGCTTCATTTAGATCGAAAATGATATTTTCAGCATGTTAATTAAGTCCTAATTGCTGATTAGAAACATATTTACTGAGGCCTACCAGCTATGGAACAAGTGACGTCTTACTACTCCCTCCTTCCTGGGATTCAGACCTGCAGAGAGGCTGCTCCAGTGAGGAACTGGCGTGTGGCTGATGTGCAGGCAGCAGGCACGGAGGAGCCGCTCTCCCAAATGGGAGCAGACAGCTCGTTATGTTAATGAGATGCCGGCTGATGATGAGGAACACATTGATAAGGTTTGGGACTGATAGGGATCTCCTGTGCTCAGTAGCTGTGAAACCTCAATCAATGTGTTTCTCATCAGCAGCCGCCATCCCCTGCACATAAATAACATTCCCGACGTGGAGAAGAGCCGCGCTTCCCAGAAGTTAATAAGGAATCCCAGCTCCCCACCTCCCGTTCCCGGCCCTGCCGCAGCGGGAACCCCAGGATGGGGCTTTGCTGCTCTCCCGCCGCCCACGTTGGTTCTCCGGAGCCCCCACGGAGACCTGGGCCTGCTCCAGGGGCGTCCAGAGGAGAGCTCTGGGCCACTTGGGTTCCCTGAGTTCTGTACTCCATGAACCCTAAGTGGTTGTTTCGAGGTCTGAGCGCCCCAAGGCTCTCAGGACAGTCTGGCTGGAGGATGTCCCTCTCTCCTGACTTCCAGCAGTGCCTATGCAAGGTTTTCCATGCTGGAGAAGCCAGGGTGCCTGGGTGGCTGAGGGATGGGGAACTGGTGGCTCTTCCACCTCTCAAGCTGTTCTCTGCCACTCGGTGTCCTCAGCCTGGACAGGCACTGATTTCTCCTGGAAATCCCTCATCTTCCCTCACCAGTTTTCCAAACTTCAAAGCCTCCCATCTGCCTCCATTACCATCAATCCCCCACCTTTCCTGCCAGCTGTTTCCTCTCCCTGGGGGTTTCTGCTCACCTCTGACCATCATCAAAAACATGTATAAATAGATGGACATTTGACCAAAATTACTGCCTTAAGAAAGAGCAGCTTTTTGGCTGATTCATAAATTTTGATTAAAGAATTTCCTGGTTTCATTCTCACTCCTCCACCTGGTTCTTCCTCAGCAGCCTCGGGGCCGTCAGCCTTTCCCCACAAACAAAGATTCCCCTTCGTTAACGAGAAACCTCATTTAGCCTCATCAAATGCTGCTTCAGCACAGCAGTTAGATCTTTAGGCAATGCTACCTCTCTGCCAGAATTTCATTCCCAAAAATAAAAGAGTTCAGAGGCAAATTTCTTCCCTGGGAGAAACACTCTGCTCTGTGACGGGTCTGTGCTTGAGGGGACGGGGACAGGGAACAAGGGGGAGGCCGATGCCAAGGGACAGGCAGAGGAGGAGCAGATGAGGATGAAGTCAGGAAGAAAGAAGAGACCAAAAAAGCCCTTTTTTTTTTTGGAAAAAAGGAAATCAAGAAGGCTGAGAGCAGAGCGGGTGACACAGGGTGCTCAGCCCACACCTCGTGAATGCCACAGAGAGGCAGGCAGGGAATTGCTTTATTATTATTTTTGCTTTCAGCTTTCTTCCCTCCTTTTATCTTTGATTGTGAAACAAGCTGATTTTAATTAAAAAGCCTTCCAATTAATGCTGCCCTGGAGTTTTCATTTCCTGGGCTTCGGTAATTTGCCAGCCCAGGTTCGGGAGGTTTTGTGTTCCTTTTGGGGAAATAAATAACAACAAGCAGGATGAGTCGGGAGGAGGAGCAGGATGAGCTGGGAAGGGTGGCTGAGGGGGGGAGAGGGGTGGCTGTGCCCGGGGGGGGACCCTTGTCCCTGTTTAGGGCACCTTTGTCCCTGTTTAGGGGACCCTTGTCCCTGCTGGGGGACGGGGGAGGGGCAGGGGGCTGCACGGGGCGATCCCTCCCTGCTCGGGCTGAGGTCACAGCCACACCTGGCACCAGCCATCCTCGCTGGGCTTTGCAGGCACAAAAAGGGCAGAGATTTCCCAATGACTCCATCAGAACATGCCCACTGTCCATTGATTCCCCACTGCCTGCTCAGGAGAGAGAAGCAGCAGGAATTGTCCAGGTTTTGGGGTTCCAGCCCTTCCCTGGAACATCCGTCATCCCCTCTTTGCTGACCAATGACCCCCGGGCAGCAGTGGGGGTGAGTTCTCCTCTTCCCTGGGATGAAGCAGCAGGAATCATCCAGGATTTGGGGCTCCAGCCTGTCCCCTCGTCCAACTACCATCCCCTCTTTGCCGACCAGGGACCCCTGAGCAAGAGCAGGGTGAGTTCTCCTCTTCCCCGGAGCTTCCCCGGAGCTCCCGGAGCCGCAGAGGGGGAGGGAGCCCGGACTGAGCTCCTGGGACACAGGCAGAGCGGCCGGAGGGGACGCGGGACCCCCGGACCCCTCGGGCACATCCCTATCTCTCACACACACGCCCACAGCTGCACGTGGACAAAGCCCCAGGAAAAGAAAAGGGAAAGAAGCTTGTGGAAAGCCTTTATTATCCTCAATCCCATCTATTGTTAATGGGATCGTGAGCAGGGAGTGTTTGGAGAATTCATTTGTGATAAATATTTATACCCCGTGTTTTTGGGCTGTTATCTGCAGAGTGCGCCTGTTTGATCTGGTGTCGGGCTTTCTTTAGGTCATTTACATCCCCTTTCGGAGCGGCGCTTGTCCGATAGCAGCTATCACATAATTAAGTTTCTTTTGCTTATCCCTAATCCTGTCAAACCACCTACTTATCTCTAATTTCCCGTCCATTACCCTCCCTGCGGGATCTTAGATCTCTAACGCAGGACAGGGACGGCTCCGAGGGCACCGCCGGAGCCCCCAGCCCGGGCTGGCAGCTCCCAAACGACCTGTGACGAGCCCTGCTGGGGACATTTCTCACGCTGGGGACAAGCCACGGGCTGAGCCGCAAAGCTGGAGAGCCCGGGGCTGTGCTGGGCAGCGATTTTGGGATCACTTAAAAACAAAAGGCTGCAGCAAAGCCACGGGTTTTTGAAATCCTTCCTTGGTTTTATGGCTCTCCTGCCGGGCCTGGGACGGGGCACACCTTGACATTAACGGGGCCGTCCCGGCTGGAAATCTGAGCCCCTGGAGTGTCGCTCCGCAGGCAGCTCCCCATAAATGCCTGTAGGACACGGGTCAGGGGACAGGAGCTGACACAGCAGAGCCAGGCAGGGCTCGGCTCGGCCCCAAGAAGGATTAAACCTGATCTGAGTGACAGAGATTCACGCAAGGGGGCCTGCGTGAAGAATTTATGTTCTGTGCCCATCAGGATGACAAAACCCGGCTGGTCCCAGCCTGCTGAAAATGGCCACTTTTTATCCACCTTTTATCCCTCAGAAATCTGCCGAACGACTCCCATGGGCGCTCTCAGAGGGCACAGCTCCTCCGTGGCCTCCGCGCAGACAAGTCACTGTCCCACGGGACCAACACTTGGCAGGGCTGAGACCGAGCCCTTCCCCTGGCCCTGCCTAAAATCCACCGCTTCCTGCCGGCCTTTTTCCCAGCTATTTATAGAGCAGGGCTGACCAGGTGCCCCTGCAAGGAGCTTTCCCCTGGGAAAGAGCCGCCTCCGTGCCTTGCCAAGGCCTTGGTGGGACAAACGCTGCCCCAGTTCTCCCAGTGCCACAGTGCAGCCCTGCCCGGCAGTGCAGCACTGCCCACCCTGTACTGCCCACTCCAGCACTGCCCACTCCAGCACTGCCCACCCTGTACTGTCCACCCTGTCCTGCCCACCCTGTACTGCCCACTCCAGCACTGCCCACTCCAGCACTGCCCACCCTGTACTGCCCACCCTGTACTGCCCACTCCAGCACTGCCCACTCCAGCACTGCCCACCCTGTACTGCCCACCCTGTACTGCCCACTCCAGCACTGCCCACTCCAGCACTGCCCACCCTGTTCTGCCCACCCTGTACTGCCCACCCTGTACTGCCCACTCTGTACTGCCCACTCCAGCACTGCCCACTCCAGCACTGCCCACTCTGTCCTGCCTACCCCAGCCCACCACAGCCTTCACACCCTTCCAAACCCGCCCCAGGGACTGGTCCCAGTCCAAACCCCGAGGCAGAGGTGAGGGCAGGGCAGCTCCCGCCAGGTTTTTACCAGGATTTTCGGTGATGAGATGTCGCTCAATGTGTCCGAGCCTTCGGCACTTCCCGAACCTGGTGAGAATCGTCCCCACCCGGTGGCAGGGACAGAAGTCACCAGCACGTGAGGGCAGCCACGTCCCTGCCTGGTCACCCATGGAAAGGATCCGGGGTGCTCACTTTTAGGGAGCCACTCCCTTCCCCTCCTCTCTCCTCTCTCCTCTCTCCTCTCTCCTCTCTCCTCTCTCCTCTCTCCTCTCTCCTCTCTCCTCTCTCCTCTCTCCTCTCTCCTCTCTCCTCTCTCCTCTCTCCTCTCTCCTCTCTCCAACTCCCCCGGCAGCCTCATCTCCCTCCTCTGGCAAATGCATCCTGAGAGCCGGCCACAAGTGGGAGTGTCCAGGGCCAGGTTGGACGGGGCTTGGAGCAACCTGGGCTAGTGGAAGGTGTCCCTGCCCATGGCAGGGGTGGAATGGGATGAGCTTTAAGGTCCCTCCCAGCACAAACCATTCCAGGAATAAAAGCAGATTTCTCACCATGAGCGGCAACTCTCCTCGACACCTTTAGTGTCCTGCACCTCCCCAGGCACAAGGGCTGCTCCCGTGGCAGGGATGGCACAGGTCGCTTGTCCCACCGCACCCAGATCCAAAGGAATTGCTCCCAGGGACACTTACAGCACCCCCATGAAGCCAGGAACGGGTCTGCCAGGATCTCTGGGAGGGATGCAGCCGCCTCAGCTCCAGTCCCAGCTGCACCAGCCAGGGGCCGAATTTGGCCTCGTGGGAGAAGCTGCGGGTGTCTGGATGCAGACTGGGATTAGGAGGGGTTCGTGCTGAGGCTGTACCTGGCCACTGCTCCCCAGAGCTGTCAATCCTTTCAGCAGCACTAAAATTCAATTAGTTAAAACAACAACAACAACCGGGGCCCCAGACAGTTTGTGCCTCACACATTTGATCCCTTTTATTGCTCAGCCCTGCTCTGAACCCCGCCAGCAACATCCGAGCTGACTCCCACCAGTTCCCTGGTTTATTCTACCAGGATTAACTCAACCCTACAGTCTCCAGCTGTTTTGTGGTCGGGCCTGGATACATCTTTATATTCCAGCTCCATTATTAAGTGGACTGTGGCCAAATTGACAGAGCTGCTTCAGGGAGGACAAGGCCACTGAGGTCAATGACGGTCCTGCCAGCTGGAGGGACACCGGGGACTCGTGATTTGCTCGCAAAGCTCTGGCCTGTTGTCTTAGCCTCACTTGATGTCCCTGAGGGGGCTCCTGTGAAAGGCCTGGCTCCAGCAGGAATGTTTGATTTCTTGGCAGGGAGATGTAACAATCTGTCCCGGAGAATTGCAGGAAGATTTTGTGTTCAGAGTTGTCCATCACATCCCTTCATCTCCGATGTGCAGCCGCCCTTCAGCCCTCCCAAATGGAACCTCCCCCAGGCGCTGGCAGCCCCTGCAACCTCCTGCCACCGTACAGGGGCTAAATATGGAGCCACATCCTTCAGCTGGTGGGAATCTCCCTGCAGGGAGCAAGGAATTGGGGAGGCCTCAAAGGGAACCCAGCTCTGCCCTCCTGGGTCACCAGAGGTGTGATGGCACCTGCTGCGCTGGGGGCTGGTGATGTGGTGCCATGGATATGACGTCATATGATGTGATAAGATGCAGTAAGATGTGATACTCACCATCAGCCATGCTGGTGTGGCCAGCCAGGGGTGCTCCAGGAGCGTGACCCTGGCAGGACAGCCAGGGCCTGGCTGGAACAGGGTTTTCCTCAAGCCAACTGGGATGAGTCAGGAGGAGAGCTCCTTAAATAAACACGGGTTTGCTCCCAGGTTAACACACCCTTTGTGCTGGTAATGAAGAGCAGCAGAAGGGTCATGCAAAGAAAGGGATGAAAACTCCATCCATTATTTCTTTGGAAGACTGTGTGATTTATGGACCTCCCCTGCACATCAGGGGCTGTGTGGGGCTCGGGCTGTCCTCGGGAACCAGCAGCATCCAGGCTCATTGTCCACATGAGTGAGGGATAACGAGGTCACCCTTTGCTGCTGGAGGGTGGGAGGAGGTTCCCAGCCTGGCACTGCCTGGGTGGCAGCAGCTGGACTCCCCTGGCAGCCTGAGGAGCTGCCTGAAATTGGGAATCCCAGAAGAGGTTGGGCTGGAAAACCATCTCGTTCCAACCCTTTGCCATGGGCAGGGACACCTTCCACTAGCCCAGGGTGCTCCAAGCCCTGTCCAACCTGGCCCTGGACACTTCCAGGTATCCAGGGGCAGCCACAGCTTCTCTGGACACCCTGTGCCAGGGCCCAACCACCCACACAGAGAATAATTCCTTCCCAATATCCCATCTAACCCTGCCCTCTGGCAGTGGGAAGCCATTCCCTGTGTCCTGTCACTCCTTGTCCCAAGTCCCTCTCCAGCTGTTCTGGAGCCCCTTCAGACACTGGAAGGGGCTCTGAGGTCTCCCTGGAGCCTTCCCTTCTCCAGGTGAAGCCCCCCAATCCCCTCACATCTCATCCAAGTGCACTTTCTCTTCCCTGTGTGACACATCCTGGTGTCCCCTGCTCTGTCCCACAGCTGCTGCTCTCCCGGTGCAGCGTGCAGGCAGCTCCGATGGCTTTTCCCGGCAGCAGCCAGGGCTGGAGCGCCTTTACCTCAGGACCTCTGCAAAGCTGCTTCTCCTCAGTCCAATAACACCGCTTCCATGTGTGACTCATACTTCTCCCCCTGCCTTGGTCTTCCAGTTTTCCTAATTACTGTGAGCTCTGTGACTGGGAGCGTGGAATGTTCCAGCGCTGTGTGTGTGATTCACCTAACGGGGAGCGCTCCCAGCCAAAAGGGACTCGGAGATTTTCTGGCATCAGCCTGTGACCTGGAGAGCTGCCAGAAAATCTCACCAAGGTCATTTCTTCCTTTTCCTTCTTCCTTGGGCTCCTTTCTTTCCCTCAGCCCCTCTGCTCCCTCCTCTCTTTCCTCCCAACAAGGCTCAGCAGCACCTTTTTATTACTCATCAACATTTTTGCTATAAAACCTCCCTGAAACCCCGACCCTGCTGCAGCTCCAGCCCTGCCAGAGTGTGGTCCCTGGGAGCCACCCCCATCTGGGGCCACTGGCACGACAGGGGCTTCAGCTGGGACACACCGACCTTCCCTGGATCACACCAATCTTTCCTGGGACACAGTCAGATATTTCTGTGTGATTTAGGAACATCATTTCCAAAGGGATTCATGGACGGAGTTGGAAACTCCAGTAAAAGCTCTGTGTGTGTGTGTCCGTCCATCCATGAGTCCATCCAGCCCCAGCTCCCGCTTCCAGAGGGAAGGGGGCACCCCCGGCTGGGATCCTGCCCCCATTTACCCCCTTATTCCTGTGCCTGGCCCAGGCAGTGGTGGCACTGGTGGGAATGGAGAGGGAAGGAGCGCGTGCAGGAGCAGCCAGAGGGCTCTTGATGTGCGTGGAAATTATCCAGTGTCCCACAAATTTCTCCGGAAGCAGGAGCCTCAGCACTGGAGTTGTTATCAGCTGTACCAGGTTAGGGCTAGGCTCAACAGCCAGAGGGGAGGCAGCAGGGAGAGCAGGACGCAGCCTCGGCAAAGCCGGGTGGCAGCCCCACGGATGGCGTGTCCCGCAGGAACGTCCCTCCTCTGCCAGTGTCCCCTCTGAGCACAGGGCGGGATACTCCGACCCCTTCTCTGTGTTCACGAAAGTCCCCAAAGCACCAGGCAGCCAGGAGGGAGGAGCCACCGGGGCGCCTCGTGGTGTCACCCTCCCACTGACGGTGTCACACTCCGTGTCCCGGTGTCACCCTCCCACTGACAGTGTCACACTCCGTGTCCCGGTGTCACGCTGCCCCTCCCGGTGTCACACTGCCACTCCCACGGTGACTGCAGCCCTCCCACCCCCGTCCTGCACAGAGTGCTTGAGGGTGTAGGCAGGGATGAGGAGGCACCGTCCAGCAGAATCCTCACTCCAGAGGTGGCACAGGCACCAACCCCACCCCAGAAATCCCTTCAGATGCCAGTGCTGACCGTCCCCATTCCCAGCCCTCTCCTGCTGTCCCCTTGCCTTGCACACAGGCGATGCTCTCCTGGTGCTCCAGCAGCCTTCTCCTTGTTCCTGCTGAAACCTGGGGTTCGTTGGCCTGGTGGCCCTGGCAGGACACTGAGGAGCAGGATGGGCCATGCCAGAGGTCACAGAAGGTGGGACACCCCCGTGGCTTTACAGAGGCTGCACAGGCTGGTGTGAAGCTTTTCCATCCCAACCAGGCATCCTGGGCCAGGCTGTGATTGAGCTCATAGCCCTCAGACTTTCCCTCCCAAGGCAGCCGGGCATCGTCCCCTCCCTGTGTCCTGAGGGGCTGAGGTGACAACTCTTTGTCCTGCAGGGCTCAGGTGACAATTCTGCAGTGTTTGGCACAGGGACATGCTCAGCCAAGCGGTGAGTGCTGAGGGTAGGGAAGTGCACACGGTGTGAGCACGGGGGATGCTTTGGAACACGTCCCTGAGCAGCATTTTCCTGAATTCCTCATCCATGAGATCACAGATCAAGGCAGAGCTGGAAGCAGTGGCCAGATCCCTCTTTCACAGCCCTCGAACAAATTCCCTAAAAGCTTCCCCTGTGTGTGCACAGATTAAGTCGTTAATGAATATTTTTGCTAAGCATCAGAAATCTGGCTGGCGTTGGAGCTCGGCTCAGCCAAGACCTTGGAGATTTGGCTGGAAGGATTCAGCAGCAACCAGCAACAGACATGGGGCCTCTGGAGCTGGGGAGACCCTGGATCATCCTGCCACTGCTCCGGGGTCGCTGGGTGGTTGTCCCTTGGCTGTCCTGGCAGGAGCGTGCCAGGGAGGGCTCACAGCTAGGGCTGGGTCCTCCAGGGAAAAGGGGAGAACCTGCAGGGATGCTCAGCCCAAGGGCAGACACCAGACAGGCTCCCGCACGGAGAAATGAAGGATCTAAGTCACCGCACACCTGGCAGGAGATCCCAAGGCAGCGCTGTGATGCGGAGCTGTGACACATCCGTGGTGCTCCAGCTCCGCCTGTGCCACACAGTGCCAGAGCCACTGGAGAGTGGCACTTCCCCAGGTGACCTCCCCGCACCTCGGACACAGCCCTCGCTCCTCCCCGCCCGCTGCTCTGCCCTGTGTCCCGAGCAGCCATTCCAGCAGCTCCACGGCTGCTCTGGGATGGCAGGGACAGGCTGGAATGTTGGGATGGCACAGGTTGGACTGTCTGGAAAAGAAGGGGCCTGCAAAGAAGGAAAAGTAAAGAGAATAAAACAGCCTTGGTAGGACAGGGAGCTGCTCCAGCTCACATTTTCCAGGCACGATCTCAGGCAGTTTCACGGATGTTAATTAAGACTTCTGCCCTTCCCGGGGGATGCACTGAGGTACTACAAATAATGGTATTACCAGGAGCATCGGTACAGATAAATTAATTAGGGGCAATATTTGAGAGAAGGGAAGCTGTTGGGATATGGAGTGGGAGGCGGTGGATGAACCTGCTCATCCACACCACGGCACAGTTCAGCCAGGCCACTGTGGACTTCTGTGGACTTATCCTGACTTATCCTGCCTCAGAACCAAAGCCTGCCTTACCCAGAGCCAAGCAGCTGCTCCGTGGAAAAGCTGGAAGTAAAACCCAGCTTCTGCAGCTGCAGGGAGGGGAGGGTACCCCGATGCCACTGCCCTGGGCACAGACCCTACGGACCCTGCTGAGCCTGAGGGATCCCTGCTGGCTCTGGGCAAAGGAGCAGCAGCTCTGCTGGAGGTTCCAGGCTGGTGTTTTATGAACTGAGTGGTTTCAGCCTCTGCAGGGGGGAGGATGTGGCCACACTGACCATGAACGGTCCGGCAGTGGTCGCATTCACGGCTATTTTGGGAGAGAACTGTGTCCAAAAAGAGCCACCAAGGACAGCGGGGAGAAAAGCACAGCCCTGAGCTGTGCTGCAGTTGAAGGTTGGATATGATCTGCTCTGATTTCCTGCGATTCTCTCCGTGTGGATCCCAGGCCAACAGCAGCGGCCGGAGCACCGAACAATGGCCGGAGCGCCCGTCCCGCCAGCCCTGAGCCCTATCAGATCCTGGGAGGACACCGGGGCCTGGCCGGGCTCCTGCCGCTCCCAGATAGGGCCCTGCATTGTCTGCAGAGTTTATTTCCATCCACTCTTGGCAGCCAAGGGCCTCGGGACGTTGGGTGAGGCAGCTCCTGTTGTGTTGGACTTCCATGTCCCTTCCTGCTCTTCCTTCTAAACAAAGCTGTTATCAGTGCCCTGATCTCACTGGGGGACAGGGCGAGGGACACTGTGGGATGCTGCCTGCAGAGCCCTTCCCAGCCCCCTCGGCCACTCCATCCATCACCTGATGCCGGGATGAGGCCTTTGTCCATCACCTGGGAGTCGTGACAGAGCCCCTCTGTCCATCCCCTGGACACAGTGACAGTGCCCCTCTGTCCATCCCCTGGACACAATGACAGGACCCCTCTGTCCATCCCCTGGACACAATGACAGTGCCCCTCTGTCCATCCCCTGGACACAATGACAGGGCCCCTCCGTCCATCCCCTGGACACAATGACAGAGCCCCTCCGTCCATCCCCTGGACACAATGACAGAGCCCCTCCACTCGTCCTCAGGGCACTGTGACAGGTGGAGGCCACTTGGCTGAATTCTCCAGAAAGATCAAAAGGAACAAAACAATTCCAGCATAACAAAGTCCTGGCTATGACTGGACAGACAACAGACCGTGGTCTGCACGGATCTGGGAGGTGGGGAAGGCGGAAAGGAATATGGGTCTCCAGCCACCAGAGCAGGGCTGGAATGCTCTGGCTGAGGGCACCTGGAGGACACTGAGCAGAAGAAAATTTAACGGGAGCCCTGGGTCACCTCTCCAGCAGGTCGGCTGCTCCAGGCAGGAGCAGCATCGCTGGAGGGATGTGAGAACAGTCTTGGACAGAGCCCAAGGACAGAGCCTTTCCAGACCCCTGATCCAGCATCAGAGCATGAGCTAAATACCACTCGGAGCAGGGACGCTTTCAGGAATGTGCTCCTGCACTGGGAATTGGTGCCGGCAGCTCCCGGGAGCGAGGTGCTCGTTATCCAGAGCAGGCACCCAGACCCGGCCGGAGAGCACAGACCATCCCACTTTTCCATCCGAAACCCCCTCGGATGGTCTGGCTCATCTGGAGCTGCTGTTTTGTTCATCACTGCTGTTCCAGCGCGTTCCCAGAGCTCAGCCCGCACTAATTACAGCCGGAGAGGCAGGGATGGGAGCGCGGAGCGGCTGCCTGAATGCTGGGAGTCAGGGAATGCTCCCTGCCAAGGCTCCACATGTGCTTTTGTACTCACTCATTGTTTGGCTGCGTTGGCTTTTCCCAAGGAGTTGAGCAGATGGATGGGAGCACTCCTTGGATGTGCCCATGAGCACACAGAGCCCTGGAGTTCCACTCGGGACGGGAGCTCTTGGGAGAAGCAGAGGCTGGAGGCTCTTGCTCTACCAGCGAGGAATGGGGAGGGAATGGGATGCAGAACAGCCAAGTGGGAGACTGGTGGTCTCTGCCTGATGCAAGGCACAAAGTCCAGGAAATCCAAAGGTATGTCCTGGTTGGAATAAATCCCGATGCGTCTGGAGAGAAGCTGCAGCAGTGTCCTGGGAATTCGCTTTGCACAGGAGTCTCTTGTGCTCCAGAGTAACATCATCAGCGAGGCACAGGATGGGCTTCAGTACCTCCAGAGCTTCTGGATGTGGCTCATCCAGCCTCAGTCCCCCTTCCTGGTGCCCTCCTCCTGCAGGAGCATCCCTGGATTCCCTGAGCTGCTGGAATGCCAATCTCCCCCAGGTGCAGAGATGCCTGAGCCACGCTGACAGCCCCTGAGCCTCAGCCCACGCTCATGGGGCAGCTTGGCCTCTCCTCTGGAGTGCCCACACAGCTCTGTGAGGGATCCCGGTGTCCCCTCCTCCTGGGAGGTGACATTCCAGGTCACAGGGCTCTTATCTCCGTGCTAGTGGTGGGTGGGAAGGGATTGTGTCACCAGCTCCCCCAGACACAGGTGAAGTGAGGGAGAAGAGGCCCATGACATGCTGGGAGCTCCAGAAAATGTCACCCCCAGGTGACCTTTTGGGTACCTGCTCTGTGAAAGCCATTGCAGGGCAGTGCCCACCCCTCACACGATCCTGTGGTGCTCCAAGTACCCAGGAAGAGGGAACTGGAGCTACAGGAGATGGAGAAATTTGGGCTGAAAGCAGCTGGAGCAGAACAGCCACCTCAGAGGGGATTTATGTCTGCTTTAATGCGGGAATTCCTGCCTCACAAACCTCTCCTCAGTTCAGGTGGGCACCCGGATGATGGGATGGTTCTGGAGGTTTGTGGGAAGTAGCTGGATACAGGCAGCACTCTCAGGTTATGTTTGTGAGAGCTCTGGAAAACGCTTCAACAGGCTGGAATGAAAAGCCCCATTTTCCTTGGAATGAGGGAGTCCTGGAGTTATCAACACTTCCTTATCACTGTGGTGGCTGCAGGAGCACAGGCACCTCATCATGTGAAGCTCTCCAGGGACAGAACAGCACTTCTTCCCACATTCCATGTCAGTGGAGCTGACTCCCATCATCCCACATGGATTAAACAGGTGGAGAGGGAAGCCAAGGAGCAGATACGGCATCGAGCTCGGGGAGGGGCGGGTGCTCAGCTACGAGTGGGCGTGTGGAATTATCTGCCACCATCCCTGGATTTCTGCCCATCCCATTCCTGCTTTCTCTGGGTAAAGGATTCGGCCATCCAGCGTGCAGAGGTAGCAGAGGGGCAGCTGGAGGGATCCCATCCAAGCTGGAGGGTTTGCTGACAGCAGGTAGGAACCAAGACTCTGGTTTTTCCAAGCTGCTTGGAAAACACTGGCTCTGGCTCGGGCCTGGCTCTGCAGCTCAGCTCAGCTCAGCTCAGCTCAGCTCAGCTCAGCTGATCCAGGCTGGGAGCCTTTTCTTTGCTCTCCTTTGGGAGGACACGTCCAAGAGCCAATCCCTGTTCCCACCTCAGACAGGGAGGTGTGGGGAGAGCAGCCTTTGTTCTGCTCCAGGCAGAGCCAGGAATCCCAGAAATCCCAGGGGAAGGGAGATCTTTCAAAGTTATCCAGACTAATCTTCAAAGATCTGTGCTGGGATGAGCTGCCTGAGCTCTCCCAGAAAAGCCTGGGTGCCAAGTGATACAGCCCGGAAAGAACACCTCTGTAAATGATCCCAAATGCCCCAGTGCATCCCACTTCCAACCACTTCCCAACTCCAACCACTTCCTACTTCTGCCAAGAGCTGCTCAGCCGCTCTCTGCAGAGATTATCCTACACGAACTCAGCCTCCAACCTCTGAACTTCACCACGCGGGACTGCTGGAAATTCACAGGATCCTTTGGGTTGCTTAGCACTGTAGTCCAAAGAAAAGGCCTTGAATTTTCCTTCCGAAAGGCTGGATGCAGTGGGAGAACCCCATGGGGCATCAAATGAGCTCAGAGGAGCCCTGGGCATGACCTGTTTGCCTGTGAGGTTGGATCTGACTCACCCCAAAGGGCACAACTCACTTGGCACACATCTCCCAGCCATCCAGGAAAAGACATGGACAAGCTGGAACGAAATTAGTTTTAGTTTTGGAAAAGTGTAGGGAAAGGCAAAATGCTTGGGAAGGGGCTGAATGAGCCAGCACTCCTCGTGCCCCAGGGGGGAGGGAAGAACGGGACCTGGTGAGCTGCTCCAGCTGCAATTCCTCCCCGTGAATGAAAAAACCAGGAGAAGGCAAATGCCCAGGAATGCGGGATGCAGCCCCAGAGCTGTTTGCAAACAGGATGCTTTTACAGCCTCGCAGGAGGCTGTGCTGGGGCTTTAATCCCCGGCAGTTCATTTGTACCTCCTAACGTTTTACTGCTGCCCCATTACCTCAGGGCCGAGCGGGGCTGGAGCGCGGCTGCGAGAAACTCAGGAAGTTGGGAATTTCGGGGAGACGGAGTGGAGGAGTTCTGTAGATCCTTTCTGTCACCACCGCAGCTTTGGGGAGAACACTCAGAGGCTGGAATGCTTCTCCAAACTCGTCCAACCCCTCAGGCCAGGAAAATTGGGTGGAAATGTAGAGCAGAAGCTCGTTGAAGACTTCATCTCATTCCTGCTTTCAGGAAGGCAAAAAATCCCAACAGATGAGCTGAAAGTGGCCCAAAAAAAGGGTAAAATAGACTCTCCTCGGCTGCCCAAAGATTTGGGGTTTGCAGCTGAGTGCCTCGGGGAGCTCAGAGAGGCTCGCCTCACCTGCAGCTCCTCCCCGTGTCCAGATTCCCAGCCCCCGCTCCAGGGATCCTGCGCAATAACGGAGCCGGCGTCATACTCAGCCAAGCCCCTGGCACGGTCCAGGAGCGACGAGCGGTTCAAATGTCATTAGGAAAGAAATCCCTCTGGGAAGTGTGTCGGGACTGTCACATGAGTCCCACTCATGGCTCATTGACCCCGATGGGGTGAAGGACATCCCTGCTGAGGGCGCAGGAGGAGGGAAACTCCCTTGGAAATGCAAATTTTTGTCTTTTGTTGGAGTAATTGGTGCGATCAGAGCGGGTGGAGTGTGAAGAGCAGCCGGGCAGGAGGATCAGCAATAGTTATTCCAAACAAAACCTTCGGGAAGCCTCATGTCCCAGAGGGGAAAAGTCCTCATCCCAGTGGAGGACACAGAGGTTATCCTTCCGAAAAGGGATGAAATTCAAATTAGTGGGAATTTCCAGAATGTTTATTGATATCCCTAAATGCAGCAGACTCTGCTTATCCCCCTTCCTGCACCTCCCTGGTGAGGATCAGCACAGAGGTAGCATCCTGGAGAGAGGACAACCAGGCTGCCAGGAAAGTGGGAACGGGCTTTGGGTACGGGAATAAACTCTTCTACCGAAAAGAGGCCGTGAGAAGGAAGTATGGAAAAAATCAGAGAGAATGGAGAACGAAAGAAGGAGGGGATAAAACTGGGAATGGAAGGAAGGACAGAGAGGAGGAAAGAAGCAGAGGCAGAAGTGAAGAGAGAGCGAGGGCCAGGCTGAGCCTCTCGCAGGGAGCAGCTCCCCCAGCCCAGCAGCCCTGCTCAGCCATTCCTTCCCCCTTGCCGAGGAGCGGGAATGCCTTTTCCGACCAGCACCATTTTGTTCTGCCCTGGTTTTCCCTCGCCTGCTTTGTTCTTTCCCCTTCCAAGCTCTTGCTGAGGGGAAGTGTTAATTCTTTCCAGGTGCTCGTGTCTCGTCATTCTGCCGTTCCCTGCTCTCCCGCTCCGTGTTCTCCAGGCGGGCTCTGCACCGTCTCCCCCGGGGTAGCACCCTGGGAGCCCTGAAAACAGGCGGCTCTTCCCAATCCTGACAAAATCAGACCTGAGCTGCAGCCTCGGCTTTGCTGCCATTCCTTTGCCACGGACAGTCTGTGTTTAGAGCTGAGGGGACACCAACCACCAGTGGTGACTCCCTTGCCACCATTCCAAAGTGCTCAGAAAATTCCAGTGAGGTAAAGGACAGGATGGGGAAGGCCACCTGCCCCTCCAGGGCCTCCTGTTCTGCACCCGTAGGGAAAGGAAGCCCAATAAAAGAGCACTTAACCAGCTCGGAGCCAGGCAGGAGCTGCCAGCACCTTGGAGCTGAATGTGTTTGCAATTCCTCGGCCTCCTGCCTCGCTCCTACAAACTGCCAGGATCCAAAGGTGAAATCCCCGCAGCTGCTCCCACCGTGGCTGCGGCTCCGTGCAGACATTCCTGGTTCTCGGCACATAAAACAGCTCCGTGTTCCAGGGCAGCAGTGCCACGGCAGGGACACTTTACGATGTGTGAGCCCGGCTCCAGGTCTGGGATGGGGAGAGGGAGCAGAGCCTCCTTCCAAAGCAGGTGAGCCCTTGGCTTTATTCCTCTCTCCAACAGACACCATCCAAAGGAGAGGACGGCTCCCGGCTCCTGCTGCAATCCCAGATAGAAATTCATGTGGGGTCAGGTGCTGTGCAGGAGAAAAAAGCCCCAATGAATTTGGCTGCCAGGACCTTCCCATCCCATCCAAACCCTGGCCCACAGAGTTTCCCAAAGCACCGCTCATCCCAGCCTGAGCCACCTGCTCCCCTTCTCAGGGTCCATTTCCAGCAAAAAAGGGATCACGGGAAGTGTGTCCTGAGCCTGGAGAAGGAAGAACTGGCAGCAAGGGCTGCTCCAGGGCAGCACTGCCCAGCCAGCACCAGCCCCAGGCTGGAAGAGCCACCGGCTCCAAGGGAAGTGCCAGCAGGAACTTTCCCTGGAATGTGAACAGATCCATCTCCCACACACCAGAACTCCCAGGGACCTTGTGGTTTTCCATGATTTGGGGGTTTCAGCAGGTTTTGAAAGCCTGACCTCACTTTGAGATCACATGTGAAGCTCCAGCCATAGCTGCTCACAGCAGCATCCAGGAATTCCGCAGCTGGTGCCTCCCTGGCTGGCTCTGGCACAGCCTCTCCCCCTGCCCCAGGCTCCTGCAACGCCCCTGGCCCCTGGCTGACCATGGCCAGTGCCATTTATTAACTCATTAATTAATTTATAGCAGCAGCACCTGCAGGGAGGTCCCCAGGCATCCAGCTGCTCCCAGCCAGGTCAGCCCACTCAGCTCCTGGCGATCCAGGACATGGAGCTTCCGAGGGCTTTTCCCTCCGGAAACACTTTCCCATCCCTCTTGCACTGATGAACGACAAGGAAGGGACAGGTTTGAATTCCTGGGCTGGGAACAAGAGAGGGAGATGGGGGAACAGTCCAGAGGGTAAGGCATGACCAGGTCTGGTGGTAAATATTGGGATATGGAGGAATGTATATCCTATATTTAGGAATATAGCTGTAAAAATATCCCGAAGTGAGGGCCTGGCTCCCCCTGCTCCTCTTGCCCAGAGTTATTTCACCAGCTGCTGCTTCCCGTTTCCCAGGGCTTCCAAAGGGGCGGTGATGATAAGAGCCATGAGAAGCAGAAATCCCCAGGACAGTCCTGAGGAAAACAGGTTCCTGGAAGCAGCGAGCCAGGCTTCCTTCCCAAGCCTATTTTCCATTTCCTCCCCCTCCTCTGAAATTGTCATAGAGAAATTTTCCCCCCCGTTCAGTGCCCAATCTCTAATTGGGAACGCAGCTCTGGAGCCTATGGAGGTGTTATTTTCAGCACAGGGAATGGAGATATCTCCCAGCAGCTGTCAATCCCGCTGACCTGAGCTTCTGTGCAGCCAGCTTTTTTTTCCCCCTTTTTCCTCTCCGATGTTTTTTCCCACTCCCTTTTTTCCTGCAGCCAAGTTACTGTTTCACTGCTCTCCGCTGGGACTCTGACAAGCGCCGAGCTCCTCGCAGATGACACAGAATAATTGAGATGTCCTTCTGCTGACCTTCAGTGCCTGCCAGCGCTCGCGGCCCTGCTGGGGACGAGGTGACAGCCAAGTGGCACCGTGTGCTCCGTGCCCATGCTAAGGAGGGACACCCCCTTCTGGGGGGGAAGGGAAAAGGGGGAAATACCCCCTGGAATGCAGCAGGAGAGCAGGGAATGCAACCCCGGCAGGAAGGACAGCACCAGGGGCAGCCCCAGTGCCAGGCACAAGCACGGCCACGTGTGTGTCCCCATCCTCCTGTCACACATGTCCATATCTACCTGCCACACCTGTGTCCCCATCCCCCGGGATGTCTGCCTGGCACAATCACAGCCAGGGAGACCCCCCCCAAGGCCATGGGAAGCATCACAAAGATCCCGTTGGTGCAGGTGCTGGACAGGGATGGAGGCAGATGAGCAGGGGATCATACAATCATGGAATGCCAGAACATCCAGAGCTGGAAGAGATCCACAAGGATCCGAGTCCAGCTCCTGGCCCTGCACAGACACCCCAGCAACCCCACCCCGTGCACCCCTGGGAGCGGTGTCCAAACGCTCCTGGAGCTCTGGCAGCCTCGGGGCCGTGTCCATTCCCTGGGGAGCCTGGGCCGTGCCCGACACCCTCTGGAGGAAGAACCTTTCCCTGAGCTCCAGCCTGAGCCTCCCCTGGCACAGCTCCAGCTGTTCCCTGGGTCCTGTCCTTGGTCACACAGAGCAGAGATTGGTGCTGCCCCTCTGCTTCAGGGATGCTCCAAGGATGGTCCAGGAGGAAGATGGAGGGTTCCCAGTGGGTGGGAGGCATCCACTCCCAGATTGTGCCTCGCCTGGATTTCCGAGGCTGGAGACTGCTGGGATGGGAACACACAGCCCCTGTGCCACGCTGGGAATATCCTGGTGCCTCCTTCCCCGGGCAGGCCCCACTCCTGGTGTTAAAAGTTACCTCAAACCGAGGATGGAGGAATTCTTTCTGCCACATCCACTGTATTTGGATGGGAATCTCCCAGAAACTCGGCATCAGATATTTCCATGGGAGCTGCAGAAAATGAATCCAAGTGCAGGCACAACCCTGGCCATCAGCATTCCCAGCCCGGGAGCTCCTCCACAGGAAGGAAGAGGAGACAGAGGCTGGTTTAGATTACAGAAACATTGAAAGGAGCCGGTGCTGTAAGCAAAGAGGGTTGGTGGTTGTTGTTATCACTGCACCCAGAGATAAGCCAGGAGTGGGGACAGGCCTTCCAAACAAATGCAAGGAGAGCCAGAACCACTCTTGGAGAAGTTTATGGTGGGAATAAACACAGTGGGCAAGGGCAGGAGGCAGGGAGATAAGGCTGGATTGGGAGCAGGGAGCGGCAGTGGGGCAGCTCCACCGCATCCCCACCACAGAGCCAGGGATGGGCTCCCCACCACAGGCTTTATCCTGGGATCCTGCAGCCAAGAGGGAAAAGGGAGGAAGGAGGAAGGGTGTCCATGAGCCCGAGCTCCACATCCAGCCCTGAGGAGAGCTTGGGTTGCCTCTTAAAGTCTCTGCTCAAGTGCCAGCAGATTTCTGAGTGTTCCTTCAAAACAAAATCAGATTCACTGCAGAAGATACTATGATGAAAGGTTTTGACTTTTCCAGGGATTTTTTTTCCCTTAATTTTTTTTCCAGCTCCCCTATTCATCCGATTTGGCACTCAGTCCCTGCTAGGTGTGTTTGTCCCCGCAGCAATTTGTGGGAAATAACATGCTGTCCCCCCTTGCTCCCCAGCCTGGCCATGCCAGCTTCCATCGTGCTGACAATTGATTCCAGGTGGCTTTTCCTCCTTTTCTTTCCCCAGCATATGAAAATGCCTGTACAAAATAAATCTTGGTGACTGAGATGGAGAAACCACCTCTCAGAGCTGTGCTGGCCAGCAGAGCCAAGAGCATTCCCAGGAGTGCTGAGGAGCAGGACAGATTGATGGGAACATTCTGAAACCCATTAGCTCCAAAACAAATTCTGGGAGATTGACAAGTCCTGCTCGGGACTGGGAAAGTCGGATGCTGGAAGCTGGAAATGGAGCACAATGGAAAGACAATTCCAGAAATCCCCCCTGCCTAATCCTGGGGAGCAGGCACAGGAATCCCCAGCAGGGACACCCCGAGTTGGGAACAGTCACAAGTCATTTTAAAAGCTGTGTCACGCCATAACTCCCTGATCCTAAATGCAGGTGCTGGACTTGTGCTGATCCCTAAAACCTGAGGGACAAGGAACACTTTGACCCAGCAATTCCTGGCTCGGGCTCTGCACGAGCGACTTTTAATTCCATTTGTGCTCTGGGGCTGGCCCCGAGATATTCCAAGGAATATCTGTAATGGTTTAAAGGCATTACAAGGTGCTGGAAGTTAAAATGGGAAATGTCTTAATTTTGGCTGGGGACCTTAAAAATACAAGGAAGGGCTTACGTGGGACTCAAGTGTGGAATGGGAAATCTGCTGCCTAAAAAACAGCCAAAAATGGGCTCAGCAGAGGTGGAATGGAACAGCTTTTAGTGGGAAAAGATCCCTTCTTTGTCATTTCAGAGGGAAATGTCAGTGCCACCATGGAAATATCTACAGGAGTTTATAGCAAGGAATTATTTGGCAAATTCTATCAATGGACGTTCAATGGTCGGGACAACGGCTGCAAAGTGCCACTGGAAAAAGGGATGGGAGAGGCACCTGTGTGGGGGGAAACACTGAGATCCAACCTGTTCTCCTGAAATAACAAGGAGAGTAAAGATCCTTCACTTCAGGGACTGCTGGGGCCTGGGAAGTGCGGATTTTCTCCACGGAAAGGGCGGTCAGGCCTTGGCAGGAGCTGCCCAGGGAGGTTTGGAGTGCCCATCCCTGGAGGGGTCCAAGGAGCGCCTGGACGTGGCACTCAGAGCTCTGGGCTGGTGACAAGGTGGGCATCGGGCACAGGCTGGACTGAATGACCTTGGAGGGCTTTTCCAACCTCAGTGATTCTGGGATTCTGGGATTTCACTGCCCTGCGCACCTTGAGAGTCCTTCTGTGTGGTTTCTCCACCTACCCCACCTCCTGCAGAAAGAGAGGACACATCCACAGGGATAGAGGAATTCGTGGAGAGCCCCAGTCCCACTCCTGATGTTCCCAACCCGGTCTGGCCGTGCAGCAAGGAATGGTGATTACCCTGAGCTGACATTTATCCGGAATTTTCTGGCTCACGAGCAGTAAATCAGCCATTGCCGGGAGCATGACCCATCCTGGGAGGAGAGCTGGGAATCTGCTGGGGATTGGGGGAGAAAGGGAAGAAAATGGTCAAATTCCACCCTTTTTGGGGAGTGCAATGGCACCAGCTGGGACCTGGGGTCACCCTGACATGACTCCAGCAGCCCTTCCAGGCTCCCTGGGTCGCAGGAGATGGGAGCAGGAATCCCCCTCCATGCTGAGTCTTTATCAGCACTTAATTAAAACCTGACAAGAAGATTAACACAGAGAGGGCAGTTTTAATTAACTTAAAATCGAGTTCCATTTCCCAATTGGTCACAGGGCACAGCCACCTGCAGGTCTCACTGCAAAACCAAACTGAAATGGGGGGGTGGGAAGGGGAGAGGGGGGATCCAAACCTCTCCAGAACCTCCTGCTGCTCTGCCCTGCCCATGCTCACCCTCCTCTACCCCAGATTCCTGGACAGGTATCCAGGTGCCAATGGCCACTGCTCCCTCTGGGCTCATTGGAGCAACTTAAAGATGATTTCTTTCCAAAATACATTTATTTGTTCAAGTTTAATTTATTGAAACTCCGTTCCTGAGGACTCTCAAAGCCAAAACCAGTTCTGCCCTTTTTCCTGTGGGGAAAGGCTGGGACAATGTCCAGAAGAAGGGTCCTGGATGGCTGGGGCTTAGTGCTGGAAGCACACTCTGTCCATCCGTCCATCCATCCATCCATCCATCCATCCATCCATCCATCCATCCATCCATCATCTCATGCCGCTGTTCAGAGGTGGAGAAAGGGAAGGCATCCATCAAAACCATCCCCGTCCCACTCCTCCTGGCTGTTCTGGAGCAAACAGCTGGAGCAGGATGCTTATCCCTAGGAGAGGCTCATGGAAAGGGGTGAGTCCAGCTCCAACAAGAAACAGGTGAAGGGAAGGCAGGAAGAGAAAAGGCATGGGAATTGGGAATGCTGCCCTTCCCTCCTTGCTCCCACTGCTTTCACTTAACTGCCATGGAATGATGGGCCCTGAATTTGGGAGGTGCCAGGTGCCAGGACCATGCTCTGCCAGCGCTACACCTTCAGCTGCCTCTGCCGTGGATAATGAGGGGAGGGACTAGCTAAAAACACCTCTGAGTGCCCTTCAGCTCCAGGTTCCTGCTGTGTGGGGCAGCTTGGGAAGCTCTGGATCCGTGGGAATCCCTGCACACTCGGAGCAGGGGCACAGGGACACCCAGGACACCCGGGACACCCACAGGAACTGCCCAAAGCACCACCCTAAACCTCCAACCCTCCCATCAGGAACAGCCTCCACACACCAGCCCAGGGTTATTGTGAACTTTCTCCTCTCGTTGTTTGTGCCGTGGCCCCTCGTGCCTCTTCCCACTGATTTCCTGACAACCTTGGGAGGAACAATGCAGCCACAGAGTATTTTTTCCTCTGGATATTTACAGCCGAGGAGGGATGAGGAATGAGGGTGCCCTGCTCCAGCTCTGGCTCCCAGCACAGCTCTGAACACTCACAGAGCTGCCAGGTTCATCCACAGGGTTCATCTGGGTCTGCTCATTCCCATGGGAAGAGCAAGGCTTGTTTAGATTCCATCCATTTTTTTGGAGCATGTTCCTTACGAGGTGAGGAGGAGGTAGCTCAGCTCCAGTGGGATAATCTCATCCATGCTGCAGAGCTCTCCAAAGGCTGGCTCTGCTGGACAACCCTTTTGTCTCCCCGTACCTTTACTTTTTGGCTGCCTTTATATTCTGTGATGCTCTGAATGCAGTTGGATGTGATTTAATAACCTGCTGTAGTCCAATTTTCCAGGGAGAGGTTCGGTTGGGGAAGAAAGAGGAAATGTCCTCCCAGCCTCCTTACAGATGAGGAGAGTTGGACATCAGGAGCTGGATTGGATGAGCCTTGCGAGTCCCTTCCAACTCAGGATATTCTGTGATAAAAAAGATGGGCCTGGATGGAGGAGCAGGGGGAGGGAAGGAGCTCTCCATGAGGCAGCTCCTCCATCCCCTCCGGAGCAGGGACCGAGGGCGCGGCAGCACCAATCCCAAAACTCCCTTCCCAGCTGTTTTCCTTCCTGGCAGGCAGCGAGGGGAAGCCAGGCAGCACCAGCCATCCTCCCCTTGACCTCCCTGCTGAAATTCCCAACAGAGGAGGAAAACTCCCCATCCAGTGCTGTGTTTTGGGGCATAACCAGCCCCTTTTCCCTCCTCCTCCACTTGAGCACTCACTGGCACAAGGCTGTGACTGACACCAGCCCTCGTCACCTCCACCCTATGCCCTAAATCCTTTCATCATCCTTGGGAACCTCCCATCCCCAGCCCATTGCCACAAGGAGCGGAAGGACGGGAGGCCATGGGAGATGGACAAGCATTTAAAATGTTTAATGGACAGAAACAGCCCATCCCGAGTAGGGGTCCCAACCTCTCGGAATATTTCAGAGGGAAAAGAGAGCCAGGCCCTCCTCCCCCACCTTGTTCCGATCTGGTGTAGGGTTTAAAGGAGGCTCCCCATAGCGAGGAGCTTCAAAGCCTCTGCAGCCCCTCCCTCCGAGTGTCCTCCTGCTTCAGTTCCACCCTCCGCATTTCAGGGCCTTTCATCCTTCCTCTTCTTCGTCCTCATCATTAGGAGGTCCCTTCCCCCCCTCCCGCCCACTCCCACCCTTGCTGGAGACTGTCTTTGGTCAGGAGCCCAATGGGAACCAGCTGTCAGGCAGAGCTGGGATATCCTGGAGAAAGCAGCTTGGAAATGCCTCCCCCCGACTTCCCCCGCCATGGCAAAGACAAAACTCCTGCTGCAGAATGGCCCTGCAGATGGAAAAGGCATCCTGCAGGCCACCCTGCCCCTGACCCGCGTGGGTCCCCCGCTGGCGGGGTACCAGGAGCGCCTGACTCCCTTTGGAAACACCAGCCCATCCTGTTTGTCCTCCTCCTGCCAGCAGGACCCTCCTGACCCCGCAGCAGGAGCGCAGGGCCCTTGTGCCGGAGCATTCCGTGTTAATCCTTCTTTCTGGACTCCTTGCACCTCGCGCCAGCATTGTTCCTCCGAGATGTTCCTGCCCTTGCAGGCCTGGGGGTGGTTGTTGTTTAAACAGCAGCAGCCACACAAGCTGCTGCCTGTCCTGCCTTTCCAGGGTGGTCTGTAATTGCTTCCTGTCCTCTCCAGCAACTGCCTTCATTTGTTTGAGTCTCTGCCTAATCTCAGGACTGGGGGAGTTGGGAATGAGAGAACCTTGGTCCAGGCTCAGGGGTGTTTCCCTGAGCTGGGATGAGCTTAGCCAGTTCTGGAGCTCCTGGTAAAGTCACAGTCCCACAACCAGGAGAAAAGGTTGAACTTAAAATAACCCGGGCAAGCCAAAGCCTGGCCTTGGCAAAGCCGGAGCCCTGGTTTAGGGCTGCGGTGAGACCACGGGTTCTGCGGTCCTTGGATGTGGTGGCTGGAGCCCAGGTGTGTGCCCTGTGTCCCGGCAGGAGCAGGAGTGGAAAAAGCAATGGAGGGGGTGGGGAGAAATGAAATGTTATTCCTCAGACTTCAGAGTTCCGCTGTTCTTGGTTGTGTTAAGGCCTGGGCTGTGCTTGGTGTGGATTTTATCCAAGACGGTTCACACACATCCCGCTGATTTCCCAGCATGCTGATTCCCTGTCTCTGCACCGGCCTCTGAGCTCCCATTATCCCGGAGCAGGAAAAGGGATGCTGGGGGCCAGCCCTGAGCAGAGCCGAACTGTTCAACAGGCTCCAGACCAAACACTCCAACTTTGAGTTTTTCTCCTCTCTCTGAAAAGGCGAACTTTGGCTTTTTGTGGAAACGGGACGTGCTGTGGATAATGGCCACTTCCAACAGCAGTTTCCTCCTGGATAAACTAAAGCCTTTAAAGGAGAATGCTCCAGAGGGTGTTTCCAGAAATAAGGAACATCTTCCAGCCTTAACCTTCATGGTTTGTCTGGAGCAGGAAACTGGACGGGCTTTTTCCTGCGGTCTGGTTTGTGACTGAGGCAAGAGGACAGGGATGAGTGGAACAAGGTGCAGGAATAACCTGCCTTCCAACCCACATCCAACCCTGGCACGTCCCCGGGCTGTGCCACCTCCCCCTCTGCTCCAGCTGTGCCAGCTGGATCTCAGTGTCACCAGTGTCACATGGCACCAGTCTGTGACAAGCGTCCTTGCTGCCCAGAGAGTCACTGCTCTGTGCTGGGGGACCCCCAGGACAGACAGCCTGGAGCTAAAGCAGCCACGAAACCAAAGGCAGAACAGACCCATTCCCACCCTGAATGCCTGTAAATATTTCCCTGAGTGGCTTTTCAAGCTCTTCCTGGTGCAGGAGCCTCTCACACACACCTTACACTTGTCTGTGCCTGCTCCGAGTGTGCCGGACATGGCATGGCATGGATTGGGAATCTCTCGGCCTCCTGGCTCATTGGGATTACCCGAATAGGATGTGTTAGGTCATATTTCCTCTGTGCCTTCTCATCCTTTAAATGAATGTACAGACACTCCAAGAGGGGATGGCTGCCTAAAGCCCCTGGCTGCACACAGCCCCTGGGCTTCCAACACATCCCGCGGGTGCTGCTGCTGCAGTGCATTGGGGATGGCCTTTCCCATGCCAGAGCCAGAGCAGTTCCCTGGGCCAGCCTGGCTGGGCTTCACCTTGCAGGGCTGGATCCAGCTTGGAGGCACCTGTTTTCCCCCTTCTGAGGTGCCCAGGGTGCGGCATTCCCTCTGCTGCAGCATCTCCAACACAGCCTGAATCCCTCCTCTGATTCCAGTTTTAGGATCCCTCTCCAACAGCTCTAAGCCCTGCGGGCTCTCCCCCTTTCCCGTCCTCCTCATGCTTCCAGCAGCTCAGCGCCCCTCCTGCAGAGCTCCAGGTCTGGCTCTTCACAGGGAACACTGACCAGCACGGATGGCACAGGCTCCACACGGGCTGCTCCCAATGATGCTCAACTGAGGAACAAAGCAGGGGCCTCTGCCTGGGTGTCCCCACCGTGAGTCCCTGGGACATAATGTGTCGCCAGCTCCCTCCCAGCTCTGTTTCTGCCCAGTCTCCTGCTTTCTGGTACCAGGTAGCACCAATATCCCTTCCCTTTCCTCTTACCCGCTCCCTCGCTCCTTCCCTGACGACACTCAGCCCCTGACAGAGCTCTGCTCTCTTCCCTGGCCTCTCCTGCTTCCCTCACGATCCCGGCTGTCAGGAGCTATCTGTTCCCAGAGAGACATCTCTGTGCTGGGAGGAGCTGGGCTTAGAGGAGAGCTCTCCAGCAGTGGAGTGCAGCTGGGCTGCCAGGGACAATGGGAATGACCATGGGAATTCCTGCTGTCCTTGTCCAGATCACCTGGGCATGAGCTCAGCTCCGTGTTCCAGGTGGAGCCCAGTGCTCGGTGCCAGCCATTCCCCTCACAGATGTCCCCATCCGCTGTGGCATGACCAGGACAATGCACCTCCGGGACAAAGGAAGGGGAAGCTGCAGCCCGGGATCAAGGGAAGAGGACAGAACGTTCCTGACAGACAAGGACCATGTTGCTTTTCTTCTCACCGTGGTTCTCTGGCTGCCAGCAATGCTGAGGGCTGGTTTGGAGCATTATCCCAAAGGGCTCCAGCCCTGCCAAGCCTCTGACATTGGTGGTCAAGGAATTAACGCAGACTTTCTGAACCAACAAAGAGCCAGAATCTGATGGGTACCAGATAGAGATGGGGGAGAGAAAAACATTCCTGGTTCTGATTACCTGGCTTCAAACCCACGGCAATAAACCCAAATTTGGGAAGCAATTAGAAGGGAAGAAGAAGAGCAAGAAGAAAAAGGGGAATGAGAGAGCTGCCTGGCGGTCTCAAGGCAGCCTTTCAAGGATCAGCATCTGGATGAAAGCCAACATATCAGCTCTAATCTTTGGCTTTTTGTTGGACTTAACAAGGACTTTAAAATGAATCCAGTCACAACTGACGCGCCCCATATGGATCCTGGTTTGAAATCTCCTTTCCAGCTCTGAATCAAATAGGCTGGGACCACAGAGAGCTGGACAGGAGATTTCAAAGAGAAAACCAAAGGCAGGAGCACAGACGTGGCCTCCCACCCTTGCACAGTGCCCACTCCCACCCAGGGCTGGGCATGAGGACATCGGGCTCTGTGTCAGCACAGAGCCACCACACAGAAGTGGCTTTGTGGCTCCACAGAGGGGCTGTCTGTGACCATGACAATACCACAGGGACATTTCCCTTGATGCCACTCAGCATCCCAGACTTGCTGTGACTTCAATCCCATCTGCATCTGGAGATTGCCTTCATTTGCTGCCTTTTCTTTCAACTCCAGATAAAATAAGTGTATGGATATTTGCCTTCACATCTAAAAAACAATTAAAACCCCATCCTCGCCTGTTCGTGCTCCGAGGCTGGCGCATCTCATCTCCCTAAGCTGCACCAGGATGCGAGAACAAAGGCATCTGACCTGTAGCCATGGCAACCCTCAAATTCTACACCTTTGCCTTTTGTACCAAGCTGCCCCTCCCTGCTCTGTGCACACACACGTCTGTGCACACTCCTGTTTCCTGCACGCTCTCACGTGCGTGTGTAACTCACACCAGAGAGGTTTAAAAACCCTGTTCCTGATTCTTCCAAGCGCTCCTGCCTCTGCCTCACATGCCAAGGGAATTCTCATTCCTCCTTTGGTGGCACTTGCCTCTCAGGTGCCAGCAGGGTTAACTAAAAATCCACTGCTGGCCACAAGGTAGCACTTGGTTCAAGGGAGAGAGGCAAGTGTTGAGAGCCGAGGGAAGCAGGAGTGCAGTGAGGGATTATTGGATAACACTCAGCATGCCAGGGCTGGGACAGCTGCCCTCTGCCTTTTCCTGGCCACTGCCATGATCCAAAGGGGCACCTCCTGAATCCATCCGTCAGCACAAGGGGAGAGGCACCACAGCCCTGAGAAAAGGAACACCAACAACATCCGTGTGATTGTTCCAAAGGGAAGTGCCAAGGGCAGGCACTGCTGGGTCATGTTTTTAGCACCTGGCTCCCACTGTTGTCACACCTGGAGCAGCTCCAGTGTGCACAGGGCATGTCCTGTGCCAGCCACGGACACAACTGTGGATTTGGGCTCCGTGTACCTTGGCAGGAGTCAGCTCTGGGTGTGGAGGGTGGCACAGAGAGCACAGAGAGTGGGAGAGGAAGGGAAGGTCCCAGCAGAAGGCAGCAGCCCCAGGGTCTCACCCTGTTTGAGGCTCAGCAGGGCCCTGGAGCCACAGCCAGGCGCACAGAGAGGTCTCAGGGAGCAGCTGCTGGGCAGCCTCTTGTCGTCTTCAAAGGCTGCTTCCCAAGGGCTTGCTCTTTGGGAAAGGCTGGCACCACCCACTGGGCCAGACCCAAAATGCTGCCAACCCTCCAACTCTTGGAGGAGCCTGAAATGTGCACAAAAACCATCCCTGGCTTTGTGGTGACTCTGTGGAAGAGGGGACACCTCACTGAGGGCTGGACCTCCTCCTGAGTGGCAGCTCCAATCTCTGCTCCCTGGGACCAGGGACAGGACCCAGGGAACGGCTGCAGTTCTGTCAGAGGAGGGTCAGGTTGGATTTTGGGTAAAGGTTCTTCCTCCAGAGGGTGTCAGGCACTGCCCAGGCTCCCCAAGGAATAGGCATGGCCCCAAGGCTGCCAGAGCTCCAGGAGCGCTTGGACACCGCTCCCAGGGGTGCACAGGGTGGGATTGCTGGGGTGTCTGTGCAGGAGCTGGGCTGGATGATGTTCTGGGTCCCTTCCAGCTCAGGAATTCCATGATTCCATGAAGTGCATCCCACATCCCTCTCTGGGTCCCATCAGTGCCTTCTGCTTCAGAAGGGAAAGGACTGGGGGCTTTAACCCACTTCTCCCTGCATGCACCACCACCGTGGATCCCTGCGAAAAGGGAAGGACTTCTGAGGAGGGGCAGCTCAGCTCTGCTCCTGGCAGTGCCCAGACCTCCCTGGGATCAGGCTGGGACACGGTGCCATCCTTGGGCAGCGAGGGCACAGCCAAAGCTCTCCCCTCCCTCCCTCCCTCCTTTTAAACACTTCCAGTCGTGAGTGTGGCAGCAAAAGCCCGGCTGAGCTGTGGTTACTGACGGGGGCTGATGCAGCCCAGCCCCTCCCGCAGACATGGAAGGGTTGCTGCTCATTCCCTGCAGCAGGAGGGCCCCGGGCACGGGAGCGGCTCCAGCTCATTGACGTCAGCTCAAAGGCTCCCTTGGATTCCATGGGCTCGCTCTGGGACCATTATTCCCTGGCAGAAGCCGCATTCTGGGAAACCAAGGCAGGATCTAAAGGTTGGACAGACTTGGTGCTCTGCAGCGCTGAGCCATGGCCATGGAGACTGCATTTCCCAGCATTTCCTCTCCATTCCGGCCAGCAGCAGGAATCTGGGATGCTGCACCCCTCCCTGGAGAGGGCTGATCCTCGATGCTCTTCCATCTCACCAGAAACAGGAATGTCTGAAATCCTCAGCAGCACATTCACTGCCCATTGCCAGGCCAAGTTTGTCCCGGACTGGCCAAACTCCCAGGGTAAAGGTGGAATGGCTGGGAAGCAGGATGGCGGTTCCTGACAAATCCCACCTTTCCTGTTCCTCAGTTTCCCTGTTAGAGAAGGACATCCCTGCACGGAGATGGGATATCCCACTTCTGCACTGACAAGACACCCTGGTCTTGTGGGGGTGTCCCCGTCCATGAGGAGGGGCTGGAATGAGAGGGGCTTTAAGGTCCCACCCAACCCAAACTAGCCTGGGATTGTGGGATTCTATGAAAAGCTCCCAGGAGGATGTTACTGGGACTCCCGTAGCTCTGGGTATGGATTTACTGGAGGCACAGTGTGACTCGGCAGAGGGTCCCGGATAGGCGGACACGGTTCCCAAGCCAAACTCCAGGGACTGCCTCACCCTCTGGTATGATGCCACCCCAATCCCCCCAGCAGGGCTATCCACAGGTATTCCTGTTGCATTCTTATCCCTTCCTAGGAAGCTTTTCCCTCTGTGGCCTAGCACCTTCCAGAATCCAAGCACTCTGTGTGAGTTCAGACTGAAATGGTGCCTGCATTCCCAGGCAAAGCTCCCCACTCCTTAACTTATCCGTCCAGGAATGGCTGAGGACCATCCCACCCCCAGCCTCTCCTGACTTGCACCCCCAGGGCGCCAGCTCAAGGCAACGCTGAACTTCCCTTCAGGATTTTATATCCTAAAAGATGCTTGAGGGAGTTCAAATTCCTTGGCCTCCAGAATCAAAGCTTCCAAGCTGTTTGACACATGGGATGAAAGGGGAAGCTGGGAACACGAAATAAAAGGCCCAGCACACCCCAGTGGCTCTCCTCAGCTGGGAAGCTTTGGACACGCCAGAGAACAGAGGAGCTGTCTTCTCCCTGCCCTCTGCTCCATGACCCGGATTCCTCCACCCCTCCAGCCTCCTCCTCTCCATAGGGAGCAGGTCCGGAGCGAGGAGCATTCCAAACACCCCGCTGGTGCCATGTTTATCCAGCGTGTCCTCCTCTCTGAGCTGCTCCAAACCAGCCCCAGAATAAAAAAAAGAAAGGAGAAAACAAAGAGAGGGAAGAAATGAACAGCTCCGGCTTTTTGGCCAGCAAACAGCATTTCTTGTTTGTTTTTCTAGCAAAAAGAAAGGAATCTCGCCAGAGATTCCCGAGTTTTCAGAGCTGAAGGTGTATCTTGAACTAAAGACAGGGAACTGGATATTGGGTTTATTCCCTTTTCCTACATTAAATAAGACCCTCAAGGCCTGACATTTTTGGCGGGAATAATCCTTTCTTTATCACTGCTCCGGGTCAGGAAAGGAGCAGGATCCATATGCTCCAGATCCAAAATCCAGGAGCAAACAATAGGGATGTTCACTTATCCCTATTGGACCCTGAAGTTGTGCTGCAAGGCCCGAGCTTGGCTCCTCTTGGCTGTTGTCTTCCTTTGGAACCCCAGCCCCCAGAGGATGCTGGATGTTGCTGCTCCCATGCTCCAAAGGCAGCAACAGGCACAGTGAGAGCCGTCTCCTCAGACACTTCAACAGACTGGGATAGCACATGGATTGCTGGAGCCCTTCTGGGTGTGAAACAGCCACGGCTTTCCAGGAAGCACAGGAAAACTGCTGCTGTGCCAACAAACCCATGGACAACATCCACGGCTCCCAGCGTTCACCATTGTTAGGGACTCAGAAGGATTTTTCCCCAAAGAAAACCCCTCAGAGCACCATTAGTTCCATTATCAGCCTCTTATGATTCCCTCATTTTAGGACCCAAAGCCCTTCAGACACAAGAGATGGAGGTGCCACTTTTTGCTGTATCTATGGGAGTCTTGAGCTTCCGAGCAACTCTCCAAGCCAAATTCCCACACCATGTTGCCAAAAATACTTTGGAGTGTGTCTCACTGATGTGAAACATTTCTCTGGATTGTTTCCTCCCAACATCTCCGTTTTTTGTTGCCAAATGAGGAAAGAACAGAGTCCAGAGACCCTCATTTCCTCCCCGGGGTTGGAGAGGAGCCGCTCTCCAGGAAACACAGCCTGGGTTTATCCACAGAGCGGGAGGAGGATCACCCACACCCCAAGAACTTTCACCATGGCTGGGACCAAGGGAAACTGCTCCTGGATTACCACGGGGTAGACACAAAGGAATGCCTGGAGCTGTGTCAGGGCGGGTTTAGGCTGGATTTGAGGAGAAGGGTCTTTACCCAGAGGGTGGCCAGGCTTCCCAGGGAATGGGCACAGCCCTGAGGCTGCCAGAGCTCCAGGAGCGTTTGGCCACTGCTCCCAGGGATGCACAGGATGGGATTGGTGTGGTGTCTGTGCAGGGCCAGGAGCTGGACTGATGATGCTGGTGGGCCCCTTGCAGCTCCTGAGATTCCATGGCTCTATGACCCCATGAACCCTGCTGGTGTGGTTCCAGAGAGCATCACAGTCCAGAGGGCAGCGCTGTGTGTCCGTTCCTACCTCGCCTTTCCCACGCAGTGAACCAGAGAGTTGTCCCAGTGATTTACCCTGGGATCATCTGTTCCCTGCTTTATTTCTCTCCCGGTTCTCAGTCAGGCGCAGCAAGGGTTAATTAATTGCAGGGTGTGGAAAGGCAGGACAGGAGGGAGTACCCTGCTCCTGTCACCCTGTGAGGCACAGGAATCCTGGGATGATCCCTGCTGAAAGTGCAGGTCAGATCCGGGGGTGTGAATCCGAGTGCCAGGATGGATTATGTTGTTAAGCAAAGGGCTGGGAGCGCCAGACAGAGCCAGCCAAGGAGTGGGAAGATGTTAGGGAAGCTTCTCCCAGCTGTCCCCAGTCCCTCATTCCTGTCCCTAGCCACACCCTTCCCCCATCTGATCCTCAGCATCCACAAAGTTCTGTTCACCATTCCCTGGGCCAGAGCAGCCCCTTCCCGTTTTCTGGCTTGGCTGTGTCCCTGGAATGTGTTTCTGTGTCTCCTGCCATCCTGCAGCCCCTTCCCAGTCTGCCCACTGAATATTTTGATGGCACAGTGTGAGAGACCAGCAGAAAACAAAGCTCTTGTCCAACATCACCCATTTTTCCACCCAATTTCACACAGGATTTGTCCCACTGCCTGTGTGTTAAAGTAAGTACCCTTTTTTAGAGAATTTTTGGGTCCATTGATTCCAGAGGCAGGATACCAACCAGTGGGATGAACAACTTCATCCCTGGAGGCTCCATTTGGATTCGCTTTGCCTTGGCAGAAGAAGGCCAACCTCATCTGCCCCCTATTACCCACACCAAAACCATGTGTGAGCTTTTCTTCACTTTATAGGAGCCAAACAGCTTGGAAAGGGATTCAGAGTTTTATTCATTCAAAGTATTCCCCCTTCATAATCATCCATGGAATTGCACCACACCAGGCCTTAAACTGATGTTTAGTTTCTGTTCCAATGGACCTGCAACACATCCTTGAAATGCAAATCCCTGCTCCTGGACTGAAGTTTGGCTGTCCAGTGCCTCCCTTCATCCCCTTGGAGCTGAAGTTTTCTTGCTGCTGCTGAATCCACCGCAATTCCCTGGGAGGGAACTGCCACTTCCCCTTTTCCCTCAGCAGTGTTTGGGGCTGGGAACAAACCTCCCATTTACTGTGAGCACAATATCCTGGGATATAAAGGGAATGTGGATGTCTGAGCAAGATCAGAGCTCTCTCCTGAAGTGTCCCAGCATCAGAGGCATTCCTGGGACCACTGAGCAATGACAGGAGCAGCAGGAGCACTGCTGGCCCTTCTCCACTTGGGAAGGCAGCTCCAAAACACTGTAATTCATCCAGGCTCAGCATTCCCCTGGAAATGGGGCAGTTTAGTTGGCACACACTGGGCAGCAGCCACCTCCCAGGTTCAGGTGTCACTCCAGCCTCTGGAATGTGCCAAGGAATGGGCTGCATCCCGCACGCATCAGTCTTGGTGTCCTTACAAAGTCCTGCACTTCCTTGGATCTTTGACCCTGCTCAACATCCTCCCTTCCCACAAGGACATTGAGGTCCCAAGGGAGGACCCCAAATCATCCTCTTTGGCAGTATGAGTTGGCAATGGGTGACAGTGGTTGGGTTGCTAGAGTTAAAAAATACATCTGTTTCCCTCCTTGCCCAGGATTGTCGGGGAAAGCAGGGAAGTCCAGAAAATCAGCTGAGAAAAACCCATTAACAGCAAGATTTGCCAAATAAGTGAGAGCATCCAGTGGCCTGGAAAATGAGCCGGCGAGTGATGGAAGAGCCCTTTCCCAGTTCTGCACACTCAAGGAAACATTTAATACATCTGGAAGGAAAAATCTGCCTCGGCTCCTGCTGCCGGTGTAAATATTTGTGTTCGCAAGTGTTGGCAAATATTTGAGCCATCGATGTTGTTTAACCAAGAGCTTTGTCTCGCAGAGTCCCTCTCCCTGCTCGGGCTCTCTTGGAATCACATCAGTGAGTGGAATCTCCTGGTGTTTATGAAGGATGGGATCCGATCCTTTCCCTTTGTGAATTAAAGACCAGGCAGGAGCTTATGGAGGTGACCAACAAAGGGCGTCGGAAGCGCTGGCAAAGGTCATGCCCCACATCCAATTGCTCTTGGCACAGATTCCTTTGCGAGACGGGGAACTGAGCCTGAATTTGCAGGCACAGAGTCATGCTGAAGGATTTTGTTGCCTCTACAGTAATTCCTGAGCTTTTATTTGCCACACTACATGGTAAAGGACAGAGGAAAGACAGTTTGCCTCCTGCCATGGCCGTGGCTGCTCAGGTCAGATACAGGGGGTCTTGGTGCCCCTCTGTAAAAAACTCCTGGACAGCAGTTTGATGCCTCGACAGCTTCTGAGGGAAGAGAAGCAAAGTGCAAGGACAGCAGGAATTAGTATCCTGGGAGTGGAGAGGGGGCCTTGGCCTCTGCAGCAGGACTGTAACCACAACTTGGATCTTCCCAGCTCTGGGCATGGGATTGGATGTGTCCTATGTTTGGTTTTCATCTTCCTTCAAGGACAAGCTGTGGACTCCCCATCCCTGGAAGTGTCCAAAGCCAGGTTGGACAGGGCTTGGAGCACCCTGGGATAGCGGAAGGTGTCCCTGCCCATGGCAGGGGGTGGCACTAGGTGGGATTTAAGGTCTCTTCCAACCCAAACCATTCTGGGAATCCCTGATTATGCCCCATAAATGCTCCTTGCTAACCCATACACAGACTTTGCTAACGTTGCCCTGAAGCTGATGGAGAGAATTTCCAGCTGTAATCCCAGCTCAGCAGTGGATGGAAACATCTAAATCCATGACAGCTGTTTCTACAGTGACTTTGTGACTTGGCTCTAGGACCTGTCCCCCCTGTGCCCACTGTCAGTGACAGCATCACTGAGAAATGGTCTCGCTGAGAAACAATTAGCAAGAAAGTCCTAAAAATTGCCAGAGCAGTTTTTTGAGGAGCTTGAGGGGTGCCTTCAAATGCCTTCAAAGCTTTCTGGATAACTCTGAGCAGGTCTTGCCTTTTGTGCTTGAGCCTGGGTCTAGAGAACACACTAAAGGTGTGGAACTGGAAAAAGAATTCCAAACATATTCTGACAGAGCGAACAAAAATGGACATTTCAGAAAGATGAGAGCCAGCATGGGGGGATCCCAGAGGAGGAAGTGTGGAGTGAACAGCCCTGAAACCCCCTCAGCCTCACCCACCCCAGTGAAGATCACGGCGAGGATGACTTTAAAGGATGAGGGTGACTTTAAAGGATGAGGGTGACTTTAAAGGATGAGGGTAACTTTAAAGGACAAGGAGCACACCTGGATTTTTCAGGAGCAAACATAGAGAGTGATACAGGAGAACACTCCAGGCTCTTCCAGCTGTGTATTCAGGGGAAGATGTTCCAGCAACAAGCACAAAGCCCTCACCTGCACCTCCGGGTGCTGACCTGGACCAGTGCTGTGCCAGGTGAGGCAGCAGGGCCAGCACAGGAGCTGCTGTCCCCTGCCCTGGCTGGCAGCTCCCTCCCAGTTGCTGCATTAACCTCTGAATAAACAAACTTCTGCAAAGGCCTTTCCTAACCCAGCCGAGTCCAAACACAGCCCGCATTCCTCTCATTGTAAACCCCGAGTGCAGGACACACTCCTGGGAATGAGCTCGCTGTGTTTTCCCTTTGATTCCAACCTCTTGGGAAGATTAAACAGTGTCATCAGCAGGTTAATGCGGAGTGACCTCAGCGGCTCCAAACATTATTGCCTTGCAAATAACACTGACATTTCCATACTCCTGCCTTGCCCAAGGGTACAGCAGCCACGTTCCAGGTGCTGCACCGGGAGCGTGCTGGAAGGAAGGAGTGCAGGGAAGGGAAAGGGCTGGGATTCAGCACTAAGGGCTGGGAGAAGGAGGGAGGCTCCCTGAGGAAGCAGCCCCAGCCCTCTGGCCAGCCCAGGCAGCAGCTGTCAGTCAGCAGGGAGCCAAAATCCATCCTCCCTGTGCCAAGCTCCAGGGAACAGATGTCTCCATCGCCTCCCGCCCAGGCTCCTGTGAAAGGGCAGCGGGATCCCAGCTGGTTTGCTGGGCCAGGTCTGGAGGACGAGCCTCTCACCAGAGAGTTTCGTGTCCCAACTCACAGCTGAGCTGCCTGAAAGGGACTGTGTGTGCCTGGCTGGGATGTGATGCCACCAGCGCCTGCTGGCAACGGAGAGACTTCCCAAGGGATCACTGGCACTCCCCTGAGCTCAGGCGGAAGGAAGCACAGAGGTGTGGTGGAGTGACGGAGAGGGGAAGGACAGGGATGAGGAGCAGCGGGGGAGGCTCAGGGCAGCAGCACAGGGACAGTCAGTGCCTGTGCTGCACCTCCTCCATGTCCTCCTGTCACTGCAGCAGCACCAACCCCTTCAGGGCGAGGAAAACCAGATCAAGTCCCAAATCCTCATCCAGTTTTCCCTCTGGGTGGACAGAGCCTTCCCCACAGCCCCACAGCCCTCAGCCCCGTTTCCTAAAGCCTGACTGTCTCCCTGGGAAGATGAACTTTTCTCTCACAGACTTTTCTCTGGTTCTACTGTGAGCTCTTCCGTGATCTAAACCCTTGTCCTCCCACGGACTGCTCTCCCTCGCTCCTCCCATGCCAAGCCCAGAGGCCTGGCTGGATCCTGGCAGAGCTCCTGCATTCCCGGGAGCCTTGTGGGCCACCAGTGCCTGGGCTGGGCCGGACAAAGCTGCAGGACCCCCTTTGTTGGTGCCAAACCCAGGCCAGGGCAGGGGCTCTGGCAGAGCTCCCTGCTGCTCATCCCGAGGCACTGGCAGGGATAAGTGTTTCCAGCTCCCAATTCCCTTGCCTGGGCAGAACACCAGGACTTGTTTTGAGCCCCCATGGGGGTTTTATTCCCCTTTCAGGATGCTGTGAGACAGTGCAGCACCTCACCATGGGTCCAGTCATTCCCTGCCAAATCCCCAGGCATATTCCTGCTCAGGAGCACCCTGGGCTGAGCCCTGCCACCCCTGTGTCATCTCACCCAGCCCTGAGGGGCGGCCACAGCAGCACAGCCTCCCAGGGGCACAGAGAGTCCCAGACGTGACACCCCCAGCCACGCCCCCGTGTGCCTGAGACAGTCCCTTGTCCCCCTCCTGCCCCTCCTGGGATGGGGACAGGGCTACGTTGGAGCTCCTGAGCAGGAACCCAAGGACAGAGAACTGAATTCCAGCTCTTCCCTCAGCCCATAAATCCCGCAGTGCTCTGACTTTTCTAGGAATGATGCCTCAGGGAGGGTCTGTGTGGTCCAGAGAAAAAAAAGCAACTCAAACCATGTTTGAAACACCCAAATTCTGCTCATCAGCCTCCCCAGCATCCCACAGGGCCAGATCCCGGTGGCTTGAGGGCTCAGCTCTCTGGGATCTGGGATGGGAGCTGGGAGAGCTGCTCCCTGCTTGGAGAGAAGGTTCACAGGGGTTCCTCGGGCCTGGCATCAACTGGGACCCGTGTCCCCAAATCTGATTGTGATCTCCCTGTGGTGCAGGAGGCCTGTGACAGTCACAGGCACTGCCAGGCTGGGAAGGGACTCGTGGGAGCACAGGAAGGGTCCTGGCTGCCTGGCATCCTGCAGAATCCCAGCATCATCAAAGTTGGAAGAGACCCTCAGGATCATCAGGTCCAACCACCAACCCCAGCCCCACAATCATCACCCCTAAACCCTGCCCCAAGGGCTACATCCAGACACCCCTTGATCACTTCCAGAGACAGTGACTCCACCAGCTCCCTGGGCAAATTATCCCAAGTCCTGACCACTCTTCTAGTGAAAACATTTTTCCTAATATCCGGTCTGAAGCTCCCCTGGGTGACTTGAGGCCGTTTTCCTTCCTGACTTGGGACACGGCAGAAGCAACCGACTCCCACCTCGCTGCAATCCTGTCTGGGTGCTTGTGGAGAGCACTGAGGTCCCCCCTGAAACTGTGAGGTGCCCCCTGAGCTCCAGCCCTGGCTGGAACCCCAGAGCCAGGTGAATTTGCCTTGGAGGTGTGGGATCACAGAGGAGAAGAAGGTTGGGGCGAGGCACCTTCCCCTGAGCATCCCAAGCACGATGAGGTTTCTGCAGGAGACAAAGGAGAGTTGGAGCTGCTTGGGCTGGGAGGAGGCTCTGCATCCAGGAAACACCTCCAGTGGGAGATGAGGGAGACCTGGCCACCCACAGCCCCGGCTTGCCAGGAATCCAGGCTTCCGTGTGGCCAGAGCTGTGCCAGAAGTGTCGCTCCCATCGCCAGCAGGTCACCACCCCCTTCCCTGCATCTCCCTCCTCCTCTGCTCGCCCTGGAACCAGCTGACTTTTTTCACAACCAGGAAACAATCAAACAACATCTTGAGCTGCTCCTCCTCCTGCCAGCACCGCCATCTCCCCGTGCAAAGGCTGCTGTCAGTATTCCCAAAGCCTGATGCTGTTCCGTGCTGTTATTCCAGCCTCCCGGTGGGGAAAACCCTCCAGGCTGCAAATACCTGGGTTTCGTTAAGTAAATAATCACACATGATAAAATATCCACTGGCTGGTGGGATGGAGGAGCGGGGAGCAGGAATGCGGGCGTGGGGATGCAGCCTCCGGATGGATGCGGTGCTGGCAGTCCCAGTATGCTCCAGTAGGTAACTGGGAATGCCAGCACCGCTGGAGAGGAATTATTGAAAAGATTTTAGAGGGGTCTATGGGGGGAGTGTTCCATTCACCTGTTTAAAAGAGCTTCAGAAAGAGCAGAGCTGGGAAATGCATCCAGCACAACTCACCCAGCCTCCTTGGGAAAGGCTTGGAAACTGCCCAGCTGTTGATGGCTCCCAGGGGAGCGAGGAAGGGGAACGGGAGTGACCCCAGTGGAAGAAGAGCTGTTCCTAAAGCTCTGGGGGACTTTCTGTGCCCCTCTGGGTGCTCAGACCTTCAGAAACGCTGGGAAGGGAACCCAGCTCTTATGGGACTCCACTCTGCACTTTTCCAGGGCCACTGAGGAAATTTCTGCTGGAGCCAGGCCCTGATCCCGAGTGTCCTGGCTTGCTGCCTGCTCCAACCATGAGCCCGTGGTGCTGCTGCCTCCCTGCAAAGAGCTCTCCAGCTTTTTATGGCTCACCTGTTTGGGAGACTTCACACGTTCAGAACCGAGGCTTAAAAACCTGTGGAGAGAAGAGAGGAAGGGAAAAGGGGAAAGAGGAGTTCAGCCAGGAGTGAAACACTCAGGAGGTGTTGGAGCCTTGGGCTGGGCCTCATCAAGGTTATCCAGGTCCATCCCAGACTATGAAAAAGCAGCTGGGGGTTTGCCCTTGCCAGGATCACGGGGAGGGAGGTGTGGGGTAACCCAGAGGACTCTCGGGAAGGCCAGGAGGAGTGGAGTGGGATCAGGAAAGGCTCGTGCCAGGCGCAGGTGGGCCTGATGGACAGCTAAGAGCTGCGCCTCGGATTGTGAGCTGGAGGTAGAAGCAGGGCTGAGAGGCTCCTGGAGTCATTTCTCAGTCATTTATTCATCTGTAATTGCCTGTCTGCCTGTCTCGGAGCTAATGACTGGCTGGGAAGATTTGCAGTTGGGTTTGCAGGAGGTAATTACATCCCAATCTCGCTGGATGACTGTGCTTCCAATGAAGATAAACTCCTTGGAGTGGGGCTGCACATGGCAGGGATCAGTTGTATTCCAGAGCCCAGGCATGGCAGGGCAGATAAGGAATGTTTGCGCTGCTGCTTCTTTATCTGCTGACCTATTAAAAGCTTTTCTGTCTGAAGGGAGTGAGGAGCCACCAAGGGGGCTAATCCCACAGCTCCTCACTCCTGATGGATGCGATTCCGGCCTCCTGGTGAGACTTGATCGCTGGCTGAGGGCTCTGTGGGTGCTCCTGCGCCCTTTTTAGGTGGGGCTGGGTTTCGTTTTGAGCCGCCCTGAGCTGAGCTCCAGGTCAGACTCCAGCAAGAGGGAAAAATCCAGCTGATCCAGCCCTTTCTTGGGGGGGCAGGGAAGGGGCTGCAGCAGCCGGACATGAGCAGGTACAAGGCTGATGCTTGGATAAACCCTCTTTCCTGTTCAGGAGGCCTTTGCTTATTCCAGCACTACATGAGAACACACAAGTTTCTCTCTGTCCCCTGGGTAAAGCATCACTCGAGTTTGCATCATTTGTCACCCGAGGACACTTCTGGAACATTGGACGGCCTCATGCAGTCCCAGCCCTGCTGCGGGTCCTGGCATTGCCTCAGGAGTGCTGGCTGTGCCATGGGGACATCCCAAGGGACAGGAGGAGGCACCTTTGCTCTCCTCAGGCCTCTCCTGGTGTGTGACTTTAAAGCTCTGGCCCAGCTCTGAGCATGAGCCAAAGCTCTGAGGACACTTTTGGAATATTGGATGGCCTTGTGAAGTCCCAGCCCTGCTGCAGGTCCTGGCTGTGCTGAGGGGACATCCCAAGGGACAGGAGGAGGCACCTTCACTCTCCTCAGGCCTCTCCTGGTGTGTGACTTTAAAGCTCCGGCCCCCTCGGAGCACGAGCCAAAGCTCTGAGCTCATCCCTGTCCCAGGGAGCTGCTAAACCCCCTCAAATCTTTCTTGTTCAGCAGCACTTCATATAAATCCCGTAATGTGCGGATCACTCCGGCTGCCAGCGGCTCTGGGGCCGGGGGGGTGGTTGGGGGGATTATTACAGTCCCTGCTCCATTCCCAGGGGATCCCGGCAAACCGCGGGCTGCCAGCAAATGTCTGCAGGATGGAGGCACGCTGGGACCCCTGAGAATCAGCTGGCAAATGGGATGCACTGGGTATGGATTAACAACCCATTAGGGCAGGGGCTCAGGGCTGCCTTACCCAAATCCCCCCCGGAACGCCGGGATTCCTGCCTTCTGTCCCGAGGCTCCGCGCAGGGATCAGCATCGCCTTCGGCCCACGGAACATCAGTGAGGGCTCAAGGGCACTGCACAGCGCTTCCCGAAGGGAGAGCAGTGATTTCCTGGGATGAACCCAAGGAGTCTGCTCCATGCTACAGTTGGTGGATGTGGATGTGGATGAAGGAGCACTCGGGAACACTCGGGAACGCTCGGCAACACTTGGGAATGACTCAAACCTGCTGCTAGAGGAGCTGCAGCCACTCAGGAAGAGCCTCTGGCTATGACTGTGCACACTGTCCTGCCTGATTTTCCCCTTCTTCCAGGGAATCACTGCTTGAGAGGCTTCCAGGAGCAGCGTGCTCCCAATTCCCCCCTTCCTGCTGTGCCAGGGAGTTCATCCTGGTGGCCAAGGAAAGACTTCTAATCCGATTTTTCTCTCTCCAGCAACAATCATCCTGAATTGGTGGCAAAATCCACCCTGGAGGAAGGCATTTTGTCCCTGAGGGCCACTGGATCCCTGCTGGGATCATGACCTGGTTACTGGTGGTGAATGAGAAATGCGTGTTCCGAAACAGGATATTGGAGTCATCAGTGGAATCCTTCTTCCCACCCGGGAAAATGGAAAAGATCTGGAAGTTTGTGCTTAAAGTGAGAGATTTCTGGCTTCGGAGGCCACCTCTGCCATGGGATTCTGGGCTTAAACTGGGGCCAGTCACATTCCCCTCAGTCCCTGGGCTTGCACAGCTCAGGTCCCAAATCCTTCGGGAATTCCATGTGGAGAGTTTTGCAATGGAAAGAACTCCCTGTTGCCACCTACTTGGATGCAGACTGGGAGCACTTTAAATGAGGTTCAGAACTCCTTGAATTCCAGGAATGAGTTGTGTTGGGCTGGAAAAGAGCAGGAGGAAAAGGGAAACTGCTGCTGTGATGCCATGGAATTCTCAAATAGAAGCCTGGCATTCAGGCATTGGGCTCAGCCTGGCTGCAAGGGATTGAAAAACTTATAATGAAATCTTTGCCTCCTGGAAGACACCATTTTATCCAAAATAAAACCTTTGCAAAAGGGGAAAAAAATGAAGATTAAAATAGCCCAGTGAATCAGCACAGCAGGAAAATTCCGAGCTGGTCATGGAATGAGCGTCAGCATTCCCTGTTTGTAAGTTCCTCACTCCAAGTGGGTTTTGTTACAATATCGGAATGAAATAAAGTCACTAAGAAAAGTTCCTTTTTAAAAGCTCTTTGCAGCACTGGTGTAAAGCAGAGGCATCCCAGTGAAACCAAAATCCAAACTCTGGGAGCTTTCTGGATCCATGTGAGTTTGGGAGAATGGCAGCAAGACCAGAAATCCCAGAGAAAATGGGGATCATCCTGCTGGAGAAGGCAGTGGATTTCCTTCATTTCCTTAATTATCCCTGTATTTCCCCCATTCTTCAGGCAGGTGAGGCAGTGAGGGAGGTTCCTACTCCTCACAGCTCCGTGGGAATTGAGCCTTAACTCCCTCCTGGCAAACCCTGCCCTCTCCAGCCACTCAGCCTCCTGGGAATGCTCCTCATCCCCATGGCAAAGCCAGTCCTGAGCCTCACACTAACATAAGCCCAAGTCTGGCACTTGAGATTAAACTCAGCTCAGAGGTTCTGTCTCCTGTGTAAGTGCAAAGCTTCCATTCCGAGGGAGCTGCTCCGAGCGTTGGGATGGGCAGGGAGTGGAGAAGAGGCAGAAAGTTGAGCTCTTTCATTGTTCTGCAAGATTTTATTGCTCTTTTTCACATGATCCTCTTTATTATTTTCTTTTCCCCAAGGGAATGTTGTTCATTTGTTGATGGAGCGCCCTGGAAAGGGTGAGGATGATCTGGAGGTTTTGGCCTCGCTGACCCGTCGGATGCTGTTGGTACCTCAGCTCCCACAAATCCACAGTGTCCGGTCGCATGGAGGCAGGACAGGGAGCAGGGGGTGGCACGGGAGGCTGTGGGAAGCTTTAATTACCCCGATTGTCCCTGGAGGTCCCCAGTGCCCAAGTTCCTAATTGCTAATAAATGTTCCTGCTGAGTAGCTTTTATTTTTCCAAGGCAGTAGAATAACAGGGAAAATATGTGAAAATCCCTGGATTTCTAGAGTGTGTTTTTCTTCCATTTATATTTCCCTAATTACGCTGTCATGGGCTGCTGAAAATTGGACCCCCCCTTCTTCCATCCCCCAAAATGACCAAATAAACAGAGCAGTGACAACCCAGCAGGGATAAAGGAGAGATGGAAGCGGTGGTTCTGTATCCCAGCTCCATGAGGCATCCAGCCCCACAGGTCCCAGCTGCTGCCCCTGCCCTAGAATCCTGGGGTCATGGAATCACAGTGCTGATGTGGGCTGTCGTTCCCAGGTGGGATCTTCAGTGGAGGTGCTCTGGGACAGGCACGGCCTCTTTCCAGAGGGATGTGGATGAGATCAAGCTCAGGTGGAGGGTGGCAAGTGGCAAACCAGGCCCTCTCCTCTTCCCTCTCCTCTTCCTTTACCTTTTCTCTTTCCTCTTCCCTTGTCTTTTTCCCTCACCTCTTCCCTCTCCTCTTCCCTCACCTTTTCTCTCACCTCTTTCCTCACCTCTTCTCTCTCCTCTTCCCTCTCCTCTTCCCTCACCTCTTCCCTCTCCTTTAGGACCCACTCTTTCCATGGAAAAGCACTTCCCCTCCAATCCTGGGGTACTGTCAGCACACCCCGAGCTGCTCTGCACGTTTTAAATAACATTTCACTGAGCCGAGTGTGTGGTACAGAAACCACAAGTGTGAGGATCCCACAGTCCATAAATATAAAGGAGTGTTCAGAGAGAGAGGAGACTCCAGAGGGGGAGCACAACCAGCAGCGGGATCACACCTCAGATCCAGTGCAACCCATGGAAACCACAGAGTGCAAAGGAGGTACCATAAACACAAGTCAGGCAGCACAGGGCTCCGGGGAGCCTTTTCCAGCTTTTGGTGTGCCAGGAGCTGAGGCAGGAGATGGCTTTAGGTCTCCAAAACTCCTGGCTCTTTTTCCCACATGCAGAAGGCTTGGTACTGGATTGGGTTACTAAAGCATTCCAGCCCCATTCCCACTCACAGAAATCTCTGCTTCCCTGAAAAATTGAAACCACTTCATTTTATTTCTCCTCTTCCCCTCCCCCTCCCCTGGCTGGGCTCTGCCACGGGCCAGGTGGGTTTGTAGCCCACTAGCCAAGATGGCACAGAGGCAAATTCCACAAGGCAAATTCCACTTCCTAAGGAACCAGGATTGATGGTGCCAGAAACCTGCCAGGGCTCCTGGACCACTGCTGTGCTCAGGACAGGGTGACAGAGCCACAGCCTGCAGCCCTTCAGGGGACCCTGTGACACCCCCTGGCACAGGTTTCCCAAGGAAGCTGTGGCTGCTCCAGCCCTGGAAGTGTCCAAGGCCAGGTTGGACAGGGCTTGGAGCACCCTGGGACAGTGGAAGGTGTCCCTGCCCGTGGCAGGGGTGGCACTGGATGGGATTTAAGATCCCTTCCAATCCAAACCATTCCATGATATTCAGGTCCCAACAGTTTCTGAGACCTCATCCCTCTCCTTCTCCTCCACCTCTCCCATCCTCTCCCCTGTGTCCTCCATGGTCCTCTCTGGGAAGGTGCTGTGCAGATTTTCCTGCAGAGCTATTAAGTTCTTGCAGTTTCCCTGTGGATCCTATTAGCCAAAGAATTTGCTCCTTTTCCAGAGCTCTTTTTTACTCTTTTAAATGAAAACACTTCAAAATATGTCTATGTACACCTTGGCTTGGAGATGGAATTTCAGAGCTGAGGCCGTGCACACACATTTCTGCCTCTTTCTACCTCAAATGTTTCCTTATATCCACAAATGTATGAAAAACTCATCAGAGAATTGGATTCCCTCAGTGTGCTGGGTTCCCTGAGCTCTTTCCGAGCTCCAAGAGTCTGGGTTCCCGCTGATCCTGCCATCCCTGGCATTTCTCCCCAGTCCTGGTGTGCAGCCTTGCCTAGCACTGCTCCTTCCCCAGCTGAGGGGCCAAACACGCCGGGATCTAAAGCGTGGGCAGATTTATTTCCATGGCTCCAAGCTCAGCCGGCGTGGGGGGCTCTCAACGAGGTTGGATGAGCTCCATACAGATCCTGACATCCTCCCATCATGTGCCCAGTGCTGAGTGATCCAGTCCCTGTCCCATCATCACGGGATCCCACAATGGTTTGGGATGGAAGGGACCTCAAAGCTCAGCTCCTCCACCCCCTGCCATGGGCAGGGACAGCTTCCACTAGCCCAGGTTGCTCCAAGCCCCATCCAACCTGGCCTTGGACACTTCCAGGGATCCAGGGGCAGCCACAGCTTCTCTGGGCACCCTGTGCCGGTGCCTGTCCACCCTCACAGGGCAGAATTCCTTCCCAAAATCCCACCTAACCCTGCCCTCTGGCAGTGGGAAGCCGTTCCCCCCGGCAGCCCCCTGTGTCATTTCGCCATCTCTCCCCATCCCAAGTCCCTCGTCACACCGCAGCCCACGGGTGTCCCCAGCCCTCGTGCCCCATCCCTTCCCCTCTCCTCCTCCTCCCTTCCCGCACTCCCGAGGCTCCATGGATCGGGCTGTGCCTGCAGGCTGCCGGCTGCCGCCCGTCCCCGGCAAGAAAGCTCTGCCTGTGGTGCCTCACAAAGCTCCCTTTGAGCCCCGAGTGGCGGCGGGGGGAGGCCCTTGTGGCTGCGGCTGGCGAGTGGCTGCAGAAGGACTTTGTGAGAGGCACTCGCGGTGCCAGGAATCTCATTACAGCCCCTGACTGACGGCCCTGCGAGGACGGTGCCCGAACAGCCACCCAGCCACCGCACGCCGGGCCGGGAGCTCGGAGCAGAGCGAGCTGCTCCGAGGGGCTGGAGGACACCCCGGCAGCTCCCAGAATCGCAGAACTCTCAAGGCAGGAACCCGCTCCCAGGTTTTGTGCAGGCTGGGAGAGCAGGGCAGGAGCTGAGCCAAGGCAGAGCCCAGCTCATCCCTATCCCTCAGGCTCTCCGTCTTGCTTGAAGGAATTTCCACCCGGCCAAGAGCTGGAGTGTGGAAGTGCTTCCCAGCCCACTAAGGGTTAATGTCGTGGCCAGGCAGAGAATCCATCTCCATTTCAATGCTTCGTTAAGAGTTTTGTGGTGAAACAAAGCAAAGCCATCCAAGTTTGGTGACAATTTTCCCACAGTCATCCGCGGCTCTGATTCATTTTCAGCCCCAGATTGGAGTGGTAATGGCCCGACCACAGAACATTTCCTGGGGATTAATCACGGCTGGGAAAGGGCTGCAGCTCCGAACTGCGCTCCAGGTGCCCCCAGATTGTCCTTCTGTGTCAGGAATTAGCGGCTGCTGAGGTCACTCCCGCTCTGCCGCCCCTGGTGCAATTATAACCCAATTTCTGCTAATTACCAGCAGGTTCAGACATCAAGGTGCCTGGGGCTCGCAGCAAAGCCCAGCTCCTGCCCTGTCATTCCGGCCAGCTGCTGCTTCCAGGGCATTGGCAGGCATAGATATCCATGGGGACTCTCTTAGGTGCTTCCCTGTAGTCCCTCTCTTTGTGCTTTGTGACACCTGGACTCTCAGGTGACCGATGGATGGATGGATGGATGGATCAGACTTCTTTCTTCCCAAAGCCTGCAGAACATCCCCAGGTTTCAGACACCAGGCAGTGAGTCAAGCCTGAAAAAGCAAATCTCAGGACATCATTCAAGCAAAAGCCTTTTCTCCATGCACGACCAAGAAATTCCTGGTCAGGAATTTCAAAGCAGGCGGGGGGAGGGCTGGCTCCAAGGGGTGGCTCCTGGTCACCGTGCTGGATGTGGGTGTGGGGCCCCGTTTTCTGCTGTTTCTCCAGCTCAGGGAAAAATATTCATCCAGGTTCCATCTAGTTCCTAATGGGAAGAACAGCCTCTGGCACAGGAGCTGCCCATCACTCCCGGGATCTGTGGGACCGCTGGTCGGGCACTGCAGCCACCTCCCCACCCGGGGGGTGCTCCGAGGCCATGGGGAAGGGATGGGTTCTCCACGCCACCTTTTCTGCTTCCAGCTGGATGCAACGGGAAAAATATCCTGGGAAAGGGACCCCACAGGGTGATCCTGAGCTACTTCGGACTTGTTTTAGAAACACAAATGCCAGGGGGAAAAGAGAATTATTACCTGTCCCAGCTGAGCACCAGCACCGGCACAAGCACCAGAGCCAGCACCAGCACTGGCATCGGCACCAGAACCAGCACCAACCAGCACCAGGACCAGCACCAACAGGAGCACCAACACCAGGCGCAGCTCCAGCACCAACACCAGAACCAGAACCAGAACCAGCTCCAGCACCAACTTCAGAACCAGCCCCAGGTCCAGCCCTGCTCCATGGGCACAGCTGGCGCTGCCTGGGGGTGCCACTGATGTCCTCATTCCCCTGCCACGTCTGCCACTGGCTGCTGGATGCAGCCACATTTCCAAGCCCGGCTCTGCCAAGGACCTGGAGCAGGGGGAGCCGGCACATCCCCCCTTCCCCAGCCTCCAGCCCTGCCTGGGCGCTGCAGCTGCACCACGAGGAGGTTTTGGGATCTAATCGCTATTTGCTGCCTTGTTTTGTACGAGAATTAAACACCTGCCTTTTGAAGGCTCCTTCTCGTCGCTGGGAACGTTCCCCAGTGCTGTGTCCCCCTTTAATTTCCTCCGGCAGCGCTGCCTCTCATCACCCTTCCCGTTTCCACGGCATCGCAGCACACCGGTACCTGCATCCACCTCTTGTGCCGGGGCTTTGAAGTTGAAATTCCATCTCCCTGCATGATCAAATCTTTGATTTCTGATTAAAGCTGTCAAAGAAACAGTTTCCTGCCTGCTGAAAATTCAGATTTCAAATGAAATAAAAAGGCAAAATCTGCATTGGGCTAAAACGTAAAAATACCTTTTCCATGGAGCTAAGAAAGGAAAACAGCGTCAGCACAGGTTGGTCTCAGCGTTTTATCTCAGCTGCAGCCTTTACTTTCCCTCCTTCCACTTCTTTTGTTATGATTGGCATATTTTTGGAAATACGAGCCCGTGTTAAGTGAGAAGACAAGGAAATTTTCACTTTCAGAGCAGCAAAACAAAATCTTCCTGGAAAAGATGTATAGGCAGGGTTGGGTTTTTTTTCTTTCCCCCCAACTTCTGGAAGTGAAATTGTCCCATCAAAATCTGTTCTAAGGAATGAGTGAGTAAATAAATAAGTAAATAGATGTTCCTGGTTTGATCAAGCACGAACAAGGATGATTATTAAATTCCCAGATAACATCCCATCCCTCGGGATCTCCCTGATGGACACCTCGGCAGACGTTCCCCTCCTGCCTGGCACATCCTTCCCAGCACAAACAATGGGCCCAAAAGGGAAAGAGGGAAAAGGCCAAATTCAAAAATCCAGCTGGGAGCTTAAACGAGAGGCCTGACACTGTCAGCACAGCCCAGATGGAAAAAATAGCCCTTTTCCATGGCGTGGAATGTGCTCCTTCATCAGGAGGCTGCACACGTGGGAGGTGAACGTGTGGATGAGGGAAGGACTTGGATAACAGATCCCGCCGTGCCAGAGAGGGTTGGGGGATCCAGTGCCAGGATTTCAGGGATTGTTGCTTCCCATGGCTTAAATCTCTGGTGTAGGAGCAGCCAGCCCAGGCAAGAATGTTTGCAGCCAGCCCTGGTATGGGAATGAGGAGGATGAATCCAAGGATTTGAGGGGTAAGTGCCTGTCAGAGAGGTTAAAGAGGGGGATTTTCCAAGGATGCCTGGCAGAGGCAGCTGCGGGAGTTCTGGGATGGGGATGGGATGGAGATGGGTGGCTCTGGCGCCTGCAGTGCTGGCTCTGTGAGCAGAGGGGCTGTCACTGCTCCCTCAGGACATTCTGCTGGCCCCCCTCTGTCCTGGGTCACGGGGACAGCCTGGCAAAGCCATTCCTCCTTCCCCAGCAGCCACCGGGATTGAGCATGGGGAGGAAAGCAAAGGAAAATCCAAAGGCATCCAGACATTCCAGATCTGCGGGATGAAGAGGGTGAGAAATCCTCTCCGAGTCTTTGGGAGTAGGACTGGGACATAAACCCTTTCTCCAGTCTTTGGGAGCAGAACTGGGACACAAACCCTCTCCCCACCCTTGGCACCCTCCCCACGCCCCCCATCCCCTCCGGGCTCCGTGACCCAGGTGCCCTCGGGGCTGCGTTCCCAACTCCTGGGTTTAATCTCCACATTTATGGGCCATGTGCATTTATTTAACAGGTCTGGCCCGAGCAGCAGCGTGTGCCAAGAAGGAACAATCATCCCTCATTTCCCAGCTGTGACATCATCAGCTCATATTTCACGGATATGATGTCACTGCTGCGCAATAGGACTCGGGATTTTCAAAAGGTTTTTATTAATGTTGAGGGTTTTTTTGGTGGGGTTTTTTTTCCTCTGGTCTGGCCAGAACATCTGGAGCCGGGAAACTTCAGAGTCCGGAATATTCACGAGTCGGAGCAGACAGAATTCCAGCCCGCAGGATTTCTGGGAGTGAAGGAGGACAGATAACGATGTGGGGAACCAGGAAAAGTCCAAGAGCAGCGGGAAGCGGAGTGAGGCAGGAGGAGTGGGGGCTGGGGACGTGTCCTCACCATCCATGAGCAGGCTGGGGACACCAGGATGGGAAGGGGACACCACAGAGGGGACACCTGGGGCGGTGGCAGAGGATGAGTGGCATCTCCAGGGTGGAGAGAGGTCCATCCCTCTGCTTTTCCAGAATAAAGGAATTTTTACAGCCTCACAGAAACCCTGGGAAGGAGAGAGGGGAGAGGATTCCAGGGGAGGGGGTCTGCTGGGCAGGCAGCAGGAACTGGGGAGGGGGGATAGAAGCCTTGGGAAGGTGCAGCAGGAATTGGGAGGTGGGATAGGAGCTTTGGGAAGGTGCAGCAGGCCCAGACAGGGCTGTGTGTCCAGTGTTGCTTGGCACCTTCCCAGGATCCCATCCCTCACCCTGGATCTCACACGGCCTCAGGTGCCTCCCTCCCACAGGACTCCCCCCTGGTGAACACTGGGGAACACCTGGAGCTGGAACAAGGTGCTAAAAGGACTGCGGTGACCATTCCTTGGAATCCCTGATTAATCCATCGCAGCTGCATCCCTTTGGGGTTCCCTTCCCAGCAGCCCTCGTGCAGGAGAGCACAAAGTGTCCCAGACAATGGAAATGCTTTTTCCATGAGCCTTCGCAGCAGAAGCCGGAATGTCAAACACGGCTGTTGGGAGAATCCCATGGAACTGATGTCACCACGCTCCGAGCAGTGGGTCCCCTGCCACGTGCCAATCCCAATAAATGTCATTCCCTGCTTCTGAACGAGGAACGGCCTGGAAATGGCAGGAATTCTGCTGCTCCGTTCCATCTGGCCAGGCTTGTTGTAACCCATTTTTCCGGCTGCGCCATCGGACCACAAGCTTTTATAAATCCCTCGGGAGCTCCATGTGAGCCTGGAGCCTCTTCCAAGGGAGCCCGGGCAGCTCCGGTGGCTGCACCAAGGAGAGAAAGGTTGGAGAATGAAGCCTGACAAGCTGATGAGATAAACTGGTCAGATCAAAGGCTGACAGCAATAATTGTACACGGCGTTGCTGTGCAAAGCTAATTTAGACACAGATGAGCCCATGACAGACTCACTGGAGGGTGGCAGATGAGCAGGGAATGGAGAGCACTTCATTTATCCTCCCTGGAAGCAGCGGCAGCACCGGGAGTCAGCGGCTGGGGCGGCTTCTCCCTCGCTCTCTCCTCTTCCAGTTATCAAACTTTATCTGGTTCCTTTGCTGCAAATTAGCGAGGAAGGACAGAGAGGGAAAAACACTGAATCCATCAGCACTCCTGCTTGTTTCCCAGCCCACAAGGGAGAAGTCAGGATGATTTACTGGGAGGGTGGGGAGGTGCTGGAACCGACTGTCCAGAGAAGCTGTGGCTGCCCCTGGATCCCTGGAGTGTCCCAGGCCAGGTTGGGCAGGGCTTGGAGCAAGCTGGGCTAGTGGAAGGTGTCCCTGCCCAGGGCAGCGGTGGTGCTGGATGAGCTTTAGGGCTGTTTCCAATCCAAACCACTCTGGGATTCTGGGATTCTGTGGTTCTGCAAAACAGGGCCTTGATTTTCTCCTGCAAAGCCCAGAAAAGCACCACATTTTCACACCATGTGGGGCTTTTGCTGTGCTTATAAATCAAACCAGAGCCATCGTTTCTCCCTCTTTAGTTTTTTCCAGCTCACACAGATCACTGGGAATTGGAGGAGTTTCTTCTGCTGGTGGTGCTCAGGCTTGGCTGCTGCTTTGGCTCTGCAAAGAAATCCTCTCCTGGTTTCTCCATCACCTTCCCTCTGCTCTCCCCATCCCTGGCAGGAACCAACCCCTGGAGATGCAAGCTCCATGTCCTACATCCAACGCCTGCACCAGGACAGGTCCCCCAGCACAGTGAGGGCCCTGTACCTGCCCGAGCAGCCCTGCCCTGGAGATCCTGCTCTCCCCAGCCCTCGGGAAGCCCTGGCTCCAGGCTGGGAAGCAGTGGGATGCAGGCACCGGCACGGGCTGGCAGACGAGGGAGTAACTGAAGGGAGAAGAATTTTCACTTCATATTTTATGCAAAACTGACACTTTCAGCCCAAGCAGGAGCGCTGTGCCCACCCTTCCCCCACAGTGCAGGCGGGATTCATCCCGCTGGGAGCGGCCAGCGGTCGTTGATCCCATCCAGTGCCGTGGGCGAGCTCCGGGCAGGGAGAGCCGCTCGGCCCTGCCCTGCTCCCGTGCCCAGCCCGGCTGGCTGTGCTGCAGCTGCCAGAACAATGGGAACAATCCCAACAGCCCCCCTTCCCGGGAATACTGCGGGCTCTTGGCAGCTCTTTCGCACACAATTAGCATTTCTCGTCAGGCGGGGGAGCACAGATTGCGCGCGCTGCGGAGTGTTTTGCACAACAGACTGAACCCAAGATGGCCCTGCCTGGACCCGCAGCTAAAAGTGACTTCCCAGCAGGACAGACCCAGCACGGCCCCGCCACCGGGAGAGGCTCCCCCCGACCTGTCCTGAGCACGGCCGGGAGGGGCTCGCTCAGCTCCCGCAAACGCACCCAAGGGCTGAATGGAGGGGGGACACTGCCCCCGCTTTGATTAGGGGCAAGGACTCACCTTTTCCTTGTTCAAGGAAAAAAGAGGTGGATATCCGTGGGTCCAGGCTCGGAAAAATGGCTGGGACTTTCGGGGAGCTCAGGGGTCAGGGACACACAGAGACACGGGATGGTTTGGCCTGGAAGGGACCCTAAATCCCATCCAGCCCCACCCCCTGCCACAGGCAGGGACAGCTTCCACTATCCCAGGGTGCTTCAAACCCCATCCAACCTGGCCTTGGACACTTCCAGGGATCCAGGGGCAGCCACAGCTTCTCCAGACAGTCTGTTCCAGCACCTTCCCAGCCTCACAGGGAAAAATTCCTTCCTAATATCCCATCTACATCTCTCCTCCTTTAGTTTAAAGCCATTCCAATGTTTCTAGGGGCTCACAGTGGGTGATGAGCCCTTTCCAGGCTGGGAGAGGATGGATCTCCACAGGCTGACACTGCTTGTGATCCTCCTGCTCCTCAGCTGCCAATGCCAAGGAATCTGTGCAGCCCCTGCTGCCAACGCCAGCCCAAGAGGGTCACACGTGCTGGTGACACCACGGTGTCTGTGGCTGCCACCCGCAGCCCCTCAGCCGGTGCCTGGTCATTTGTTGAGCCACAGCAACCCAAGCTCACTCTGCAGCCTCAAAGTGCCGCTTGGAAGGAGCCTCAAAGCTGTGTCTGTCTGGGGAGGCCGGGCTGGCAAATGCAGGGAATGCCGGACTCGTATCCCCTGTTAAAGCCAGCCCAGCCCATGGACAGTAGCGCTCCGTGATTAATTGCTGTGCTTAAAACTCCTATTTATAGACACGCTGCAAGTGCTGTGCCAGGGATAGCACAGCCAGAGGCTCCTCCTCCGGCAGCTCCCGGGGCTCAGCAGCCGATCCCACAGCCTCGAACTCCCAGGATGTGGAGCAGCTCAGCTCCTTATCCAGCCAGAGGTTCCCTCCCCTCCTCATCCTGCTCAGCCACGGTCCCTGGGGATGCCATCGGCCTCCCCGATCTCAGTGGTGATGCTGTGGATGCCGCTGGATGCTGCTGGATCCCCACAGGGCTAAGGAGCTTTAGCCAGAGCTCGGCACCTGCGGCAATGTGGGAACAGGACCCGAGGGCACCGGTGCTCCTTGAGCTCGCATCACCCCAGAGCCAGCACTGGAGTCCAGCAGTGTTTGATTCCCGGGGAGGCTCCAGGCCCTGCCCCAGGCTTCCCTGGGCTTTGCCTGAGTCGCTGCTTGGGAAATGAGCTGTTGGAGATCTGGATTTCAGCAGCCAACCGGGAGAGCTGTTTGGGAAGGATGGGAGAGCTGTTTGGGAAGGATGGGAGAGCTGTTTGGGAAGGATGGGAGAGCTGGTTGGGAAGGATGTCTTTGGGTAGTGATGCTCCGCATCCAACAGGTTCCTACCCTACAAACAGTTCTCTTTACCCTGCAGTTTTCTTTAAAACAAAACAAACACAATTTCATCCTGCTTTTATTTTCCTGAAAGCCCCAGATCTTATCAGCACTGAGGTACTGAGCAGGGAGGGTTCAGAGATGTGACTGCCACCAGCATCCCACTGCCCAGAACATCCCACTGCCCAGAGCATCCCACAGCCAGGAGCATCCCACTGACAGGAGCATCCCACTGAACACAGCATCCCACTGCCCAGAACATCCCACTGCCCAGAACATCCCACTAACAGGAACATCCCACTGCCAGGAGCATCCCACTGCCCAGATCATCCCACTGACAGGAGCATCCCACTGCCCAGATCATCCCACTGACAGGAGCATCCCACTCTCATGAGCATCCTCCATCCCCTCTTTGCCTGTCTCCCTCTTCCAGCCCCACATTTGGGCAGTGTTGGGACAGGCTGGTGGTGGGGAAGGGAGCGGTGGCTCCATGACCACATGGAGCAATCCATGGCAGTCCCATCCAGCTGTGGATTTGTTCTCTGCCAGCAGCCTCCCAGCCCTTCCCTGGGCAGCTGCAGCTCTCCTGGCTGGGGGCTCCTGAGCTCCTGTGGGTTTGTGGTGGAGAAATATCCTGAGTTTGTGCTGTTTGGGATGTGAACGTGTCTGGTGGGGAATGATCCCCCCCTGTCCACACTCACACACATGGGGGAAGCTGAGGGGGAGGGAGCATTTCCACACGGACACAAAACAATCCCTATTTGTCTCCAAGACAGACCCCACCGTTGGGTTTCCTGGGGTCACGCAGCTGCAGGAACATGTGGAAAAGAAATGTCTCTCTGCTCAGCACTGGACATTGGTGTAATTCAATCTATTGCTCCCATGTACTAGAAATCCACCAAAGTGGCCCCACTCCAAATGGCAGGAAATGCGGAGTGTCAGGGACAGAGGCAAATCCTCTCCCAATCCAGGGCTTTATTTTATTTTAATTGGGTTGGACTGGGAGAGGCAACGGAGGTTGTGTGGGGCTGGGGGAGGCAGCAGTCCTATGGTCCCTTCCTGTGGTCACACATCACCAGTGCCCTGAAACTGCTGGGGAGGTGCCACAGGGACCTCCAGGTGCCAGGACAAGCTCACCTGGCCCCCAGAGCTGAGATGTCTTCAAGTTCCTGTCATTCCCATTCCTAAAATCCTTGCCACATCCTCCCAAAGATGTTCATGCTGACTTTCCACATGGCCCCCAGCACAATTAAGCCTTTCCCCTGGGATTTTGGTGCCCAGGGATCACACTCTCTCTGCAGACCTTCACCCCAACACCTGGGCTCCCTGGGGGAGCTGGGCTGGTCATGCCAAGCTCCGGTGAAATCCTGTTTGACTCTCAGGAACGCTGCTCCAGGACGTGAACTGAGGTTACCTCAGCCGAGCCTTAAATGGATTTTTCCGTTAAGAGAGGATTTTTTTGGTCTTGTTTTATTGAAAAGGAATTTGCAGTAATTAGCTCTTACAGGGGATTTCACTGTTCTCTCTCCTCCTCTAAAGCATAAAACACTTATTACAACACATTGTTTAACATGATCTCCACTCCCAGGGATTTTTCCTCCCTCGTGTGATGATCCAGCCCTGCCTTTGGACTTCGAGGCTCTAAATCTTCCTGCAGCCCTGAGCCATGCCCTGATCCCTCTGCCTGGATTCACATTGATCTTTCCCCCCCAGTCCTTGGTGCAGCTGGAGATGAGAGAGCTGGGAAAATGAGGCTTTTTTTCCCCATTTCCCCTGCTTTGTTGGATTCTTGTTGGGCAGAACATTCCATGCCTGCTTCCACGGACATCCGGAGAGCAGCTGCCCCTCACTGAGCCATGGAGAGCAGATTTTCCCTACAAACCTCTGTTCCTCTCAGTGCCTTCACCTGTGTTAGGCTGGGCTTTATTTAGGCTGTCGGGCTTCATTGTCCTCCTTGGAGAGCGGGCTGGGAGCAGAGCCGGGAGTGGAATGATCAAACCCGAGGTAGGACACACCAGGTTGTCCCTCCTGCTCCGGGATGGTGACATTCCGTGATCCCTGTGCTGCCCTGCTGGCAACATTTCCCTGCTGTTCAGCCTGTGTTTTCCTGTGCTCATTCCCACGCTTTTCCATCGCTCCTTCCAGCCCGTGGGCTGGCCCCAACGCCTCCCTTGCTCTCCCTCCTTCCCTCCTCGGCTTTTGAGCCTGGAGGAGGCTCCCGATGGTTCTCCATCGCTCCCAGAGGAGGCTCCTGGTGGCTCTTCATCACTCCCGCTCTGGGTGGAGGTGGATTTTCCCTCGTGAGGGGGTTCAATCTGCTTCTGGTCCGCGTCAGCTTTGTCTGAGCCCGATATTAAACCACGGCGTGCTCGAGTGCTTGTTCTCGTTGCCGTCACGCCGCCCCTTTAAAGTCACCGTACAAATCCTGCCCTGCAGCTCCTTGATTGTGTTCCTGCTTCTCCTCTGAACTCCCTCCCATCCATCAGCAGCGCTCCAGCGGCAGCGCAGGTGCAGCTGCGGGAGCCTTTGCCAAGAGCCTCCGGTTCTCCGCGATGCCCCGGCGCGGGGGGATCATGGCGGGGACCGGGGGGGGACGCGGTGGCGGAGCGGTGCCAGCCCCGGTGCCAGCCCCGGTGCCAGCCCCGCGCGGGGGCCGCTCACCAGGGCCATTCCAGACAAAGCCGCGCCGCTAACAGCTCCTCTGGCTGCTCTATCAGCTCCCATTAGAGGCCTGGGGAAGCAGCACTTCCCGAGGCTTTGCAGGATAATTTGTGTGTTTAATACACCTCAAACCCACGTTAGGCTGCAATTAAGGCAGGGGGAGGGAGCCAGAGCAGAGGAGACGCCGACCTCCCGCTGCCTGCTCAGATCCTGCTGCTTTCTGTGCCGGTGGAGGATGCCAGGGAAGCTGGAATTAGAGGCAGAAACGTAATTTGTCATTTGCAAGTCTGAGCCAAAGGCTGGGCTGGTGGGAAGAGAAATGGGAGAACTGGGAGCTCCTCACGGGAAATTACCATTGAAAGAACTGAGCCGAGCGGAGCCAAGGCGACCTGAGCATCCCGGCTCGCTGGCAGCAGCAGATCCAGGCTGGTGGTTGGGAGCCAAGGACATGGAATTGTGTGGGATGGCAAGAGGGGATCCCACAGCCAGGCAGAGCCGTCACACAGGTGAAGGTGCTGCAGCCCAGGCCGAGGCCCAGCTCCATGCTCCATCCAGGTCCTTTTCCTGACACCACCAGGCTGTTTTCCTTTCCTTGTTAGTGCTTTTGTTGTCTGCAGCTGGTAGAGAAAATGCACAGTGTTAGAGAAAATAAAGTGGGAGCAGCTCATCTCACTTTGGTCCTTATAGGAGTCAGAGTTTGGGATCCACACTGGAGTTTAACTGATCCCATTGGAAAACAGACCCCCCCCCAGGGACACAGCCATGGGGAACCCACAGACCTGTCCTTGTTCCACTCAACACAAGCCCTGCCCCATGTCAGGAACTGGGAACTCCTGGGAGTAGGAAAGTCTTGAGTGAGTTCCACAATGGGATTTTTTCCCTGAGCTCGACAGATCCAGATTTCACTGCTGCCAGAAGGGAATTCCCACTCCTTTCCTCCACACAGGACAGGGAATGCTGAGCGTGACCCACACATCCCAGTGAGCCAGAGTCACAGCTCCCCCCACGTGGACATGGCAGATGTCCGTGGTGTGTGGTGGGGACAGGGACAGGGATCCTTGGTGGTGGGAATGGCACAGTTCTCCCCACACCAGGCAGGCGGGATTTCTGCAGGAATAAACCAAATCCCCCAGACTGAATATATTTCAAAGCTAATCAGAAGGAGCAGGGTGTGGGAGCCAGGCATCCTCAGAACTGTCAGCAACGTTCCCTTTTTCCTCAGGGGCTGCTTCAGAGGGTGCCAGCTCCTTCCTCAGCATCCCCGTTTATCAGGGTGGGAATTTGCCTCGGGCAGAGCTGCTGCAGATCCTCAGGAGCACACAAGACTCTTGTAGAGTCCATCAGAAAACTCAGCAGGAGCTGGGATGGCTCCTGAGCAGCAGAGACTGGAGACCCTTCAAAGCCACTGAGCCTTGCAGAACCATCCCAGCTTCGCCCACGGCTCCTCCCAGCTCCACTGGGTGCTGGGAAACGGGAATGCTGCTGCCAGCTCTGCCATGGGCTCATCATTCCCAGTTCAACTGGGACTGCAGCTGATCCTCTGGCCCAGCTTTGTTGGGTTTCTTTGGGAAGTGAGAGGTCTGTGACAGTGACCCAGGGCTGGGAGCAGCCAAGGGGATGCCAGAGAGGAGTAGGGAATATGGAAAAGTGGAGCACATGGAAAAGGGTCAGGCAGGCTTTGATCCTGGAGCAGTGCTTTGGAGGACAGGGAATGGTGGGAGTAGCCAGAGTGGGGAGGGAGCACAGATGAGCTTTGACCTTGCTCTGAAACATCACAAAACATATTTAGGGCTTGGTGATCAAAATATTCCTGCTGCCCCTTGATCACCTGGATAGAAAGATGCTCATGGTCTAATTCCCGGCCCAGGGCTGTGGGCTGGCAGCACCTGCACCCCCTGTTTTCATGGAAGAGCCTTCCCATGCAGGAGGATTTGCCAGCAAAGCTGTCAGTGCTGGGTAATCTCCTCTTTTCCTGGGAAGCCAGCGCACATTAGGATGAAAACCCTCGTGGAGTCAGGTGAGCCCAGGTGTAATCCCATAAACCGTGTTCCAGAGCCCTTCAAAGCTGCTCATCCGCACTCGGATCTCCAGAGCTCTGCAAAGATCATTTACAGGGAGCGATGGAGGACTGGGGGCAGGGACCGGGGTGTCCCAGTGCTGCCCCCGCTCACTGGAGCGTCTGATCCCAGCCTGTCCCAGTCCCAGGCTGCCACTGCCAGGGTCAGGAGCAGCCCTTGGACATGACCCTGCTTGGTGAGGGATGAGAGGGGCCTTGGGGCTCTGCCAGAGCTCCAATTCTCCTGGGTAGATGGAGGAGGAGAGATCCCAACAAACCCCACTGTTCCCTCCAGCTGCCCAGCCCTGAGCCTGGTTCTCCCTATTCCAGACCTTGGCTCCAAGGTGTGGCTGTTCCGAGGGCAGGGAGAGTGGCTGGCACAAAGCTGGACACGGCGGCTGGACCTGGGCTGAGCTAGGCCCAGCGCTGTGACTCAGGAAGCTGGGGCTTCCCAGGGAAGTGACCCAACTCCAGTGGGAACCCAACCCAGCTCCTGCTTTGTCCTTGGAGAGCAACTTCTTACGTGGACAGACAGTCATAGGGAAAGGGCCAGGTTTTAAACTAAAAGAGGACATTTAGATGGGATATTGGGAAGGAATTCCCCCCTGTGAGGGTGGGGAGGCCCTGGCACAGGGTGCCCAGAGAAGCTGTGGCTGCCCCTGGATCCCTGGAAGTGCCCAAGGCCAGGTTGGACAGGGCTTGGAGCAACCTGGGATAGGGGAAGGTGTCCATGGCAGGGAGTGGGAATGAGATGAACTTTAAGGTCTTTTCCAACATGAACCACTCCAAGATGATTCCATGATGCTTTCCCCAGGGCTGGCAGCAGCAGATGAGCCGTCCTGCCGGCAGATCCCAGATGGAGAGCACAGCGGGATGTCAGGAGCCTGCTCCTTCCCGGACACCAAAGAGCCTCTGCTTCCCAACCACTCTGCCTCATGGAAACTCTATCCGTGCAAACACTTGCTCCCTTTATATCTTCCTCCTTTATTTTTTATGGAGAGGCCTTGGAGGAGAGGGAATCGGAGGGGGCTGGCACATCCCCCCTCCCCCTGGCCTCTCGGAAATAAAGGGATGCAGCTGGAGGGGCAGGAGTTTCTGGAGCAGTATGGATGGGGTGAGAAAGTCATTACCTGCCTTGGGTTTCACTGTGGGAATGGCTGCACCTTTCCCTGGGAATCGCTCGTGTCTGGGGGCACGGAGAGGGGGGAGAGGGGGAGGAGGGAGCAAAGGGGCAGAGAGAGGGCTGGAAGCAGCCCGGGAAGAAAGGAAAAGGGAAAGGGGATTTTTTTCTTTGCATGTAGCCATAGAGGGGCTGAAATGAATTACCTGTCTCCAAAGCCGGGCTGTTCGGGGAATAATCGATTGAGCACACCACAAACTCGGATTTTATGGCTCCAGGAACCCGGCTGGGGCCGGGGGAAGTGGGGGAAGAGGGAAACTGTTCCACACTGAGGGGACACCTCAGGGGGATGGGTTTGTCTGGCCTATTTTTTTCTTTCTTCTATTTTTCTCCCTCTCCTCTCTCACTTTGGAGTTCTTTGGGTTGGTTGTTGTTGTTTCCCTTTTCCCAATCTTCCCGTGCGCAATTTCCCCTTTGTTCTGCTGGGGGGAACAGAACTGGATTGTGTTTCTCCTGCTCCCAACTGCAAGGAATGACATCAGCCCGAAGTGTTCCAGCATCTCCTCCCTCTGCACTCCCTCCCTGCCCTGAACTGCTCTGGAATTTGGAGTTTTATAAGGGATCATTCTTTGTCCCCATCCGGGATTGTGCCTGGAATGGCAGTGGCTGTGAGGGAGCAGTGGATGCATCCAGCTGGTTTCTCTCTGCAGCTTGCAGTGATCCTTGAGGAGCATCCCAACCCCTTGCTGCTCCAGCACCTCCAGATCCCAGCCCTCCCACAGGGACAGCTTTCCTGCATCCCTTGGCACCCGTGCCAAGCGCCCCGGAGCTTTTCCTGGAGAGAGGGCAGCAGGAACAGGTGCTCAGATGGTCCAAGGGCCTGGATTCTGATCCCCATTCCCAGAGCCACTGCACACGTCCCTGTCTCACCAGCATGCGACTGAGGAGCTGGAGGCAGCCCCCAGACCCCCCAGAGAGAGAACAAAGGTGCGGAAATTAAAAGACAATTTCCAGAGCTGAAAATAAATTAATGGAAAAGAGCAGGAACACGGCGGTGCTCAGGGGAACGTGAGGATTCCTGACAAGCTCCCGGTGATATTTGCCAGGAGGGTCATTAACTCCCACCATGGGAGGAGGGATCCAGCTTTTCCAGAAGGCCCTGGGTCAGTTCCTGGGGTTTCTCTACCTCCCTGGTGCTGTTTTCCAGCATCCCGACAGGCTGGGATCACAGCCAGCTCTGCCCCAGGGACACAGGCTGCAGGAGCAGGGAGCCACGCTGCCATGGAACCACCTGGAATCCCAATCCCTGTGATTCCAAGTCTTCTGACAGCCGCCTGAGCAGGGTCTGGAGCCAGCAGTGCTGGACCCTTGGTGGTTGTGCAGAATTCCCAGCTGCAGTGGAAGTGCTCAAAGCAAGTGGGAAGAGCAGAGGCTGAGGGAAGGATTCCAGCCTCGGGGAGGAGCAGGGCTGGAGGTAGCACAGATTTTCCCAGTTCTCTCAGTCCAGTGAGCCACAAAGCGGCCAGATTCCAGGGAACTCAAAGTCAGGCAACTCCGAGTTGCTCAGCTGAGCAGGGATTTGGGACCGCACTCCTCTTCCATTGGAAAGTCTCTCCTGTTGCTGGCTCAGCCATGGGGAGCCAGGAGAATTCAGCTTCCCCCAGGGCACGAGAGCAAGGCATCCAGCCAGCCTTGGCATTCCCAGTGTTCCACATCTCCCTACAACACCACAACAACCTTTGCGAGGCCCAGATCCCAAGGTCACATCGCCAGACACGCCAGCCACAGGTGAGTCAGCAGCTCTGGGAAGATCCCGTGCCTTGCCCCAGGGCGCTCCACAGGATTCATCCTTAACCTCCAGGATCCAGCCGCCTCCATCCCCTGTGTGTGTTCTCCATAATTAAAGTTGCACTGAGAAAATAAATCCTGCTCCTCACTAATAGGACGGAGGAGGTGTTAAATTATGGCTCCGTTTATCCAAGGATTGCCCAACGCAGCTCCTGCTTTAATAAGTGCCGATAAAACATGTCAGGAAATGATTTGGGAATTAATCCCTCCTGGATGAGGCGGTGACAAACTGCTCTAATATGTTTCACTCCGGGAAGGTGCGTGTTCCCGTTTTATTGAAAGGAGCTGCAAGTGGATTTAGGATTCATGGAAATAAGGGAATGATTGACAGGTGAGGGCTTAAGAGAGCCCGTGGGTGGAAGGAGAGAACTGCCCTCCCAGCCCTGCTAGCATTGCCTTCCCATGCTCCCCACTCCCACACTTTTCCAACCACACCTGGTGGATTTCAGCACCTTTTCTGACCTGTGCCATCCCTGCATCCCAATTTCCCCATCTCTGATAACCTCTGGGATGGCAGGAAATGAGCTCAGCCCCTCCAGGACCAGGCAGGGGGGATTGACCTACTTCATCCTGCAGTCGTCTTAATAGCTGGGGGTTGGTGCCGTGAGTTCCACCTTGTCCTCCCTTGGAAGGGTTTCCAGGTGGTTTGAGGATCCTTGTCAAAATGCAGCCATTGGGAACAGCTTCATCTGCCAAAAACCCCTCTCCCCTCTGTTTTTCATCTGGGGAGTTTGGAATTTCCTCATTTCCCTGGTCCATTCCAGTCTCTTCTCTCCAGTGTTTGGATCCCAGGAGTTATCCCAGCTCATCTGAAACAGGAGATGAGTTCGGGGGGTGCAGCCCCCACCCGCCCCTCATCCCCACTCCAGGCAGCCCCTGCCTGCCCCTTCCCTCCTCTTCAGCAGCCTGGGATGTGCCAGGGCTGGGAAGAGCCCACAAAGGGGGTTTTGAGGGAAGGGAGCTGGGATCCAGCAAATTCCCCTCTCCCCAGGCAGGATGTGGGGGTGTCCCTGCACATCCCTCCCACTCCAGTCACTGGTACCAGGACAGGGTGGATGCCCACAGGGAGGGGAACTGGTGCAGAGGGGTGAGAGGGGAGGGAACCCCAGGAAGGACCCTCAAATCCCACTGAGACCTCATTTCCCCACTGTCACCCTTCCCCATGGATCTGGTGACTCCCTGTGGGTCTGGTGACCCCCTGGTGCCCACCTGCCCCTCAGAGGGGTCACTCTCTTCTCATTCCCGAGCCAGGGGGAGGAGGCACAGCTGGGGGAGCAGCTCCCCAGCCCAGCTCATCTCACAAGAGGACATTCGAGCGTTGCCTAAGCCCATTTAAAACCTGCTCTGATCCCATAAACTCTGCCTACCTTAACTCGAATTAAAGGGAATTGGCTGGAACTGTGTCAGAGCCGAGGGGGAGTCGGTTCATGGCAGTGCTTCCCAGCTCCTCGAAATGGGGGCTTAGGGGAAAGGAGCCATCCAGGAGCTCAAAGCCTCATAATGGGGTTATGTTGCAGTGGAGAAAATGAAAGTTAAACATTAGGGAAACCTTTATAGCTCTGACAAGAGTTCAGCCAGTGGAACGCTGCGGAATTGCTTTCCCCGGAGATATCCAAGGATAAGGCTAAGCACACATCTGACAGGCATGGTTTACCAGCCTGATGTGCAGGATAAAGTGGAGCAGGTGAGCTGGGGGAGCTTCCTGCCAGCCCTAATAACTCTGGGATCAGCACAGGGCCTCTCTGCACTGGAACATCACAGACCATTCCTCATTTTCCCAGCCTCCAGAGCACCTCCAGCACTCAGTGGCACAGGAACAAGGCTCCCATGGCAGGTACCCAGTGGCCTGGTGCTCAGGCACTCGAGAGGCTGCAGGAAATGGAAAAGCTCAGAACAAAGGAATCCCTAACAACGCGAGTCTGGGGGAATTGCTGGACAACGGGAGTGCTTCCAGGAGGATTTGAAGCCTCTGCTCAGAAGGCTGCACTGCTGGGATGGCAGAAGCAGAAGCAGAACCCAGTGCTTGAAGGTTTTCCTCATGAAAACCCTCTGACAAATCCATCATCCATCTGCCTTCCCACTACTTTGCTCCTAAGCTGAAGTCCATGGAGCAGGCACAGGGATGCTGGAGCCGGGCCCTGGGAGGGCTTGGAGTGGCTCTGCCCCTCCTGTCCCAGCACAGGTCACCCCTGCCCTGGGGGCTGGCTGCTACCGGGCCAGCAGGAGCCACTTTGGAGAGCCAGGCTGCTCCATCTTTTGGGATGCAGGACATGGGAAGACCCCTCACCTCTGCAGAGCTGGGATGTTGGTTCCTCGGGATGCTGCCTCACTGAAACACCCCAAAAAATTCCTTTAGCAAGAGAGAGAGAGGAAAGAAGAGGAAGGAAGAAAGGGTGTTTTCCAGAACCTCATGGAGGAGGTGGGAGCACCAGGAGGGGCCCCAGCTCCATTCTCAGCACAGATCCCAAAGGGGGAAGGGCTGGAAGGCTGACATCGTCCCTGGCTAATTTGTAAAGAATTACAAATGTGTGGATGGGACATTGGTTAGTGTTAAGTCAAGTGGAAGGTTTGCTCCGAAGTGATAACCAAGAGGCTCAGGGAAAGGGGAGAAGCTCAGCAGATAAGGGCAAGGATCCGGGGCCACAAGTGCTGCTGGAAACGGGATGGGGATCGTGCTCAGGGACGGGGTCAGATGCCTCTCATTCCTTCACTGTCCCAGCACACAGCCCATGGGGAACTTGGCTGCTGATGTTCTCCTGTTTCTCCTGGAATTTCACCCAGAGGGAGAGTGAGGTGTGAGGGAAGTGCAGGACAAGCACGCAGCAAACAGGGATCCAGCTCAGGGGTTTTCCTTTCAGGCTGCTCTGGGTGATTTCCTCCACCACCACCTCCCTGTCCCTGCTGTTCCCAGCACAGCTGGAAAACCTCTGGCCTGAGCCCGGGTGCTCTGTGTCCACTCCCCTTCACTGTGACCATCCAGAACCCTCTCTTGGATTTATCCCAATGCGGTGGCTTTGAAATTCTGGGGGAGAGAGAGAGAGAGAGAGAGGAGAAGTTTTTGCATGGCCAGCAGATCCCTCCCAGGACATCAAAACCTCTTGGATTCATCCCAAAACAAAGTAAGATTTCTCTGATTTTCCAGGAGGCTGGGGGAGAAGCTTCCCTGCCAACCTTCCCAGAGCCAGGAGCTGGACAGCCACACCCCCCCTTCCCACAGCTCCCGAGGGAAAAGGACCTGTCTGCTCCCACCTCGGCTGAGAGCAGGGGCAGAGGATGGAATGCCAGAAAGATTGGCAGCAGGAAGCGGAATTTCTCCTTCATTCCAGCAATTTGATCCATACACGTGCGGCTGCCCTGGCTTTCGGTAGCACCAGGATCCGGCAGCGGGAGAGCAACCCCAATTCCAGCTGCTCCAGAGGCAGCAGAGGGCTCGTGTTTAATGGCTCTCGTATTAGTACTTGCTATTTAATAGTGAGTGTTTAGTCTGCTTTCTCTGCTGTTCCCTTTAGCAGCAGGTCTATCCCAAACAATCTCGGAGAGGAATCGGGTTCAAAGCTGGACTCAAATTGGCCCAGTTAATGCTGCATCCCACGCAAAACTGGGATCAACCGGCATGGACTGGGATCCTCGGGCATCTCAGTGCTGCTGCAGGGAACAGACGGATCCGAGTCCAAGGTCTGAGGATGTTCCACCTCCCCCTCTGGAGACTGTGAGGGTTGTGAGGCCCTGGAATGGTTTTCCCAGAGAAGCTGTGGCTGCCCCATCCCTGGCAGTGTCCAAGGCCAGGCTGGATGGGGCTTGGAGCAACCTGGGATAGGGGAAGGTGTCCCTGCCCATGGCAGGGGGTGGAATTGGATGATCTAGAAGGTCCCTTCCAGCCCAAACCATCCTGGGATTCTGTGACTCCTGGCTCCAGGATGGCACCAGTTGGAGCTGCTGCTGTTGGGAATGGTCTCGCTCGCCTTGTCCTACCTTTGCCAAGGAGTGACACCCACACAGCCTGGGGAGCAGCCCCAGATTGCAGCTCCTGCAGAAGAATCACCCCTGGCAGGGAGTTCCTCCAAGTTCTAAAACCCATTTTAAAAAAACCCCTCCAACCCTGCAATCCCAGCATCGCTGGCATCTCCTTGGCAAGGTGGGAAGGTGTAACATCAGTGTGTGTTTTATGGATCGAGAACTCCAGACAGCTGGAAAATTAGTTAATGTTCCTGTTTGACATGTTCAGCCTGGTTTGGAGGGAGCAGGTCCAGCAGCTGAGCTCTGCCAAGACAGGGAATCGCAGGTATTTCACTGGAGAGGGAGAGTTGGAGCAGGGAATCGCAGGTTTTTAACTGGAGAGGGAGAGCTGGACCCTCCTGCACCGAAATCTCTGCAGTTTCTGGACACACTGGAATCACAGGGAGGATCAGCTTTAAGGAAGAGAGGAACCCAGTGCTTTGTGGCTAGGGTATGGCACAGGCAGGAGGAAATACCTGGATTTAAGAGGATACCTGGATTAAAGGAGAAGAATGAGGCTGGCTGTGCAGTGGGAGGGGCTGTGCCCACTCTCCGGGCCCTCTCTGCCTTCCCAGCTCCTGTCCTGCGATGCACCAAGGCTCCCAGCACCACCAGCCAGGAGAATCCAACCTGGCTCTTCCCAGGACTGCCAGCCTCAGCCCAAGCCCCTCCATCCTGTGACAGAGTGGGACATCCCACCTGGAGAAAGACACCGATGGCTCACAGGTCACTCAGCGCCCTCCTCCTCACAGCCCAGGGGCTGGCCCTGGCCTAAATGAGGGGCAGGGTAACCCTAAGGTGACCCCAGAAGCCTGAGGTGACCTCCTCCCCCAGCGAGCCCTCGGAGCCGCCTGAGCCCAGAGCTCCACAGACACCCCGGAGCCCAGGCGTGGTGGGGCAGGATTGGGAGCCAAAACATCCCAAAATATCCTTGCTGGGCCTCCCCCGTGGTGTCACCGCTGCTGCAGGGCTCAGCTGGGGGACAGCCGTGGGGACAGAACAGGATGAGTTTTGGCTTGGTGGCTCTGAGCATCAGCCAGCTCCCACTTGAAATGTCAAATCTGGGACAGATCCAGCACCGTGGGAATGGCATTTTTGGTCTAATCCAGTGTCTAGATCCTGTTTGGAGTGAGGAGGAGGACGGGGGAGATTGGGGTACAAGGCACCTCCTCACCTCTCTGCACACGTAAGTGATTTGTGCTTCTGCAGGTGATGCACAATGCAGGGCAGGAGGGATCCCAGGACAGCAGGGAATCCCAGGGCAGGAGGGAATCCCAGGGCAGGAGGGATCTTGGGGCAGGAGGGATTCCAGGGTAGGAGAGATCCCAGGGCAACTGAGCACAGGCTTTGGGCAGCAGAGATTGGGCCGTTCCCCATCTTCTCCTTCGAGTGACAGATCCACTGTGGTGACATCTCAGCTGCTCCTCCCACTGTTCCTTGGGAGTCAGGCTCGGGAACTGATCCAGCTGGAAATCATCCCGGTGAGAAAAAAATAGCAATCGATGAGATCTGATCTTCAGGAAGGTTTGATGAGGGTGGGGAGGCCCTGGCACAGCCCAGAGAAGCTGTGGCTGCCCCATCCCTGGAAGTGTCCGAGGCCAGGTTGGATGGGGCTTGGAGCAACCGGGGATCGTGGAAGGGGGGTGGAATGGGATGAACTTTAAAGCCACTTCCGACCCAAAGGATCCTGTGATTCCATGGTTCTATTCTGTTGTCAAGTGCCTGACCCAGCTTTGTGTGCTCAAATGCTGCTGCTGCTGTAGGGGGGAGAGAGAGGGGCTGGGAAATGGAATAGGTGGGATCAGCACTTCCAGCAAGGAGTGATGTCAGCCCTGTGTGAGCACAGATTCCAGCTCTGGCTCCTGCTCTGGGCAGCGTTTCCTCAGCCTTGTGTGGAGATGAAGGTGACCTGGTGAACTGGGAATGTCCCACAGCCTCCAGCCCAGCGCCTTCACGCCCGTCACTGCCACCGGCCCTGCAAGGACACAGCACGAGGAGAGGGAACGCGAGGGCGGAATTTGATATTGTATCAAAGAACGTTCCTCGAGCAGCAGCACAGGGCAAACCAAGGGATGGATAGAAGGCACAAAGAGCCTGCAAAGCCTGGTTTAAAATAACCCTTGAAGTAGGAAGCAGCAGCATGAATCATGGTGCATCGCAAACAAGGACGGGATGTGTTTAATTTCCAGTTTATGAAGGCAGTTTTATTTATTTATGATTCTGCTCCAGTGTTTAGCTTATACACAAAGTCATGACTCACTGCTGAAGGAGCTCCAAGTCCTCTTTGGAACAGCACATTTCCTCCTCGAGGAAATGACACAAACCCGTTCTGTCCCATCAGCTGAGCAGCACAGGAGGAAGGAGCAGGAGGCATCAGGAGGCTTCCCCGCCACCAAACCTGCTCGTGGGATCCACCTTCCTGCGGGTAGGAAACTCCTTGGCTGTTCACTGACTGTGCTGGGAAAAGTGTGTCAGCAGCAGAGCTGGGCTTCAAGGCAGCAAAGCTGTCCCTTGACAGTGATTTTTGGGGCAAAGCAGCCTGGTTTTGCTGGAGCGGATCAAATCTGCAGGCTCTGGATACAGGGTCCATTCTCCTTGGCTCAGTGGGAGTGGGAAGTGCCCCATCACTGCCCCGTGCTGGGGTTTGTACACGGCTCATGCTCTTTGCTGCCCTGTGGCCTCAGAGCACTCCTTTGCAACAATTAATCCCACACTTTCCCTGCCAATTAAACTCCTCCCTTTGGAAAATGGTATTTTAATGAAAACGAATGAGGTCCTGGCACAAAGATGATGCTTCCCCTGCTCCGTGCCACTGATCTAGTGTATGTCCCAGCAATGTGATCCACTGGGCTGAGCCCACTTTTCCCAGCCTTGTTCCCACCTCTTTTACCAGTCCCTGGCTGCTCTGGGAGCACATCCTGCTGACAGGTCCTGTGCTGTGTCAGGGATGTGTTTCCATGGGTCTGGACGTGTTCCTGAGGATGCTCAGCTCCCATTGTGCACTTCCAGCTCTCTGCTGAGCAGGAGATGCTGTGTCCGCTGGCAGGGATAAGGGTAGCCTTGGAGAGGCTGGAGAAGGGCTGGGATGAGGCGGCAGAGCCCAGGAATTCCTCCAGCTGGGCTTGGTGAAGGGCTGCAGAGCTGACCTCCCTTCCCCAGGATGGACTGAACCATCAGGAGCTGCTTAAGGCACGGGGTGGCACAGGGACAACACAGAGCCCAGGTGGGAGGAGGACATGGAAGCGAGGACATGGCAGTGGGGACATCACAGTGAGGACATGGCAGTGAGAACATGGCAGTGGGGACACGGCAGTGGGGACACGGCAGTGGGGATGTGGCAGTGAGGACATCACAACCAGGACAGCAAAGCAATCACTGCTTTTCCTTTCTTTTTCCCAGAAGCGAGGCAGTGGAGCCAGCAGCACCATCCCCCACACAGGGGCATCCAGGACATCCCCAGGCCGGTCACTTCCCGGCCCGGTGGCCCCGAGCCGCTCGCTGGGGGTGGGAGGGAGCTGCGACAGCCGCGGAGGAAGCGCAATCAGCCGCTATTTGCGGCCGATTATCTCAGCCCTGCTCCAGCCTGCCGATAATTCCCTGAATTAGCGGCACGCTTTGTTCGGGAGTGTTTTTGTCAGATATCTTGGACTACAGGGAAGGCGGGTGGGACCCAGGTGGGGGGAGCAACAGGCAGCGCTGAGTGTTTACAAGTTCCCAAGCAGGAACTACAAGGCTAATTAATTTCTCATTAAGGAAGAAGTCGAAGGATAAAGAAGCATAAACCTCGAGCTTTGGGAGATGCTGCAGATCCAAAGACACGCACACACATCCCTCCCTTTTATCCCTGGGAATGAGGCCCCTTTCATACCCTGAGCACCGCGTTTCCTGCTCTTCCCTTTATCCCTAACAATCCCCTTCCCAGAGACAGCCGGGGTCACCCCAGCCCGTGGGATGCACAAAACCGGGGGATTGGGGGAAAGTACTCAGAATTTCAGTGTTGCAAGGTGACAGTAGCTGGAATCTTATCCCAGAATTCCCAGGATGGATTCGCATCCCTGGAAGTGTCCAAGGCCTGGTTGGACGAGGCTTGGAGCAAACTGGGATAGTGGGTGGTGTCCCTGCCCATGGCAGGGGTGGGATGGGATGAGCTTTGAGGTCCCTTCCAACCCAAACCACCCCATGTTTCTATGATCCGTATTTTGTGCACCACTGGAGCTGCATCCATCCTCTGGCCATGGCACCACCCAGCCCCATCCTTCCCTGCTGCCAGCTGTGAAATGAGGTCCCACGAGAGAAAAAAACCAGAATTTGCTGCTCCCCTCTCTGCAGACAGCCAGGCATGAGCTGGGACTCTTCCCAGACAGTGCCATCCCTGTCCCTGCCCCTGCTTTAAAGTCAGGAGAGTGAAGAGCTCCAGGAACTTCCCGTGGCTTCCAGGAAAGTTGCCTGCTCAGGTTTCCCTGGGAGCTGTGCCATCTCTAGGGCAGTTTCCTTCAGGAAGCAGGGGGATCTTGAAGGGTGAACTGGGTGGGAAACACCCGAGGAGAACCAGGTACATCCTCATTGCTGGGTGGGTTTTGGGTGCTAAAACAGCACCCAGGGGTCTGCAAGCCTGGATCCCATTTTAGCTGAGATCATTTCCTGTCCTCACAGGGAGATCCAAGCCCAGGGTGAGCTTCTGGGGACAAGCAGAGCTCTGTCCCCTCCGCTGGCCATGCAACAAGGTCAGGTCACCACAAGCAGCCTCCAAAGCCAGTGACAGGAATGGGTCACCCAGCAGGCACTGACCCCACAACCCAGCCTGATCCCACCACTCCAGGTTGTCCAGGGAAAAAGAAACTCTTTTCCAAAGGTTTTTTTGGTCCTGCTGTTGCCAACCCTCCATGAACACCCAGCTCTCGCGCTGTGGCTGGAGGCCGTGGGCTGCCACAGGCACTTCCACCAGGCATCTTTCTCCTGGATGGGATTTGCTCCAGGCCATCGATTTTAAATCCTGGGGAAATTGGCCCATTTGCTGTGTTCACGGAGTGTGTATTTTATAGGATACCTTGTCTCAAAGCAATTAACCAAGCAACCATTACATTTTATAATCAAATAACAAACCAGGGGATAATGGAGATGTGTTTCCTACCTGCATTGCCTGGAATACACCAGGGAAAGGGGTGGTTCCTCAGGGTGGAGAGGGGCTGGAGATGCGAGGGTTCTCCTGGAATGAGGGAGCTTCTCATGCAGGAGCTTCTCCTTCCTGGATGTCTGGTGGGCAGGAACATCCATCAGCAGGGCCAGGAGGGGCTGCCAGCCCTGGGCAGAGGGAAGGACCACGGAGCTTTCCCCTTCCCACAGCCCCCAAAGCTCACGAGTGCATGTGCAGAACTCATGAAATTCTTTCTCCTCTCTCCCTTACGGGAGGTTTTTTTTCCCAGCTTGGAATTCAGTTAGCAGCCGCTTTCCTGCAGAAAGTGCAGGAATTGGCTGGCGGTGGAGGGGTGCAGCCCTTCCCCGCTCCCCCAAGGTGCTGGGGGAAATCCCACAGTTCATTTTTCCTGGCTGCAGAATGCCTTTTCCTTTGCATTCTTCAGCTCGCAGGTACTTCATCACCACGTTTCCTATTCACATGTCTGGTCATTTCACTCGTGTCAAGGCTCCTTAACTAGGAAATATCAAGATGTTTTCACCCTGGAAAGCTGGGAAGCGTGTAATTAGCCACCCAGGTAATAAATTACCTGTGCTGGCGACAGCCCACTGGGGAAACCTTTATTCTCCATCTCATCCTATTATGCTGAGCCAATTTAGCACATCTGTAGTTGTTTTAAAATAGTCATTTCGATGGACTCCGAGAAAAGGAGGCTTATTAACAACTTAGCTGCCAGGAGGAAAATGGGAGGGACAGCAGCTGCCATGGAGGGAGAGGTTTGGTCCTGCCTGGAGGACAAATCCTGCTGTGCCTCCAGCCCCTTTCTTGGAGCACAGCATGGACAAAGCTCCGGGGTCCCCCTCCAGCCTTCCTGCAGCCCCCATACCAGAGGGGGCTGGGGAAGGTTTGGCCGTGGATGTGGGAGAGGATTGGGGGATTTTGGCTCCTCCAGCCATCCCACTGCTGAGGAGCTCCATGTCCCCGGTGCACGGTGCTGTCCCTCCCCTGCTTCCCCCAAGGACCAGCACAGGCCAGGGGTGACATTCAGCTGGGGAGGTTCCCAGATGTCCCCAGCTGGCAGAGCTGTCCGCTGTGGTTGTTAATCCATGGTCCCCAGCTGCAGGGCCCCAGGGCTCTGCTCCTTCGGGAAATCCATCCAATCCTGGCCGGGAGAGGCTCCACAGGTGAGAAAGGGGGTGGGCAGCTGAGTCCAGGGGCGGCTGGGCTGGGAAGCAGGGAGCAGCTCCAGCCTGGAGGGAGAACAGAGAATTGATGCCTCGTGTTCACAAACGCAGCCAGTCCCTGGCTCCAGCGCCGCGGAGCCGCATTCCCAGCGCAGCCGCCTTGGGCGGAGTTTGGGATGGGATCACAATCCCGGAGCTCCCACGGAACAGCCTCGGACATGGAGGGGCTGGAGTGTGTCCATCAGAGCCGCTGTGTGCTCGGACAGGCCCTGGGTCACCCCAGCCCACCCCAGGAATCACCGGATGAGCCCCTCGAGGCACGGTCAAGGGCTGCTTTGTCCGGCAGAGCTCAGGCTCCCGGCACGGATGCCAAGGGAAAACCAGGAGTTCTGGGCTTTGGCACAGCCCTGGAGTGGATGAAACTGCTCATTTCAGCCTTTCCTCCTCGTTCTCCTCCTCATCCATCATTCCAGCCCTGCTGGACACCCTCCATCCCTGCTGCAATGGCTCTCTCTGGAGAGCTGAGCATGGACTCTGTGCCTCGTGCAGGAGCTAATTCCTGCTGGGGAACCTCCCCATCCCTCCTTCAGGCTGGATTTCATTCCCTCCCCACGCTGCTCTGGGCTGTTTCTCAGCTGTAGTTGAATGAGGGGGAACACACATCATTTTTAAGCCAAGCCTAGGTGACAGAAGAGCCCTGAGCTGCACTTGGAATCCCAGGCAGATGTTCCTGGGACATCAGCACCCTCCCTGCACCTCCATCAGGGAACAACTCCAGCTTTCCCAAGCACCTTTCCTTGGCTCCGAACCCCTTCCATCCATGCACAGCTGAGCTCCCTTGCCATGGAATCACAGACTGCATTGGGCTGGGAGGGACCTTAGGGATCATCTCATTCCAGCTCCCTACTATGGACAGGGAGCAATTGTCCTCCAAGGAACCACCTTGTCTTCCTGAGGGGGGCGGCTGCGTCCATCTCCCTTCAGAACAGGCTCCCCTCGAGCTCTGACGGTCCAGATCCTGGGATCTTCTCACTGCTGGGATGAGCTGGGTGTGGGGACACCACCATCACAGCCGAGGGACAAAGGGCTGTCCCAGCCCAACCCCCAGCAGCGCCCGTGTCCTGTTCAGCACAGGGGCTGCTCCAGCTTTTCCAGGGCCCACAAAGCTCCGGGTCTGGCCGTGGACTTTTCCAGGACATGGAAAATCAGGTCTGGCAGAGGGGGCCCTGCCTGCCTGCACACTGGGAGCACTGGGAACCCCCCCTGAGCCCCCCGCTACCTCCCTGCCCTCCCCTGGCTCCAGCTGGGCCCCTATCAGGAGAGCTCCTGCTCCATGGCCCTTTTCCAGAGGGACAGCTAATCCTGGCCTGACTCCTCACAAAAAGGACCAAAACCCACATGAAAGGGATTATTTTTCCAATTTCCTTCCCTGTCTGGCAGCCTGGAGAGCACATCTACTTGGAATGAAGCATCCTAGCATTTCCCCTGCCATCACCTAACCCCGACTGCTGCTCTGCCTGGGATGGAGGCAGGAATGTGGCCTGGACCAGCATTAACCCTTCCAAATAAATGGGATATCAGAGCAGGCCGGGCTCTGAACTTGGGGCATCCTCCCAAAGCCACATATTTTTGGTTTTTTTCTTAGCATCTTTTAGTAAATGAGGAATAAAAAGGATTTAGGGACTATTCCACTGGAGCCCCCTCCAGAGCTGGCCCAGCCTGGCCCCTGCTGCATCGCTTTTATGCAGAGATCCCTCATATCCCTGGAAATCGGCTCATCCCCAGGTGTAGCCTGAGCATGAACTGGTTCCTGGCTTGCTGGGACAGCGGGGCTTAGGGGCAGCTGGGAGGTGCTGAGGGCCAGCAGCAGATTTGACTTAAAAAGGTAGAGAAAAGCACCCAGGAGGAAGCTGCTCCCCGCAGTTTTATTTTTCCTTTCTTATTCCTTATTTACACAGGTTGTTCCAGCTCCTCTCTCATAGTTTTACCCTTTGCAAATGGAAAAGAGCAGCTGAACGTTCCAAAGCCGTGACCCTGAGTGACTCCCTTCCGAAACCACTCGCCAGGTCTATCTCCAGTCAGTCAGCTCCCGGAAAAGCAGGTCACAGCCCAGCACCTACGCTTGGTGTTCCAAAGGTTTTTTCATGCCTTTGGAGGCCAGCGGTGGCTCTGTCCCATGGAATGTCCCATGCTGTCCCAGGGAACGCAGCGTGCAGAGTGCGGCCCCAGCAGGGCCGTGCCGTGCCCGGAGGCTCCAGGTGTGAAGGCTCTGTTCCCTAAGCGCCCGTTCCACAGGCTGGTGCTCGCCCTCTCCCCTCTGGCCAGATGGCTCCTGGCAGCAGCCTCTTGTCACATCCCCAGCTCTGGAATTGCTCCCTGCATCCTCTGCCTTCTGCTTTTGTCAAATGGATCATTGACCCCACTTTCCCTCATTGTCTTTGATTATCCAAGACAATCCCTTTCACTGCCTCGAGGAGCTCCCAGGGGGATTCCACCCCTGCCATGCATAAACCAACACAAACATCCGTGGTTTTCAGCAGGCTGGATGCGTCCCCTGTGATGAATCATTCCTCTGTGTCCACATCTCATTGAAGGACGGGAAGAGGGGAATGGCTGTGGGATTTGTCAACTGTAGACTCAGGAAAACAGGGGAAAAAAACCCCTTGACTCAAACATTAGTTGGCAAATCAAATTATTCTCCACTTCATCTGTATTATTTAGGCTTAATTGTATTACTGGGGCTGTAATCCAGGGAAAACACAATTATTGGAAGAGATTGCAAGGATGGCATCTTTGAGAGGGCAGGAAGGAAGGGCCACGCTGGTGAGGGCGAGGAGGAGGCTGGGAGCTGCCTGGGGCCTCAACAAAGCCTTTCCAGCCTCTGCTCCTGCAGGAATTCCAGCTCAGATCCCAACTGAGGCTGCAGCTGCTGGGACCTGGAGGCTGTCCCCAGATTTTACTGGATATTCCGGGTGACTTGGAGGCTGCCAAGGACCTGAGTGAGGATGGGCTTTGTTTGCCTCATTTATCAAATCCCTCTCTTGCCGTGCCAGGAAACATCCTGCTCTTTACAGCATGCCAAGGATCAGGGAATGTGCTGGTGGCTCTTCCATGGGCAGTTATCGAATCTTCCATGGATTTTACCATCCTGAAGAGCCCCACAGAACCTCTGTCTGCACAGCCAGGGGACACTCCCCGTTCTTCACCCTGCTCAGTGCCAGCCCAGGGCTTGTTCCTGCTCCTCCTGTAGGATCCCGTGCCATCCCAAGGAACAACCCAGCTGCCAAGGAACAATGGAAAAGAGCTCTGGCCCTGGGACACGATGTTTGTGACAGCACCTGCAAGAGGCTGCTGAAGTCAGAGGAGAATTTCCTGCTTGGAAGTTTAAAGACAAGAAAGAATAATTAAAGTCCCTTCTTCAATGTCATTAAATATAAATACAAATGGCGTTAATATCTCTGGGTACTACAGAGCATTCCCAAGCACCCTCTAATTGTCTAATTAAATCACTGAGGGCTGAGGTTAGTGACAGCAGAATCCTTAATGGGGCCTTGCTGGGACATTTAGAGAAGGCTCTGTGCAAGGGGGTTGTTTATCTAATTAATCCCCAAGGTCACAGCCCCAGCTCCTGAGCCAGGTAATGCAATTTAGGTCCCTTGCATTTTGTCAGGCTGGCTCAGCCCTACTTTACACCCGCTGGCTGTGCTGGGGGAGGGAAGGGATCCGGAGCATCCTCACGGAGCAGGGAGATCCTCGTCCTTCCCCAGGCTCTGCTGTCCTTCAGCGGGGTGCTCTGGAAGGGAACGGGGTGAGCAGCACTCAGTGAGACTGAGGCAGAGGTCCTGAGCCTGAAGAGGGGCTGAGGAGACACAGACCTGACCCAGGAACTGGTCACCTCCTGCAGGGACAGAGCTCACCCTGCTGCACTGCTCTTCATGGGATTGTGGGATGGGATCCATGGATGGATGGATGGATGGATGGAGGGAGGAAGAATCGCATTCTGCAGGTTAGCTGAGAGCAGGAGCAGAGGTTTTCTTCCAGAATGAGCTGCAGAGGTCAAACACCATCCTGCCCTCATCCCTCCCGGGGGCTGAGCAGGGCCCCAGAGAGCACAGAATTGGGATGGGGCACCTGAGGAGCAGAAGGAGGAAGAAGAGGAAGAGGAGGACAGCCCCTTTCTGCCTCCCTGTCCACAGGTAGGGAAAGGCTGGACAGAGCTGCTGCCATGCCCTGGCTGCTCCAGGGCCAAGGGGACATTTAAGGACCATCCAGGAGCACAATGCAGGGAACATCCAAAAGCAGCATCCTGCCCTACTTTGCAGCATCCCAGCTCCTGTGCTGCTGCTCCCAAAACCGCTCTGGCCAGATGAAGGGAGGCTCTGATGCCGCTCATCCCAAATTCCAAAAAAAGAGGCAATTCTTCTTTCCCTCCCTTTGAAATGATGATTCACCGCCCTGCTTCCAGTGTTGGCTCAGCCAGCGCTGATGGCTTCGGATAGGAGTGGCTGGGTCGGAATTCCTGGGCAGGCTGTCAAGTTGTCACAGCTCATCCGTGTGCAGCCAGGGGCTGGTGCTCCATTGTCCACAAATCGGGACCAGATGTGGATGTCCCGACAGCCACGGGCTCCCGCTGCTGCCGGGAGAACGGAGCAGCCCAGTGCCCCCAGCCGTGGCCATGGCTCCCCCCGCTTCCCAATGCCTCCCCACCATCCTGCTTCCACAATGGAATATGCAAACTGCGAACAACAACGGGCATGGGATGAATGAAGATGTGCAGCTGGGTAAATAATCACCCGTTCCCAGCACTGCCAGCCTTGACCCCCGCACTGTCCCCAAACTGGCCTGGAAAATCTGCCCTGGAGCGGGGAAGGGGAGCTCCTTCTCCAACATGCCCAGGGTAAAGGGCATTAATGGCAGGAAGGAGGGTGTTTTACATTGGATATAGGGAAGAAATCCTTCCCTGTGAGGGTGGGGAGGCCCTGGCACAGGGTGCCCAGAGAAGCTGTGGCTGCTCCTGGATCCCTGGAAGTGTCCAAGGCCAGGCTGGAGCAGCCTGGGATAGTGGAAGGTGTCCCTGCCCATGGCAGGGAGTGGAAGGAGGTGATCTTTAAGCTCCCTTCTGACCCAAACCATCCCGGGATTCTATAATTCTATTATTTCCAGCACACAGCACCAAATCCAACCCCATCCTACCCCTGCCTGAATCCTGCGAGTGGCTACGAGGTGGAACAACCAGCCTGGCCCAGTGCTTGGGGCCTCACTCTCGAGAAACCACTGCAGCCCCCTTCAGCCCTCCCAGGACATCTCAAAGGTGATCAGTTCAAACCTCTGGCCCCATCCAGCATGAGTCACCGAGCTCAAATCCATCCCAATCCAAAAGGAACTCAGCCCATGGATTTGGGAGCTGTGTCTTCATTTCCACGGTCAGGGGTGTGTAATTCCCTCTGACATTCCTGGGTTTTCTGCTTTCTTTCCATTTGCACCATTGGAAATGAGTGTTTGCTCCACCAAAACCTACAGCAACGTAAACACTCCACCTGCAAGGGGAGGGCTGGCCTTGAAACACTTCCCTGGGATCCTTTACTGGGATGCAGGAAGCTGGGAACAGATTTCCGCTGATATTTGTTGCTTTTCAAACAGAAGCAAATGTTTATAGCCAGGCTGTAAACCACGCTAATGGGGGGCAGATCTGTTACAGGAGCTGCACTTGGAGACAAAGGAAAAGGAGAAGCCCTGGCTTTGCTTGGAAGCCAAACTTGGAAGTTTGGCTCCCGCTTCCGACGCGCTTCCCGAGCCTCGGCCGCATCCCACATGTTTATAAAATTACCCACGCATGGAGTCAGAACTGACAGAAATACACAGGCACTGAGTCATTCTTCCATGGAATTTCATTTGTGTCCGCTCCCACATTTATGGAATTTCCCACACTCATGGATGGAGCTCCCAGCAGCTCCGAGTCCATCACACACCTCTCCACCACTCAGGAATCACCTCCATGGAGTGGGACACATATTTAGTCCTGCCTCCCCCAAACAGGATCAGAACCCACAGGGAGATGGCAAAACCTCACTGACATCCCCTGGATATCAGGATATGGACACGATCCTCCATGGATTCTCTTCTTCAAGGAAAGGGCGGGCAGGCATTAGAAGAGCCCAGGGAGGTTTGGAGTGCCCAACCCTGGAGGTGTCCCAGGAATGCCTGGATATGGCACTCACTGCTCTGGTGGGGATCAGCCAGAGGTTGGACTCGATGATCCTGGAGATCTTTTCCAACGTGGATGAATCTGGGATCTGTGATCCTGGGAAGCACCAACATCCCTCACACATCCCACCAGGGCGGCGCATCACTAATTGCCGCTGTCTCCTGCAGCCCTTCCCTGACAAAGCGTTTCGGTGACCCAGGAATGTTATCTTAGCAAATCAAAAATGTAAACATTTAGGTTCAGGACTGGGCTGGCTGGATTTGGGAATGAGTTATGGTCAGAGCTCGGTGAGGAGGCTGAGTTTGGCTTGGCAATTCCTCCTGTGCCTGGAACCTGCTTTTCAGGATTAAATACGATCCCCTGCAATCCATCCAAAATGTCAATTACCCCGAGTCTCTCAGGTTTGCAATTACAGAATGCAAGTCATGTTCAGCATTTTATGAAACTGCTTTTCTTGGCAGGGCCCATCTCTCTCTTATTGTAAAAAATAACTTTCAAATCAAAGCATTAAATCAAGGCACAAACGCTGGGAAGGACGCGGGGCTGAGGCTGGAAAGTTCCAGCGCCGGAGCTGGAAGGGAGCTGAGCTGAGCTGGTTTCTGGTGCGGGAACGAGAGTGGCAAATCAGGGGGAAAGAATGCGGAACAGTCTCGGCTGAGGAACGCCTAATCCCACCATCATGGATTTAAATCCCACAATCGCCTCGTTAGAACCCCCCGCGGGGCAGGGGGAGCGAGCCTGGAGAAAACACCTCTCCCATCCCGCTGGAATCTGAACAGTCCTGCCCCGGCTTGGACTGGAGCTGCTGCGGCAGCAGCTGCAGGGAATTGCTTTCAGGCCTTTCCAAGCTTTAGGTCTCAGCTGCCAAAGGCGCTCTGACCCCTTTCTTCCTCCTCATCTGGAGGGTGGGGAGGGGAGCGCAGGGAATTTGGGAGCGCTGACCCCACCGTGGACTCGCAGCGCTGAGCCGGGGCAGGACCCTGTTTGTGAGCAGCTGGGTCCCTGGAGGAGAGGGCAAGGTGTGCTCAGCAGGCAGCAGCTGGTCGTGGAGACACTGCCTGTGCTGGAAAGAACAGGGAAATTCCCTTGGAAACCTTCCCTGGGATTTACAGGGAGTGCATTTCTCCCTGAGCGGGTGAGCTGGCCTTGCTGGGGCTCCCCTTGCTGGGTGATTTCACTTCCCAGCCTTTCAAGTCACATGGAATCCTCCAAGGTCAGGGAGAACCCTCAATGCCGGATCCTGACGGAAGCTTTCATTTGTGTCACTCCCGAGCCAGCAGACCTGGTCCAACCTGTGCTCCGGGTGGCACCTGAGATGCGTCAGCCCCGGCCGTGTTAATGAGCGCAGGGACTAATGAGCTCCAGGACTAATGAGCGCAGGGACGCGACGCCCTCCCACCTGCCGGGAGCCCGCCCGCATTCCTGGCTGGGCCGGACATTCCCTCAGGTTTCGGGACTGTGGATGTTCCTCTCCAGCCATTCCCACCCCGCTGCCGTGTGCGGTTAAGCCAGGGAGGCTCCGCGCCGGCGCCCAGCGCCGCATCCCGGCCTTGGGATAAGCACTTTTTCATCTGTCTCCACATTTATTTCTTCCTGACGAGGAGCTTTGGCATGGGATAGTGGGAGAGCTGTGAGATCCTGAGTTTGATGGATCCAGACTGGATTTGGATGCCAGAAGCCCCTCGGCAGCATCGCTCTCTCCAAGTGCCAGCCGTGCTGCGGGCATTGAACCATGGGGGCTTTCGTGCAGGACACCAGGGTGCTGCCAGCATCCCACCATACCAGTTTCCCAGCGCTCCACCGGTCCCAGCTTCCATAATACCTTTCAACAGCCGCTTCATTTACCATAGGATAAGGAAAGGGAGAGCACATCTGGCAGACGCACAGGGAGGCAGGAACCAGAAGCCGAGGGAGGGTTGAAGTTGGCCAAGGAGTCTTAAAACTCCCAGCAGTTGGAGTCGGGAGCGCCATTCCTGCGGACCCTGCCGCCGGCTTGGGCCCCTTTTGGATGCTCTTCCCGGGATGCAGGTGCATGGTGTTAAGAGATCATTTCCTGCCTGCACCGCAGCTCCAGGGATGGATTTACCACTGGGCTCACTTCACCCTGCTTTGCTCTCTTCATCCCTATTTTTTTTCTTTCCTTGACTCCTCCTTTATTCCCTAAAAGCCGGGCAGAACTGCTGCAGCCTCAGGACCATCCTGGTCAGCGGGAAAAGCCAGCTGCTCTCCCAAAGCCGCGAATCTCACTGAGGGAGGAGACAAACAGTTCAGTGAGGGGCTTTTGCAAGAGGTAAGGAGCTGAAGGAATATTAGGAAACGCAAAAGGCAGAGCAAGGCGAAGGAGGGAGGGAACACACTGGAAAACAGGGATAATTCTCCCTGAAAAGGATTTAATTGCCAATCACACTGAGGTGCTCAGCTAAACCAGCCTGCAGTGGGGAGCTCATTCCAAACACAGGCAGGGACTGCTCGAGTTGCCAATGGAAGTGCAATTAAGCCCAGGCTCAAAGAAAACCCTCCCTAATTGCACAAGTGGAGGGAAAGGGAGAGATTTCCCCTCTGCTCCAGCTTGCCTTTTTTTTTTCCTGGATGAGTGCGAATCCTTCACAAAATAGGTGCCTTGGACAACTTTGCTCACAAAATCCATGAACTCAAATATCAGCAGAGTTTCTGGCTTCCACTGTGCAGTGAATTCCTGCACTCACCTGCTGGGACAGGGAAGACCACTGCTACTCCCAAAGAGAACTTGGGATATTATAAACATTTATAAAATAAAATAGTGATTAACTTCTGTGTCAGATGGATAAAAGTCAGTGCAGTCACACACTCCAGGGTTTTTGCTTTCCCTCGGATTTAACTCCCTCCAGTGCCTTCAGTTCTCCTGTTGGGAACTAGTTTCATTCCTCATTAGCCAGACATTTGGAATGCTCAGGCCCGGTCACTTGTCTGCAATAACGTCTCAGCATTGCAACAGCAGAGTGGTTTAACAGGAGGATCTGGTGGAAAACAAGGAATCATGAATAGCAAGAGATCCTATCGGATTTTATATCCCACTGCAATTTAGGGCAGAGGTTAAAAACTGCATTAGGAAGGAATAAATATATTTCATTTTTTCCAGTAAAACCCACCTGAGCGCTCTGTGTGTGCAGCAGTGCAGGAAGGGGTCATCCCAACTTCCTGTTTTTTCCAGGGAAATCTGTGTGATGCAAAATCCCAAAGCATCCCCATGGCTTTTGGAGATGTTAATCTGCCTGTGTGCCATTCCCACCCGGGAAAGAACATTTCCCAGCACTTCCCTTGGAGAAGGGGACGGGGCCAGGAACCCTCCCTGCCTTGCTGAGCTCCAGGGAGCAGGACCAGACCAGCCTACAATGAGGGAGAGGGGCGGATTAGTGCTCCATGACCTCTGGAATGTTGTATTCCTGTGGGCTCAGCCTCTCTCTGTCAGCAAAGGTTCCAGGCTTAGTGACAAAGAAGTTATGCTCCCAGGAACGCAAAATTTGGGATTTTCAAGCACCAAGAGATATTTCTCCCACATTGGATAGCAATTCCTCCACATAATAATCATGGATTTAACCCCAGACAGGTTTGGGTTGGGAGGGACCTTAAGGCCCATCGTCTTCCACCCCCAGCCATGGGCAGGAACACCTTCCACTAGCCCAGGTTGCTCCAAGCCCCATCCAGCCTGGCCTGGGACAATTCCAGGGATGAGGTAGCCAAGAAATCAGTGCTGGCACACGGTGACAGAGCATTGGGAAGGACATCACTGCCACTCACCTGTCCCGGTGCCACCCCCCCAGACCTGCACCCACCACGGGGGAGGACCACGAGCCAGGGCTGCCTGGATGCTTTTCTCCTGAAATTACAAAACCAGGATGCAATGAAAACCAACCCCCCCAATCACTCAGTGCTGCACAAACCGAGGGCAGCACCCACCTGATTCCCAAATGTCTCCCTGCACACAGCTGGTGATGCAAAGCCAAACCTGCAATTCCAAGGCTTTAAGTTTTAAACATGGCTTTCTCCAGCTTCCAGTCGGAGCTTCCTGCAGCTGCAGGGCACCCTGGGATCTCAGCCTTGGAGTCTGGGGAGATGCTGGGAGAGCCTTTTCCTTTGGGAGATGTTCCTACAGCACCATCCAACTTCCAAACCGAAGAACTCGGCTCCCATTCCTCCCCAGAAAAGCTGCTCCCACCGAAGTCCAGCACCAAAGCAGGGCTGAGGCAGCGAGGAGAGTCTCCCTTGCTGTCACATGTCCTTCCTTGGCACTGCCATCAGCCCTTGGGTGCGGTCCAGGGACCGCCCAGAGCTGTCACTGGCACCAGGTGCTCCTTCTCAGTCGCTGCCCAGGGGAGATCATTGTGGCCAGAGCAGAAAAGCTTCCAGCAAGGATTTGGGGCTGTATTCTGTACACACGTTCTGGGTGTTTATACTGGGCTGGAGAGGGAGGATTAAACAGGGGGCTGTGGGACGTTCCTTGAGGATCTCATCCCTAAAAAGATGCTGAGACACCAAGAAGGATGGAAGGGGAGGCTGTAATGACCCAGAGGTTGGAGGAATCGAGAGGCTGGAGAAATGCAGGCAGAAAGGTTTTAAGAGCAGCATCTGCCTATTCCAAGCAAGCAGCAGCTAAAGGGAGGGATGACAGCACCCTGCAAATAGCTGGAATCCATAAACACTGCGGAGCAGGGAGGCTGCTCACAGCACAGGGTTCATGTGAACGAAGCAGAACTTCAGCAGAATACGGCTGAACTTCCCTGCAGTGAAGTCAGGCTGAGATCCCACCCCCAGAGGGAGAGCCGCAGGAGAGGGGATTTAGGGAGTTTGTCCGTCTTTGGTGCAAGATTTGGCCATGGGAAAAGGCCTCTGTGCCTTGGAAAGGAGGCTGAGGGTCTGGGAGGGGGCTGAGGGGGCTCGGGGGTGCTCCAGATCTCCAGCAGGAGGTGGAGGGGGGTTTGTGACTGAGGTTTTCGCTTAAGGAGGTGGCATCAGGTGACACCATCACTGCACGGGATGGAGGGATGCTGTATTCCCGCTGAAAATCCACTGAATCCCGAGATGGTTTGGGTCCGAAGGGATCTTAAGGCTCATCCTGTTCCACCCCCTGCCATGAGCAAGGACACCTTCCCCTATCCCAGGTTGCTCCAAGCCCCGTCCAGCCTGGCCTGGGACACTTCCAGGGGTTGGGCAGCCACAGCTGCTCTGGGCACGCTGTGCCGTGTTTTAGCACGTTCCCAGTAAAAAGTTCCCCTGCAATTCCCTGGAAATCTCCACTTCCGGGGCACGTCCTGCGTTTCTTTGCCTTTCGTGCAAGGACGAAGTTAAGCCTTGCGGGGAACCTTCGCTCCTGGCTGGGCATTCCCAACATCCCCGTCCCCTCCCGCTCCATAGAAGGCAAAAGCCCGATGACAGCTTTTACGAGCCATCAAGAGCTCCTTTTTTCCTCCCTTCCCGCAAACTTTCTTTTCATAAAAAGGTGTGAAAAGCCCGAGTATCGTCGCCTCTTCAGCCTCCTGAGGGCTTTGTTCCGAATTGCCACCAGTTCCCTGGATGTGAAAGGGCGAAGCCGGGGGCAGGAAGGTGCCTGTCCTGGGAACCATCCCAGGGAACGGGCAGGAGGACCTGGAGGACGACGTGACCCTGTTCTTTCTCTCTTCCGTTGACTTTTTCTATTTTCAGCCCCAAAAACTTGAATAAATTACGAGTCCAATTTAAAAAACTTAGAAAGGAAGACTTTGCACACTTGGATTAGAGAACCACCGCCACTTCCAGAGGTGATCAATAGAAATTAGAATTGGAACAAACACCAATCCAACAGCAAATCCACCTGAGCCCTCGCTGGGTTTTTCTTTGGTTTGGCAATCCCAAACTCTCCAAGCCCCATTAAATGCAGACACCAATACTGAGACAGAGCCACTGATGGCACCAGGGAGGGATTTGGGGCCATTTCGGCCCCAATTAAATAAATAGAGGGAAGGCAGAGAGTCATAAGCAGGTCATAAAAAAGGCATCAAATGATGTTTTTATTGTTAACGCTACCAGGAACCTCCTGTTCATCCCAGCACCAGCTCTGCTCCCTGATGGGGCAGGGGTTGTTGGAGAGGGGGACAGCTGCTGTCTTTCACAGTTAATTACGAAGATGAGTTAAGAATTAATCAGGTAAAAGGAAGGATGTGAAAACAATCAGGACCAGGAACTACGAAATTTGTCCCTTAGAAGAAGTTAAACCGGCTACTGGAACTTGTCAGAGACTCAACACATACAGCCCTACACAGATCCACAGCTCCCAAAATGGGAATTTTCAGCTCATTTTCTGATATGTGAGTGTACGGGATGGATTAAACTGAAATTAGGGAATGTACAGGATGGATTAAACTGAAATCAGGCTGCACCCCAGGAAAGCTCAAGGAAGGCAGGAGAAAGCTGCTCCCTCAGGCCCTGCCCAGTGGGAGACGCTGGAGGAGGCAGCTCCTGGAGGGGAGGAGAGGGACTTTTCCCTCTGGGGGGGGGTGACAATCCAGCTGTGCCACCCCTGGCCCGCCTCTCCCGCTGCCACAGGCACAGAACTGCAGGAGAGAGGGGTCTCAGCCTCCGAAGGCTCTTGGAGTATCCACGCACCTCTTCCTTCAGGAGCAGCCTCTGCAGGGATGCCAGTGCTCCTTACTCGGGTGCGATATCCCGGGAGCTGTGTCCCGTCCCGTCCCATCCCATCCCAGCCCCAGGGAGGAGTTGCCTGCGGATCCTTCCCCATCCGCTGCGGGCGTTGCCAGCCGGGCTGGGAAACTGCTCATCCGCAGCCAAATCCAACCCAAATTTCCAGCAGCAGCAGCAGCAGCAGGGAGGAATCAGTCCCATCTCCCTGGCAGCCGCGCTCGGGAGCCGCTGCTCGCCGAGATGGGATTGATAAGATCCCTGGGAGGCACGGAGGGCCCGCGTGCCAAGCACAGCCAATTAATGTCAGCCCTTTCCCGTGCCAACCAATTAAGCTGTGTGTACTTGTCACCAGCGCCGGCAAGGGGGTGGAGGGCGCAAAGGACGCGATTCCAGGGAAGCCTTGAAGATCTAAAAACCTCCTTAATTTATGGGCGGGAGGGGGAGGGCGCAGACACCCTGCGCTAACCCGAACGGGCCTGATTAATGGCTCGGCTAATTTAGGAGCTGCTTGGCTCTGCTGACCTGGGGAGGCTCCATTTAACAGGAATCAGGCTGGCATGGGAAGCAGGGAGCAGCTGAACGATGTAAGAAGCAACAGATGGGCTCTGCGGTCGCCTTGCCAAGCACCAACACTGTTTTCTGAGCACTTGCTCTTAAACCTCCTCCAAAAGGGAAAAAGTGATAATCAGAACCATAAAACACATGTGGCTGATCCAGGAACGGGGAGGGCAGCAGCTCCTCTGCCCGGCCGAGAGCTCCTGGGCTGGGAAATGATCCCAGAGGTGCCAGCCCTGCTCATCCCCATCCATTGCAGAGAGCGGGGAAGGAGAACAAACGATTTCTGCCCCACCTGTGCCGCGGACAATCATGGGTTGTTGGGAGGCAGAGGAGGGGGAAAAGCTGGTGAAACACTTGGAAAAACTGGGGGGTTCCTGCAGCTTCAGCTTGGTCTGGGTGGGGGAAGATTCACAGGTCCTGGAGATTCTCAGGCTCTGGAAAAGAGCCTCTCTTCAAGATAAGCAACGCTCCAAGCTGCAGGGAGTGACTTTGGAAGCACTTGCAGAAGCAAGCTTAACAGGGGGGTTTTCCCAAAATCCAGCATTCCCGAGGGCAGATCTTCCCAGGCAGCTGTGGCTTGGATTCCTTGGATGGTGAGGAGGCTCGGGGCAGCAGTGCTGGCAAAGCACCCAGCTGGCTGCCAGGGAGATGGGAGATTAAAGTCGTGGAGCTGCCACGGCTTTGTAGGAGGAGGAGGACGAGGATGTGGGAGACCTGCAGCAATCTGGGATCAGATCCAGGTGGGATGGCTTGGAAATACATGGGAGCGATGGAAAGGTTGGGCTGTTTATCCCAGGGGTGAGCAGAGGCCCCAGGAAGGCACTGAACAGAGCAACCTGTCTGGGGCTGGAGTTTTTTAATAAAGAAACAGTAAAAAACCAAATAACAGAGCAGCTCCTGCTTGCCAAGGGCTTTGGGAATCACACCTGGCACAGGAACACAGCACAGCTGAGCTCCTCGGAGCCAGAGCTTGGAGGAGGAAAAGGGATTGCTCTCTACACCCCATATGGGGTGCAGAGGAAAAAAATCCCCCAGACTCATAAAGTCTTGTTGGTTTTTTTTTTACAGCTGCCTACTTTCCCCCAGGAATAATATTTATCTGCACAGATCTTGTGCTGTGGCTCTGTTTGCATCCAAATAAAAATAAGGAATGACCATTGACCCTCTCATCCCTTTTCTGTTTTGTTTATGGAGAAATGTGCCTGAGGAGCAGGAGATTATATCTGTAGGCGATGGTTTGCAAAGCTCACCTGGAGCCCCACAGGGCCTGGGAGCACAGCAGTGTTCAGAGGCCCATCTCACACAGGGGTTTTCCACCTTTTCATGTGGATGCTCTGGGATAGAACAGCTCCTAAGCAGGTCCCTTTCAAAGGCTGCAGATCCCCAACTCTAAGCCAAGTCAAGTGGAAAAAAAATTTTCCTTTTTCCCCTGGATATAATGGGCACAACAAGATGTCCCTTAGCTCCCTGGTGTGGCTGGCACAGCAATCCCATGGCCTTGCCAGATTTTGGAGATGGGGTGACCCAAGGGCTGCCAGGAAACTCCAAAAACTCCGGAGCTTCACTGCCCAAGGTGTTATTTGGCTCTGCTGGTGGAGTGACTGAGCCCCAGGAACCTGTCCCTTCCCAGCCCAGACTCTCCAGAGCCACAGATCATGGAATGATTGGGTTGGGAAGAACCTTAAAGCTCAGCCAGCCCCACCCCCTGCCACGGGCAGGACACCTTCCCCTATCCCAGGTTGCTCCAAGCCCCATCCAACCTGGCCTTGGACACTTCCAGGGATCCAGGACAGCCACAGCTTCTCTGGGGAAACCATTCCAAGACCTCCCCACCCTCACAGGGAAGAATTCCTTCCCGATATCCCACCTAACCCTGCCCTCTGGCAGTGGGAAGCCATTCCCTTGTCCTGGCACTCCCCTCCCCTTAGTCTAAACGCACCTTTGAGGCTCTTTGAAAACCATCCTTGGGATTTGCCTCTTCCCTGCACAAACCTGTGTCCTTTGGCCCCCAAGGTCCTGCCCCAGCCAGATCTGCTGCATTTCAAAGGCCTGGAAAAAGTGAGGAGCAGCAGCTGGCACTGCTGGCTTTGCTAAAAGCAGGGAGGGCCTTTCCCTAATCCCAAAAGAGAGGGATGGCAAAAACCCAGGGCTGCCACTACCCTCCCTGGGAAAGGGCTTTGTCTGCGCTAGCTGGGTGGGAGATAAGGATGCTGTGGGAAGAAGGGAGTGGTGGCCGGGAGTGAGGAATGGGCTGCCCCTTCCTGCTCAGCTCCTAATTGATGAGGAGCAGCTCCTGGCAGAGATGCCCTTCCCAGGAATGACACTCCCCCCTGGATTTATTCAGAGTGGAGAGCACATCCCAGCACAGCCACACCTGTAACAGCAGGGAACAGCCAGAACTCATTCCCAACCCCCTGCCCTGGATTTCTGAGCTGTGAGTGGTGCCTGTTCCATCACCAGGGGCTTTTTAGGGCAGCCAGTGGCATTTCCCAGCACACGGGAGGCAGTTTATTACCAGTGATTTATTAAACTGCTCCAACTTGTCAGCAGCCACTTGAAACATTCCCTTTCCTTTTTTTTTTTTCCCCTTCAGCTTTGCTAATGTCTTTATAAAGAGCCGGATAAATAGATTTCCAGCACTTCTGACTGCCACGGATCAAACCTCAATCGATATGGCCCAGATTAGAGATGAGGTGAGACTGAGCCTCCCCACCTCCCTCCAGCCCCAGCTGCGGAGGTGAATTGATGGGAATGCGCTTCCAAGGAACAGATAAATACATTTTTGCTTGCTCACAGCAGAGCTGGACTTGGCAGTTCCCGATTTCTCCCAGTTGTGGCCTGTTCCATGGGTGGGGGAGTTCCAGGTGATTGCTGCTCCTGCCAGACTCCTCTCCTGCATCCTTTCTGTTCATGGATAGACCCTCCTGGCTTTATAATCTACTGTACTCATGGAGTTCAGAGGCTTTCAGCTCCTGCCTGATGAATCTTTCCAGGACAAGACCCCTCTCTATCATTAGTTTGATCAGTCTCAGCTCATCAGCCTTAATTTATTTGCTGCAGAATCACTGCTTAAAGGTTTGCTGAGCTGAAACTGGTCCTGCTCCCTCCCCAGATTGCCCAAGAGCTACTTCTGCCAGTGCCAGCATACCCAGAGCCATCCATTCCAGCTCTCAGGTCAGACATCAGGAGGAATTTCTTCCTGGAAAGGGTGGTCAGGCATTGGAAGGGGCTGCTCAGGGAGGTTTGGAGTGCCCATCCCTGGAGGTGTCCAAGGAAGGACTGGAGGTGGCACTCAGTGCTCTGGTGGGGATCAGTCACCAGCTGGACTCGATCCTGAAGGGCTGTTCCAACCTCAGCGATTCTGGGATTCTGCATCACACACCTGGCACAAGCCAAAAGAGAATTGGATTTTTCCCCCTTTCCTCATCAGAGGAACCCTTAAAGAAAATGTCCCACTGTCCCCTCCTCGTGCTCTGCTCTGTCCCCAGCTCCCTGTGAGCCCGCGCACAGCTGGCCCTGAGCTGCTGTAGCCCCTGGGTGCTCTCCCGGTGGAGCTCTCCCCTCCATCCCTCCTCCTGTCTGGATAATTGAGCTCCGAGTCGCAAACCAGATGCTCTGGCTGTGCCTCTCCTCGTGTTCCGGCTCCTGCTGAAGTCCACAGAGATCCTCTGGAAGAAGCCACTTTTAATTTGTAATCTGATTAAGCCATTAGAGGCGAATGGAGCAGTAAGTAACACAAATTGCCGATCGTTTCCATCAGCAAATCCCCCCAATTAATCCTGAGATTAACCCTGATTACACGCGGTAATGGTGATCAATGCACCCTAATGGGGGAAATCCGCCCACTCCGCTTTCTTCCACATCCCAGAACGATCAATTTGGACTCAGGGTGATTTATCTGGCAGGATCGAGCGGGGCCAGCGCGGCTGGGGCACCGCCTGCATCTCCAGCGGCAATCCCAGGAGCCGCAGCTCGTTCCTGCTTGGGAAAAGCGAGCCAAACTGGGAAAAAAGAGCTGGACAGTGGAACAAAGAGCAGGGAAATGCAGAGGGCAGCAGGAATGGCAAATTCCATTTGCCTGCCGCACTCCCTCCCCTTTGAATCCTCCCGGTGATGCCCTGAGAAGCTCCTGTGAGGTGATCAGACCAAACAGCTCGGAGCAAGGCTGCACTTCTCAGGGATTCCTCTGTCAAAGGGAGGAAGTCAGGCTGGAGAAGAGCTGAAAAAAGGAAAAAAAAAAACCTTTCCTACTTTGTGATCTGAGCCTCTGTTCTTGCCTTTGCTGCTAAAATCAGAAGTTACCCCAGGACTGAGTGTTTCCAAGGATCCCCAAGCACTCCATGAGCTTCAGAGCCGGGCTCAGCCTCCCCTTGGTCCTGTGTTATTTATAGAGCAGCTGAGACCCCAGCGATTGCTTCAAGGGGGATTCTGCCTTTGTAGGGACTAAGTCAGAACTAAGTCAGGAGCTCAAGGCTTGACCTTTGGAAGGCAGGGATGGATTCATCCTGCTCCAAGTGCCGCCAACTTCGAGCTGAGCTGCAGCAGTGCCTGGTGATAAAGCAGTGTGATTTATGGAGCCTTCTCCTCCAGAGCTGCTCGCTCTGCTCTGGGAACACCAAGGAGGAAAGGAAAAACTGCTGGAAGATGGGCTGAGCTCCTGCCAGGGGCTCCAGCACCTCCTGGGCATTGGCTCCAGGAAGCATTGAACCCCAAGACTGTGGCCAGGACAGGAGAAACCACACGAGTGACATCTCACAGGGTCCCCAGTTCCCACATCAGTGGGTCCTACATGTTCCTATGCCGTGGGAAAGACCACCTGGAGGGCTGCAAGCTCCTCGTGCTTTGCCCAAACTTTGACCAGGAATATTTCAGGTGGATCCTTCCCAACATTCCCTTGAAGCTGTTTTCCTCTCCTCCCACACCATGCAGAGACTAATCCCTGTGTCCCTTTGTCCCCAGATCTGTATTTTGGCAGCAAGGTAAGATATTCTGTATGGGAACAGTGACATCACCCTGTCCTGCACAGACATGCCCTGTGTTCTCCATAAATCCACGAGACTCTTTGGGATTTTTAACGGAGCGTTCCTGGGGAGGGATCCTGCAGCTGCCCTCCCCTCAGGTGGGCACACCCAGCCAGAGGGCTGAGCCACAGCTCTGGCACTCAGTGGGACAGTCCTGCTCCAACACCCCTCATCCAGGGAGGAGATTCCAGGCAGGTACACATGGCACATCCCAGACTGCAGGGAATGGTTTTTCCCCCCGAATGTTGCCTCTGAGGTGTTTTGCAGCGCACATGTTTGGGGGTGACACGTGGGGGCCCTGTCCTTCAGCCACCCCCTCCCCCTGCTCCTGCAGCCTCCCGCGGGGCTCGTGGTTCCCTTTGATGTGCAGATGAATCAGCCTGGCCAGGAGAAGCCCCGTGGATTTATGAACTCCTCCTCTATGATGTCTTTCCAATCGTATCCCCCAGAAGAGCATTTGCTCTCCCCTTCCTCCCCAGCTCCTCCGAGCCAAGCATTCCTTTCTCCTCCTCCATCCCAGGCCTGGGGAGCGATGCTTCTCCCTCGGAGCAAAATTCCCTCTGCAAACTGGGCCACTTATCAGCCCCCGGTTCCATATTCCAGCGGGTTTGGTGTCTCCCGACTGCAGCCCCATGGAAAGGAGCTCCGAGAGAGTTGAAATCCTGCAATTCAATCTACTCCCAGCCCAGATCATGCCAGCTCTGCAATTCCAGAGCAGTTGAAAAGAAAGGGACAAATAACTGTGATGGAAACCACTCACCAGAGACTTCCAGGGGAAATGATATACCCGTGAGGGGAAAAAGGATCATTAAGAGGTGACGGGAGAAAACATTTGCATTGCAAGTCAAAGCAGCTGGAGGCCCGGGGAAGCTCTGTGGTCACTGCCCTCCCCAGTCCGATCCAATCAACTCCACCACTTGGCAAACCCTCCCAGACAGGCCCTTGAGCTGTTTGACCCAGATTCCGCCCAACACCGGAGTCAAGCTCTGCCCAGGAACAGAAGGGGAGCCTTGCAAAGGTCTCCTGAAGTTCATTCCTGCGTTAAACGCCCACAAAATAATAAAATCGCTGTGGTTTTCTCCTGTTTAGCAGTCACCTCCACCTCGCCAGCTTCCCAGAGCTGTGTGGGGACATTGCTGCGCTTGGCAAACAAGCGGAGATTAAAGGGAGTTCGGCGGGAACATCTCGATTTAGTCTCGGCTGAGCACGCCCGGGACGCGATGGCACATTAAACCCGGTGGCACATTTAAATAGGCACAGAGCAGAGGGGATGGAGGAGCTGGAAAAATAAAGGAGAGTTTATTTCTGCGCTGAGCATCACACCAAAAATCTCCATCCCTGAATGCCACCGGGGAAGGGCGAATGGGGGTTCTGCACCCCCACAGCGGGAGCAGTGGGCAGGAAAGGGAGGGTCAAGAGTGGCTCTGGCAGGGAAAGGGGAACACACTCCCCCAGGGAAGGCAAACCTTCACACCCGCCCCTCGTTTCCCTGCCAGAGCATTAGCACAGCTCCCCAAAACCCCCGAGAGGAGTTTCGAGGAATGGAGTGATGAAAGAGGGGCCGAGACGGGCGGACTTCCAGCCAGCTGGAGCCAGGACTGCTCATCAGGAATAACCGGCCTCTCCCGCATTCACACACAGGATGCGCTCCAAGCTCTCCCTGACATTTGTGTGTCAGCTTGAGCCAGCTGGGGCTGCAGCTCTGCTTTCCACTCCAGACTCGGGCTTTAAATCCAGGGCTGGAAGTTTGCAGAGCTGCCGGGGTCCATCCTCAGCTGGCCATGGCCAGTCCGGAGCATCAGCAGCTCCACAAAGCTGGGCCAGCCTGGAAAAGCCACTTCACCCTGGAGGGCAAACACCAGGAGAGGGAGGCAGTACCGCACTGCGATGACATTTGCACCCGGGCACAATGAGGTGTCACTCAGCCCAGCCAGACCAAACAGCATCTCTGGGGCACCAAAATTACACAGCCAAGGATATCCAACAAAATCCATCTGCCCTTTTCAATATTTGGAGATAATTAACTCCTCCAGGCTGTGATATTACAAAAGAAAGCTGTTAGTGAAGCTGTTCAGCCCCAGGTCGGGCTGGATGCGGAGCTTTGCCAGCGCTGGGGATGCTGAAAGGGCAAGGAGGACATTTCACATTTCCATATATTCCCAGCTCCCTCGTAGGAAGATTACAGGGATACACGTGTAATGCAGCAGGTCAGAGGGAAGACAGAGCCAGGGCAGACTTACCAGGAGAGGGAAAACATCTCTGCTCCTCTGCTGGTGCCATCTGAGCTGTATCCCAGCCCGTGCATCCACCAAAAATCTGACTGACTGCAGGGAAACTTGGAAAAACCAGGCTCAAAGCACATCTTTACCTAAAGGCAAAGAAATCAGCCAGAGCTTCTCCAAAAGGCCCGGGCCACTCATCCAAGACTTTCACACTGGCCCGGGTCCCCACACCTCACCTGCAGCCCCGAGGTGACCCAAAGCATCCCATCCTTCCCCTCCTCCCTGCCCTAAAGACAGGATGGGGGCTGGTCCAGCCTCCCACCAGCAAATCCCAGCTGGGCCAGTTGAGTGCAGCATTCCTGAGCCGGCGGGGGGCAATTAACACTTTCCTGTCCGTTATCACCCGGAGCTCCATCCCCACCCCCGAGGGATGGCAGGGCAGGCAAAGGAGAACCTGGTTCTGCTCTCCAGTCCCACTGGCTGCTCCAAGATCAACCCGCAAATCCCTAAAGGAAATTCCCCCCTGTGAGGGTGGGGAGGCCCTGGCAAAAAGTGCCCAGAGAAGCTGTGGCTGCCCCTGGATCCCTGGAAGTGTCCAAGGCCAGGTTGGATGGGGCAACCTGGGCTAGTGGAAGGTGTCCATAGCAGGGGATGGATGATCCTTAAGGTCTCTTCCAACCCAAACCATTCCAGGATCTGCTGCCTGTGCTGCCTGCACGGGTCACCGGGGCAGTAAATATTTGTACAGGCCGGACAAGGAGAAAGCAAACAGAATTTCCTTATTTATGGGCCTTGGCAGCTTCACGGCCTCAGCTCCATGGTTTTTCCATCCCCTCTGCTCCCAGATGGGGCTCAGCCCCGGCCCCGTGCACCCACAGCTGCTCCCTGGGGTGCTGGGGCAGCAGGCAGGCAGGAAACAAAGAGTCAGGATGGGAATGTGAGACCAGAGCTTGGGAGGAACAGAGCGACAGACAGAGGGAGAGTGTGAGAGTCAGGATGTGCAGGAGCAAGTGGAGTGACCCTGCCGGCTGTTTTTGCAGCCGTGTTTATTTTACCTGCAGGCAGAAGGAGGGAAGGTGATGGATCCACTTCCCTGGACATCCAGGGGCCCTTTCCCAGGCACTGGGTGAAGCCTCTGGGGGGTTAAACACCATCCCCGAGCCCTCCCTTTCAGCAGGGGGTGTCCAGGCTCCGAGGGGCTCCCAGGGAGCTCAGTGAGACATCCTGAATCCCGAACCCTTCCTGCACGGACACGCTGTTCCTGCCAGGACACACACGTGTCCTATCCCGCATCGAGGTTCACTCCCTGCTGCTGCTGCACTGCCTCTGGCTCCTTCCCAGGAGAGGAGCCCAGGAGGAAGCCAGGATGTGGGAGCATTGCTGGGGTGTCCGGGTGGGAGGTCTGTGTCTCCTCCGGGAGGAACGCCCGGACAGGGTCCTGTGCCTGCTCCAGAGACACAAACCATGAGCGTACCTGGAAGCAGCCGGGTGTCCGGAGCGTGCGTCATCTGCTTCCCATCATCCCCCCAGACAGATGGCAGGAGGCAGAGGGGAAGGAGCCCGGGGATCACTGACCCCTCTTCGTGCTGAGTGTCTGGCTTTAGGAAGGATTCAGCCTTATTACCAACCTCCCGAGCTGCTGACTTCTTGGATTGCTGTCATGTCAGGAGGAGCTTTCACTGAGCTGAAAAGGGCAAGGGAATGGATCTCATTCCATAAACTCCTCGGAGAGGAGGGGAAAGACATTGGGCCAGGGGTTAAAATCACCCAAACCAGGCTGGGAATGAGCACATGAAGGAACAGGGCAGGAGGGAGCATGTGAACAACAGGGTCCTGGTGGCTTTTTAGGAGGGGTCAAGGTGCTTTTGAGGGGCTGGACAGTTGCTGCTGTGCTGGTGTCCAGCATCATCCCTAAATTTGCTGGGATAATCTGTCCTGGCCTGTCCCATCACTTTCTCCATCGAGCTTTATTTGCACGCTGTGACCAACACAGGCTCTGGTCACTCCAGCCACACCAGCCAGAGGGTTTTCCCTGACAAGGATTGATGGCATCCGGCTGGAGATCTCCAGCTCTGGAATTCCTCTCCCAGGTAATCCTTGGTGCAAACTGCTTCTCTTTCAGGCACTCATTTCACCATCTGTGGGAGAGCAGAGCAGGCAGGGCCGTGCTGCAGCCATGAGAGGAAACAGCCTCTCTTCATTTTGGTTGGACAGCAGGAGGAATTTCTTCCTGGAAAGGGCGGTCAGGCCTTGGAAGGGGCTGCCCAGGGAGGTTTGGAGTGCCCATCCCTGGGGGTGTCCAAGGAACACCTGGGTGTGGCACTCAGTGCTCTGGGCTGGTGACAAGATGGGGATCAGACACAGGGCGGACTCGATCCTAAAGGGCTTTTCCAACCTCATTGATCCTGTGATTCCGGGCAAAGGGCTCAGGGTGTTTGTCAGGAGGATGAGGGAGATAACATCCCTGAGATAACAGCGGAGCAGGGCAGGCTGTGGGGCTGGAAAACCTTCCCTCCAAACCAGCAGCCCTGGCTGGCTCTGACTCCTGCTCTGCTCCTCGTGCTGTGATTTATCCCACAGCAAAGTGAGCCTAAACGCTCTCCATATGGATCCCATACAGGCTGCACCTGCTTCCCACCGTGGATAAGCACATGTGGGATGGAGCGGGAGAGCTGGGGGTGAGCGTGGGAATACAAATCAATCACCCGCCAGCCCCGAGCCCTGGAGGGACCGGTGCTCCCCCATCCCTGGCTGGGCCAGCTTCTCCCTGCTGGAGCTGCTGGAGCTGCTGGAGCTGCTGGAGCGGGATGGCTCCCAAGGAATGAGCCCTGACCATGCACAAGTCCCCAGGGTGACACTGACGAGCCCCGAGGTGCCACCAGGATGCAGCAGCCTGGCTGGGGTGTCCTGTGGGAACAGGGACCTGCCTGGATGGGGCCAGGGGACCCCTGTGCCACCACAGCAGTGGGAGAGCTGAGTGCTCCATAGCCAGGGAAGAGGGCAGGAGTTCAAGAACTATTCCTCTCTCACAATGTTTAAATTTCCTTAGAGGGATTATGAAATTCCCTGGGGAAATAAACCGTCACCAAGCTCCAGGACCATCTGCCTGAGTCCCCAGGGATCCCTGGGATGAGTTTACAGAGCTTTCCATAAACACAGCACACGAGGCACAGCCCAGGGTCACGGCTGCTGGCCAGGGAGGAGTTTTGGCTCCCACATCTGCGTGTTTTGTGAATGTGACTGTCCTGCATCACCCCCCTGGCTCAGAAAATCCAGGGCTGTGGGCAGAGGAGCCGGGCAATGCTCCATGGGCAATGCTGGAGGATCCCACCCTGGAGGTCAGGAGAGACCCTGAGGTCCTGGAGGTCCTCGAGCCCTGGACATCCTGAAGGTGAAGACAGGGATGCTCCTGCTCCAGAGGGAGGCAGCCCTGGGGGATCTCCCGTCACCTGCTCCCACTTTGTCCCTCTCCCCACACTCAAATATTTATGTCCAAAGTCGACATTAAAATTCAAGAAAAGCTAAATAGAAATTAAATTGTGTATTTGGAGAGGAAACCGTAAGGTGAGCGCTGCTGGGCCCGGTGATTGATGGCTGTTTATTTATCTGCTACTGCCAAATCCTGCAAGGAAGATGGAGCAGGAAGGGAGCGGGAGCCACTGGAGCTGAGCTCTGCGGGTGGAATGGCTCTGGAAATCGTGGCAGTGTCCGAGAGGGGAGCAAACAGCTCCAGGAACCCCCAGAGTGTCTGAGAGCAGAGCTGGGCAGCCCTGCCTGGCCACAGGGACCTGCCTGTACCACACAAACCTTTGGAATCCAAGCACTTGGACTGACACAGGGCAGATCCCAGCTTCTCCCTGTCCCACTGGCTCATGCCTCCATGGCTCTGGAATCACCCCTGAGCTTCTGAGGAGAGGCTGAGAGGAGCAGAGGCCTCGCTGCCTTCTCTGTTCTCTTTTATTTTCTTTTTCCTTTCCCTTTCTTCCTTTTTGCTTCCCTTCTTTTCCCTTTTCCCCTTTTCCCTCTCCTCTCCTCTCCTCTCCTCTCCTCTCCTCTCCTCTCCTCTCCTCTCCTCTCCTCTCCTCTCCTCTCCTCTCCTCTCCTCTCCTCTCCTCTCCTCTCCTCTCCTCTCCTCTCCTCTCCTCTCCTCTCCTCTCCTCTCCTCTCCTCTCCTCTCCTCTCCTCTCCTCTCCTCTCCTCTCCTCTCCTCTCCTCTCCTCTCCTCTCCTCTCCTCTCCTCTCCTCTCCTCTCCTCTCCTCTCCTCTCCTCTCCTCTCCTCTCCTCTCCTCTCCTCTCCTCTCCTCTCCCCATCACTGTCAGGAAAATCCCCGTTCCTCAAGGCCTTGCCCAGCCCTGCCCCCCGTGTGTCCCTCACCCCCTGTCCCTGACTCTGTCATTCCACAGGTGACATCTTTCTCTCCCTGCAGCCCTTTCCCTGCCTCTATCCCTGTTCCCTCTCTGTTATTTGCATAATGGTGCCCAGGATCGCTTGAGGAGGAAATAATTTCCTTTCCCTGGAACTGAGACCTTTCCTTGCCCTTATTTATCTCTCCCCATTCCCGAAGGCCGTGTGCTGATGGATGCTGGATGCAACCAGACACCCCCAGCCGGCCCTGCCGATGCCTCCTTGGGTCCCAGCCGTCCAGGAATGCGGGCAAGGTTATCCAGGGGCTCGTGTCTCCCTCATTCTCTCTCTCTTCAAATCCCGTTCTTCCTTTTTTTACACTTCCTTGGAAAGAGACCAGTGACACGGGATGTTTGTCACCCGAGGAAGTGTTGTCATTGCTTACCCGTTGCTAGGTGACAGTGTCCCGCTGCTGCGGGCTGTGCGGGGCCAGGCGTGTCCGGGGATGCCAGCCCTCCGCTGGGAATGCCGTCCCTCCTTCCCTCCCACCGGGATACCATCCCTCCTTCCCTCGTGGCCCGGAGCCTCCCCGAGGGATCTCAGGAGCTGCAGGTGAGCGCTTGGACCAGAGCTCAGTCCGGGCTCCTCCTGCCCATCTCCCGCAGAGCCGGGGGGCTGCAGCCTCTTCCCAGGACAGGCAGGGGCCGTAAGGGTCATTCCCTGACCTCCAGCACCTCTGGGGATCCGTGATGGGGAGCCCAGTCCGGCCGCTGCCCCTCCCTCTCCCGGGAGAGCGGAGCAGGGCAGGGAAGCTCAGAGCAGGAGCTGCCATGGACTTTTCCAATCAAGTGAACAGTTTAGGGCTGGTTTTGTTGTGGGATTTTTTTTTTCTTGTCTCCCTGGAAAAACGCTGATTTGTCAAAACAAAGGGTTTTTTTAAAGGAATGTGCTTGTTTCAGCTTAACTCTTTTCAGGAATTCCTGCTCAAATTTGAGAAAAAAGAGAGCGCTCCCATCCCATCCCATCCCATCCCATCCCATCCCATCCCATCCCATCCCATCCCATCCCATCCCTGCCAGCTGTGTCTCCATGAGCTGCAGCCCCACAGGGCACAGAACTGGGGGACCAATGACAAGTCCTGCCAGTGCCCTCCTGGCCATTCCAGTGCCCTCCTGGCCATTTCAGTGCCCTCCTGGCCATGCCAGGTCCTCCTGGCTTTGCTGACATCCCAGTTCCCTGGGCACGGGGCTGGGGGCAGGCTCAGCGCTGCTCTCTGCAGATGTGGTTTTGATTAGGAATTTTTCGGACAAAAAATGCGCAAGTAAAGCACAACCCAACCCCAGCGCCATCGCCCCCTGCTTCCTGTGAGCGTTCCTGTTCTGATTAACCAACATTCCTCCAGAAAATCATCTCCTTCCCCAAAAACCCCAGGCAGGGCTGGCCAGGATTGCCCTCACCACGGAGGCGGGGATTCCACATCCCAGAAGGTGGGTGGAAGGTTTAGGTGGAAGGTTTGGGTGTCAGCACGTGGCTCCCGGCCAGGGAATTCCAACCCCGCAGACCCTTGGACCCCCCATGCTCGGAGGGCACAGTCCCAGCTCCAAGGGGCCTTGCTGGGAGCTCTTTCCAACGGGAACGTTCAGTGGTCATTCCCATTGCAGGGAACTCAGCTGCCCTCACGCCGATGCCCCCCTGCTCCAGAGGCTCCAAGCCCACTGGCTGTAGCCCCATCACAGGGAATCTCCAGCCTTTCCAACTCCACCTCGGAGCCTCCAATCCTATTTAATGAATGATCATTAACTGGGGACGTTTCAGATGAGGAAATTGTTTTAGGAACGAGCAATTAAGTCCTAATGCTCAGCTCACGTAACTCATTTCTAATTAAACTCGCTGTAAATTATAGCACCGCTATTTATTTTTAATGAGAAATAAAACTGGAAAGGAATTGCGGCCCTTCAAAAAACCGGACTGAGTGGGAGGGAGGAAAAGAGGGAATGAGCGGTGGAGGGGAAGGAGCAGAGAGCAGGGAGAGAGTTCAAAACAGGCAGAAAAGGGCTCTTAAAGCCCTTCCTGCCATTCCAGCAGCCATCTCCATTCCTGCCCGGTGCCTGAGGACCTCCTGGCAACAGCTATTTATATTCCTGACCTTTCCCAAAGGTGGGCAAAGCTCCGGAGTCCGGGTTCTTGAGGGTTTTGCCACTGGGAAGCGGCCTCGGCTCCCGCTCTCTCCAGATCCAGCTGTGTCGTGACAAGGAAAAATGGTGCCCATATGGAGACATTAATGATCCGAGGTTCAAAGGCAGCACGGGAGGATCGAGTGCTCTCCGAGCAGATTTTAATCACATCCATCATGGAACGGCTCTGGAAACGGCGGGAGAGGCAGGCGGGACGGGGAAGGATGGAGCTGGGGATGGACAGGGATAACAGCAGCAGCTGGGTTTCGCAGGAGCTGGGCAGGGAAATGTTAGGATTGCTCAGGCTGTGGGACCTGGGCTGTCCTGTCATGGAGTCAGGAGGTGCCAGGGATTGCCACCCCCATGCCTTGTGGGAATTCTCCTCAGGGAATGGAGGAGGGGGAGGGGAAGTATCGGATTCTGAGTGTCCCAGCCCTGCTCCATGACCTCACCTCAGCCTCCTGGACCCCTGGGAACCCCAGTACCCCCTGACACCCTGCGGAGCAATGGGCTGTGCTGGGGATAGCCCCATTCCCTGGGCCAGGTGGTTTGGGTGGGAAGGGACCTTAAAGCTCATCCCATCCCACCCCCTATCTGTCCCACCTTCCACCCCAGCTTCCACTGTCCCAGGTTGCTCCAAGCCCCGTCCAGCCTGGCCTTGGACAATTCCAGGGATCCAGGGGCAGCCACAGCATTTCTGGGCACCCTGTGCCAGGGCCTCGCAACCCTCGCAGGGAGGAATTCCTTCCCAATTTTCCATCTCATCCAGCTTTCTTTCAATTTAGAGCCATTAGGAGTTTGTTTTTAGTGGAAAACACTCTGGCTCCTGTCCAGTAATGATGGATTTAACCCCACAAAGTCAAGTTCAGGCTGAGCCCACTTGGACATCCATAAAATTTTAACATTTCCAGTGATGTTTCCGCTCTCTCAGCACTGTCTGCACTGCGATGGAGCTGGAGGAGCAGAGGAGGGACCTTGTCTCCATCTGCCCCCCTGGCTGGAGCAGGGGCACATCAGGGTCACCCAGGGCTCCCATGTCAGCTGGGCCCAGGTGAGCCCTGGGGGGACTCAAGTGAGGTTGGGATGGGTCCAGGGGAGTGATGCCATCCCTGCTCTTGCGCAAGGAAAGCAGGAGGAGAGATCCTGGTTCTCAGTCCTGAGCTGGAGCTGGTGCTGCAGAGGAGAAGGAACAACGTCTGCTCACAATCCCAGAGCTCCCCATTCCTTATCCCATTTCCCGTAGTCCCGTAGTCCCCTGTCCCATACCTCACCATCCCATACCCCACCATTCCATAGCTCCCATCCCACCCTGGGGCTGTCCCGCTGCCCCAAGACAGAGGTGAGCGCTGCCTCCCCCAGTTCACCCCCGTGCAGGACAGGCAGGCACCGAGAGCACACCAAGCACAGAGCCGGAGCATGGAGCAAACTTCACCTTCCCAGAAACATTCCTGGGAGCTTTTCCTCTCGCTCTGGCTGTTCTGAGCAGTGAACAGTGAGTGCTCCTCTCCGAAAGCTTCACTAATGATTTTGGGCAGCTAAGCCAGGCCTGGATTTGGGATGTGGCTGTGCCATCCCAGCTGTCTGCACGCGGATTTAAACCTGATCCATGTGGAACAGCGGCAGCTCCAGCACTGCCTCCGGACAAAAGTCCTGATTATTCCCTCTTCCTGACAAAGCTCGCTGTGCCCAAAGGCTTCCAGGCACTGTGCTCCCTGCTCCCACTGGAATAGCTGCACGTGGGTGCTGGTTCTGCAAACTCTTCCCTCCATGGACATGTTCTGGTCACACCAAGCTGTGACCAACATTTCGGCAGTGGTAGCGGCTGCATCCGGCCAGGACAGAGATGTAGGAACAGGGAGAGTGATGGGAATGTCTGTCCTGCCAGCTCCTGCCTTCCCCCTGTTCAGGGAGAGAAGAGAAATCCAGGATGGAGAATCATGGGATCACAGAATGGTTTGGGATGGAAGGGACCCTAAAGCTCATCCAGGGGTGGGGTCACCTTCCACAGACCAGGTTGCTCCAATCCTTCAACACTTCCAGAAATGGTATCTGAGAAGGAAGGGAAATCCTGGGAAATCGTGGCCCAGCAGGTCAGCACAGAACAGAGGGACTCTGTGGAGCCTGTTCTCCACGGCTCTGCAGGATCATCCGTGTCCTGATGGAGCCCTGCAGAGCCCTGACCTGGCCGCTTTTAGGCAGGAGGGGAAGGAACGGAGTTGTGGAGAGCTGCAGCTGGAGGAAACACTGGATCGTGTCCCCACAGCCCCGAACACGGACCCTGCTTCCGGGGCGGGGGTGGCACCCTGGGGTGGCAGTGACTCGGGAAGGGCCAGTAGTGAGGGAACTGAGTTTCTGCCCTCGCCGTGGAGAAACGCCCCGAGGAGCAGCCGCTGACCCCCCAAAGCCCGGCCCAGCCGTGTAACCCGAGCCCAGGCCGAGGATAGCTCGGAGTTAATCACTTCCAATCCCGGCCTAAGGAAGTGGCAATTAAAGAGCTCGTTAGTGACAGAAAGAGCTCCTGTGCTGCCCTGACACCTTCAGCTCCCGAGCTGCTCCAGCCCCTGCCTGCGGAGCCACGAGAGGCTTCGGAAGAGGCTCTGTCTGTGGGATGCCGCATTCCTGCGCCACAGTGCAGCATCCTTGTCGGAATGTGGGCTCCTCCCTGGCACCGGCCATGCCATCCTGCAGCATGAGGGCAGGCCAGCCCTGCCAGCAGCAGCCCCCCGGGGTATTCCCACCTTTTCCTTCTGAGTCTTCATCCTCCTTCCAAGAACACGGCAGCTGGGATGCTGAGGAAAGGGAACATGTGGAGGCAGAGCGCTGGGAAGGGATCCGGGAGTGCTGGGGGAGGAATTCCTCCCTACGATGGATGAGGGTTTTAGACTCAGATCATCGCAGGAGCTCCAACATCCACAGCTCCGGCTGCGGTTTGGAGCGGGGCCCTGAGGAGCTGCAGCATTAACACCCACAGCCCCTTCCCGCTTGGAATGCCTGCCCATCCGCACGGCTCCCTGCAAGGAGGCACAAGGGCCTTCCCAGCTGCAGGGAGCTGCCCCGGATAAACACCCGACAGCTGGAGCAGAGAGAAATGGAGCTGCTTCTCCAACTGCCAGCACGAGCCAATCCATCACGCTGGTCCTGGCACCTCTCCTCGGAAGGGAATCAAAGGGCTCCTTAGTGAGAAGGGATGGAATGACAGGTAGAAAGGCCAGAGGATAAATCCTACTGCCTACTGGGACTGTTAAATATTAGGAGAGATTAGTGTCTGACAGGGGAGAGTAGGGCAGCAGCTCTGCTAAACAGCCAGAGAAATGCGTGGAATTCCGGCTCCTTTGTCAGTGGCAACTGCACAACACTCAGGGTGGAATAAAAGGAAGAAGAAAAAAATACCTTTCCCTGATTTAGATTAAGGAAGGAGCCTGGGCAGGAGCCTGGACCTCACCCAGCCCTTCCCGGGGCAGCACAGGGAAGGGGGGGCTGGGAGGGGATGCTGGCAGAGGGTTTGGAACCAGAGCATTCAGTCCCAATCCCGCTCCTGCACAGCCCCAGCCTCAGGCACAGCCCCTCCGCAGGGCACCTGGCTGGGAAGGTGTGACAAAGAGGGGAGAAGGGAACTGATGCACTCTCCATGGAAGTGCTCAAACACCTGTGGATGTGGCACCTGGGGACATGGGGCAGTGGGGGCCTTGGCACTGCTGTGGGGACAGTTGGACTCGATGGGCTCAGAGGGTTTTTCCAACCTAAATCATGATTCCGTGGTTTTCCTTTCCCCATCTGGGCAGCAGAGCTGGCTGTAGGGAGGGGTGTGCTGGAGGAGGAGGGTCTGGCTGGGATCAGCAGGTCAATCCAGCTCAGGCAGATTATCCCAAATGATAGTTCCCATTTCCTTGCTAAGGCATCCTAAAGCGCTTTGCTCTGCCCAGCAAAGGCTGTGATGGGGCTTAAAATATTAAAAAATTGGCCAATTTTCATAGTTTCCATGTCTGGCATGTCAGGGCTTATTAACCAGGAGAAAAGCCTCTGTGTCAGGGACAGGTGAGTGGAAGTGGGAGTGCAGGGCTGCCCATGGATCCATGGCTGGGCAGGGATGAGGTCCCTGGGAGCAGAGGGACTCCCCACCCTACCCGAGTGCGGAGTCGTGGGCTGAGGCAGGACACAGTCAAGACTGTCAAACCCAGCCCCATCCTAAGCTGAAATTCTGAAATTTGTCAGCCTCCCATCTTGAACCAGTTAAGTTCCCTCCCTCAATTACCCCTCTGGAAAGTTATTTTATAAACTCCCTCATCTGATGATTGGGAGAAACCTCCTTCAATTTTCAACTGACATTTATTCACTACAGGTTTCTACCAATTCATGCTTGTGCCAACAGTGTCCTTCCAGAGTTCCTTGCATTCCTGGGTGTTTCCTCTTCCATGTCTTTCCATGCAGCAATCAGAACCATCTCAGCATCTGATTTCTCTCTAGACTACACAAGCACAACTTTTCTGGGACCACTTGTCCTGTCTGTGCCCATTAAACCACATTTGCTCCTCTATTTTGGAAAAAAAAAAATCCACAGAGGACTTGTGTCAACCTCAGGAAATTTCATCCCAGCTCTTTTTTTGCAATAAAAAATCCCAAGTCCATTGGCCTAAATACTCTTTTCTATCCAGAAACCCATGATATCCACTGTCCTTCCCAGGTATATCGAGTGCAGGATGGGAGCTGAGCAGATCAGCCAGAAGGCAGAGTCTGGATCCAGTAAGATCACAGGGCTGAGCTGGAATTTAGCCCGTCCACCCTGGAGGAACCAGGATCACCAGAAGGAAAACTCTCTTGGAAATGAACCCCTTTGCCCTGGAGCCAGGCTGGGAGAGCTGGGGCTGTTCAGCTGCAGAAGAGGAAGCTCTGCAGAGACCTCAGAGCCCCTTCCAGTGCCTGAAGGGGCTCCAGGAGAGCTGGAGAGGGACTTTGGACAAGGGATGGAGGGACAGGACATGGGGAATGGCTCCCTGCTGGCAGAGGGCAGGGTTAGATGGGATATTGGGAAGGAATTTTTCCCTGAAGGAATTGTGCTGAGGCCCTGGCACAGGTTGCCCAGAGCAGCCATGGCTGCCCCTGGATCCCTGGAAGTGTCCAAGGCCAGGTCAGTGTCCCTTCCCAGTCCATGAGCTGTAGGAGCTGCTGGAAGCAGCGGGAAGGCTGCAGAAAGCCTGGCCTCATTCCAGCCCGATCCCGGAAAGGATGCGCTTCGGGACTGGGATTCTCGGTGCTTACGGAGCCCTGAGCAGGGCCATCCATGGACAAAGGGCAGCTTTTCCAAGCCCTTCATCCCTGGCTCGGCAGGCTGTGTCCCAGTGAGGGAGCAGGTAAAGCAAACCCTGCCAGCAGCAGCCCCGGGGGGGCTCAGCACCGGGCTGGCAGTGCCTCATCCCCGCCTCTGGCATCGCCAACGTTTTCTTTGGATGCAAAACCAGGGGAAAATTGAGTGCTTGAAAGAGGACGGGCTCTCCTGGGTCAAATTAGTCATTCCTCGTTAGAAAAGCCCCGCTGGTTTCTTTGTTTCTCTCGCTCTCCAGCGGACCCAGATAAATACATTCGTAATTCTCCGAGTCCCGCTGAATAGGAGACTGGCAAGGTGAGAATATTAAAGCTGCAGATTATCAAGTGCTTCCCAGGAACTGAGATTCCAGCAGAGGAATGATGGGGAGGAAGGCTGGGGATGAACTGCAGAGCGGGGAGAAGTTGGGGAAGAGGCTGTGGGAGGCAGGGGAAGGAGGAAGAGGAGGATGGAGGGGGAAATGCCAGAGGAGGGAATGCTGGAGGAAACGGAGAGGGGAGAAGGCTCTGGAGGAGAGGAGAAGGGGGAGAGCCGGGCTGCGGGGAGGTTTGGCAGCTGCTGAGTGTGCCGCATTTCAATATTTAATGACTCCAAAATACAGCCATTAACATGTCAGAGGGAAACGGCCTGGCTTTCCCCGAGCCCTGATGGTTTTGAAGAACAAATGCCATCTAAAAAGGAGGCTTTTAGAGCGTTTTGGCTGGGCCGGCTGTCGGCCCTTCAGGGCAGCGCTTCCCTCCGGGAATGCTGGGGGTTGCATCCATTTGGTTTGGCTGGCACTGTCCTTCTTATTTTCCCTCCAATCTCGCTCTCTCTGGGATCCTCCTGTTCACAACACAGCCCTGTGAAATCAGGAGCGTTCTGCTCTTTGCTCCCAACATCCCCCGGCAAACGGATTTGCATCAGGTGCAGACAGTGACAAACTTGGAGCTGTTTTTCCCAATTTCAGCTGCTCCATTTCCCTCCTGCTGCGGTGATTTGCCTTGCTGCTCACCCTGCCTTCTCTGCAGGTGTTCCTTGTTCTGTGTTTTCTCATCCTTTTGCCCTGCCCGGGAGACACAGAGGGAGAAAAACAGAAAAAAGGTCAAGGGAAGAACTGAATGATCCATCCCTGGAAGTGTCCCAAGCCAGGTTGGATGGGGCTTGGAAGAAAGTGGAATAGTACAAAGTGTCCCTGCCCGTGGCAGGGGGTGGAACGAGATGCGCTTTAAGGTCCCTTCCAAGCCAAACCATTCCATGATTCCATAGTGCTGGTCCTTGTCACCACTGGTTCTGGCACTGCAGGGAATGTGGAGGCAGTGCCACGTGCCAGCTCCAGGGCGTCTTTCCATGCAAAATAAATGCAAAAATAAACGACAGCCTGACAAGTGTAATAAGGAAGGAGGTGGCTGTGCCAACCCTGTGGACAAGGCTCGAGTCGCTTCCATTTAGCTGATTAGGAAGCATCAGGCTGTGGAGGTCGTGTGTGGAAGTGGGAATGGAACAGCTCTGGGATGGATGGGGGAGTTGTTGGATCCCACAAGCAATCTCCAGGAAACGCTGAGACAGGGACAAGGGCATCAGGAAAGAGTCCCTGTACCCGTGCATGGCACCAAAGCCGCGTCCTCCAGGTGCTGCCCATCCGGAGCCGTGTTCCCGATGTGCTGGGAGCAGAGTCACCCTGTCCCCAAGGGCTGCTGGCTCCAACCCCAATGTCCCAGTCCCCAGGCATTCTGCAATCCCCACAGTCTGGGCTCAGCATCCCCCAGCCAGGACTCACCCAGGAAAACCCAGCCACAGCAGAAATCCATGCTCCAGGTGGGAGCAGGGAATGAGCCCCTCTCAGAGGGCAGAGGGAAGTGCTCCCACCTCCCTCTTCCCCACCAACAGCTTTGGATCCCCCCTCTGCTGAGCCGACATTTTCTGATCCAGCTGGAAGCCTCGGAACAACTTCCGAGGGTTGTTCTCACAGCATTCCCGCCCTGCTCAAACACGGCAGTGAAAGGAGACTTGGGAGAGAAACTTCCTGGCTGGAGAGCCCTTCGCATCCTCATTGACCTCAAGGCTTCCAGAAAGCTGAGGGGTCTCTGAGGGAACCCACCGCTGGTCCCTGGCAGGCCGCAGACAGATGGATAATGGGATCTTTGCACCTCGGAGAGGATTTCATCACTCAGCCTTAGCCCAAATCCATATTCATCATCTATGGATTTCTTTTTAATGGATAAAATGTCTTCTTTTGAAAGAGCAGCCCCACTGCTGATGGCACAAACAGCTGTGCAGGGAAATCGCATCAGAGCAAACCCAGGCAATCTCCCTCCCCGAGTTTCCAGGGAATCTAACAGCTTTTGACTTCCAAAATAACCCTGAACGCAAAGGAATTTCAAAGAGGAGACAGAAAACCTCCCCCGTCTGCTCAACCGCATCAACCGGGCAGCCTTCCCACGCCTCTTCCCAGCCTTCCTGCCCCTCTTCCACGGGTCAGGCTCAGGCACTTCACCACCATCCCTCTGGAGAAGGTGGGATGGATGCTCCTGTGCCGGGCAGGGAGTGCTGCTCCTTTCCCCAGCACTTGACTCCAAGTCAGCTTCCCAAGTTCACCCCAGAGCAGGAATTCCTGCATCCTCCCGCCACCATCCCTGACGAACCCTTATTGAGCTTGACATGTGTTGTTCTCTTCCTGATGGATCCTGGCCACTGGAATATCCATCTGAAAATCAAATAAAATAGCCAAGCCCCCTGCGTGCTGCATATTTTATGGGCTGCTCCCTGACTTCCATTGTTTCCCATTGTTTAGACTATTAGTCAGAACAATTTGTCATCCTACCCCTGCTGCCTGCTGGGATTCTGGGATTCGGCATGTTCGGGAGATGGAGCCTGTGCTCCTGCCACGCTGGGCTTCAGGACAGCCCAAACCCCCTCACACCACGGGGTGGGGGCAGGAAATCTGGAGTGGGGCTCATTCCCTATCCCCGAAAACTTGCAGGCTGAGAAAAACAAGCAGTGGCGGCTCCAGGGCAGGAGGTGAGGGAGGAAGAGGCTGAGGACTGCGGGCAGAGCTGGCTGTGGAGAGGCACTGCCAGAACAGGGAGAGGTTTTTTCTGGAGCTGCCAAGCTCCCGGTGCTGCAGGAGCTCCTGTCAGCTCCATTCTCACTCCCCTCTCGGGCTGGAAGCCCGGAGAGCAGCGGTGCCGGCAGAGCAGGAGGCAGCTCCGCCGGCTGCAGGCAGGAGCTCAGCCCAAGCAAAGGAGCTTCTGTTCCCATTCCTGCTCCGCTCCCTCCAGGAGTTCCTGGCATTATAAACACCTCCTCGGGACACGGTGGTTGCTCTGGCTCTTGGGGTTTTGCCTGCTCTGGCAGCTCCACGAGGGAGTCAGGAGTGGGAGGGCCGGCTCAGGCTCGCAGGGAGCAGCAGCAGGGAGCTGGAGCCTGCAAATCAAGGGGATGAGCTGTCCCATCCTGCTGCATTCCCCTCCTGAGGAGCCAAGCGGATGATTTCCATGCTTGCACCACTCGCAGTGGAGGCACTGGGAGTGAGTCCCCACTGCTCACCAGGGCAGCCAATTCCCCTGCCAAAGGCCAGCTCTCCACTCCCGGTTGTCCCAGGACTGCCTCCAGCCTGCCCCCAAGCCCACGTGGCTGCCGGACTCTCTGACCTCCCACCTCTCCCTGTCCTCCCAGCCAGGCCGAGCAGCCAGGAGCAGAACTCACAGCTGCTTTTCATCCTGGCACCAAAACCTCCTCCCCGATTTTTCCTGCCCTTTACGGCACTTGTCTCTGCCTCAGCTCTGCCCATCACGGTGGCACCTGGCAGCCAGAGGTATTGGACAGAACCTGTCACCTGTTGCCCCTGACCTTTGCCTGCCCACATGTCCCGGCGTGTCGAGCTGCTCTGGGAGTGCCCCCTCCATCCCTGGGAGCCAGCTGGGGCTGCCCTGGAAGTGTTCCAGGCAAGGTTGGAGCAACATGGGATAGTGGAAGGTGCCTCTGCCCATGGCAGGGGATGGCACTGGATGGGCTTTGAAGTCCCTTCCGGCCCAAACCATCCTGGGATTCTGTGTTTCTGTGGGAAGGAATAGCAGGGACAGCCTAGGCACTGGTCCCCAGACAAGTCAAGAAGGGAGAAGATCCTCCTGGTCATGTTCTGCCCAAATATCCATGACTTGCTGTGGGGCCAGCCAACTCTTGGGCCTGGGAAAAGCTTGGGGGATTCCAGGTGGGGGAAAAGTTGGGATTTTGACCAACCCCCAACACTTTGGAAGATGCCATAAGGCCAGTGGGGCTGTGAGGACCTGCCTTCATTCCCAAACATTCATCTTCCAACAAAAACCTGCTGTCCAGATCAAGCCTTTCCTTTCAGCAGCAGTGGCCTCCCGCTGTCACCCCTTCCTTGTCTCCAGGCTGCTCATCAAACCCAAGGGCAGCATCCCTTGGAGCTCTGTCCCAAAGCACGCTGGAAATTCAGGCCTTGCCTGGGAGGGAGAGCAAATCCCCATAAAAGCCCTGAATGGAAACAGAAGTGCCTGTTATTAGGGGAAAAAAGAGAGGAGAAGAAAGGAAGGGAGGGAGGAACCTGGAACCTGCCTCTCCATCCAGGCACGGAGATGTGTCCCTACACAACAGGAGCTGTTTGCCAGATGGGACAGGGCCATGTCCCCACGGCCAGCTCCTCCCAAGGGGTGGCCACGCTCCAGCCAGGCGCCCACTCCTCCGGCTCAGCTCTCCCGCGGCAGGGAAGGGGTTAACTCCCAGCAGCTGCTCCCCAGATGCCGGTTCTGGAATTCACATTTGTGTAATAATAAACCTCGGGGAAAGCGCTGCTGCTGGGGGGTGGCTTTGTCCCCCCTCGCTCCCCACTCGGAGCCAGCGTGCGGCTGCCAAGGGGCGGCTGGAGAGGGGTGGCAGCCCAGGTGCTGCGGGACCCTCCCGCCGGACTCCCAGCGAGATGAATTGGGGGCCGCCGAGGAGCCGGCCTGCTTTCCACAGCACTTCCCATTTTCCCTACTGCTCACCCCCACCGTGCTGGGACATCCCGCGGGAGCCGGGGGGGGCACAGCCGAGCGGGTCCCCCCGAGCGGGGCAGGACTGGGGTGTAATTGGTTTCAGGAGAGAGGGGTGAGGAGAGACGGACATAAATTTCCTTGAGATGCTTTCTCCCTAATGGCTCCCATCGCCCGGCAGGGCAGCACACCTGCTTCCAATAGCGGCTCCGGCTCCTGCCGCGGCGGCAGGAGAGGGGCTGTGCTTCCATCACCTCTGCTGGCCGCGGCTATCCCTCTCCAGCAGGGCTTCCAAAGGGATGGCGATGACTTTGAACCCCGTGCTCTCCCCTTTCCTGGGGTGTCCGGGTTTCCCCCATCCCAGCGCTTCAGCCCCCTCCTGGGCATCTCAGATGAGCTCCTGCCCACTTGAGCCGCCCAGCCCAGCACGGCTCATCCCATGGGGATGCTCCAGAGCTGCACAGCCGGATCCGAATAGGTCACGGACCTCGAGCAGATGCGGGAAGAAGACTCCAAACGCTGCCGCCCCCGAAGCATCTCCGGCTCCACGGTCCCGGCTTTGACCCACCAAAGCAAAGTTATGTGGAGAGCTGGACAGGGATCAGAGGTTTGGCTGCGGGGGCAGCGGCAGGAAGAGTTCGGGGGGTCTGGATTGAGCCGATCTGTTGCTCCATTTGGAATGAAACCCTAAACCGGGTCAGCTTCCAGGCTAGCGTTCCTGCTTTTTTCTGCTCCCGGTGCCGCGTTTCACACGGCAGGACAGGAGGCGGCACAGAGGCAGGAAAGCCTCTGCTGACCCGTGCTGGCTCCCTGCTGAGGGACACCCGCAAGAGCTGGGTGACAGAGGAATCCCAGCCCAAACCCTGCCCACAGACTCTCCCCAAACCCTCTGGAACCGCATCCTCTCGGAGATGAGGAGGATGCAGGAAGGGGCAGGTGGATTTCACACCTTTCCCAAGGGCTTCCTTCGCCAGAGGGGTGGGGGGGTCCTGTTCCCACCCAGGGTCCCCTGCAGGATGAATGTCAGCTGTGACATCCCTGCCGTGGCAGCCCAGTGACACGGGTGGATCCACCTGCTCTGATCTCCAGCGTTTCGGAGCATCTCTGATCCCCCAGCACGGGCGGGGGCTGGTGTGGCAGTGGGGGGGCTCATCCCTCTCCCCGGAACAGCCTCACGTATTCCTGCTGTTTGGCAGCGTTGTCCCAGCCCACCCCAATGGAGAGAATGTTCAGAAAGCAGCTGGGAAGAGTGGTGGGAGTGGGAGAGCCTTTGAAACATGAAGAGCCAGAGCAGGGGGACAGAGGGGGGACAGCGGGGGCAGTTGCAATTCTGGTGCAGGAGCCCTGGCTCTCCGGGAGGGTGGCCATGGAAAACATCCTGCTTTCCTTCCCAAAGAGCTGCGAGGGATCAAAGGGCCCTGTCTGTGGCCAGCTGGCACCTGCTTCCCTCTGGAAAAGCATCTTCCTGGCAACAGTTACAGACCATCCCAAGTCACCAAGGATGGGAAGTGCTTTCCTTGCGGGCAGCTTGTGCAGTTCCATGAGCTTTTCCATAGAGGTTCTGTGCACCTGGAATCTCCAAGAGGAATTATTTCTAAGCCCACCCCATCTGAGGGATTTCTGTGTGTCCCTGGGAGTGTCCCTGGGAATCCCCCCCCCAGCCTGGCTGCAGCCAGCCCAGCAGCATGGCTCTACCTGTGCGTCCACCACTGGAGGGCTCTAGGATTGCTCTAGGAAAACATATGGAGCCAGGAAGGGGGCAGGAGGTAATCCAGGTAATCCATACCTGAATCCATGTCTGATCCTACACCAGAACCCACTGCGGAAGCTGTGCCTGAAGCCACACCCAAATCCCACACCTGATCCCGCACCTGATCCCACACCTGAGCCGGTGCTGGCACACACCTGGCCAGGAGCAGCTCCGGGGGAAATGGCCCTCCTGGTGACCCCACGGAGCCGCTGCTCTGGAGCTGCTGCCGCCTCTGCCAGGTGAGGGGGTTTCTCCACCACAAGAACAAAAAATTAAAGCAAAGCAACCCCAGCCTCCAAATTTATCTCCAAAGGCCTCGTTATGACTATTTTATTTGCTGGCTCCAGCCCAGGAGTTCGCTGGCCAAAGCTCCTTGATTTTTCCCTCCAGCACGTCGGGGGGAGCAGCCTGGCCGGGGTCCTGAGCTCGGGATCGAGGAGCCCGGTTTGCCTTTGGAAAGCGCTGTTAATTGACATGAGAAAATAATCCCAGGCTCTTTCTCTCTGCAGCAGGGAAGGTTCTCCTCACAGCATGGCTTGAAAAGGAGCATGGCTTTTGGGGGACTGCAAATGCATCCGCCAAAATAACATTCCCCAGGCGAAAACTCTTCCCTGGGGCAGGGGGCCATCTGCTTCCAAAGGCTCTGGAGATGCCCGTGGCTGCTGGTTTCACACTGCATGTGCAGCGGCTCCAGCCCCTCAGCTCTGTGTCCCTTTCTGCTCCCCTTCCTGCTCCCACTGCCACCCTCCTGCCCGTCCCCCGGGTGGGTGCAGGATCCCACTGCCCCTGCTCCCTGTGTTTGAGGCAACTCCATGGTGAGCATTCCTTGGGAACATTCCCAGGAAACATCCTGGCATATGCCAAGACCTCCATGGGAATCCACGGCCGAAAGCAGGAGCAAGGATCCAGCAGGGATTTGGGATGTGCTGGAAGACTGTGGCACAGACAACTTCTATGGATCTACAAGGGCTTGGAGTGACAGGATACAGGGAACTGCTTCCCACTGCCAGAGGGTAGGGTTCGGTGGGATATCGGAAAGGAATTCTTCCCTGTGAGGATACTGAGGGATTGAGATGGAATTCCCGGAGAAGCTGTGGCTGCCCCTGGATCCCTGGAAGTGTCCAAGGCCACGTTGGATGGGGCTTGGAGCACCCTGAGATAGTGGAAGGCGTCCCTGCCCATGGCAGGGGGCGGAATGGGCATTAAGGTCCCTTCCAACCCAAACCATTCCAGGATTTTATGATTCCATTGCGGAGACAGGACTGGATTAGGGAGCTCCTCCAGCACTGGACAAAAGCATGGGGCTCTGCCATCATCTCTGGGAGCTGGGAATTTCCAGCAGCAGTAAAATTGACTTTTCCACTTGTATAAACTCCCCTGAAGTGGTGCCAAAAGCAGAGCGCAAGAGACAGGAATGGCAAATGGAGCAGAGGCTGGATTGATTATCAAGGATTCATTCCCTGAGGTTCCTGAGGTTTGCCAGAGACACAGCTCTCTTTGCACAGGGCTGGCATTTTAACACTCACAAAATCAGCTATTAATAGTTAATGGCCAATTTAATAATTAATCAGTGTTTAACAAACGGGGGTGGAGGAGCCGCCTGTCTGCCACCAAAGTGGAATAATAAAGAGGAAAACTTTACAGCAACAGTGTCCAAGTGGGATTTTGGCTTTGTTTTGTTACTTTGTTGGTGGAGAGCCCCTGGCGCAGGGTGCCCAGAGAGGTTGTGGATTCCCTATCCCTGGAAATGTCCAAGGCCCAGTTGGCTGGGGCTCGGAGCAGCCTGGGATAGTGGAAGGTGTCCTTGCCCATGGCAGGGGGTGAGACTGGATGAGCTTTGAGGTCCTCCCAACACCAACCATTCCAGTGATTCCAAGGCTGTGAGGTGACCATGGGCCCCCCCTGCCCTGGCTCGCCCCAGGCTGCTCTGGGACCTCTCCTGACCGTGTCAGGCTCTGCCAAAAAGGGGACACCCTCAGTTCCTCCAGGCCCCCCACTCCCAGGAGCGCTGGAGCCAGGACATGCCTGTGCCAATCCCCTGGGATCCTTTATGGCCACAAATGGACCCAGTGCGAAATTGCCCCAGATTTGTGTTAAACTGGCACTAATAATCCCCTAAATCCTGGTATTTGTGGGGCTGATGCAGGAGAAGCTGAGTCACTGCACAGGGGCCACCGAGGGCCGCCACCTGTGGGGACCCCAAAGGACAGTGAGACCCCAGGCTTTATTTGGAGCATTGGAGCAGTGCAGACCGTCCATCCCAAATCCCAACTGTGTCTGGGTCACCACCCTGGGACTGACGGCTGAGGGGTTGGGGAGGGACCCCTGGCAGGTCCTGGCAGGGGCACAGCACCAGCCCCTCCAGCACAAAGGGGCTGCGGTGGCTGCGAGCCAGCCCTGGGCATTTGTAAAATAAAGGCTGATTATTAACAGTACTTGAGATGTTCATGTTCCGTCTCCCTCGGGAGGCTCATTCCGTGCTGATTATCATATTTTTAAAATGTAATGAATTTATGGAGATAATTCAATCCCACTGACTAGGGATGTGCCTCACTCCTGCCACGAGGAAAGCTGCTGCGTGTGTGAAAATGGAAATTGCTGCGGCACTTTCCATGGCTTTTGCCTGTCCTCCCCTTCCAAAGGATCCCAAAATGCTTTGCAGGCTCTATCTGCTGGTGGGATCGACCAGAAGCTCGTCCCTCCCCAGGAATGTCCTCACCTCTGGGCTGCAACACAGAAACTCTTTAAGTAGAAGCCGAAATGTAATCAGATTAATTAAGTAAGTACAATTCCAAGGCAAGAAAGTCAATTAAAGGAATCATAAGTCAATATGGAAATAGAAGGAGCCAGCTTTGAAGCAGGATTAGAGATAGCGAGGCTCGAGAGCGGCGCTCCTTCAAACGGCTCTGAGAGCGGCTTCTCCGCGGTGTTCCGGCTGGGAGGCGGCTCTGGAAGCACTGCCGGGTGCTCATGGAGGGACAGATCCAAGAGTGCACCAAACGTGCACCAAACGTGCACCAAACGTGTGCCAAATGTGTGCCAAATGTGTGCCAAGCATGCGCCAAGCACTAACGAAGTGTGTGCCAGGTGTGTACCAAGCATGAACCAGGCGTGTGCCAAACATGTACCAATTGTCACCAAACGTGTCCTGAGAGTGCTCCAAGTGCTCGCCAAGAGTCTCCCAAGCCCCACCTGCACACAAAGGATGGGCAGAGCATGTACCAAATGTGCACCAACTGCACACCAACTGTACACCAACTGCACACCAATTACACACCAACTGCACACCAACTACACACCAACTGCACACCAATTACACACCAATTACACACCAACTACACACCAACTGCACACCAACTGCACACCAACTACACACCAACTGCACACCAATTACACACCAATTACACACCAACTGCACACCAACTGCACACCAACTACACACCAACTGCACACCAACTACACATCAACTACACACCAACTACACACCAACTGCACACCAACTGCACACCAACTGCACATCAACTGCACACCAACTACACACCAATTACACACCAATTGCACACCAACTACACACCAACTGCACACCAATTACACACCAACTGCACACCAACTACACATCAACTGCACACCAACTACACACCAACTGCACACCAATTACACACCAACTGCACACCAACTACACATCAACTGCACACCAACTACACACCAACTGCACACCAATTACACATCAACTACACACCAATTACACACCAACTGCACACCAACTACACACCAACTGCACACCAACTGCACACCAACTACACACCAACTACACACCAACTGCACACCAACTACACACCAATTACACACCAACTACACACCAACTGCACACCAATTACACACCAACTGCACACCAACTACACATCAACTACACACCAACTGCACACCAACTACACACCAATTACACACCAACTACACACCAACTGCACACCAATTACACACCAACTGCACACCAACTACACATCAACTACACACCAACTGCACACCAATTACACACCAATTGCACACCAACTACACACCAACTACACACCAACTACACACCAATTACACCAACTGCACACCAACTACACACCAATTACACACCAACTGCACACCAATTACACACCAATTACACACCAATTACACACCAACTACACACCAACTGCACACCAACTGCACACCAACTACACACCAACTGCACACCAACTACACACCAATTACACACCAATTACACACCAATTACACACCAACTGCACACCAACTACACACCAACTGCACACCAACTACACATCAACTACACACCAACTGCACACCAACTACACACCAATTACACACCAATTACACACCAACTGCACACCAATTACACACCAATTACACACCAACTACACACCAACTACACACCGATTACACACCAATTACACACCAACTGCACACCAATTACACACCAACTGCACACCAACTGCACACCAACTGCACACCAATTACACACCAATTACACACCAACTACACACCAACTGCACACCAACTGCACACCAACTACACACCAACTGCACACCAATTACACACCAACTGCACACCGATTACACACCAATTACACACCAACTGCACACCAATTACACACCAACTGCACACCAACTACACACCAATTACACACCAACTGCACATCAGTTGCACACCAGGCATGAGACAAGCACGCCTCAAACATGTTCCAAATGCACCCCGAGCACGTCCCAAGTTTGCCCCAGCTGTGCCCAAGCGTCCCCAAGTCATCCCAGCCCCAATCCAGGCCATGTCCCCAGGGCCACTGCTGCCTGAGGCCACCCAGGGGTGTCTGTGCTCCCTCCACGCACACACACAACCCTGACACTAAACCCCTCCATGCCCACACGTGTCATGCCCATGTCACTGCATGTGTCACCTGTGGAAGAGCAGGGCTGTCCCCTTGTTCTCTCACCTCCGTGGAGCCTCCCTGATCCCCAGCTCTGGGCATCCTTTGCTTTTCCACCACATTTCCTTCCCCTCCTTCCTTTCTTTCTCCCGGCAGAACCTCCCCGCCACGGGTGTCTTCCTGCCCCCATAAATCTCCTGCCAGGGCTGAAATGGTGGCATTGAAGAAGGATCTTTTTTTGTGCAAATTTCAATAAATGCCACTGGAACAACATGGGAAATGATCCTGAAAATGCAGGAGCAGAAAGGAGAGAAAGAAATGGCAGCCAAGAGGGAAAGAGAGTGAAACGCTGGGATTTGAGGCTGCCAAACAATGCATTTAAATAATTCAATTTGCAAAAGCAGGGAAGAAAAGGAAGAGAAGAGAAGAGAAGAGAAAAGAAAAGGGGAGGAAAAAACCCAATTTGTGTAGGAAGCCCATAAATAACCTCAGAGAGCGGGAGGCTGGGAATGCAGGATGGGATGGGCCTTCTCCTCTTTGCATGAGGCTCCATTAAAATGCCGGGAAAAAAAACATATTTTGATAGATTTATCTGTAATTTCTCTTTTGATTCCTGAAATCCTCCCAGAGCTACAGCCATGTTGCCTTCCCAGCTCGAGCTCTTGGATCTCTCTCTCCCTTGGATGCTCTCTGCAAGGCTTCCAGGAGAATTGGAGGCTGAGGGCATCTGGAGTGCTTCCATTCCACGGGCAGATCCCTCTGGAGTGACTGGGGTTGGAGCCTCATTATCCAGTGGTCCCCAACCTCCTGGAATAAGTGGAATTTTGTGGAAGTCGGGACATCCTTAGAGAGCTGCAGCTCCAGCGGGCTGGGGACACAGTTCTGAGGTGTGTGGGAATCTCATGGCTCCTGAGGTGTGTGGGCATTTCATCCCCCTTAGAGCAAAGGCTTCCCCCAGGACTGATGGACTTTCAGCTCCCTGTTCTTGCCCCGTGGTGACGGTGGCTGACAGCTGGGGCTGTCTCCGGGAATAAGGAGTTTGGTTTGTCAATGCTTCTGGGGAAAAGCCTGTTCTTCCTGCCAGGACCTGGTTATAAATCCCTGTTTATGTCTAAGGGGTTGGGAAAAATGGATCAAAATGTTGGTCCCTCATCCCCTTTTACTGGTGAGGGCAGACCCAGTCCTGCACCAGCTGAATCCTCTGGGAATGAAAACAAAGATCATGGAATCTCCCAAGCTGGGAGAGATCCACAGGGATCATCCAGTCCAACCCCTGGCCCTGCCCAGGACATGCCAACAATCCCACCCTGTGCGTGGGAGTGTTATCCAAACGCTCCTGGAGCTCCAGCAGCCTTGGGATCGTGACCATTCCCTGGGGAGCTGGATGTCAAAGTCTCAAGTGGAAAACCAAGCAGGAACACCCCAAAATGAGATGAGGAGCTGGAGAGGGGTGTGTTGGACCAGCACTGCCAGGGAATGATCCATCTTAAAGCCAGTGGACATCTGGACACCCTTTGGGCACCAGTGGCTGGGCACTGCCCACTCTGCTCCCTGCTCTGCCCCAGAGCCACCCAAGAGATGCTTGGGGCAGCATCTCTCAGCCTCCAGCCCAGGGCCCACAGGGGTGGCCGGGGTGTCCTGGGTGTCCCAGGCCAGGCAGGAGGGAGGCGGATCCCCTGGTGAGGGGATCCTGGGGGGGACAGGCAGTGGCTGCAAGGAGGAGGCCAGGGGACCAAGCTGTGCCCAGCCTCCTGCAGAGCATTCCCTGAAGAGACCAAAAGGCTTTGAAACTCAGAAAAGCCACATTTGATGGGAATGCAGAGAGAGGCCTCCCTTTCAAAGGAGAGAACCCAAAGCAAGCAGGGAATAGAAGAGGAACGAGCTGCTCCCGCTGCCCACTGCGGCTCCAAGGGCACGGCCCTGCTCCCACACTTGGATTCAGTTAACTCCGGGACTTGCAGAGCTGTGGAGAACTCTGTCAAAGCCCCTCCACAATGTTGGGATGTCCCCTGCGCCTGTGGAGGCTCCCGGTCCCCACACCCTGAGCACCTCAGTGCACCCTGAGCCCTCTCTGCTGTGCCTCACACCCCAGCTGGGCTCTGCAAAAGTACAGAACAGCTCTGTGGGAGTCGCTTCAGGTGAGGAGCACGAAGGTGACACCTGGACAGCCACCTCCTGTCCCCGAGCACTCTGTCACACTGAGCCTCAGCCCAGCACATCACACACGAACTTCCCAGAGCCCCTTGAATAGGTGACACTGGGTCATGGATTTGAGAAGCCCTGAAGTGGGAGGGAATGTTTAATTATCCAGTTAATGATGCTGGGAATCTTTATCTGCAGAGGAGGGCAGGGCCTGGCAGCTCCTCCCTGCAGCCACTCCAACCCTGCTTGGGTTTGTGTTAATCACAGGATTTTGTGTCTGCTTTTGTTCCCATTCCCACCCCAGTGGATCCCTCACCATGTCCTTGGGAGCTCAGGGATGTGTGTGGGTCTCGTGGGTCCCTGAGAGCCAAACCTGTGTCCCATGGGTGCCCGGGAGCTGCACGTGTGTTCCTTGGATCCCTGGGAGCTGAACAGAGCCTGACCGTGGCAAGGTTTCCCCCTGCGCAGATGCTGGGCTCGGATGCCAGGTTCCAGGGGCTGAAGAGAGCCTATTCCTGGAGAGGACAAAGTGCTGTTTCCCAATTTATTCCTGGCTGGAGTGGGTCTGCAAAGTCCTTTCTGGAGGTTGATGGGGAGGGCAGAGGGATTAACCCACAAACAGCTGTAGTGCCTTCATCCTAAAATACTCCCTGAAAGGGGATCCCAGTCCTGTGGCCAAGTTCAGCACAGATCTCCAAATTTATTGTTCTTTTTTAAAGCGCCTGTGCTGGGAAATGTCACTTGGCTCTGCTGAGGGGACAGAACAACCTGATTTATGTCCCCACTGCTGGGCAGAGAAGGGGGCCCTGCCCATCCCTTGATCCCTGCTGCCTACAGGTGCGGCTCAAATGGGTTCCTGGCATCAATCCTGAGTGCAGCTGGAACTGTGATGGGACAGAAGGGCTGAGGTGGAGGGTGGGACCTGCCCATGATCAGAGGGGCTGTGGGTGGGGCAGAGCAGTGTTCCCACCACAGGGATTGGACTGGCAGCATTCCCAGCACATCCCAGCGGTCACCTTTCAAAGCCCTCCCACACCAGTGCCCCTGGGTTTGCTGTGGGATCAGAACCCTGACTGGTCCCACCCAACACAGCCCAGTGACCCTGCAGTTGGGTTTGTGGGCTGCCAGGCACCTTCCCCCCAAAGAGGAAAGGACCCAGCAGCCAGGGCTTGGATCCCAGCCCCAGCCAGACCCCTCAGAGCACATTCTTGGCTCCAGAAGGGTTTCACAGCAATGCAATTGAAGGAGAAGAGATCATCCCTGTCACACTGTCCTACCAAACCCAGATCAAGGTGCCACCACAGCCTGTCCTCAAAGGGCACAGCCTGGAGTTTGGTCTCCAGTTAGTCTGGAGTTAGTCTGGAGTCAGATTCCAACACATTTGCTGGGTTCCAAATGTTAACTCCTCTCTTTTCTTCCCTCTCTATTTCTCCCTGAATCCTGAGGCTCTGCAGCAGGTCCCTGTCACTGAAAGGGGAGGTGTGGAAGGTGGGGTGAGCAATTGGGATCCTGCAGGAAGGTCCTTCCCCAGAGCCGCCCAAGAGGATCAGCTTTGCAGGGAGGGGAAAACAGTGACGTTCCTGCGCTCTCCATGCACTTCCCTCACGCTCAGCAGAGTGAGCCTGGACTCGCTTTTCTTCCAAACCCCTCCAACGCTTGGATTTCAGAGTTAATTACTGCTTTTCCTTCAGCAGCAGCATTATTAAGGTTCCTCATGGGGAATGTTATAGCTCTGCTCTCCTGGGAGCATCTCTGGAATATCAGACCCTGATGGCTGGTCTTGGTTGGTGGGAGCACAGCCTGGGCTGGTGGCTCTGGGGCAGCCTGGGAGCAGATGGGAATGTCATGGGGAGGCTGGGCCGGGCCAGGCCGGATGGGACACTACTCTGGTTCTCCTGGAGCATCTGGCCTGCAGTTGGCAGACACAACACTCAGCAACTTTCCTGGAGCTGAGGAAAGAAAAACGACGGAGTAAAAAATAGTCCTGATCCCCCGGGAGTCTCGTTCATTAAAAGACAACGTGGTTTATGGCTCACACGTCCTTCCCTCGCTGCTCTCCCCTGAGCAGGACTCAGCCAGACAATAACGGAGGCTCCAGGAACCCTCCAAAGCATCTCTGGAGCCATAACTCAGCCTCTGTCAGCGGCTCCGTCAGTCCCACCCCGGGACCACCCCAAGTGCAGGATCCCCCCACCCTCCCCTTGCTGCTGACCCTGTCCCACCGCAGCCGTGGGGAATATGAGCTCACTGATTAGAAATCAATGGGATTTCAGCTCACACCTGAGCCTGCTGCACGGGAGGCTGCTCCCTACCCTGCGTGGCCTCTCCATGCCCGCTCAGCAGATTCCAGCAGCTCCAGCACATGGAGCTGCTGAGGAGTGACCCTGAGGAGAATTCCCACTTGGGAAAGGAAAGCCCCCAGAGATGGCATCTTTCCAAGTCTCCACCGTGGGTCATGATCTGCTGAGCTCCAGAGTCCCCCAGTCCCTGCAGGAATGGGCTGCTCCATCCTCAGGGACTTTTCAAGGACAGGGAAAATGGGCAGGACCAGGGAAGAAGAGCTCTGGAGTACAAAGGTGCAGGGTGCTGTTGACAGTCCCGAAGGTGGGAATGCACAGCCTGGTGTGGGTGACATGCTGGGGAGGTGACAACAACCATCAGCTCACCACTGTCACCCTGCTCTGCCCTCTTCACAGAGGCTCCTCGAATCCCCAGCGATGCTGCTGGCAGAACCACAGAGCAGATCTGTCCTCTCCAAACCACTCCTCCTCCTCCCGACACACAGGAAACTCGCCTGTTCCAACCCCACTGTTATTGCTGAGCTCTGGGAAGACCAAAACCGTTCTGTGCTCGCTTCATGCACCTTTGGACATCTCCTGCCTTGTCCTCCAGCCCTCTCTATCCTGCAGTTTGGGGGCCAAGCTGGAACATCCAGGCTAAATCCAGACTCTCCAAGGGGTTTTCCCCACCTCTGCATGGACCAAGAAGGCTCCCAACAGCTCATTCCCACCTCTCAGCTCCCATTTTTCAGCACCATCTTCATGTTTCCTGCTCAGAGGTGGCACCTGCCCTGGGGATCCAGCATGGGAAGAGCTTGCCTCATCCTGGACTCTCCCCAGTCCAACTGGATTTGTATTCCAGGCTAACAATGTGCCAACTGCCTCTCCAATAAATCCTGCAAGCTTTCGCAGCTGCCAGTTGGTTCCTGTGGCCTGGTTGCAGGAACGCTCTGGAGCTGCTGCAAATCTCCCTTAAATATGTTTTGAATGTTTCCTTTGCATCTCACTCACATCCCACAGCCGGGCTGGGAAATCTAAAATACGTCTGAAAACCCGAGCCACAATCATTACTGAACGTTAGAGAGCATCACTGGAGGATTGAATCCATATTTCTGTATGGAAACAGAGGCTGGATGCCCAGCACTAGGCTGCACCACACACATGGAGAGCTGCTCACCGAGGACACGTCCGGCTCCCATCCTGCTTGGACCACCAGTTTGGGTTTCTGCTGCTCTTCCCCTCAGGAGGATCCCAAAGCACTTTTTTCCCAGCGTGTGCAGCCACCACTTCCCCACAGAAATTTCTGCTCCCAGACTTGGTGGCTCCACCAGCGGCTCAGACAGGAGAGGGAGGCAGAGTGGGAGAAGTTTCTGGAATCAGCCCCGCTCAGCCACATCCATCAGCTCAGTTCCCATCCCCTTTAGGTACTGGAAGGTTTCTGGAAGGTTGTCCACTTAAACACCCAGGTGCTGGGCTTATGAATTTATCCTCTGGCTTCCCAGAGCTTGCTGCAAAAGGTCAGTGCCTCCGTTATTTTGTGTCCAGGGGAAGAGCCTTAGAGTCTTCAGGGCTTCCCTCTGGGATCACCTCAGGTTCCTGGTGACCTCACTCCCCTTCCTGACTCTGCTTCCATCTCACTTTTGCTCAAGAAGCTCATTTAGTCTGGTTTGTCCAGCCTGGAAAAGGGAAGGATCCAGGGAGAACTTAGAGCCCCCTCCAGAGCCCAAAGGGGCTCCAGGAGAGCTGGAGAGGGACTTTGGACAAGGGCCTGGCAGGACAGGACACAGGGAATGGCTTCCCACTGCCAGAGGGCAGGGCTGGATGGAACACCCTGTGAGAGTGGTGAGCGGTTGGGATGGAATTCCCAGAGAAGCTGTGGCTGCCCCATTCCTGGAAATTTCCAGGTTGGATGGGGCTTGAAGCAACCTGGGCTAGTGGAGGGTGTGCTGCCCATGGCAGGGGGTGGGACTGGATGATCTTGAAGGTCCGTTCGAACCCACCCCATCCTGGGATTCTAGAATTCTATGGAACATGCACTCGAGAAGCCCCTCGGAGTGTTCACCCTCTGCTTTGCTGGGTTTGCTGGCTCCATCCCACCCCTGCACAAGCAAATGAGTCCTGGAGCTGGGCAGAGCCTTCCCAGAGCCAGCCCAAATTCCCCATGGGATTAGTGCACAAATTTAACACTGCAGGTAATCATAAATACAGGGAGAACCTGCATTAGTTCCACCCAGGGCTCTGCAAACCCCCAGAATTAGGGAGTTAATGCCAGACTGGAGTGTGCCACTATTATTTCCCCATCCTCCAAATCCTCCCTCTCTGATGGATGCACTCCAGGGAATCTCTGGAGTGTCTCTGAAAGACACTTCCGTAGTAATTTGGCTGTGAGGGTTTTGCTTCTGTGCTCCTGAGCAATCGGAGCAGAATCAGCATTTCCCTTGATCCTGGGAATCTTTGATATCGGAGCTGCTCCAGCCCTGCATGACCCTCGTGTTGTACAGTCCCCGAGGTGGAGACCCCAGACCCCGCCACCCGAGGACACCACCAACAGAGGGACGCTGGGATCCGTCCCCAGAGTCCCTTCACATTCCGGGAACCCAGTCTCCAGGGAATTAAAACAAGGTACAGAGCGAGGCTGGGCCACAGTTGGTGGCTGGGAGCTCATCCTGGCTTTTCTCTGAGCAGGAGTATGGAATCACAGAACCCCAGGATGGTTTGGGTGGGAAGGGATCTATAAAACCAGTGCCACTGCCTGCCATGGGCAGGGACACCTCCCACTAGCCCAGGTTGCTCCAAGCCCCTGGCCTTGGACACTTCCAGGGATCCAGGGGCAGCCACAGCTTCTCTGGGCACCCTGTGCCAGGGCCTCCCCACCCTCACAGGGAAGAATTTCTTCCCAATATCCCATCTAACCCTGCCCTCTGGCAGTGGGAAGCCATTCCCTGTGTCCTGTCACTCCATCCCCTGTCCACAGTCTCTCCTGGAGCTCCTTTAGGCACTGGAAGGGGCTCCAAGTTCTCCCCGAATCCTCTTTTCTAGCAGGAACATTCCCAGCTCTCCCATTTTCCTTCCTTTCCACTGGGTGACCCAACAGGTCCATTCTAGGTGGGTACTTTGGCGGTTCCCTACAGAGCACTGGTTTGGGAGTGGGAATCCAAACCCACCTTCCCATTTCTCCATTTTCCATTTCCTGGGACAGAAGCAAATTCTAGAGGAAGAAGCAGTGGGAGAACAATGAGGGAGCTCACAAATCCCACATTTCCCTGTGTGAGGACTGTGCTGGGAGCCCAGGACTCCCTGGAGTCCTTTAAGGTTAATAAATTGGCTTTGCTCACAAAGGCAAGATTATCCTTTGGGATTTATCCCCACAGGGTTTTGCAGCAGCACAGCTGCAGACAGGATCCAATAGGTGCTAGAAGTCCATCTTGGGCTGGAAAATGTTCCAGCCTAGTTGTTCCATCTGCCAGGGAAGCCTTGGATCAGAAGGTGGGAGAGCAAAGCTCATCCTATCCTGCTGGATTCCTGACCTGTGTATCTCCAAACTGGCCCTCGGGATATGGCAGAACTGGGAGTGGGCAAAGGGGACCCATGGCCTGACCCAGCAGCAGCATTTCCCTGCTTTTTTATCCCAGAAAAAGAAAAACCAAGGCATGACACATGGAATTGTCCCTCAGCACATCAGAGCTGGATCCCAGCCACCCAGCAGGTGACAAAGACAGACCACGTCCTTCGGTGTGGCATTGCCCTTATTCCCCAGTGCTCCCAGCCCCGAATACTGGGTGGAGCTGGGGCAGCACAGCACAGCCCCCCATTCCCAATCCTGCCTGGCAGATCCAGCCTGGCAGGTGCAGCAGAAGCAGCAGCTTTGGTGCTATTTCAGTCCAAGCAAGAGCTGCAAAATCCATGGAAAATAGAAATCCTTGACAGCCAGAAGCAAACCACACCTTTCCCAAGCTGTTTGAAACCCGGGGTTGATCCCATCACTCATCCCTTTCCACACCCCTCGGACAGCCGGACCCTGGAGCAGCCCCGCTGTGCTGGGCATTCCCTGCCCGTTCCGGGCACAGGCGGCAGTGGCACTGAGTGGCACTGAATCCCAGGCTGTCGGAGCCGGTCTCCAAAACTGTCAGGGAATCTGAGAAATCCAAGTGTTAAATCAGCAGGTTTTGTGGGACAGTGGGCACAGACTGTCCATATGTTCCCCACACACATCACCAGTCAGCTGGGAAATGCTCACAGCTCCCAGCCTCTCATTTCGCCGTTTTTCCCGGTTGGATTTGTCAGGGAGATGTCGCTGCCAGCCCCAGACCTCAGGAAAGGCTCGGCTCCGTCTGTCCCAGATGGACTTTCCTCCCGGCTGGGCTTTGATCAAGGCAAGGAAGCAGCAGGGGAGTGGTTATTGCCTCAAAATGTGGCTGTGGAAGCGTTTGGAAGTGTTTGGAAGTGTTTGTCCGGGTGAGCTCCTGGCAGTTGTGCTCCCACCTCCCTCTTTCCATGGGTTTCTGCCCTGGGGGACACACCAGGGACCAGCCGCACCCCAAAAGTGCTGCAGGGGCACAGCTCGAGTCCTGGCTTCACTCCAGGAGGGAGATCATGATCCATTCCCAAGCCATTCCTTCCCCCGTTTGAATCCCCACCGGCGCTCTCATGCCTGGGTTTCCCATCAGACATGGGGTGCAGGGATCCACCGAGGTCTGGGATGCAGGAGGATGAGGGGAACAGAGGCACTGGCATTGGGAGCCAGCCACGCTTCCAGCACTGCTGGGAAGCACAGATTCCCAGTAACTCTTTTTTAGGTTTATTCCTCTCTCATCCCTGCGAGGCAGGAAGGACAATGAAAGGATGAGGGGCGGGATTTTGCCAGAAAAAAGGCATAAAAAACACGGATCTTCTCCAGTGTTCCTCTGTTCAGGGGGAGCTGAATCAACCTGACTCCTTTTCTCTCTGCTCATCCTTCCATCGGGAGTTGGAGAGGATGGAATTGTTCAGCCCAGTGTTTTTACCTCTGGAATTCCTCACTTGTGTCACCAGCCTGGCTTTGTCTGCGGGCTCTGAATTAACGATGTCCAGGAAAATCCTGTTAATCCCAAAAGCTGGGATCTCTCCCTGGTGAACCCACCCAGAGGCACCTCCGCTGGTACCTGGTGGGTGGAAAAGCCAAAAGGGCTGGAAAAATGTGGGGATCTAATTCTTGGTACTCAGATTCAGAGCAATTCCTGCAATTTGGGAGGAGTTCTTGGAGGAGCTGCTTGGATTTGTTGGCTGAACCAAGGGCATAGCATGAGGAGCAGCAGAGCCGAGGAGCTGAGCCCGGCTTTGCAAGGCAGAATTAATGCCTGGAGCACCACAAAGTTGGGTTTAACATTCCCAGGAGCCCAAGTGGAGGCTGTAGCTGGTTATTTATCAATCCCTTCCGAGGAGAGCCCTGCCCAGCTGCTGCCAGTCATGTACTGGCAGTGGGGACACCAGCGAGAGACCGTGTGGCATGAGGGTAGCCTGGGGTTGGCACCCTGACTGCTCTGCAGCGGGGCCATCCCTCATCCTGGAAGGACGCCTGGGGAGCTTTGGGATGCAGCCACCCCTCTCCATGGATCCAGGCTGGCTGCTGGCGGGAGCTCTGCTCGGCTGGGCAGTGCTGGCACTGCCAGCTCTGAGCTGGCACCTGCTGAAGGCCGGGGAGAGCCGGCGCCTTTGAAATGGAATGAACGGAAAATCAGCCGGAACCTGGAGTCTCCACAGGGGAATGTGGCCAGGAAAACAACAACAAAACCAAGGGAGAGATGAGAGTGGAAAAGGCTCCAACAGCTTAATTTGCCATTGTGACACCGCTCTGTGTTTCGGGAAAGCAGGAGCAGAGCAAAGCCTCCAGTTCTGCCGTGCAGGTCGAGGAAAATTTCAGGGCACATCTCAGAGGGCAAAAAACAATTTAAGGGATGAAATAACTGGAAAAAGAGAGACGAAGGAAATAAAATCCTGAGAGTGATCCCAAGGGCTTTGGGTTTATTGGGCTGATAATGGCCCCAAATTCCTCCAACCTTTTCCATGGATGTGGCAGCCCAGTGCTGAAGGTGTGGCCATGCATGCCATCATGTATGGCATGATGTGCCATGTGTCCCATGCCATGCCATGTGTCCCATGCCAGGTGTCCCATGCCAGGTGTCCCATGCCATGACGTGTGCTATGCCATGTCATGTGTCCCATGCTGTGCCATGTGACCTGTGCTGAGGGTGAGTGTCCTGTGCCCTGTGTCCCATGATGTGCCATGTGCCCCATGCCATGCCATATGTCCCATGCCATGTGTCCCGTGCCATGTGTCCCATGCCATGCCACGTGTCCTGTGCTGTGCCATGTATCCCATGCTATGCCATATGGCCTGTGCCATGTGCTCCACACCATGCCATGTGTCCTGTGCTGTGCCACGATCTCCTGCTCCTTCCCATCTCCCATCCCCAAGCAGGTTCTGCTCCACCCCATTCCCACTCCATGCCCACCTCGGAGCCCCAGGCAGCTGGGCAGAGCTGGGAAGACAGGCAAGAGGCAGGAAAATCCCACTGGCACTGTGCACAGGACTGGGCACAGATGCCACATGTGCCCCCCACTCCCCAGTGCCACCCCATCCCCCAAAAGTGACCACAATTCCTCACCCGCGGCTGCCAGCACTGTCAGGTCCCTCACTCTCATCTCCACTGCCACATTCCAGCTCATTAATTTCCATCCAGAGGCTCTGGAGGGACCTGAGGAGCTTGGGGATGATTTTTCTTCCCAGTTTTCAAGCCTGAGCTCGTGTGAGAAGAACCACGCGCAGCCCCTGGTCCCCCCACACTGACCCCGCTGCTTTGGGCCCTGATTCCCAAAGAATGTTCCCAATTTGTCACTGGCCCCTGTCATCCTCCAGCCAGGATCCACTTGAAGGGACGGGAAGCAGAGCCAAAGTAAACACAGTGCGAGGGATCTACCCCGGGAATGGCGGAGCTGCCCCCACAGCCCTGCACCGAGCCCATCCGTCCTGCCTGACAGGGCAGCTCCAAGGCAGCCTGGGGAGACAAATAGCCCGGGAAATACCCCCCAAAACTAATTCTTCCATGTTGCCACCTCCAGAATTAATGAGATCACGTCTTCAGCTCTAATTGGGCAAAGGGAAACACTCCTTTCCACAGGGAGCTGGGCTCTGGTAAGGAGTCATTAATCAGTGGGAGCGGGGAGTGCTGGAGCCATGTGGGTCCCACCAGGACATGTCCTGGCACCCCTGGAATTGGGACCTCTCTGGTGTTGGTGGTTGCCAGCCCACCCTACAACCCCATAAGGACATTGCCTGATCCAGGGCAAGCAGGAGGAGATGGAACCCCAGACTGGAACAGGCCTTGGAGCCCCTGGGAAGGTGCTGGGATGGCGGGAGCAGGGCGGTGCTGGCAGCAGCCACAGGCTGGTCCCTCCTCACAGGGATCCCAGGGATAATCCCCTTCCTGCCCCATTTCTTAGTCTAAAGCAGTGATGGATTTGCATCCCAGGACTGGCATCATTGGTAAATTTTTATTTATATTTTGTTGAGAGGAAGCTGTGGAGAGCCTGTGGAAGGGCTGGAATGCTGTGGGCCACCTGGATCTGTCATTCCTCTCCTCTCTCCCATCACCTGGCAGTTGTGGGCACCTTGGGAGCTGTACCTGAGCTTTGTGCCCACCACTCTACCAGCCCACCAGCCCATCATCCCACTATCCCACCATCCCACCACTCCATTAACCACCACCCTCCCCTCGCACGCCACCACCTGCCCTCCACCTGCATGACTCCTCCACCCACCACCCTATCCCAGACTCCCCCAAACCCGATCCCATCCTCACCATGGCCCCCCCAGCCCTCTCCGTCCCCTGGGCCAGGAGCATTAATTGGATCCTGAATTCCCGTCTGGAGCTGATCAGCTCCAGCTGCCTCGGGATGTCACTGATGGAAACTCCAGTGTGTGATTTCCAGGGGCTTCTGTCACTTCCCTCTAGGAGAAGTGATAACCAGGGGGTGACCACCCTGTCCCCCCACAGGAGCAGCTCTCTCAGGACATCTGGGATGCTCAGAGATTCCCAGGGGAGCCCTCCCAGCCCTTGTCATCGGGGCTGCAGCGTTAATCCAGCTCCTAAAGCCTTTGGGATGTGGGATGTCACAATCTTGACCCCCAGTGCCCCTCGTGCTCCCTCCTCCCCCAGCCTGGGATTCATCCTCACATTTCTGGGTGCCCACACAGCCCTGAAGGATCCTGGAGATTCAAAGGCACCGTTCTGGGAGTCAAACATAAATTCTGCTTTTATTAAGCAGAGTAAATGTCAGGGGTGAAACAAAGCAGAGGAGGACGAAGAGAAGAGGAGGATTTCATGGATTTCATTCCAGCTTCCCTTTCCTTTTGCTTCTGCTCCCATCTCTGGCTCCCTGCAGTTGTTTATTGAAAAGTCCAGAAGGGAGAGCTAAGCTTGTGCCTGCTTTCCACAGGGATTTTCTGCACCATTGCCATGAGGAACAGCAGAGAATCACGGAGTCATGGAATCCCAGGATGGTTTGGGTGGGAAGCGACCTTCAAGATCATCTCATTCCCTTGCCATGGGCAGGGACACCTTGCCCTATCCCAGGTTGTTCCAAGCCTCATCCAACCTGCCCTTGGACACTTCCAGCATATCCAGTGCCAGTTTGTCTGGAGGCTGAAAGCCTCGGTCACTACTCAGGATGGACTGGCAGTGCCTTGGACCTTGATCCAAGAGGATTCCCTGTAGCTCCTGCCTGTTTCACTGGATCCAGAACATTCACTGGCAGACAGGAGGCCTTGGCACTGCCCAGCAGACCAGGCAAAGCCAGCAGGTAAAGGCTGTGGTGCCAGAATCCCTCCTGGCTTCCAGGAATTCCCAGACAGGAGGGAATGATGGCGGGAGCTGTAGGATGACCTTGTAGGGATGCAGATCTGATTCCATCCTCGGCATCCCAGGCCCGGGGCTCCAGGGAAGAGCCAGGCTCTGGTTCAAAGGCCAAACCCCCCCAGGTGAGCTGGGAAGTTTCCCTTAACTTGACGAGACAGCCCCACATTTGTGTCACATTCCCACCTGCTTTAATTGCTCCGGCGCGGCCACTTTTCCACAGAGCCTGGAGCCAGCACAGGCCTTGGAGATCCTCCCAGGAGTGACATGCCTGGACAGGACACCCTGCAGCTCCCAATGCTCCCATGGCTCCATCCTGGAGCACAGGGATGTCCATCCACAGTGCTGAGAGCAGCGGAGCCACCAGAGCACTGGTGTTACCACATTTGCCAAGGCACAAATCCGTGAGAATGGAAGCTCCCGGAAAACGTTTTCCCTCCTTCCAGGTTTAATTCTTCTGGCTGGAGATGTTTTATCAGCACACGGCAGCAGCAGCAGCAGGGAAATGGCTGAACAAAGAGGCTCCTTTTCTCACTCCCTGCTGTCTGTGAGTCTCAGGAATGCGGCTGGATTGGAGGCTGCACGGGCAGCGGGACAGGAGGCTGGAGCCCTGGGAATCACTGAATGCCTCAGGTAAAGAGTTTGCTGGAGTGGGCTCAGGAGCCTGGGGAGCACTCAGAACACATTAAACGAATGACATCCCGCTCAGCCAAGCTACTCCAGTGCCGGGACCACCTTCCGAAAGCAGGGATTTTTATCCTCCTGTGCTGAGCTCCTGTGCCCTGTAGCTCAGGAGAGGTGGATTTATCCAAGCATCAAGGTGCTGATCCCTGTGGTACCCTGGGGTTGATTTCCGAGTTGTCCCTGGGGCAGGGACACCTTCCACTGGATCAGTTTGATCCAAGCCTTGTCCAACCTGGCCTTGAGCATTCCAGGAATAGCAACCTCAGCTCCAATCCTTGCCACAGCTCGTGCCCCCCAAGTCCGGATGCTGTGCTGCATGGATGCATGTGGCACCAGCCAAAAACCTTCCAAGCCTGTAGTTGTGGGGAACTTCTCCCTCAAAATCCTTCCTCAGGAACTGCTGTATAAGCCCAGAATCCGACCCCACACCAGGGGTGTGCTTTGGGGGGTCTCAGTGGATGAGCTTGAGAGGGTCCATCCTGCTGGGAGCACCCGCCTGGCAGGGAACCACCACCCTGGGTGGCTCCTCCAGGTGAATACAATCAAAATTCCTTCCTAGAGAGAGGATGGATCCAACCCCAAAATAAGACCAAAGGAAAATGGATTGTTTTCTCCTTTATTCTTATGTCTAAACCATCCATGCTGAGGATCCCGAGTGACTGGCGAGTTCTGCGGTGCCAGGAATATCATGGAGGGGATGGATGGGCTCAGAAGGCACAGGCACCTCAAAGACCATCCCGTTCCATGGGCAGGGACACCTCCCACTATCCCAGGTTGCTCCAAGCCCTGTCCAAGCTGGCCTTGGACACATTCAGGGATGGGGAGTCCCCAGCCAAGGATCGCAGCAAAGCCCTAAGGGAAGCAAAGGCTCCTTTGTGCCTCTGAATTCCCCCTCTCCTCCCTATCCCCCGTTTCCCTGTGTCACCCTTGCAGAGCCTCCTGCAGTTATCCTGGTGATCCCGGAGACCCTGATCCCATGCATTGGCTGAGCCGCTGTCCCCCGGTGACAGGGGACGTGACACTGCCTGCCCAGCCCAGCTGCAAAAGCTCCAGCCTGACAAACGTGTGCAGAAAGCATTTTGGAGCAGGATCCATATCCAGGGCCGTAGCAGACGGAGGAGGGGGAATGGAAGGACCTCTTGGCTGGAGATAAGGAGCCACAGGAAGCCTGCGAGCACAAAAAGCTTCGAGCCCCCGAAATTCCCGAGGGGAGAGCAGCGCCACAAAATAATTGCTGAAAGAATGCAGCTTGATTGCAGCCAGCAGGGAGAGCCTCCAATCCCGCCTGGAATGAAAGCCCGGGGTGATGGCTCCAGGGGAAGAGGAGTTATCAGCCTGGGAGCAGTGATTTATTCCATGAAGGGGATTAAGAGTCCAAAAGTTAATGGACCTAATGGAAAACAGGATGGCTGAGAGCTCCAGAAAGGGGGATGCGGGTGGGAGAGGGGCATGTGGAGCTTGGCTGCAGCGCCAGGGAGCACCCAAAGGTCCTCAGCAGCCACCCAGGGCTTTCTGCACCCTCTTTCTGCACCTTTCTGCACCCTCTGGGCTGGGATGGGCAGTTCTACAGGGATGCAGCCAGGTGGGAAACATCTCCTGGAGTCAGCAGCTGCAGGTCTGGGCGCTCACTGGCGGCAGCAGCAATTTGGCTGCTCGGCAGCTCTCATGGAATCAAGGAATTTGGGTGGAAGGGACCTTTCAAGGTGACACAGTGGCACCCCCTGCCATGGGCAGGGACACCTCCCACTATCCCAGGTTGCTCCAAGCCCCGCCCAACCTGGCCTCGGACACTTCCAGGGATTGGGCAGCCACAGCTGCTCTGGGAAACCTTTGGGAGAGAAGCTGTGGATGCCGCCGCTCTCTGCTCTGCTCCTTCACCTCTCCACGGACTGGCAGCAAAGCCCAAATCCTGTGCCAGCTCATCCCACTGGAGCCGGGGAGCACTGCCAGCCATCCGGCCAACATTCCCGAGCTGCTCATCCATCCCTCCTCCATTCATCCCTGCTCTCCTGCCAGGTGCCTCGCCAGGGAGGGAGGGGATCCTGTCACTCGCTAACAAAAATCCTGTGCAAATCACATTCCAATAAAAGGCTCTGGTCATTTTTAGTGTTTATTGAAGTGGTTTCTCTTTAGTTCTTTTTCTTTTGGGCTCGTTGAGAATTTTGGAGTGCAGCTGCCAAAACTGAAATGTTTGACCAGTCCCAGTGACATTTCTGTTGGCCTCCTTCCCTTCCTTTCTCTCTCCCTATGCTCCAAAGGCTCTGGCTCAGGCTGTGCTGTCTCACGTCACCTCAGCTCATGCTTCCTCCGCATCCTCCTCATCCCTCTGGCTCCTCTTGGCTCCTTGGCTGCCCCTGGTGAAGCCCCTGAGCATCACCTGCACACTCAGGTGCTCCTGGATGAGCAGATTTTCCCCTTTGGATGCTTTCTCCACGCAACTGCATTTTTCCTGACGGCAACTTCCTTAAAACTCCTCACCCAAAGCCCTGCCCCTTCCCCCTGCCCAGCCCCTGGGTTCTTCTGTTCCTCTGGTGGGGGTAGAACAGGGACTGGGAGCCCTTTGCCACCCCAGGGTGAGGGAGAGGAGAATGTCCCACGCTTGGGTGCAGCTCCCGAGAAAGGAGCAGAGGGGATCAAGCAGCCGGGCTTTCCACCGGGAATGGCGGGACAAGTGTTCCAAACTGGAGTTCCTCAGAGGAAAATGAGCACGGAGGGCCAGGGAAGGCAGCAATTGTGGAGAAAAAGCTGTTCCCCACTTCTTGGGAGATACAGAATCCCAAACCCAAGGCACAGTCACCTGGCTGGGACATCAATTCAAGAAGGGATAGAGGGATCCAGAACCCCCTTCTGCACATTCCCGCTGATCCCTGGGCTCTCCTGGATAACCCCATTGCTATAGCACTCTCCACTTCCCACCAGGACATTCCAGACGATGCTGGCTCCATGTCTTTGTGCCCATTTTACAGAGGAGAAAACTGAGGCTGGAACAAAAAAATGCACCCAGAGCCTTTTCCCTGAGCCTCCATCGCAGCCCTGCCCGTGGCCGCCGGTGAATTCCCCCAATCCCGGTGTGTCCTTTTCCCTGTGCCACGCCGATCCTCACAGGGATGCAGGAGGACACCGGATCCCAGCACGCCCAGCCCGGCTCCTTCCCACTTCAATGTCAGCGTGTGCTGGATCCACACCCCGTCTGCTCCGCCGGAATGCACACCGGGAGCCGGGGCTGTTGCCGTGTTTAATCCGCTAATGGCATTAATTCCCGATTAAATTAACCAGTGCAAATATGCTGATGGTTTGGTTGGGAAGGAGGGGGTTGTGCCTCTCCCTCCCCCACCCTTTTATGCTGGAAAAGACACTGGAGCATTTGTTAGCGGAGAGAGGGGGAAAAAATCCCACAAAGAATTGCAGCATTTATGCAGATATAGGAAAAAAAAAAAAAATGGCAGATTATTTTTCAAAAAAAGCCAAAGAAAACTCGCCTTTTTCTTGCAAACAAGCTGCCTTCCCTCTGGGAAGCGGCTTCCAGCGCTCAGCCCCAGCCTGCTGGGAAGACAAAAGGCTCTCTCGGCAGGGCAGCGGCCGGGAACACCAGGAGAAGGCCGGGAGAAGGCCGGGAGAAGGCCGGGAGCGCGGCGAGGCACCCGGCAGCAGCCCCCGGTGCCGCCCGAGCCCAGCTCACATTTCAAAGCTCTGGGTTTTCCATTGAATGTCCTTTCCCCCTCCCGGTTTTTAATGCTTCCATGTATTCAAAGCAGAGTTATGATCAAAATCCGACCCAGGGCTGCAAGCAGGGGGTTGAGTTGCATTTTGGCACAGATGGGGCTCATCCCTTCTGCAGGAGGCTCCTTGCCAAAAGACATCTCGGCGTGGAAGGAATTCAAGAAATCAGGGATTTTGCATATTACAGAGCTTTATTTGTCCCATCGAGGGAGGTGAGAGGAAGCGTGAAGGGTTTGAGTGCAAAAAAATCTGGTGTGGGATTTACCTGTGACTGAGGCAGGTGAAAAGTGTTGGATGATGGATTCTTCCCAGTGAATGAAGAGACAAAGGGGAGTCTCTTCCCTGTCTGACACTTTGGGAGCAGCAGATTTTCAGGCAGGGGAGGTGAAGTAAAAAATCTGGTCTGGATCCGTGTGTTTGTTCCTCCTTGGATGAGAGCGTTGTCCCTCCTCAGAGGACTCTGCGCTGGCATTTGAGGTGAGGATGATTTGGGACAAGCACTCACAGAAGCCTCCTGGTGGGAAACCTTTCCCTGCTGCTGGAATTGTTTGTTGCAGATCCCAGGTCACACTAAACTGTCACCTACATTCCTCCCTGCCTTCCAGAGCATTTTGTCCTCCTGTTTATTGTCTTTGACTCCTTTTTCATCCCTTTTTGCTGCTCAAGCCCAGCATGAGCTGAATCTTCCAAAGGGATTTTTGGACGAGGTGTCCCAGCCCTGCAGGAGATGAGCCCCTCACACCCCCGATTCCTTTGATTTTCCAGGAAAAGGTTATGGAGAGCTGCTGAATTCAGGGCCGTGTGCCTGCATCACTCAGGCAGAGGGGGAGGACAGGGATTCTGTGTTCCTTGGTCACTGATTAAAATGATCCAATCCTAATCATATTTCCAAATGGGAGCTTTCAGAGGGAGCATGGACAAACACATCCTGATGATTTGTTGATGTCGCTCCCAGACTCAGTCCCTAATTAATGGATTCATGGAAAGCACGCACGGAGCAGGCTGCAGATACAATACCGGGTGCCACCGGGTGATTTCATTCATTAGGAATTCCCGGTCAGTGTTCCCAAAGCTCCGCTGGCTCTGCCATCTGACTCAGCTCCATGTGCCGTCGGTGGTGGCAGGTGTCAGAACAGGCTGGTCCCCTCTCCTTGCCCATCTCAGGCTCCCTGCTCCTTGTGCCAACAGTGTGGATCCGGCTGTCCCCAAGCCCTGCATCCCAAAATATCACCTGCATCTCAAATTTCCTGTTATCTCCAGGAGATGAGCAGAACCTCCCTGCCAAATCCCAGCAGCTCCGAGTGCTTCAGAGCTCCAGGGAAAAGAATGGAAATCCAAGTGCAACTTACACCAGGAATTCTTGGAACAGGATGCAAGTGGCAGTTCTGGAAGCACAAAAGAGGGAGTGTGATGCTTCCTGCTCCTCATGTCCCCAAGCAGCATGGGCGTGTGGCCTTAGGGTGTGGAGAGGGGACAGACGGCGAGGCTGCAGAGCATCCCTGCTCCCACCCTGAGGTGACCCAAGGGTGGGGAAGGGGATCCCTCCTGCTGTCACCTCCATCCCGTGTGGATTCAGGCCATCAGGGAGGGGCCACCTCAAAACTCTCTCTGAAGTCCTTCTGTGACAGGGCCACCAAATGCTGGTTCCAAGGGCCTGAGGGAGGCTCAAGGAAGCTCATTCCAGGTGCAGAATTCACTGGATACGTTTTCCATGGGGATTTTCTTGCAGTTCTGTGCTAAAACCATGGCCTGGGAGAAGCACACAGGAACAGAGGATCTGAATTCCTGGTTTGGGTAGCAGCCGAACTCAGATGAGGAATTTGGTTATCCCTGGTTGTCCAGACTACTGGAATTCGAAGGGAAAACCACCCCTGAGCCTGGTCAAAACCTGTCACATCACCCCAAACTGCCCTGGGACAGCACAGCCTGTGAGGATCATCCATGTGGGAGCTGAAATACAGGGAAGCCACTTGGGCAGGTCCCAAACAAGGGAAGGTGAAGAAGAAAGGAGATAACAGATCTGATAAGAGATCCCAGGCAATTGATTACTCCTGGTAATTGTCCTTTGTCATGCATATTCCTTACTTGTTGTACCTGTTATCATGTGTATTCCTCCTTTCTGTGCCCTTTATTCTGTGTACTCCCTTCTTTTCTCCCCCTCTTTCACGAGTGTTCCTCCATTTCTGCAGAGGAAAAGGAATTCCAAATGTTTGCAGCAGAGAGCACTGGATTGAGGGATGTCCCCTGGATCAGGCCGGATGAGGCAGCTCAGCAAGGACAGGGAAGGACAGGGAAAAGCCAGAGGTTTGGGAGGACACCTTTGGCATCCATTCTCTTTCCAGAGCTGCTGCCAGTGTGGGGAAGGAATCACAGAATAATTTGGGTTGGAAGGGACCTTTCAAGTCCACCTGGTCCAACCCCTTCAACCAGACCAGGTTGCTTCAAGTCCCGTCCTACCTGGCCTTGAGCACTTCCAGGGATGGGGCTTCTACCTCAGGAAGGATAAAGCAGAAAGGAGAGTTTTTTCCAGGGAAGTCTTCCAAAAAACCAGCTCCCTGCCAGGACTCTGTGCATTCCAGCCTGGTTGTGCAACAAAAACAGGTCAGCAAAACACAAGTGGAAGGAGCTGGTCCAGTGCACGGGTGCTAAAGGCTTTGGGAATCTATTCCTATTAAAGTGCCAGAGGATGTGGGCAGAGGGGAGAGCGGGAGCAGGGATGGAGGGAACGCAGCCGTGGGAGCACATCCTGCATGCTTGAGTTCCCGGCTGGGATTAATTCCCAGCTCCTTTCCTGAAGACTTAATTTGGGTTCATCCAACCCACGTCACCCTCAGCTTGTCCTGCAGGGAGGCAGGCACGGATCTGAGTCTGGGGAATGCCGTGGTATCCGGAACGAAGAGCCTGGGTGGCAAATGTCACAAGCAGAGCTGCTCTTGGCTTTCTTTTCCTGGAGAAAGAGAAATGGAGAAGAAACAAGGCAGTCACCCCAGAAACTCCGAATCCTGGAATAGTTTGGGTTGGAAGAGACCTGATTCCAACCCCTTGCCATGGGCAGGGCCACCTTCCCCATGAAAATGAGCAGGAGCAATGGATTTTGAGAAAAACCTTTTGGAAATGGCATTTTTGGCTGATCCCAGCAACAGTGGAACTTGAAGTGAGTTCCCAAAAACCCCAGAGCAGAAAGTGCCATGACACATGAGCTGGGGGCTTGTCCTCTTGCTGAGTCCATGGGATACAGGACAGTTCCTGCTGGGATGAATAGGATTGGAGAGGGATATTGGAGGCATTTCTTTTACATGGCAGCAGATTCTATAAAGATGCTTTGCTCAACATCCCGCTCCAGTCGGGCTCATCAGCACCTTTAATTAAGATCCACCATGGATGAGGGGTCAGTGGACACACTCCCAAACCCGGAGCTGCAGGACACCTCTCTTGTGCTTTCCCATTCCCACTCCAGCCGAGGAGATCAGCTCCGTAAAACATTCATGAGCAGCTTTAAGAGAATGAAAAATTAAACAACCTTTGCTCTAAGGTATGAAATATTTACCATGCTGCTCCAAGCTAATTGCAGACGGAAACGAGCGGCGCCAGGAGCAGCAGCTCCGGAATCTGACTGCTCCAGCCCAGCCTTGGGATGGATGTTCTCTGCCTGATGGGTGGGGAGAGGGGTAGTGGGGTGAGAAACCACCACTCTTTGGGGTTTTCCTCTCCACAGAATCATTAATGGTGGAAAACACCTCCAAGATCAAATCCAAGCTTTGAACAAAGGTCACTGCTCCTGGGGATGGAGGATTCCTGGGAGCAGAGCTGGAATCCGATGGCTTGGGCCTGGTTCCTCTGCCCGATGGGTGGGGAGAGCAGTGGTGGGAAGAGGAACCACCACTCTTTGGGGCTTTCCTCTGCATAGAATCATTAATGTTGGAAAACACCTCCAAGACTGAGTCCAACCTTTGAGCAAAGGTCACTGCTCCCAGGGATGGAAGATTCCTGGGAGCAGGGAATGCTGTCAGTCCAGGCCAGGATGGTGGGCACTGCCACAGCAGAGTGTGCTCAGCAAATGCTCTCCAAGCTGGATTCTCATCCTACTTTGTCTCTTCTCCTCCTCATTCCAGTTGCATCCCTGAAAAGCACTGACGGAAAATCGAGCCAGCTGAACAAGTCGGAGCAAATGATAGATGGGATAAATTAAGCCTCCAATTCTGGTCGCTCTCATCATCGCAATTTCCTCCAGCTTTTCTTGTTGTTGGGAAGTGTTTAAACACCCGGAGCGGGAGACTTGTCTGCCTGCTTTTTTCTTGGCTGATTGCAAACAGCTCACTGAGGGTGCTCGGCGGTCCAGCTGTGTTTGAGCTGGAATCACGAGTGATGGGATCAGAGGGATGGAATCAGTCACCTGGTGCTGACGGAGCAACCTCAGTCCAGGCAAAGCCCAACACCAACCTCAGCCCTGTTCGGAGCAGGGACCACAAAACACTTCCTTGGAGACGGGGAAAGAGCAAACACAAATGTTTGCGAAAAGCAAGTGGTACATGAGTGGGATGTGTCCGGAGATAAGGAATTGGCTTTTCCCACAATCCCTTTTCCTCCCAAAACCAGGCGTGCCTGTCTCCACCAGCCCTCTGCCCCAGCAGATCCAAAAATCCCAGTTTTCATCACCAAGGATAAACCTCTTGGTCCTTTGGAGCACAAAAAGCTCACGTTGCTCCCTAGAACTGCAGCCGGGATCCGAGTGAGCCGAACCACAGAGGAAGAGAGAAACAAACAACAAGCCAGGAAAGGATCTCTTCTTTCCATTATTGTGGGATTTATCTTCCCAATATACAGGGAGTGTTGCCTGGCAACCCCGGCTCTCCCGACCTCTTCCATCTCCCCCCAGCACAGCCCAAACGAGCCAAATGCGCATGGAGCCCTCTCTGGCACAGTCGGATTTATAGGGGAGTCCTCCAGCAGCATGGGGCTCATCTCTCCATCTCCAGCCCTTCCTCTCTTTTCTCAGATGGAAAACAGTTCCCAGGGCAGCTGCTGGTTGGTCTGGAGGAAGAATCGCCATGGGTTCTTCCCTGGAGCATCTCCATGCTGGAGATCCTGGCCTGGAGGCTGAGCTGCTCCCGATGCTCCCCAGCAAACTCCAAACAGCATCCATGCCTTCAAACACACCCATCCCTTTCTAAAAACCCATGGACACCGCCAGGAGAAGCCTTGACCCGCTGATGGTTAGGGGATGTCCACTCAGAGCTGTTCCCAAAGCTCACCAAAGGTCTCCAAGCACCTTCCAACACATCCATCCATTGGTGGAAGTCCCAGAGACACCTTTTAAGCAGAAGCCATTGGTGGTGCGTCCATGGTTGTTCTTCCAGGATCTTCCCTGCTTGAAGTTCCCCACACCACTGGCAGAGGTGCTCCAGGACCTTCTCAGTGCTTTTGCAGAGCCATGGAGCAGGGACAGGAATCCTTCCAGCATCCCAGAGCCTCCTGAAACTGGTGGGTTTTCTTTTGTGGATTCATCCAGGATTTTCCACAATTGCAGCTGCTTCACTTGTATCCTCCCATCCTTCGTTCCTGCCTTTCCATCCCTAAACTCCTTTCTGATTGCTCCCAGCTGCTGAGGAACATCTCTCTTCCAACTCAGAGGAGTCCCAGCGGGCATGATCCATGCTGAGACAGGATCCAGCCCAGCAGCATTGGATGGAAATTTGGACAAACTTCGAGGGAGAGAGGAATGAAATTCCCCATATTGGTTGCATTCGCAGCTGCTTTAACTTTGAAACCCTATTTTCAAATTCTTCACATCTCAGTGACACCCAGGCATGGGCTCGAATGGGATCTCCGCCGGTGTCCCATTGCCCACCGAACCCTCCCGGCCCTTTCCCGGTGTCTCCGCCGTTGCCGTGGTTACTATCTGTCCAGCGGGATGGGAGCCCCTCCTGTTCCCCTGACAATAGCAGCTCCTGAAACTTTATTCCTGCCTGGGGACAGCATTAATCACTCACCATCGGCACGGACCGGGGGCTCTGCCACAGGGGGGTCACCCTCCCGCCCAGGGAGAGCCTGCCCAGAACCGCTGCGGTTGTGGGAAGCTTTCCCAGCACTGCCCCATCCTGGGATTTCAAATGAAGGACACAGCTACCCGGGATGACAGTGGCAGGAACTGGACTCTCAATGTCACCCTCTGAGATGAGGGTCCAGCCTGGGACGGGGGGCAGAAATCATTTGATAGCTGCAAGGTCTCATCAGGAACGCTGCAGTGCTGCTGGAGAGGCCTGGCCTCTTCCGCCTTGGGAAAGGGGAAGCAGGGTGAGGAGAAAGGGGAACAAGGAGGGTTCAACCTCTGTTTTCCCGGGCAAACAGCTTCCAAAAGCCAACCAGGGATTTGTGCAGACTCCTGCAGCTGCACCTCTCCTGTTGTGTGGGAGCTGGAGAGGTTCTGTGTGAGCAGTGCTCCCAGTGCTCCTCAGGCTCAGAATGGAACCATGGAACGGTTTGGGTTGGAAAGGACCTCAAAGCCCATCCCATCCCACCCCCTGCCATAAGCAGGGACACCTTCCACTAGCCCAGGTTGCTCCAAGCTCCATCCAACCTGGCCTTGGACACTTCCAAGGAATCCAGGGGCAGCCACAGCTTCTCTGGGAAACCTGAGGCACCACCTCCCGGATTGGGAGGAATTCCTTCCCAATATCCCCCCTTTATAAAGCCTGCTCTCTGTCAGTCTGAAATTACTTTCACTTCAGAATAGCCGCAGGTCTCTGCTTTTCCCTTCCCTAATTCTGGCTCCCAGCAAGGTGCAGAAAGACCCCCCGGACCCCGCCCCCAGCACCGAGCCGGGAGGGAAGGAGGCCGGAGAGGAGCAGGCGTGGTGCTGGCGGAGACAAGGAGCTTGCACGGGCACTATGGAGACGGGCATTGTGTGCATTCCTGAATAGCCCGGCAGAAAAAAAGACTTCAACAGTATCAGAGCCAGGATCCCGCCCGGCTCCGGCAGAGCCGAGCGACTGCTGCACTCGTGAACTTGAGGGTGGGCTTTGGAAAGCAGGGAGCTGGCGGGAGAGGCGGGGAGGGAGGGAGGGAGAGAATTCAGGTGAAAAAAGGTTAAGTGCAGCCAGAGATTGAAGTGAGGCAGAGTCGCCCATGAGAGCAAAGCAAACAGTTCAGTGCAGGGAAACCCGAGCCAAGGCCATTCACTGCACAAACCCCGAGACAGGAGAGTGCCCCCTCCCCTCCCGCTCCATGGGATCTGGCAAGGACAGTGCTGGCTCCGAGTTCATAAATTCTTCAGCAGAAAATACTTAGATACTTCATCAAGGGCTCCTCTGTTACTCCAGAACAAGTTTACATTATTAGAAGGGGGGGAAAAAAAAGCAGAAAAAAACAGCAACCCCTCAACCAAACAAAAAGGGTCCTAAATAAAGAGATAAAGCAGCATGACAGGACAGCAGTAATGGCTTTCAGGTGTATGTTCTGCATAAGATTTCCAGGCAGTTGGTTTAGTTAATGGATTCCCTTAATCTTTCAGCTGTCAGGGTGCAATCTATAGTCTACTGTTTCTTCCACCCCGTATTTATAGGGACAAATTCAAACTTGTATAAACAGACAGGAGTATCTATTGTTGTGCAAGAGGAGGACACAAAGGCAGCTTGTCACTGATCCATCACAGCTGTCTGAGAGCCGAGCCGGGAGAAGCCGGCAGTGCGGGGGAAACGCGAACCGGGAGCCGGCAAGGATCCGGAGGTGTTGGGAGTGTGGGAACCGGGGGAGGTGGGCACGGCCCCCTCACCACGGAGGTTTCAGCTGCTTCTCGAGGCTCTTTGGGATGCTGAGAGTGTCAGCAAAACTCAGCAGGTCTTGGGGAGAGAGGAGAACATTAATAAAAATGAGGGGCTGGCTCGGAGCTTGAGATTTCCAAGTTGGTTTGTAACCAAGTCGGGAAGGGGGAAGATGGGGGTGAAAGGGTGATGAAAGGATGATAGAAATAAGATGGTCTTGTTCAGAGAACATGTCTGGGGAGCAGCAGCTCAGTTAAAATCCGTCTGTCCTGCTCCCTGAGCAAAAATTCCCCGTGTTGGTGGAACTGGGGGACATCTTTAATAACTGCCAGGGTGAGAAGCTGCAATGACCTGAAGTTGGCTGCCGGGGCAGCCTGGCTCCAATGGGAAGCACTTCCCAGGTTTGGCTGCTCCATTCCTGCCCCCCACTCCAACCCTCTGTCTCAGTCTCACCGGCGTGAGACGTGCACGTGGACACGGCTCCTCGGGACCCCCAGAGCGAGAAAACATCCCCCAAACCCAGGGAGAGAGGGTAAGGTCGAGCCAGCAAGAGGTGATGGTGAGAAGATAAGGAGCAGGACTGGACAACAGGATCCCCAAATCAGGAGGAGGAAGTGGGTGAAGCCCTAACGGCACAGAGTGGAAGGAGGGAGGGGAAGCCGCTGTGTCCTCACTGCCAGCAGATCCCAAGGGATGCAGGAGGCATGGCCAAGGCTAGAGAGAGCAGGAGGGGTGGTGAGGCCATGGCAGCACTTTGGGTCTTTACATACCTGCTTGGAAAAGCTTATTTTTCCTTGGATAACTCCAGCAAAGCTCTCCCAGCACCAGGAGAACACAAACAATTAATAACAACTCGAGAAGGCCCTGCTGTCCCTGTTGGAGCCAGCCCACTGAAGGATCCTGCACAGAGATGTTTATTGGGAAAGTGCAGAACAAGGAAGATCGGGACAAACTCCTTGTGCTGGCCTGGTTTGCATACCCATGGAAGCACTCATGGAAACCTCAGCTGAAGGAGTTCTCCTCCTATCCCACTGTTCTCTGCCTGCTGCTTGTTTATTTAAATCCAGGCTTTGCACAAGAGCCTCTTCTGCCTGCTCTTCTCCTTCCCCACCCTCCACAGGCTCCTCAGGGCTTTCTGCTGGGACTCATCCAGCCTGCTCCATTTCCAACTGGGAAACCGCTTCTGCTGCTGTTCCGTCCCTGCTCTGCAGCTGATGGAGCGGGGTCCCCCTGGCAGCAGTGCTGGGAGGTCTCTGCAGAGGTTTGAGGGGCTCCTGTCACAGCCTCAGACCCTGGGACAGCCCCAGGGTCAGCTCTTGTTCCGTGTTCCTGGGCTTTGCATGGAATCATGGAATCACAGAATCAGGGAATGGTTTGGGTTGGAAAGAACCCCCTGCCATGGCAAGGGATACCTTCCACTGTCCTTGGACACTTCCAGGGATGAGAGGGTTTTCAAGTGGCTCTGGAACACCAGGTACAGATGGGCAGGATGCTGCCAAGGGAGCGAGAGCTGCTCCTGCCTCCCCTCCTGCTTCCCCTGCCCATATCCCACTTTCTGTCCCAGGAACTCCCAGCCCTGCTCAGCTCCCAGGGTAGTGTCCCAGGTCACCACCATCCACAGGAACCTCCCACCTGGATGAGCAGAGCCGGATGGAAAAGGCACACGGTGACTTCATCCAGTGTTCAGAGAGGGGACACCAGCAGGTCCCAGCAGCAAGTTCCCCAGCCCAGCACTCCCTGCCTGTCTGGGAGCACTGGGATACTGGGAGGGAGGAGCTGTGGATGGAGCCTTCATCTCCTGGAGAGATGCGGGGATTTAAACATCTATTGCAAAAATTCCCAGTGTGTTAAACAGGCAGGAGAGAGGCAGGGGTGGCACAGGAGGGGGACAGGGATGGCACAGGTGGGGGACAGCAGGAGGGATGGAGTACTTGGTACAGCAGGGTGGTGGCACTGGCTTAGCACTGCTGCCACTTCTGCGCCACAGGACCATCCAGGGATGCTGCATTTCCCAGGATGGAGAGAGCAGCAGCCTGGAGGGGCACGATCCAATGTGGCACGGAGGAGGAGGGGGAGGAGAAGGGGGAGGAGGAGGAAGAGGGGTTCGTGGAACAAGAGGGAAGAGGGTGTCCCCGTGGAGGGGCCGCTGATGCTTTAGTGGGGGAAGGAAGGAAGGAAGGAAGGAAGGAAGGAAGGAAGGACACCCCTGGTGCAATCATTCCACACATCCAGTTCTGGCTCTTCCGGACACAACTCATCTCTCTCCGGGGTAATGCAGCCGCCTCCTGCACCTGATCCCCGCATTAACACTGTCACCAGCTGATGACATTATCAAGTGAAGCATGGCCTCGGGGCACGCAGGATTTAACCCTTCCAACGCTGGAGGATGAGCCCGGAGCATGTCAGGCAACAGGTGAACAGGGACCTTGGGAGGGTCAGTGGAGTTTGCTCTGGGCATATTTGTGGGAGGAGGAGGAGGGGCACTGGGAAGGCCAGGCAGACGTGATGGATGGGAGCTGGTGTCGGAGCTGAAAGTCTCAATAACACTTGTGGCTGCACGAAGGCCCCCAGGCTTTTCCCAAAGGATTGGCTGAGCCATCGCTCTCTAAATGGATCATTCTCAGGAAATCAAGCTGCTGCCATCTCTCCTCCCTCCTGACACTCAGCAGAGCCATGAAACAGAACCATCAATGCAGCTGCAGCTCTGTGGAGCCCCACAGCACTGCCAAAGGACCTGCTGCCACAGCAGACACAGCCATGTGCCCAGTGCCACCGTTCTCCCTGGCTCCCCACGTGCCATCCCCTCCCAAAAAATCACAGAATCCCAGAGTGGTTTGGGATGGAAGGGACCTTAAAGCTCATCTTGTTCCACTCCCTGCCTTGGACACTTCCAGGGGTGGGGCAGCCACAGCTTCTCTGGACAACCTGTGCCAGGGCCTCACCACCCTCCCAGGAGGAATTTCCTCCTAATATTTAACTTAAATCTTCCCTCTTTTCGTTTCAAACCTGGCCCTTTGCACGGGGATGATGCACAGAGGGCTTGGATGGAGTTCACGCAGTACAAAACTCATGGCAGGTGAAAACTTGGCTCCCGTCCCTCCTGGATTCACTTTGAATGTCCCAGCGAGGACGCTGTGGCTCCCTCATGTCCCCTCTCATTCCGATATAAATCCAAGCACCAGGTTTGTCCCCTTTGCAAGGTGCCCATGGGAAGCTTTGCCCTGTGGCAGTGACACTGGTGCTCTTTGGGAGCAGCTCGGAGCCAGGGCAGGTATTTTCTCCAGATAAAGAAAATAGGAATGAGTTTTCCCAGAGCTGAGTGACACCTGCACAAGGCCACCAAGCAGCTGGGAGGGGGCAGGGCTGGCTGAGGACACCCAGTGTCTCTTCGAGGGCCCTCCCTGGGCTCATCCTTGGCTTCTTTCTATTTGAGCATCCTTGTTTCCTGGTGTCCTTCGTGAAGCTTGCGGAAAGCCGGGATGGAGATTAAAGCTGTGTTTGCAAACGGGCAGTGCTGGAAATCAAAGGCAGAGGATTAACAAAGCCATTTGGCTGCTCAGTTCTGCTTTGCTGCTGTGAGCACGACACAGAACCCAACAACTCCTTAATCCCTGAGGCAACCAACCCCTTTCCCGGGGAAATCCACCTCTTCCGAAGGATCCGAGGGAGGATGGGTGCAGGATACTCACTGTGTGCCTGGCACGGGGCTGCTGTCGAGTGACGTGGTGAGCAAGGGCTTCATCCCAGCAGAAACTCTGGAAATTCCCTCCTTCCCAGTGCCATCCCCCTCTGCCACCTTGGACTCAGTCCAGCCCCGCAGCTCCTCAAGTCCTTTTCCTCAGGAATGCCTTGAGGAAAGTCCCTTTGCTTCCTGAGTTCTTGCTGATGGAACTGCTCTGCCTTTGGCCTCCCTGTTTTCCCAGTGGGAAGGATTCCCCCATTCCCTGGGGTCCCAGTAACCAACTTCCAGTAGCCTCCAGCTCCGGGAACCACTTGCTAGATATCAATATATATCTCAATATATGTCTGGTGTTTGTATGGGGGTGGATTTTTATGTCCGTGCATGGAATCAATAAAAATTAACATTTAAGGAGCTGTAATGGGATCTGCGGCATTGTCGGGAAATGCAGGGAGTGTTAAAAGCTTAATGGACAGGGAAGGTAGGGATTCTGCAGACTTCAGCATGCAGGACTAGGGGGAAATCAAGGAGAGAGATGAGGAATTTAGAGGGATTTGGAGATGCTGGTAACGAGTACAAGTGATCGGGGTGAAACTCCTGCCACCTCCAGAGCACGGCCCTGGCATGGGCTGTAGTTCCATGCTGGAGTTACCTGTTCCAACCTCCAATAAAACAGTGATTCCAATGGGAATGTGGAATTAAATCAGCCACTTGGATCCCTGCTTGCCTCCTCCTGCTTTTCCTGCCCTGGAGGTCTGAACAGCCCAATTTAATCCTGTGCAGGAGTTCTGGGAGCTGGGTGGGATCCCTGGGGAGGAGGTGAGACAGGGATGGTGCATGGGGCTCTCTGCCAGGATGGGGCTCTTGAGGCATCTCAGTGACCCTGCTGCAGTCACACACCCCTGGTTCTGTCCCCAGGGTCCAGTGCAGGAGCACGAGGGGCTCCTGTCCCTTGGGGAGGCAGGGTGGGACTCAGGGTTTGGGTGCTCATGGAGCAGCTGGCACAGGAACCACACGGTGCCCAGATATTGACCCAAAGGAAACAGTTTAAATTAAATATTGGGGAGAAGTTTTTTCCCATGAGGGTGGGGAGGCCCTGGCACAGGGTGCCCAGAAAAGCCCTGGCTGCCCCTGGATCCCTGGAAGTGTCCAAGGACAGGTTGGACAGGGCTTGGAGCACCCTGGGATAGTGGAAGGTGTCCCTGCCCATGGCAGGGGTGGCACTGGATGGGCTTTGAGGTCCCTTCCAGCCCAAATGTCCTGGGATTGTATGAGATGCTGCCAAGGAATGGGATGTCACCCGGTAGAGAGCGATGACCAGCTGGACATCTGCCACGGGGGAAAGCACTGTGTCCCAGGAGCATTGGGGAAATGTGTGGGGCCATGAAGAACTCCCTCTCATTAGTTAGCTCATTGTCTCTCCTCACAGAACTTGGTCCAACTCCTGAAGTGGTTCCTGAGCCATTTTCCAGCTGATGAGCAGCAGGAGAAGATCCTAGACCTGGTAAAGAACCTTGGAAAGGGAAAGGGAAGGGTTAAGGAAGGGTTCTTCTCACCTTCCCCTGCTCCTCTCCAGCCCATTCATCACAAAAGACACCAGCACAGGGTCATTACTGAAGATCAAAGGAAGACATTTCCAAAGGTTGCACAGGCAATGGAGCTCGGGATAGGTCTGGAGTGAGGCTGTGCTGGCTGCAGGATCTCAAGGAGAACATCGGACAGAGCTGCTGGAACTGCTCAGCTGTGCTTCAGTCACTGTTACTGCCACTCATCTCAAACCTGACCCACTTTCCCTCTCCACATTGGCATATTTTGTCTTTTTAAAGTGCAGAATAATTGAGCAGACCCAGCAAAACTGCAACAAATGTTTGGATTCAGCCGAATCTCCTTTTCAGGGAAAAAAGCAGTTGGCAAAATCTTTTCCCCATAATGAAAATGAGGCAGAACGAGCATGTGGAAGGAAGAAGGATTTTACAACAAGGTTGGGGAGGCCCTGGCATGGAGAAGCTGTGGCTGCCCCATCCCTGGAAGTGTCCAAGGGCAGGTTGGACAGGGCTTGGAGAAACCTGGGATAGGGGAAGGTGGAATGGGGCTGATCTTTAAGATCCATGGCAGGGGGTGGAACGGGATGAGCTTTAAGGTACCTTCCAAGCCAACCCATCCTGTGATGCTGTGTCCAAGCTGGGATTGTCACGGTGATGCTCCATGGAAATGCCCCTCCCAGAAGACGGAATGATGCTCATCCAGCACGGGCTGGGTGCTGCTGGCTCCAAGTCCACCTGAGCTCAAGCCCCGGCACATCCCCAGCGATTGGAGCAGGCCAGGACTTGTCCCTACTCCCCCTTTACTACGCACTTACACCCCCCCGCAAGGAACAGCTCCAGCTGCTGCCACGGCTGCAGCTTCCGAAGGGATTTCATCTCCTCTAGGTAAACATGGAGGCAGTGGATCCACACCTTATAATTACACTGCTCCACTCTGCAATTATTCCATTTTCCAGGCTACAGCTGCTTCCTACTCATTATCAGGCTAAGAAACTTCTCGTGATCGTAACGTGGCATTAACCCTGTAATTAAGAGGCAGAGACCACCCAGGGACTGGATGCTGAGAGGGGCTTCTCCGAGCTGTGCCAGAGCTCAGGGGTGGCTTTCCAGGCTGCAGAGCCCCTTTTCCATCCCCACACACTTCCCTTCCCCCTCCTTTATTATTTTTAATGTTTTTAATGGCACGACAGGAGCATCCTCACAAATCTGTCCCCACAGAGCTGACGAGCTGAGTGCTCGGTGAGGGGGTTCTGCTGAGCCAAGGGTTTTGGGGGACGTGGAGCTCTCCAGGTGTCTCATTCCCAGCTCCAGCAAAGAATTCACCTGGTGAACTTTGCCTTTTCTGCTGAATCCATTTGCCAGTATGATTTTCCTTAAATCCTTGTGGTTGGAAATGCCTGATTCCTGCCACCCTGCCCATGGGTTGGGTCTGAGGCTTCTCTGTGTCTCCATCAGGACAAGGATCATTTCTGAAAGGTGGGACATCACCCAAAGTGACACAGAGAGGTTCCAGGAAGGCTGTGGCGGTGTCCAGCTGTGTTCCCAACCCTGGGATGCAGCACAGCACTGCTCCATCCCCAGCATTGCAGATTCCAAGACTTGCACCTGGTTTTTGAGGGGCTGTGGATGAGCCCTGAGCCACAGATGGAGCAATTTTAACCCTGATCCCAACGAGTCAGGACATGTTTAATTGTCTGGGACCTCTTTGGGTGGAAAGGACACTTCTCAGCCTGGGAAGTTCAGAGTGCATCACCTCTCCTGGAATTTCATGGTACAAGGCCTGGGTGATTTCATGGACTTGGGAAGGACTTCGCTGCTGCTGCTGAATTCAGTCCAGGGCATAATTTGACACCTTTAATTAGAGGAAGCAGAGGCAGGCTCCAGCTCAGGCAGCTTATCCAGAGTGGGATCACGTTGGTGCAATCAAATCCGGGGGAGCATCCTGGGATGAGGGGCAGAGCTCGCAGTGCCCTGCAGCAGAACCGGGGCTTGAGCTGCCTCACGCATCCAGCTCCCTCCTGCAGCTGCTTTTCTTTGGCTTCGGGAGTAGATCTGGGAAGTGTTCTACCTGCTGGAGCAGTTTGCAAAGAAAGGCATGGAACAAACATATTTAAGCTCTCGCTGTGCTCACCGGGAGCAGCAGGATCCGCATCTGTGATCAGAGCTGTGAGCCAAGGCACAGCCCCTTCCCTGCAGGAAGCTCCCCTCGCCTGGGCTTCCCCTTTCCATCGCCTCTGGAGCAGAGCAAACACGGGAACAGGATGGACTGAGCATGAATCCATGCCCTGCACACCCCAGCACCTCTACTGCCCTTAGCACCTCCACGTCCAGCTGGGACAGCCCTGGGAATCGTTCTGTGCATGGATCCAGGACCAGGAGCCAAAGGCTGTTCCCCAGCACTGGGAAAGCAGTGACACACACAGGCACAAAACTTCCCTGGATTTGTTTTCAGGTTCCCAGGCAGAAAAATCAGCATCCCCAAAGTTGTGTGAGCATGACCCTGGGGCTGCCTTCTTAAATCTGCTTCCCAAAAATGACGGAGTGATTCCTGGGCTGTGGGGACACTGATGTCCAGCATCCCAACACCTTCCCCCGGTGGGAAGGAGACCAGCACAGCATCAGAGGGGATATCTGCCAGCCCCAGGGATGGGGGACAGTAACAACAAAACCACGGGGGTCCTGCCCAGGCCATGGCCACAGGGGGCTCCGAGGGGCTCCGATGGCAGCGCTTGCCCCAGAAGCTCCCCCTCTAATGGGACATTTCCCGTGTTATCCCGACAGCTCTGTTTTCCCGGCAGTTTATCACCCACCTCAAAATCGATGACAAGGCAGAGTGAACCCCTGACCTGGAGGTATAAATTGCCCCTAATTATCCCAGCAGCTCATCAGGCGCTGGGTGCTCCGAGCTGGGAGCAGCTCTGCCCTCTGACCTCGCTGCATTTCTCTTGCTTTAAGGGCTTTTCTCCCCGTCCCAGCCTGAAATTCCCCTGCCTGGTGGATCCTGGGCCCTTCCTGTTCCCTCCAAGCCACCCTGGCACATCTGGGGCCTCCACGGCCAGAGCACAGAGAGGGGGGGAGCCAGACCATTAAAATCCATCATCCCCCTCCTGGTTTTTATTCCCCGTGCTCAGGAACGCTGCTCATTTTCATTTTCTCCAGCCAGTCCATCTTCAATATGGAGCTAAAGCACACCCCGAGGAGACATCTTTAATTAAAGTTTGAGGAGCGTCAGATAAATAAAGAGGGCCCACAATGGCCCAGACATCTCCCTGGGAGTGATGGGTGCCCAGGGAACCGCTGCAGGTTCCCGGGGGAGATCAAGGGAATGCAGCGGTTCCTCGCCGCTCCTTCCCAAGCCCTTGGCATTTGTTTAGCCCCGGGCTCTCTCCAAGGTAAACGGGGGTGTCCGACCCTGCCACCTCTTCCCGCTCCAGTTGCCAGGGGCTGCGGAGAGCCCTGGCAGTTGAGCAGCCCTTGAAAGGCTCCTTTCACTGTAATTAGACATGTAAAAATGAAAAACCCGAGGAAAGGAATTTATGCATCTTCTAATAGCCCTCAAGTGTCCATCCAGCCGCAGCCTTTTCTGCCTGGGCTTTTATTTGGAGAGTTGCTATAATTTATGTCGTGCAATTAGGTTTTTGTCCTCGGGCTGTGGGAGGAGCGGGAGCGTGGAGCAGGGGAAGGAGCCTGGAGTGAACAGGAGGAGAAGGGGCAGCGGCTCCGGGATGGGGCCCACTCATCCCAGAGAGCCGGGATTCAGCCCAGGACTGAGCAGCTCCCAAATTATGGAGCAGAAGAAGGATAAAACGGAAAAAATTCCTGCACGGAGCCCCGCTCTGATGGGAACGGTGCCCATTCCCCCGCAGGACTCGCCAAGAGGGTGGCGCTGGGGACAGGGTTAGAGCTCATCCTTCAGCTGTTGCTAAGTAACAGTGTCCTGTCCTCGACATCCCCGCTCTGCCCGGCACAGCTGGGGGAACATCTGGGTGCAGGAGGGGAGCACAGGGACCCTCTGGGGAAGGGATTGGTGCGAGTGTCCATCCCGGAGCGCTGGGGCTGCCAGGGAAGGCTCTCACCAGCCCCTGTTTGTGCTCCTCTCCTCTCCTCAGCCCTCCGGAGAGGTTTTGCGGCTGGATTTTCCTGCATGCAGCAGGATGAATCCAGCAGATAAACCAAGCACGGAGCACAACATGCTTCCAGGGAATATTTGCTTCAAGTCCTGTGGAAATGGGGTTCAGAAAAGGCCACGGCCCGCGGGCTCTTTCTTTGCACAGGCAAGTCCTTGAACTTGAATCTCTCAAAGAGGGATTTTAGCTCTACGGACACTTTATGCTCGTTCAGGTGCCCGTGGCCCCCTGGCCATGTGCCGCCTCCCCGGCCTCTCCCTGCCCGACATCTGCAACAAATCCCGGCGGCTGCAGGGCTGGAGCCGGCTCCTGCCTGCCCGAGGCTGCCTGCTGGGGAGGCCGGAGGAGCCTTAACAAGGAGAACTAGAAAAAAAATGCCAGGAACAGGCAGGAACAGCGCGGCCAAAACCTGCACATTCAGCAAAGGCTGGATCTGGGATATCAGCAAACGGATCCCAGGGTGCAGGGGCCCTTATCTCCCCCAGACCTGCTGAGTGACGGAGCAAACCCATGGAAAATCCAGTTCCCGCTGCTCACACAGCACTTTCTCCTCCGAAGGGGGGTCCGAGCCCCCTCCCCGTGGTGCGGCCGCCTGTGCCGAGCCCCCGCAGCGCCGGCAGATGTGGGAGCCAGATGATGCTCCCGGCTCCTGTCGCTCTCCCTGTCCCTGTCAGAGGAAGAGCGTCCCTAATCCCACACGCAGATGGTGCCGGCGGATTCCTGGAGCGGGGCTGGCACCTTCCGGGGTGTCCCTCCTTGTCACAGGTCACCGGTGCTCGGGGGAGGCGCTGCCGGAGGTGCAGGACGGTGTGTGTGTGTGTGGGGGGGGTGGTTAATCCCAATTTGTGCCTCCCAGGATCCCTTGGACAGCAAGGGCAGGGAGATAAATGTGGCTCCGGGGGGGGCTGGGGCGCTCCCACCTCCCGGGGGGCTCATCCTGGGGAGGAAAACGCCGGAGTCAAAGAGAAATTGGGTCATATCCCCTTGATTGTCTGTGTAAATGGGACACTGTGTACATTTTATTTACCTTCCTACAGGGCAGATGTAGTGAGCGTGTAATAAATCATTTGTGCAGCTGCTGGGCAACCTCCTGCTGCAGACCCAGCAAAATTCACACAACCAAACCTGCCCTAATTACAGCTCCCTCTGCTCTCCACTCCTCCCAGCTCCTCATGCACAGCCACTTATTCTCCCTCGCGCTGTCTCGCTCCTCCTTTTCTCCATCTGCTGCTTCCTTCCCTTTGCTATTTCCAGAGGGACTCGTGGTCAGCACCACCGCTGCTCCTGCCCTCAGCTGCAGCTTGGATAAGGCCAGGCAGGATGTGGGTGATTGCCTCCCACCTTGGGACACCTCCCGAGTCCCTTCGGAGGGCACAGACCAGCTGACATCCAAACCTTCCTTTGGCTCTTTGACCCGAGGTTTCCTCTTCCTCAAGGCAGAGCTGAGGAATCTCCTGGTTTAGATTGGGAAGGAGTTGTTCCCTGTGAGGAACACAGGGTGCCCGGAGAAGCTGTGGCTGGCCCTGGATCCCTGGAAGTGTCCAAGGCCAGGCTGGACGGGGCTTGGAGCACCCTGGGATAGTGGAAGGTGTCGCTGTTCCCTCCAAGCCACCCTGGCACATCTGGGGCCTCCATGGTGCAGAGGGAGTGGAAGGTGATGGCGTTGAAATGTCCCCTCCAACCCAAACCATTCCACGATTCTGTGATTCTTTGGGATGTCAGCAGGATGGGGGTGACCTCCCCAGATGCCCATGGGGGTCTGGGCAGAACCAGACCCTGTTCAAACCTCAGGTTTTCCCAGCTTTTCATCCACCAGAGCAAAGCAGCTGGGGCTGCCTGGCTGGGACCCGACAATGGTCTGAGATTGCAGCAGAAAAGATCCAGATTTGTGTTTACAAATCCTTTCTAAGGAGAGCAAAGCACTGGAGCAGATTGCCTGGGGCTGTGCCAGGCTCCCCAGGGCTTGGATCTTGTGGGAGCTCAGACAAATAGCTGGGAATTCACTGGGAGGAGCTGGTGCTACCTGGGAGAGGGGAGTGGGACAGGATGGGGGAACCCTGCGGACCACAGGACACAGCTTGGAGTCCATCCCTCCAGGAGAGCCTGGAGAGATGGAGCCTGAGGCTCCATAATCACAGAGTGACAGAATGGTTTGGGTTGGAAGGGCCTTCAAAGCCCATCCAGTTCCACCCCCTGCCATGGGCAGGGACACCTCCCACTAGCCCAGGGTGCTTCAAGCCCTCTCCAACCTGGCCTTGGACACTTCCAGGGATCCAGGGGCAGCCACAGCTTCTCTGGGCACACTGTGCTGGGGCCTCCCTACCCTCACAGGGAAGAATTCCTTCCCATTATCCCATCTAACCCTGCACTCTGGCAGTGGGAATCCTGGGACACAGCCTGGAGCAGCCAGGGATGCAGCAAGCATCCTTCACCCCGTGGAAAAGGAAGAGCATGGATGCTGAGAGCTCTTGGTCCTTCAGGACACTGAGGAGCAGGAGCAGCACACCCAGGTCAGGCACCAGGACCAAGGGAACCTGACCTTCCCCATCCTCTGCCATCAGAGCTGCCGGAGAGGGAACATCCGTGCAGCACATGGAGGTCCTGCCTCTGGAGCTGTGGGGACCTCGAGGTCCTTAAAATAATCCCAAAGAAATAAACAAACAAACTACCCGATGAATGCCAAGAGCAAATGGAGAACAGACTTTTCCAGTGCTTTTCTCCAGCAGGGCCTATTCAAAGCCTGGGGAGAGGATGACACGCTGGGCCAAGGCAAACAGCCCTGCAACGCATCCCAAACAATGGCTTCCCAGAGCACGGAGCCAGAGGGAATCTTGTGGTCATCCCCTTGGATTTGCTGCAGAACACATGCCATGGCTCTTCCCAGAAGTCATTGTTTAAACTTGACAAGAAATCTTCCCTCTTCAGCTTTTCCAGGGAGGGTGGATGCACTGGGATGCACAGGGAAGAGCAGAGGGAGGGGATTTCTTCCTTTAACCAGTTTGAGGACTGTGTGTAACTGGAGTGAAGCTTCATTGACTGGAAATAGCAGTTCCAGGGAGACGGAAACTATGTGCAATTTTGGGCTAAGACCAGACCTAACTGGGACGGGCATTTTTAGCACAAAGTGCTTGGACTTCTCATCCCGAGGTTAATTCTACTCTGGAGAGGAAGAGGGACAAGGGAAAACGCCACCACCTAAAGCAAACACTGAGTATTCTGAGTCTGAGGGTGCTCCCTCCCTCCCCTTTCCTTTTATATTTCCCAATCTTCCTGGATTTTAGCCTGGGGCCAGGGAAGGGCATTTGACTCACTGGAATTGCTCTCCATGTCTCCCCAGCTGGGATGCCAACTCATCATTCCTGCTGCACTCTGCATTCCAACACCCCGTTTTCCAATCCTTTTCCTTGTCTGCCGTGTCTGGTCAACAAATATGGCAATGCCAGAGAGTGCAGAATCCCTTTGGAATTTCTGCCATGGAAATCAAGACACTGCTCTGAGTTATCCTTGCTTTGCCTTCTCTTTCAACCCATGGTTTAATCCAGACTAAGATCCAGCCAACATATTTCCTGATTTTAGGGGGTAGAAGGATCTTTCCTGCACCTCAGGAATCTGGACATGGCTCTGCAGGGCAGGGTTTCTCCAGGCAGAGCTGACACCTCTGGAGCAGCACATGGAGCAGAGGGAAGGCTGTGTTCCATAGGGGAGTGATGCCAGAGCGGCTGCACCCCCAGGAGATGCACATGCAGGTTTCTGGGATGCGTTTTGGGTCTCCTCCTCCTCCTCTGAGCTGCAGCAGGGATGAGCAACGTGCTCATCCCCCACTTCTGCGCAGCAGGGTCAGGAATGGGACAGGAGCCAATTTCCCTTCCAGTGTGTCTGGGCACATGGAAACTAAGAGAAAACAGAGGAGAAAACAGAGGACATAGGGAAGCTCCAACAAATGGAAGGGCAAGGAGTGGGCAAGGGGAGGGAGCCTGGGGAAGGAGGTCTTGCCAAACCACTGCAAACACAGTGACGAGATCACACTTGGATGAGGCTCCTGGAAAAACCAGCTGAGGGAGGGAGGTGAATGTGGCCAGGGATTAATGAGCTGAAATCCACTTCCCGTGCCAGTGCCCAGTGGCTGTGGAGGTGCCAGCCCTGCCTGAGTCAGTGCCCTTGGAGAGGTGCAGCTCCTCAGCCAGGCCATGGAGCGAGGCAGGCAGACACCCAGATGTCATCCAAACCACAGGATGCTCCCCAAGCCCTTTCCCAGAGCAGCTGGGAACCTGCAGCTCTCCTGCCCCGGGGCTCAGCTGACCCTGAGCCCAGTGGGAAGGGGAGTGGGGGGGTTTAAGGCTGGCAGGAGCAGAGCCAAGAATCCTGCTCAGCAGGAATAACCATGGGAATAACACAGAACTTCACCCAAAAGGTCAGTGTGTGGGTGCATCTGTGTGACGACAGGGAGGGGGAAGAGAGAGGGGTCAAGGGGGAATGTAGGGAGTTCTGGAGTCTCCAGGGAGGTGGTGGAGTCCCCATCCCCGGAGGTGTCCGAGGAAGGACTGGACGTGGCACTCAGTGCTCTGGGCTGGTGACAAGGTGGGGATGGGGCACTACGTGGAGTCGATGACCTTGGAGGGCTTTTCCAACGTTGACGATTCTTCCTGAGGCCGGGGGTGGAGCCTGGGGAGGTGGAGCCTGCTCCCTTTCCCAGAGGAAAGGGAGCACTGATGGGATGGATATCCCAGTTTTCCCCCAAAGCAGCAGATCCAGTGGGTCCATGTGAACGCCCCTATCCCCATCACTGCACAGATCCTGCTCCAGCCTCTCCAGGAGGATCAGTGGCTTCAGAAGGACAAGCAGGAACTAGGAGCAGGTCTTGGTGGAGGTCAGTCTCCCTCCAGGAGACAGCTCTGGTGAGGGAAGAGCTCAATGAATTCCTGAGGTGAATCCCGAGCTGAGGCAGGACCCTGGAGAGGCTGAGCTCAGGAGCTCATGGCACCAAGTTCTGAACGATTCCGAGCCCAGACCCAGCAGCAATTCCTCTACAATGGCAGGAAAATCTCTTCTATTAAGGGCGAACCACCATACAGAAGCCCTGCTCTCAGAGGAACAGCCATTCCAAGCTCATCAGAGCCACAGAAGCCAAAGGCTGTCCCCACGAGCCCTGGGCTGCTTCCAGGCGGCTGATGGGTGTCAGCTGCCTGGCCAGTCTGAAGCACACTGGGTTCCCGTTTTAGTGACAGTGATTCCTGAATTTCGTATAAAAAACATCCCCGTTGGTGCTGCCGCCCTCGCCCAGATGAAAGGGAAATAGATCCATGACTATTTTGTCAGTAAATGTTTTTCCTGGCAATGGGACCTGCTGGCTCTTCAAAAGAAAGTGAAATTTTGGTTCCATCCAGCTGTTCCCATGTGCTGGAAGCGGGGCTGAGGTGGGAAAGCAGGGCTGGCTGGGAGCAGATGGCTAGGGAATGACAGACTGGGGAGCAAAACTCAGCAGTCACTGCTCAGGACCTTCCCTGCTCCCAAATGTCCCTTCTGGGCACAAACTGAAGGCTTTGGGAGCAGAGTCACAGCAGGGAGGAGCCCCCCACGGCCCCTGCCTGGGCAGGGAGGGTCCAGGCTGACATTCCTGGGGAAAGGCTCCTGGGGGGCTCATTATGGACACCCCACTCTAGCCAAGCTCCAGGATTTGGGCCGAACAACTGGGGGATGCTGCCATTCCCAAACTCAGTGGGAAACAAATCCTGCTGGTGATGGAACCTTATCTGAGCTCATTCCTGCTGCCGCCTGCCCTGGAGAGGGACTTCGGGCAGCAACAAGACACAGGGAATGGCTTCCCACTGCCAGAGGGCAGGGTTAGATGGAATACTGCAAAGAATTGACCAGAGAAGCTGTGGCTGCCCCTGGATCCCTGGAAGTGTCCAAGGCCAGGGACACTTGGAGGGGGCTTGGAGCAACCTGGGCTAGTGGAAGGTGTCCCTGCCCATGGCAGGGTGGAATTGGGTGATCTTTAAGGTCACTTCCAACCCAACCCATTCCATGACTTTATGGTTTTCCCCTTCCTGGATGAGCCTTCTTCCATTACTCACCTGGAGACTTGGCTGTTGGGATATAAAAAGATTTCTCCGAGGAAGCCAAAGGGTGCTTTGCCCAGGAAGTGATGGGAAGCAATGGCAGCGTTGGAGTCAAGATCCAGTGAGCCTTGACTGCAGGAGCATCCTGGATGCCTCTGACACTCCTGAATATTCATGGAAAATCAGTGTTAGCAGCTCAGCAGGGAGCACGACCGAGCGCTGCCCAGACACTTTGCATCCTGGCCCGGGAATCCACACGGGGCTGCTCGGAGCGAGCCAGGAAGAAAATGAACTGAAACCTCAGCCGCCAAACTTGACAGTGGCCTAATTTGGGAAGGCAACTTGCCCCAGGCCCTGCCTGCGGGGCTGCGAGAGCAAACGGCTCTAAACACTCCCCAAATCCCTCCAGTCCGCGCCTGCGCCCCTGGAGACTCAGCCCCAGGAGCGGCTGCGGTGCTCTCCAGCTGGGAATGTGCCGGACGGTGGGAGCATTGCAGGGAGCTGTCACTGCCAGCAGGGCATCACTCCCAGCTAATTGCTCGGGATGATTCTGCAGGGCCACGGTTGGCGCTGGAAAAACCGATCCATCAGCCCTTCCCTTGGGAAGGCGGCGGCAGAGCTGATCTGCATCCCCTGGGACAGTCCTGGAGCAGGTGAGGAGCCCGATTTCCCTGTTCCTTCCGCACTTGGCTCGTTTGGCCGGGGCTCTGCAGCCCCTGGGTGTGATCTGCTAACTCTCCTGCCATCCATCCACACATTCCACGTCCTCCCCGTGCCTCTTAACCTTGTGCAGATTTTAAACGATGCCGTTTCCTTTGGCTTGCACAGCACTTTATTTGTTCTTTATAGCCCCAGCTCACACAGGGGGGATGTTGCTCCAAGAAAAATCCTTGCTGCAGGGAGCAGAGGACGGGCTGGCTCTCGGGGTGTGACCCTGCCTCTGACATTGGCTCTCCGCAGGCCAAGTGTCCCCTCCGCCTGTAAAACAGGCCGGTGACATTCACCTGGCTGCTGGAGGAGCGGGAGGGGGCATTAACCATCTCAGGCAAAATCAGGGTTTTAAACCAGCAGCTCTGCAAGTGCAGGGAGAGGGGAATTCTAAATCATGGAATTGTTAAGGTTGGAAAAGACCTTTAAGGTCACCAATTGCAACCAGCAGCAGCAGCATGCTATGAGCTCAAACTGCTCGTGTCGTGAGTACATCTGGGGTGACAATGCTCGTGTGCCTCTGGGCCACCTCTGGTGCATGATCCAGACACCAGCCACAAAGCCCAAGGCAGAGGGGAGGCTGCTCCACTTCCAGGGATTAAAGAACTTGGCTGAATTCAGCCCAGCCTCAGCCTGAGTCCCAGCACTGCTCCCATGTCAGCAAGGATGAGAAGCCAACACAATTCCCTGGCACTTGCTCTTTTCCCTTCCAACAAAGTTGCAAGAGGTGCTTTTCCATGCTCAAGAGGTGAGGAAAGGCAGGTTCAGCATCTTCCCACATCCCAGGGAGCTGAGGGAATGCTGGGGCTGGAGCAGGCGGGATGGGATGCACCCACCAGTTGTGAGCTCTCCCACTTGTGGGACAAGCCGTGAGCTCACACCCAACACCTGGAAAGCCTCTCACCCCTGGAGCCTTGTTTGGCCAGGAGGCAGCTTTTTCCTCAATTATTAATCATCTTTCCACAGAAATCCTTACATCTCTGCCTGCACTGTGACACATTGTTAGGCTTTGGCCGTTCTGTCCTGATTATTCCCTTTGTCCCTCCTCCTCCAGCCAAAACCCAGGGTGATGGATCACCTGGAGGCAGCAAACGCAGCACTCCCAATCCCAAGGGATGCCGGGCCAGATTTCTCAGCAGTGGCAGCCCCCAAAAGTGGCCCTGGAGCTGGTCCAGGCCAGCTGGGCAGAGGAGGAGGAAGAGGAGCTGATGGATCCCAAAGGCTCCCACTCAGCAACAACCACAGCGATTAACTGGGAAGGGGGATGGATTAATTGGACATTTAACCCAATGCTGGCACTGCAGGCCTCGTGCTGGAGCTGGAGAGAGGGAAGAAAGATCCACTCTGGAGCTGCAGGATTGTCTCCTGAGCCCTGGGATGCAACCAGATACCCCCTGGTTGCATCCCAACTTCCAACAGCCAATTCATCCCCAAGGGATGCTCAGGTTGGGTGGGAGAATAGAGGAGAGAGGAGATTCATCGAAGCTGACATGGATAAAAACACTCCCCAGTCTGGTTGTGTTTGTCTTTTTTGTGAGCTTTTCTTCAGATTTTTTGTGGTTTTCTAATTCTCAGAGAAAAACAGGTTTGGAGAGGTTTCAGCCTTTCCCACAGTGCTCCAAACACAGATGTGGCAGCGTCGATTGTCTCCATGTAAACAAGCAGAGAGCCAAGGCCACCAGACTGGACTTGGATGATCCAAACTTCCCTGCAAATTGCTTCCTTTTATGCCATTGCCCATTAGTCAGGGTGAGGTAATAGCTACAAACACAGGAATTCCATGGAAGCTGTAGAGTCATGGCAGCTCTTCCAAGAGCGGGATTCCAGAATGGTTTGGGTGGGAAACAACCTTAAAGCTCAGCTCATCCCACCCCTGCCATGGGCATGGACACCTTCCACTATCCCACGTTTGTCCAAGCCTTGGCCAGCCTGGCCTTGGACACTTCCAGGGGTGGGGCAGCCACAGCAAACGCCACGTGAACAGGTCACATTGGCCTGACGGTCCTGGACTGGACAATTCCCAAATCCACAGGCACTGTCCTGATAACCACTCCAGCATTCCCATCACACACCAGCACTCAGGAGAGTCAGTGTTTGTGTCCTTTGCTGTCGATCAGCTCTACTAATGAATTTTTATTACAACAAATGAGCATTTATCTCATCCCCCCCCAGGGCCCTTCTTGTTGGCCACAAAACATCCTCCCCCAGACCCATTTCTGAATTCTCTGCTCCCCAGGGAATTAAAACCTTGAGAGTGAACATGAGAACAAAACCTCTGGGCTTCGATGTCCCACACCAGCCTCCTGTGGGCCCCCTGGCAGGGACGTGGCACTGTTTCCTGAGGGCACAAGGGTTTGCTTTTAACCCCAGATATCCTGAGCAGCAGCATTTTTGCAAACCCCAGACAGCAAAGGAAGGGTTAACCCCAAAAAAAGAGGTGGAAATAGAGATACAGGAGGATAAAAGGGCTCTCAGGAGGGGTCAGCTTGAGAGGAAGAGAAACAGAGGAGAGAAAAGGAATTTGCTTGCCCAGAAACCCCAAAGGGTTGAAAGGTGTGAACCAAAGGGCCAAAAGGAGGGGGCACATCCTGACCGAGCTGGGATGTCCCCAGGAGGGGAGGGACAGCACCACCCACACACAGCCCTGGCTGGGTTCTGGGGTGGGGGACAGCAATTTCCTGGGGAAAAATCCTACATGAGGAGGAGGAGGGTTCCAGCCTCATGGTGGGGGCAGGGCAGGAGGCTCCAGCCACACCTGAGCAACAGCAGCAGCAGCAGTTTTTCCCTTGGCCTGGGTTCATTAGGCAGAATATTGGCTCAGAACGGAAGCTGGGGGCATTCGGATGCTCCCAGCTCCTGCCTTTCCCTCTCCACTGAAGGCTGGCTCCTGAGCTGGTTGCTATGGGGAGGAACAGAGCGGTGCCCTCGTGGGTGGGGGGGAGATGGAGGAGATGTGCTGTGCTTGGGGACCACTCCTCAAGGCAATGCTAAATTTGGCCTGATGGGTTGGGAACAGATGAGACTCCGGGGACACAGAGCCCCGCATTCAAGGTGATGCCTCTACCCTTGAACACAACAGCGGCTGGAAATATCCTGCTGGATGAGGGAGCAGATCCCACCCCATTGTTTGGGGCACGGGTGAGAAACAGGGAAAAAAACCTGGGAGCAGAACTGCAGGGAGAGGCTGTGATGGATGCAGCACCTCAGTCCAAGCCCAGCTGAGCTCCGTGGGCACGGGCCATGGGCTATTCTGGCACATCTCCCTCCTCTTGGCACCTCTGAAACACACGAAACACTCGGCAGAGCCCTGGAGCCGTGCGCCTCCACGCCAGGCAGCCGCTCCAGCCGCCGGGAAGCGATCCCTTCCCTGGCACCGCCGCGGCTGAAATATGGATCGAGGAGAGGAACGGCTCCAAAACGAAAGACAGAGAGACAACTTTGTTGTCCCGGCCAAATCCGAGCCTGCCAAATCCCACTTCTCTAAAATGCTGCCTGCATTCTCAATAAATAAGGAGAAATCAAAACAAACCCCCGTCCCCCCCGCTCCGGCGCGGGCTGATTCCCAGACACCTGCCACATCCAGTGCTGGCGTTGTCGGGAGAATGGATCTGCCCGTATCGCTTGCACATTTGTCTGTAAAGCTCATTAAGATCGGGCGAGATGAAAGGCAGCGCTGCAATGTAAGATCATTATCGTTATCAAAAGGAACACAGCAAACTGCTGCTCGAGAGGCAGATCTGTTTCCGTGTAAGAGCTGTTCAAAGTTCGCCCCGACGCTCCTTAATAAGGTGCCTGTTCTAGGAATCAACTTCAAGAGCTTCCCTCATGCTGGGGAAAGCTTCCAAGGACCCCTTTGCCTCCCGCGTCTGTCGCACAAATTTTCCAGGGCGTTTCTGACATAGCGGAGGTGGTTTGGATACAGGGAAGGGGATTGTGTGTCCCAGAGCTCCCAGCTTGTGGGATGCTGGCCACGCACGGCCACAATGCTCTGGCAAACGCAAGGATGGGATGGACATCGCATGATCTGACCATGGACAGGTGTGATGTGACCACAGACATGGGATGTGACATGGGCATGTGTAATGTGACATGGAACTGTGTGATGTCACCATGGAATTGTGTGATAGGGAATTGTGTGATGTCACCTTGGAATTGTGTGATGTGACCATGGAATTGTGTGACATGGAACTGTGTGATGTGACCATGGAATTGTGTGATATAGAATGGTGTGATGTGACCATGGAATTGTGTGATGTCACCATGGACATGTTTGATGTGACATGGAACTGTGTGATGTCACCATGGAACTGTGTGATAGGGAATTGTGTGATATGGAATTGTGTGATGTGACCATGGAATAGTGTGATATGGAATGGTGTGATGTCACCATGGAATTGTGTGATGTCACCATGGACATGATTGATGTGGCTGTGTGCAACTGTGATGTGACCATGGACATGTATTACATCACCATGGATGTGTGATGTGAGCATGGAATTATCTGATATGGAACTGTGTGATGTGACCATGGAATTGTGTGATATGGAATGGTGTGATGTCACCATGGAATTGTGTGATGTCACCATGGACATGTTTGATGTGACATGGAACTGTGTGATGTCACCACAGAATTGTGTGATATAGAATTGTATGATGTGACCATGGAATAGTGTGATATGGAATGGTGTGATGTCACCATGGAATTGTGTGATGTCACCATGGACATGATTGATGTGGCTGTGTGCAACTGTGATGTGACCATGGACATGTATTACATCACCATGGATGTGTGATGTGAGCATGGAATTATCTGATATGGAACTGTGTGATGTCACCATGGACATGTTTGATGTGACTGTGTACGTCTGTGGTGTGACCATGGACGTGTGTGATGTGATCATGAAATTATGTGATATGGAATTGTATGACATCACCATGGATGCCTGTGATGCCACCATGGATGTGTGTGATGTCACTGTGGACACCTCCCAGCTCATTCCCAGCTGCCTCCCCTCCCTCCCTTCCCCGCTGTGGAATGAGCATTGGCAGGAGCTCCCACACGTGGGATGGAGCCCAGTGCTCAGCCCAGCCCCCACTGGGCAGCACCAGCTGCCTTCCAGAGAATTCCAGGTTGGGTTTCAGTACATTAATTCAATCCAGAGGAATCTCCCCAGCTGGAATTCCCCATGGAATAGCCCTGATGTCAACACTGGTGGGCACCACAGAGCAGAGCAGGGACCCCCACAGGCATCACCAGGCAAGGCCACCGTGTCCCGCCTCCCACCAGTTCCTCCCAGCCACGCTGCCAGAGACCTTCGTGTGTGGAGTCCTGCCTGCCACAGATGCTCCAGGAGCTTCCAAGGAGGGGCTTCCCATGGGATCACAGCACCCCACACGGAGCCTGAAAGAGGAACTGGCTGGCTGGTTGAAACAGCCTTGTGTTCCCGTGCCGGTAGGTTGCCAGAGCCAGGCCTCAGGCTCGGAACTGACTGATGGGAATTTGGATGCAGCAAATCCTCTCCTGCCTGGAGGAAGCAGAAGAGTTAAACTCGCTCAAGGCACCATATTTTTTCCAAGAAGGATCCGTTCTTCCCACACAGGGTCAGTTCTTTTTTGAAACCAGCCTCCCTTTTATCCCCAAGAAAATCTGCTCATAATTATAAAGCAGGGAAGGAGAGGTTTCTGGAAATATTCATTTGCAGCTGAGCCATTTTCACCCTGGCACAGGCGGAGCGAGCCTTCCTCGCTCCCATCTGTCGCGTTCGCGGCGCTGCCGATGCCAGCCAGGCTCTGCCACCCAGCGTGGCACACTCGGCAGGGACAACGTGACACCGAGCTGGGAGGGGGCCGGGGGGCTGCCGAGAAAGCGGGAAGGACTCGGAGCGTGCGTCCTGCCCAAGATGTTCTCCTTACACATGAACAGCTTGGCAGCATGAGGGGCTGGGGGGGGGAAGAGGAGGAGGAGGAGGAGAAGGAGGAGGAGGAGCAGTTCAGGCATTGTCTGGGTGCTGTTCAGGAAAAAATGAATGGAAAAGCTCATGGAGCCGAGTTTGATGGAGTCCACAGGGTCCAGGCCATCTCCACCAGGGTCATGCTCTGAACCGGAGCACCAGGGGCCACTCAGCCCAAAGCAGGCATCCCACATTCCCTCTGTCCTCTCAGCACCTCCACCTGCCTCCAGGTGATGGGATCCATGCTCCTTCTTCAGGGAAATGGCTCTGGCTTCTCCCATCCCTCTTCCACAGCCTCATCTCATTTCCACAGCCACAAATAAATCAATCTGCTGCTGGTGCCTCCACCTTCAAATATTTATAGAGTGTTATTACACTTTTCACTCCCTGCCTGCACACACGCGCCCTTTCCTTTAAACATCTCCCCACCCAGCTCTGGATATTTAGTTCTTTTAATCCTTCCCCATAAATCTCCCCTGATCCACTCCCGGTGCTGTATCCATTCATTTCTCTGGATGAGAGGCACCGTGATGGATTGGCACGGCAGAGCTGTCCAGGAAGGAGCTGTTGTCACCTCCCTCCATGGCACAGTGCCTGGGGACCGCAGCTCAGAGGGTGTTGAACACCTCCAAGCATCTCCTGGGCACCTCCTGTAATTCCTGGCTCCATCCAGACTTCAGCTTTCTGCCCTCGTTGGATTTTGCATTTTCTTATTTCTCTTTTTTTTTTTCCTCCCTTCTCCCAACTGCAAATGACAAAATTGCCAGCAGCTCCCAGACAAGCTGCAAACCCAGGAATCAGCTATTTCTGGAGACGGAATTTTAACTTCCTTTCTTGATTTGCAAATTGCTGGGGAGCAGCTTGCGAGGCGAAGAAACCGGGAGTCAGGGAAGGCTGCAAGTTCACACACCACGTGGGATCCTTCAGTGGGGCGAGTTCTGAGCCCCCAGGAGCAGCAGCCGCGTTCCCTGGGCTCAGCATCCTCATTTGGGAATCATGGAATAGTTTGGGTTGGAAGAGACCATAAAGCCCATCTTATTCCTCTCCCTGCCACAGGCAGGGACACATTCCATTACCCCACGTTGCTCCAAGCCCCGTCCAACCTGGCCTTGGATGCTTCCAGGGATGGTGCTCTTGCCCTGCAGCACGCCCATGGCATCAGTCCCCACCCTCTCCAAACTGGAACGGGGATGGGATGTGCAGGGAAGGAATGCACTCAGCCCACAAGCAGCACTGCTCAGGAAAGTTAAGGAATGGAAAAATAAAGTTTATCTTCAACAGGGAAGCAAAGAGGCAAATGGGATTGCTCTTGCCAGATAGGCCCCAAGCAGAGCTGCAAAATTTCCTGGAGACTTGCTGGAATGAAGCTGCTTCAGGCAACCAACCCCCGGTGGCTGTGGCTGATGGAGCCGGTGACACAGAGCCTGGGCTTACAGGCTGCCATGGAGCCCTATCCCTGCCAGGATAACCCCCCAGATAAGCACAGAAACGCCCAATTAAACAGCCTGTGTGAAGCCATGGGAAAGGCCAAGGGGATTTAGGGAGCTCAGGGTGGTTTTCCAGTCCAGGGATCAGATGAAAGCACTCAGCCCCACAAAAAGCCTTGTGCTCCATGGGGACACAGAGCAGGCAGGGCTGGAGGCAGGGTCCCATCTCTGCTCAGTGAGGCACAACAGGCTCACAAGAGTCAGCAAGGGGGCTGGATAGGAGTTCCACAGGGAATGACAGGGGCAGAGCACCTGGATCACCCCCAAGGGTGCAGTGGAACATCCTTTCCTCCACGGTTTCACCAGTTTTGGTTCAGCTCAAAACCCTCCCAGTGCAGGAGCCATCCTGCACCATCCCAGCCCTCCTCTTCCCTAAACTCCCAGCCCTCACTTCCACAGGCAGCCTTCATCCCAGGCACAGGGGTGTCCTTGTCCCCCACAAGACGTGGAGGAAGGGCCAATACCCTGGATCACTGGGGGATGATGGACTGTGTGGGGCTGAGTTCCTGGCTGGGGTTAAATCCCAAACCAAACCTTCAGCTCCTTCATTTCTGAGCCCCATTTTATCCCCACCCAGCTCCTTTTCCCACCCATCATGTGCTGCTTTTTGTGGCCAAGCAAACCCAGCTCTGCTGGAAGTCCTCATGCCATTAATCCAACCTCAGTCCCCTCACAGATGTTTCTGTGACCCTCTGGGGTTGGGCAGAGCCTCTGGCAGAGGAATTGTGTTCACCTGCAGGGGTTGCTTGTGCTGGAGAACAAACACCACATTCCTGCTGTCACAGTGAACTGGGATGTCTCAGCTCTGTCCCAGTCAGCTCAGGTGAGCTGGACTGGTGTCCCCAAACAAGGGATAGTACCTCTCTGTCAGGACAGGAGCTGCTCCTGGTCCCCGATCCACGGGAGCTGTAATTATCCCTTGGCCCTGGCACAAATGGCTCGTTTGACTTTGAACTCCAAGTGCTGACGCGCTGGCTGGGCTTGGGGCTTAAATCAAGGAGCTTCCCTCCAGGGAGCAGGGGGAGAAGGAGACAATTAGATTTCAGCCCTGAAGTTTTACAAGTCTAATAAATTTCCTGGTAGCCTGTGGCTGCTGGGGAGAGCCAGGACGGGGCCCTCGGTGAAGAAAAGCTGGAATTTCTCCAGGCAGGAAGCACCACACAGCTCTGTCTGTCAGGGGGGTGACTTGTCTGACCCCCCAGTGCCAGCCCTGGCTGGGGCTGAGCTGGGGATGGAGACAGCATGTCCCTCTGGAGTGACAGTCCTGTGTCCCTCTCTGCCCATTCCTGGTGGCCTCAGGATGATCTGTGGCAGAGGAGAAGAGGAAGGTCAGAGCCAGCAGAGTGGAGGGAAGCAGCTGCTGGACACAGCGGGAAAAAAGCAGCCTCCTAATTGTTCTTCAGTGCTGGAAAAGGGTCATGGCAGGGAGGTGACGAGGTGTTGGCACCAGCGCAGGGAACACCTGGCAGGGACAGGGCAGGGCAGCCTGGGAGGGGAAGCAGCATCACCCCCCAAGCTCCTGCAGCCTTTGGAAGCCCAGCCCGGCCTGCGGCTTCTCATTATCCTGCCAGAGCTGCTCTTCTTCCAGCCAGCACCTGACACTTCTCCTCAGCAATGCTAATGGAGGAGGATGGAGAAGGAAGCTCCTTTCTCCAGGAAACACAGCTTCCCGGAGCCCCTGCAGCAAAGGCTGTGCTGCCACCGCCCAGGCTGCTCCCACCTGGGCTGGTTTCTGTCTCCTCCCACGGGCAGGTGAGAGGGAGCAGCTGGAAGAGCTGCTGCTCTGGGCTGATCCCGAGGGAAGCACGTACCTGGCACAGCCACCCGCCTGTGCCTGCCTGGACTCTGCAGGGGCTGCAAGGCAGCAACCCCCCAGTCTGTGCCATGGAATCATGGAATGGTTTGGGTTGGAACGTTAAAGCCCATCCAGTGCCACCCCCTGCCATGGGCAGGGACACTTTCCACTATTCCAGGTTGCTCCAACCTGGCCTTGAACACTTCCAGGGATGGGGCAGCCACAGCTTCTCTGGGCAACCTGTGCCAGGGCCTCACCACCCTCCTAATATCCCATCGAAGCCTGCCCTGTGGCAGTGGGAAGCCATTCCTCAGCTGGGATAGCACAGGAGGGACCGAGGCAGAGACACAGCCCAGCGAGGAGGGGTCCGGGTTAAAATGAAGAGCCTGTGGCTCCCTGGGAATTCTCCTCCTGTGCTGCCTCACCACAGGGGTGGTGTCCTCTGTCCCTGCCCTGGCACTGCCAGGTGCAGCTGTCCCACTGCCAGGATGTCTCTGGAAAGGAGCAGAAGTGCCACTCCCAGCTGATCCCTTTCTCCATGCTCTGGAGGATCCCCCCGTTGCTGCCCAAAGGGAAGCAGCTCCTCTGCTCCATCTCCACTCCCGCAGCTGCCTCTGGTGTTTGTTTAACATCCTTTTACTGTAAATTACATATTCCTCTGACATGATGTAAAATATGTTTTATGCTCTCATTTTCCCCTTGTCTTCCCACTAAACCTTTTCCAATTTGTGCTGGATACGCTGTGCCGGGATTATCTGAGCTGTGTTTAAGCAGCCAGTCAAGCCTCAAACATCGCTCATAAAACCTGGAGGTCTCTGCGAGTCCCTCTCACTTCTCACCAGTGACCATAAATCCCCATTTCCTGGGGACCTGTCTCTCCCTCCCCTTTTCGTTCCTCTCTCACTCCAGGAAGGTGAGGGACATGGAGCGTGGTGTGGCCGGAGCTCGGCAGCACACGGAGTGTGACAGGTGGGCTCCAGCAGGGACTCGTCCCCAGCTCCTTGGGAAGGGGTGCAGGGTTCATCCCTCCCATTGCTTTCCAGGCTGGCAGCCCAGGTGAGGATGGATTTGGGGGTGTCTCAAGGCATCAGTGAGGAGCTGAAACCTCTCCCACCACATCCCACCAGGATGGGAACCGTGAGATTCCAAGGGAGAAGCAGTGGTGCAACACTGAGGTCTTTCATCCCCAGTTTGGGGACAAAGTTTGGGGGAGACCTGGCACAGCCTGGAAGCACCCCCACATTGCAGAGGGCAGCGAGGAGCTGTGGCACGAGCACTGTCCTCACTGTCCCCTGTGCCACATGCCAGCAGCAGCGTGCAGGACACTGGGCACAGGCTGGTCATGGTGGCAATGGGGAGGAGACTGCTGGGCTGGGGACCTTCCCTCCTTTAAATTAAATATTTCCTGCCAGGGGCTTTGCAAACCCCTCATCCCAGGCTGAATTCCTGCGTTTATCTCCAAACAGAGAGTTTACTCCAGATGAATTCACAGCACCCGCTCTGGGGCTGGGCTGAGGCTGCCTGAGCTTTCCCCACTTGTGTTTTGTCTTGGGTTTTTGGATGGAAACAAAAGTGTTGGAGCATTGACAGGGAACAGCATATCCTGAACAAGCAGAGCCTGGGCCAGGTCCAAACGCTCCAGCCAGGACGAGGGGGAACAGACACGGCCCCTCATACAAGAGGGTCCCTTTTCCTGGGGATGGCCAAGGATGGACAACTTGGAGCTGAAGGGACACCAGCAGGGCTGTCAGCAGGTCCTGCCTTCCTCGAGATGGGCTTTAAGATCCTTCCAACCCAAACTGTTCTGGAATTCTGTGTTGATCTTCCACAAGAAATCCACTGAAGCCATGAAGACTTAGGGGAGTCCTGCACAGGAGGACACAGCTCTATATATGGAGATATTTACAGGGATTTAGATATTTGTTTATATAAATGGGGAACGGGACCCCTCGTTTTCACCTGGAGTCGGGTTGGATCCTGCTGCAGTGTAAAAAATCAGGGAAAAGGGCTGGCACTGTCCATAGGAGCAGGATTGGGCCAGAAGGCTCCAGGGTTTGCTCCTTCCGGGTGGGTTTGGGATTTTCTCCTCCTTTTCTTCCCAAAGGTGGGTGCAGGTGGGGAGGGAGCAGGCTATGCAAATGCTCCCTGGCAGCTTTACCTGGCATTGCCCCGGCATTGCGGGGTGTGGGGTGCGGGGTGTGGGCAGCTTCTCCCGGGCTCTTCCCGCCGGGAGCGGCAGCCGGGGAGCACCCCCCATCCCTCCAGCCCCTCGGGGAGGACACAGGGCAGAGATCAGGGGCTGCTCCCCCCGGGCAAACCTCCCGGTGCCCCCTCAGCATCCCAGTCCGTCCCCGGGAATGAAGGGACCAACACCCCAGGAGCTGGGAGCAGAGGGCAGCCGGGAACGAGGAAGCCTTATCACCTTTTCCTTTTAATTTTCCAAGTGCTTCATAAAAAAAATCCCCCAACTTGTCCCGGGGACATGTGTAACTAATTAAATGGTACAGGGAGAAGAAAAACACGGCTTTTTTAAGTGCCTTTGAATTATGGCTGGAGGTGAAGGAGGCGGCAGGCTCGGGGGATAATTAATCACCAGAGGTGAGATGGCCCGGCTCCCTGTGCCAACGCTCGCTCCCGGCTGCCAGAGCTCACGGCCCCAGCTCTGGGAGCAGCCAAGGAGCTGGCATGGGGAGCTGGGGGGGCTGCAGAGCCCTGGGAAGAGCCAGGAGCCTGCGGAGCTCAGGACTCTGCAGCTCTGCCACATCGGAAGGATCCCTCCCAAAGAGCTCCGTGGAGACTCTCATGGGGTGCGTCCATCTCTGACCACGTTCCCCTCCACTCAGCTCATCAGGGCCATCCCAGTTCCCTCCGTGTCCCCTCAGCAGCACAGGGAGCCAAACATCCGGATTCGGCTGCTGCATCCCTCTGTTGGAACGTGTCCTTTTAAAAGCATCCCAAAACCAGAAATGGTCCAGGTAAAGAGGCTGAGAAGTCTCTGAAGGGAGAGAAAATGTTGTGGCATCCCTGAGCTCACACCAGGGAGATTCCCAGCTCCTGCCTGAGCTGAGGAAGCTGTGGAGGTGACACTGCTGGGTGCTGTCCCAGCTCCGAGGTACCCTGGGTGGATACCTGGAGCAAGGAGGGTTCATCCCTCTGACCCCCTGACGTCCCACTCTGGCTACGGCCTGTGGAGTGGAGGAGCCTCCTGGTCTGATCCAACGCATTGTGGGATCCTGACACAGCACTGGAATCCCGGGAGAGCCTGGGAGGGAGTGGCTGGGTGAGACAAGGGGTCCCCCAGCTTGGGAACAGCCCCCAGCCTTCTGCTCCTCAGCAGGGAAGGAAATTGAAATTATCCACTTGAGCTTCTCCGATATTTCCTTCCCCCCCATCTAACGGCCTCTGCACAAAGCTGTGGTGGGAGCAGCAGCCTGGGTGCTCCAAGGAAAAGGACAGCAGGGGCAGGGTGGGTACGATCAGCTCAGAGGAGGCATTTTTGAGAGGTGACCAAACACTTTCCAATGGAATGCGGGAGTCAGGAAATGCTGATTCCACAAGCTAGAAGGGCTTTGTGGAAACATTTATATTTCATCGACGTGTTTGGTGAATAATTATGAAAACACTGTGAGGTCCAAGGGTCCCAGTTCAGTTTTAGCATTTTCCCTCTGAGTTGAAACATCAAAATCAAACCAAAATGCTTCCAAAAACACTTCCAAGTTCTGTGAGTGAGATTTTTTAAAAGTCAATTCCTTTATTTATTAAATCACAGTTTTTCCAGTTTTTCCAGGTGAAATTTGAAAATTTGAACTCCTTCCTCTCCCAGGGGTTGAATTAAGAGGTGTCAGGGCTCCCTGGTTTCACCTTTCGTATGAACCTGACCCCGAGCCCAGGGAGACGTGGGAATGCCAAGGACTTGTGGCCTGGTGTGTTTGAGAACAGCTGGGTCAGGCTCCTCAGTGTCACATCCTGCATTGATTGTCTCATCCCCCTCCCGGCTCTGTCCCTCTCTGCTGCCTTTGACCCTGCTCCCGGCAGGACGTGTCCCTGTGCCGGGGCAGCAGTCCCTGCCCAGCAGGATGGGGCTTACCCCAGCTTGGCCCTGTGTCCCGGGGGCTGGCGCCGAGGGGACATTTGGTGGCCGTTTCCCTGCTGTCACCTCGTGTTCCTGCAGCACTCAGAGCAGCAGCGAGCAGGGCTGGAACTTTGGACCTTTCCAATTAACATTTTGCTCGCCTGCTGTGAGGTGTGAGCCACCGGCACCCGGGGTTCCTCCCAACCCGCCTGAATAACCATTTCCATCCCTGCCCGGAGTAACTGATGTCCTATTTTCCCTTCATTCGTATGCAGGTGACATGGGAATGCTGGAGCTGGCAGCGGGATGGCGCAGGGCTGTCCCTGCACCCCTCACTGCTGGCCACTGAGCCCAGCCCGCGGCACTGGTTTTACGGGAGCTCTGCTGGTTGTTCTCTGTCCCAGTGTCACCCCTGGAGCTCTGTGGGGTTTGTGGTGTGGGGGCCAATCCCGCAGCAGCTCCATCCCACAGGGATGGATCCCCAAGCCTGCTTTAACATTCCGCTCAGCCACACGGAGCGGGAGCTGTCTGCCAGCCCCGCGGGGAGACTGTCTGATCGCTCCTGGACCTTGTCACAGGCACCGGCAAGGTGTGTGTCTGTGTGGCCGGCTGGGGGGGCTCTCCAAGGGGTGGGGGACACCAGTGGAGCGGGGACCCCACTGCCAGGACAGCCCATGCACAGGTCCTTGCTCAGCTCCTGCTGCTGGGCCAGACTGGGGAGTTCCCCACATCCAAGGGGACAGAGACAGGAACTGCTGGTGCCAGCTCCATGTCCCACCAGCTCTGTGGGTCAGGCCATCTCTTGCAGAAGTCCCTTTGGGCTCTCCAGGCTTTTCTTTGGAATCGTGCTGCCCACGGAGCAGGGATGAGCTGCAGCATGTGGCAGGACAAGGTACCTGGAGACGCTTCCCCTCTGCCCCCAGGGGACAGTGGCTGAGGGGTGTGTTAGGATTGAAAGAGTGGAGGAAGCCAGGTGGGACAAGGCTGGTCTGGTGGGAGATGGACCCATGGCAGGGGGTGGAACTGGATGATCCCTAAGATCCCTTTCAGCCCAAACTATTCCCTATGACAGTGGGGAGGTCCCCACGCAGCTGTGGATCAATGACATGAGACAGGGACACTGGTGACACTGGCAGCCCCAAAGCAGCACCTCAGGAGAAAGCAGGGAGGGACCCAAGGATGGGCAGCCTGGACACTGCAGGGTCCCTGTGCCATCCCCAACCCCTGCCCAGGGAAAATGTTGGGCCAAGAGCTTTATTTCTCCTTGATCCCGGTCTGTGTGCAGGTCCTGAGGCTGGCTGGGCACCAGACAAGTCCATGTGCTCCGTGGGCAGGTCTGGCAGGGTCCGGGCAGGTCCGTGTGTGCCCTGGGCTGGGCACGCAGGGTCCAGGCAGGTCCGTGTGTGCCCTGGGCTGGCCACAGCAGGTCCAGCAGCCCCAGGCCCGTCCTGCTGCCTCTTGCACAGCTCTGAGTCACAGCCAGTGGTGGAGCAAGAAGGGCACGGCTCGTGTTGAGTGAAAACAAACAGAAAACTTTTCAGCTGCTGGGGAAGGGAGGTGTTTGTTCCTGAGGTGCCAAGGCAGCTCCCAATGGCATCGGAGCAGCGGGGTCTGTGAGGGCATGGGGTTTGTGCTTGGACATGGAATAAAGTGTGTCTGCCATGGCGCCCAGCCACGCCCTGACACAGATTTTCCATGTTTTTCTCCTTCTCCCAGCTCTCAGCAGGCAGAGGGTCTCCCTCAGATCGACCCCCTCGTGCCTGTGCCACAGAAGGCACCCCCAGCTCACCCTCCTCCTCCCCACCCCGACCAGGGGACCATAAATGAGATTCACAAGAGGAAAGGAAATGGAATATGAGCCCTGAGACTCCTGGGCACCTCCTGCCAAAGCTCCTGGAACATCCCAGAGACATGGTCTATATTCCCTCTGAAGTTCCTGCAGCTTCTTGGGGCTCTCCTGGGAGCATGAATTTATTTGATGCAATTTCATTTTGGGGTGGTTTTTAAGTAATTAAAAGAGATGATGGAAGAAAAGGCATAAAATTAAAGGAAGGATGAGCAGGGCTGTGAGGGAATTCCCCAGGGAGAATGTAGCCCAGTGCAGTGGGTTTAAAACCTTTCCAAGCACAAGGGGCTCTGCAGAACCAGGGGTGGAAAAGTTTGTTCGAGGCATCAGGCACAAGGCACTGCCAGAGCTCCACGTTCCTCTCCTCCAGTGGGAAAGGGAGCAAATCCTGCCTGCAGGAAAGATGTCAGGACTTGCCTGGACTCCCTGTGGAGCTGAGGAGCAGGGGTGGGAGCTGAGACAGCAGTCCTGGTGGGCAGCAGGTCACTGTGCATGGTGAGGTTGGCTGCTCCGGTGGAATTCGGCAGGGCTGCCTGGGAACAGCAAAGTCTCCTCACTTGGCCAAGTGTCTGGGCTGTGCCTTGATGGAAATCAGTGCCAGGATGGCTCAGACAAGTTGTGCTGGGGTCACTGCGCAGTCCAGGGCAGCCCCTTGCCCAGGGCTGTGAGCTGAGGAAGCAGGAGTCCCTGGCTGAGCTCCAGGAGCAGATAAGCTCTTTGGTTATAGGATAACCGGATTAACCAGGCTGTGTGGGGGCAACAGCTCCAACTGCTCCGCCAGAGCTGTGGGGCTGATCTGCCCCTTGGCCTTGTGTGATAAACCAGCAGGTTCCACCTGGAGCAAAAGGAAAGGTGGGAGAAGCTGGGTGCAGTGTCAGGAGCAGCACAGGCACCCAGCGATGCTGCTGGCACCTCCTGTGACAGCTCCCAGAGAGGTGGGGTTGGTGACCCATGACCCATTCCATGCCATCTCCTCTCCCTGTGCCTGCTGAGCTGCTGGAATCACATGGAGCTCCTGAGGCTCCAGCTGGGCCACCCTTTGGAAGCCCCAGGCAGCCGCAGTGCAGGTGGGAGGGTGCAGTGGAGCATCTACAGCCACAATGACGTCAATTCAGCTCTAACCCCAACCTTCCTCCCTTCCTCCTCCTCCTCCTCCTCCTGTGCAGTGCCCCCCCTCTGACCTCAGTCACTGGCTCTCCCAGGCTGCTTCCCAGGCTTTGTCCCACCTCAGAGCTATCCCAGCCTTTGCAGTGAAAGCTGACACATCTCCCTGGAGGAAGCACAGGGCTGGGAATCGGTGGCCCAAGTGACCCAGCTGGTTTCACTGCTGACCCTGGATAAGGCACTGAATGCCTTTGGCTCAGCTCATCCCAAATCCTGGAAGCAGCGCGACAGACTGGGCATGACTGACAAGTTAATGCTCGGACCCTGCTCAGTAGGCACAGTTCACGGGTGTTAGCTGAAGGACAAAGCTGGGAAAAGACTCTTCTGACTCATAACAAGTGAATCTGGGACAAGGAGAGCACCCAAAGCTTCCTACAGCCATAACAGCTTCCCTGGGATTAGCTGGAGAAGGCAGAGCCTGCTCACCCCGGGAAGGAGCAGCTCATTTGCTAAATTAAAGGACCAAGCAAGAAACCAATGTTTTGGGGTGTAGTTTCTCCCTTGGCTGTAGGTGGCACTTCCCCTGCTCATTCCCTGTGCCCAGCGTGAGCTGTGCGGGATGTGCTCCCAGCTCCCGGCTCCCAGGGACATGGAGCTGCTGGTCCCTCCTGCATGGAGGAAGGGCTGAAGGTCGTCTCCTTCCCCAGGAGAGAGGAGCATCCTGCACACTGGGGAAGTACCTGCTCCCAGGACATGATGCAGACAGAACAGTTCCATCTCCTCCCCTGACATCCATACCTGGGTATCCACCAGGATCTTCACTGAGAGCCTCTTTTTCCAAGCCATCCCTGTCTCCACAGGCTTCACCATGAAGGGGTTGTTACAAATGAGGCTGATTTCAGAGCCTGGGGAGTGAGGCTGGGCTCAAACCCACGGCCAAATCCTTTCCTCCAAAGAAGCAGCAACTTTTCCACACTCCTTCAAAGCTCCTGCAGAGGACAGGGCAGCTGTGTGTCCATCCTCCTGCCCCAGGCTTCTGGATATCCTTCATCCCACTGATTTATACTCCTGGTCTCCCTGTTGCTCCAGGCTTGCTGCATCCAGGACTCAACCACTTTGTCCTAACTTTGGCTTTGACAGTGGAGCAATCCCTCACTTCACAGGAGAGACCGCCATGTGGAAAGCAGGCATTTCCATCCTCCAGACCACGGGATTCAGAGGAATGGACTCCTGGAGATGGAAGAGGTGTGACAGAATGGGCAGAGACACAATGCTGGCTCGGCTAGTCCCTGCTCCATCACGTCCCGCTCGGTTTTCCCGGCGGGTTCCCCCTCCCAGCCTCCCGGGGTGTTTTCCTTGCACCGAAGCCGTCTCCGCTTTCCCCACAACACGAACTGAGGCGACCACACAAACCAGAGGCTGGGAGTGGGAGCAGCTACGAGTGCACTGGGCAAATCTGATCCTTCCAGATTAGGGAAGGCTTTAACGAGGCTTTGAGCCCTCGCGTGGCTCTGGGGTTTATGTATGGCCACGGTCACCGCTCCGAGAGTGCCACTGCCATCCATCAGCCCCAGAACCTGGCACCTGGCCAGGCACCGGGAATTTTGTGCTGAGTGATATCAGAAGCCGAAATGAGCCCCACATACTTTGGGTAATTCCCAGAGGCCATAAAACACCTCAGCCATCTCCCATCCAACATTTATGTGTTTGGCATTAAACTTCCCCAAATTAGTGCTAAGTGCATTAAAGTTGTAAAACTACCCGGAGTAAAACCCCATTAAATGCTCAAACGGGTGGATGCAGTGCACCCCCAAACCCCTGAAATTCAGATTGAAATCCAGGAGCCCCGTGATGCTCAGGGCTTGTGCCGAGAGCAGCCAGGAATGCCGTGGTGGAAGGGATGAGCCATCCCACCACCAGCTCCCGGAGCAGCTTTTTCCCAACAGGGGATTCCTTTGAGACGTCAGATGTTGCAACTCTATTAATACTCGCTGGAGCATCGGATGCAGACAAGACAGGCTGGGGGACAGGAGGGGAGGAGGGAGGAAACCTCCAGGCTTGGGCTGGTGTCCCAGTGTTGCCGGCATGTCCAGGGACAGCAGGGTGGCAGAGAGCCCCAGGGGCTGAGGGCTGGCCCGAGCTCCGCTATTGTTGGGCCTCAGGAACCTCGGTCCTGCCCCAGCTGCTCGGGATGGAGCTGCTGCCACATTCCAGGAGGAGCCCAGAGGGCTGCCAGCACTTTGGCAGGAAGTTTTGCATGGTTCTTCTGCCCCCAGTCTGGGTTGGAGACCTCCCCAGGAAGGCTGGGGGACCTGGGAGACCCAAACCACAATTCCCAGGGTCCCCCAAACACTCCAGGCATTCCCTGTCCCCCCAAACCCTGTGCCAGCCCCAAACTCCATGTGCCACCGGGAAGCTGGCACGGAGCCTGTGCTATTCATTTCATCCCCTCTCCTCTGGCAGCCCTGTGTGTGTTTGGTGTTTACATCCCGGGATCCCTGGATACTGCCGACCACACTCATGGTGCTGCCTGTCACCAGCTGACATCTTCCTCCCGATGCCGCTTCCATCGGCAGGAAGCAGCTTGGTTCCTGCAATTCCTCCTGTTCCAGACTGTACATGTGAACCCAGAGATGTCAAGGACATGGCACCACGTCTGGGAAGGGAAATATCCCACAGAACGCCTGCAAGATGGAGGGATGGGGATGGAAGGCAGGGAAATTGCCCTGGGTGAAACCAGCTCGCCACAGCAGGAGCTGCCCACGGAGCGAGGGATGGTGTGTTTGTCCTTGTGTTTGCTTTTCCCACGTGTTCCCAGAAAGGTGGGGATCTCTTCCCAGCTTGCTCTTGGCTGACGTGATCCAGGAATTGTGCAAACAGCCATAAAATCCCACAATCTGAGGAGGAAATAGCTCTGCCTCCCTGGTGACTTTTCCTAAGGGAGGGAATTATCAGCTTGGCCTCCAGTTGAAGGGAAGCAGTGCAAGGGTCAGGGACAGGGGATTGGCTCCTTCGATCCAAGTCAAACTCCAAATGCTCTGTCCCGTTCCTTCGGCTGTGCTCCTGCCTCCTGTGCACATTCCACACCTCCCACCGTTTCCAGAGGCTCACTAGGAGCTCAGCTTGGTAGAGAGGCTTCCCAATTTCATCCCATCCAACCCATCTCACCCCATCCCACCCATCCCATCTCACCCCATCTCACACCATCCCCATCCCATCTCACCCCATCTCACCCCATCTCACCCCATCTCACCCCATCTCACCTCATCCCATCCCATCTCATCCCATCCCATCCCATCCCATCCCATCCCATCCCACCCTGTTCTATCGCACCCCATCCCATCCCATCTCATCCCACCCCATCCCACCCCATCTCATCCCATCTCATCCCATCCCATCCCATCCCATCCCATCCCATCCCATCCCATCCCACCCTGTTCTATCGCACCCCATCCCATCTCATCCCACCCCATCCCACCCCATCTCATCCCATCTCATCCCATCCCATCCCATCCCATCCCATCCCATCCCATCCCGTCCCGTCCTGTCCCGTCCCATGCCCTTTCCTGTTACCATTTTCCACCCTGGACCCTCTCTCCCTCGCCCTGCTCCAGAGGCAGGGCTGGGATGCAGGGCCAGGTCCCTGTGGGCTCTTGGTCGTTACATCCCATTCCTGCTCTCCAAGGTACCTGTCCAGTTTTACTACTGTCCCTTCCCAGCACTTTGGAAACCTTCCCAAGATGTACTTACGGAATTACTGTTCCTGCTCTGAAGAGAAAAGAGCCAAATCCTTGTTTTAATTCCTTCCCGTTAACATCTGAAAGGGGGATTATGCTCCCCACAAAGGGCCAGGGTTTGGTTAATGCTGTTTTCACTTGTTTAAAAGTTAGTTTTTTAAAGTCTTTCCCTCCCTGTGTCTTCTCCTCCAGTTCTTTCCATCCCTTCATCCCATCTCTGGGCACATGGAAGGTCCTGGGGTGGGTATGGAATGGAGGGAGCTGCCAGCACTGATCCAAAGAGAATTCCAACATCAACAGGAGAAGAATTTGTTGAATCCTCAGGTCAGGATTGGAGAGCTAAGCCCAGAAAGGTTTTCTGGTGCCCTCACTATTTCAGTGCCAATTCCAGCAGTGCCGACAGGACCCAGCCTTCATCCAGGCAGGACAAGGATGGAAGCACAAGAAGAATAGATTTCCCCACAGGCAGGAACAGCTGCACCACAATCAACTCCAGGACACAAAAAATTGGGGAAAAACAGGAACAAAATTCCAGCTCCGAAAAGCTTCCAGCACACTGGAGTGGCTGCCGACATCTCCCACCCTGGATCACTCCATCCCTCTGGCACCGAGCATGGAGCCTCCAAAGCTTCCTAATCAACAGTGTTGTTCTTTTCGAGCAGCCACGCTATTTATAAATGGTTGGTAAAATATTTATGTTAGGAGCCACTTTGCCTTGCTGCCTTAAAAAATTAATACGACATTAACTGGGCTCCGAACATTTTGGGTTTTCAAAATCGAGCTGAAAATTAAACAATCCTTGGATCTGGGGTGGGAGCAGCATGGCAGCGGGAGGATTTATCACATGGAAAAGCAACGGGGCCACCACTTCTCTGCCAAAGCCATCAGAATTCAGGGGTATTTTTATGCCTTGAGTAAATATTCCCCTCTTATTTTTCTGAAACAGTTTAAAAAAAAAGAATAATAATAAAACCTGCTCGTTAAGGACAATCAAAGCCAAGCTGAAGACGTTGATATCATATTTAAAAAATACAGGAGGCTTCAAGATAAACTTTTACGTTGGGCAAATATAGAAACTAATTAGACCTCCCCAGACCCTACAAGGATCTCTCTGGAAGGTCCCTCTGGTTTTGTCCTCTTTAAAGAACTGCTGAAGCTTCATGGAAAATACAGATAAACAATTTGTTCTCAGGCCAGCCTGGCTCTTCCCTTATCCCTCTTTCCCTCTCTTTTATCCTTTTCTACTGAGCTCAATGATGGAAGCAGAGGCCAAACTCATTTTTGGTGGTATTTCTCTTAGGGGCTCATTCCAAGGCTGTCCCACCACAGCTGTTCCTGAGCAGCTTCTCCCTCCCCTCCTTCACCACCATCCCCAGGCCAGGGAGCGCCAGCAGCAATTTATAAATCCCCATGAAAAAACTACTTCTTGCTCTCTTTTCCAGGTCCTTTCCAAGCCCCAGGAGTGTGGTGATGCCAGAGGCCCACTGGCAGGTGGAGAAAGGGCAGAGTCAGAGGAGGAAGAGGAGGAGGAGGAGGCTCTTGGATGGTTCCCTCCTGCCCTGGAGGCAAATCTTTCCCTTCAAGATGGGACACGCCAGAAACTGCAATAAATCCTGGAGTTGGCTTTCTCAAAAGAGTCAGGAAGGGTGAGTGAGGAGACAGAGCTCTTCCTATGCGGGTGAATATCCAGTTGAGTAACCCTGGTTTGAGTAACCCTAACTAAGCTCTTCCATCAATGCAAGCTGAGTCACTGGGAGAGCAGCAGCCTGAATTTTCAGGAATAACCAGGGATTTGGGAGCCCAGCTGGAAGATGGCACTTAGAAAACATTCAGTGCCGTGTGCTTGTCTTCCCGACCTCAAGAGGCTGGAAAACGTCTTGGGATGGGCACCCCAAAGAGCCCCTCTGCTTTCAACCTCCAGGGAAATGCTCGCGGCTAATCCAAGGAATGTTCTCATGGAGCAGTTGTGCAAGAGCGGGCTTGTCCATTCACTGTTGGCCCCGCCCATGGTTATAAAGCCGGAGGTGAAAGGGTGGGGATGGGGAAAAGGGGGGATAATAAACCTCAGGGAGCACCACGGAGGAGAAAGGCTGCCCCGAGTATCAGGGATCAGCTGAACCACCATGGGAACCAACCAATTCCTTGGAGTGAAAGGACAGAATGGAGAAGGTCGAGGTGGATTGTCATTCCATGGATGTGCTGAGGTCAAGGACAGGGAAAACAAGCCTGAGCAAGGCGTGGCGGCAGGGAAGGAGTCAGCAGGCTCCCCTACTCCTCACATTCCTTGAATAGCTAAAATAACACCAACCAAATCCAAACTCAGCTGAAGACACTGATGTCATCCACGGAAAGATTTTCCAGACCTGCATTTTTTATCCTAATAAAATAAAGGCAGTGATTAATTAAATCCCATCAGGCCTTAAAAGGCATTTCTGTGGCCGATGTGTCTGGAGGCCACGGGGCTGGTGTGCAATGGTGGTGACACATGGAGAGGGAACAGGATATTCCTGAAGGAGAAAAGAGGTCACGGAGCTGCAGAAGGGTGAGCTCTGGGAAAGGGAGGTGAGAAACAGACGGATACCTGTGTCACACAGGAGGAGGGGAGCAAAGCGTCATGGAATCATGGAATCATTCAGGTGGGAAAAGCCCTCTGAGACCGAGTCCAACTATTTCCCCAGCACTGCCAAGGCCACCATTAACCCATGTCCCCAAGTGCCACATCCACATGGTTTTTGGACACTTCCAGGGATGGTGATTCCACCACTGCCCTGTTCCAGAACTTGACCACCCTTCCTATGAAGAAATTTTCTAATATCCAACGTAAACCTCCCCCAGCACAGTTTGAGGCCTTTCCCCCTCATCCTGTCCCTGTTCCCTGGGAGCAGAGCCCGACCCCCTGGCTGCCCCCTCCTGTCAGGGAGTTGTGCAGAGCCACAAGGTCCCCCCTGAGCCTCCTTTTCTCCAGGTTGGAACCCCCAAGAGAGACTGAGACCCCAGACTGAGCAGGGGGAAAACCAGCAAGGGACAGCTCCCACTCCAGGTGCGCAAAGCCGGGGAGGCAGCCAAGGTGTCCCTTGTGCCACCCTTCCAACCACCCAGCACTAGTGATGGTTGGGACAAGAGCTGAGTGGTTGGACCACCCAAGGAAGTCCAGGAGGACGTGCTGGGGCCACCACCAGTGCGAGGACCTGTGGCATCCCCACGAGGGTGGCTCTTGTCACACGCAGCCCCAAGGTAGCCCCACACCTGCCCTCAGAAGGCAGCTCCAGTCTGGCAGAGGAGCAGCTCTGTGGGCCCGGCAGAGCAGAGGAGCCTGTGCCGAAATTGCCTCATTGACTCCATTGTTCAGCTGACTCCATTGAAAATGGAGCATGTAATTGTTTCCCCGAATAGAGTCGAACACCGTTAAACGTTGGGCTGAAGCTTTGCCATCCAGCAAATATTCCAGCTGGCTGGCGATCCTCTGGGACTGGCTCTGCATCACCATGGTTACGGACTGGCCACGGCTTTATTCCTGCGGTTAATTAAAAAGCCCCTTTCCCAAGGTGGGTGTGACCGGGGCTTCACTGGCACGACGGCTCCGCTGGTGCCCATCCATGAATTCCATGGCCCTGGGAAGGCACTAGACACCCACAGAGAGCTGGAGATGCTGCTGGGGATGGACATCCCATCCACAGGGATGCGGGCTTTCCAAGGGAATTTGGGAGCTGTAAAGAAGAGGTTTGCACACCCAGGTGAGGGAATGCATTGTCTGTCCTGCCTGTTGTCCATCTCCCACCGATTGGACAGAGGTGGTCCTTGAGCAGGGTGAGAGCTGTTCCCAGAGGATGGGGGCTGAAGGAGAAAGTGGCTCTTAAGGACCTTTGTGCCCTCAGAAGGCTGAGGTGGAAGCACAGCCCAGTTGTCATGAGGAGGTTGTGGTGTCCTCGGGCACCTTTTAGCAGCGGAGTTGTGAGACCACCCTTGCTAGCAGGCAGAGGGGTCCAGGGAGAGTCTGGGATTCAGAGAATCATGGAATAGTTTGGATTGGAAGGAAACAAAGCTCATCTTGTTCCATCTCCTGCTGTGAGCAGGGACACCTTCTATTATCCCAGCTTGCTCCAAGCCCCATCCACCCTGGCCTTGGATGCTTTCCACGGATGGAGCAGCCACAGCTTCTCTGTGGCTCTCCACCCTCATTGTGACCAACTTCTTCCTTATATCCCATATAAATCCCCCCGATTTTAGTTTAAAACCATCACCCCATGCCCTATCGCTCCAGGTCCTGCCAAAAATTCTGTTCTCAGACAATCTGGGAGCCCAAGGCAGAGATGGTGCCTTGAGGGGAAGGGAAGGGAAGGGAAGGGAAGGGAAGGGAAGGGAAGGGAAGGGAAGGGAAGGGAAGGGAAGGGAAGGGAAGGGAAGGGAAGGGAAGGGAAGGGAAGGGAAGGGAAGGGAAGGGAAGGGAAGGGAAGGGAAGGGAAGGGAAGGGAAGGGAAGGGAAGGGAAGGGAAGGGAAGGGAAGGGAAGGGAAGGTTCGAACAGCAAAGGAAAGTCTGCACACAAATGAGCCTTAATTATCCTAATGACATGGAGCTGATTATCAAAGCCAACATTTAGGGCTGGGGATCAGATACCATCTGGTGCTCTGCAGCAGCCTGGAAAGGGCCGGGACTAAGCAAACTCAGGTTAAATCCCTGGAAGTCCAACCGAGGGGGTGCTGATCAGGGGCTCAGGTCTCAAACCCACCCTCAAAGCCCCCCTTGGTGGCTGAACCCCACCAGCCCCCCAAACCACCATCCCCAGCTCTGGGGCTTTCATGCTCAGATTGTTTCCCAAGCAGATCCTGCCCCGCATGAGGAATTCCACGCTCGCATTGCAGGAACAAGCCTGGCTGCTTTATGAAAGAGAATTTTTGAGTCCTTTTGTCAACAGCTAAATGTTGCAGTTGACAAAGTCAATGCAAGATGCGATATTATAAATATTAGATTAATTGTATTGTATGGGATTTATAGCACCTAAAGATCCAAGGAGTTATTTTTACCTCTGTGAAAAATAAAGCAAGGGAGTTAAAGTGATTTGTTCAGACACATTCCTCTCAAAAACTTTGTCAGAACCAGCAGATTCCCCAGGAACACTTTGATTTCCATAAAACTGCATTTCTCAGTAGGAAAACCAACCTGTCAACAATTCCAGGCTGAGCCCTCCCACAGAACCAAGCTGGTTCCAGAGAGACTCTTCCCAAACTGTGGAGCCTGTTTTCCATCCCCAGGGCGTGGGAGTCTCCCCAGGCTGCCCCGTGTCCCCCAGGGGTTACACCCTGTGGCAGCTGGGGAATCCCACAAAGATGTGTCCATCCTGTCCCTGTGCAGGTGAAGATCTGGAGGTGCTGCTCATTGCTGCGACACCTTGGTGCAAGTTCCCACTGGGATGGGATGCAGCAGCCAGGGCCTGATCCCACATCCCAGGGGCTTCCCAAGCCCCGGGACCCCCAGGGATCTGTGCACACCCCAGGGGAGAGGTGGTCTGGGAGTCCCTAATGCATGGAATGGGCAGGAATCACTGGTGCGGCTCTGGATCATCAGCTTTGCTTTCCCAGCAATAAAAATCAGCCAACTTAAAACTCCCCATCAGGGAATTAGCTCCAGCCTGGAGTGATCCATGTGCCCACCCTGGTGCTGTCAGGGCTTTGCTGTGCCAGGCTCTCCCATCTCTCCCCATGCCCAATTCCTGCTGCCCAGCCCAGGTAACTCTCCTTGGATTCAAGGCATCCTGGGATGCACCGGGCTGTGCTTGGCAGTGCCAAGCCTCCACTCCAACAGGCACAGCAATGGGACGTGTCCTCCTGGATGCAGAGGGATGTGTCCTCCTGGGGGGCACGCTCCTGCCAGCTCCTGAGAGCCTCCAGCCCCCACTTAAACCCTTCAGAGGTGCTGGGCCTCTGACCTTCGAGTGGCGTCCCTCTGTCCCTGGTGATGCTCTCAGCCAGGTCAGCTCCCTTAAGGAGGACAATGTGCATGTCTGGAGCATCTCCATCTTCTTGGATGCGCTTGGAGCATGATGGATGACGGTGTGTTTGCTGCATTTCCAAGCAACCGCTTTGCTTCCCATGCTGAGTGTTGGGCTGAGGAATGATGGCCCAGCCCCCTCTGCTCCCACCTCATCCAGGTTTCCCAGAGCCCCTTCCCAGGGCTGCCTGAGCCGTTTCCCCTCCACTCCCGGCTCTGGTGGCTGCTGCTAAATTTAGCGAGGAGCTTCTGTCCGTTCTAATACTAATAGGCCCATTTTTAATAATGATGTTTTCACAGCAATTTCAGCCCATCACGGTGTCACAGGGGGATTGAGGGAAAAAGCCTCTAATCCCTGTTAATAGATTCCATTTGACAGCGAACGTGTCTCGGGGTTCCTTCCCTAAGGCCCTGCTGGGCTCAGTGTCACTTATGGCTGACCTTGGAGGGGAACAGGACCTTCTCCAGAAGAATGGCCCAGTGTCCATCTGGAAGGGGGCTCCCAACCCCCCGTCTCCTCTTCCCACATCTCAGATTTCTTGGAAGGTCTATTTTGGGAAGTCCCATGGGGTGGGGGTCTCATTTGGTTTTTCTTCTCTGCTGGGCACAAAGGTGGGTGATCCTTCCTGCACAGCTCAGGAGATAGGGAATTTCTCCTCAGTCTTGCTCCTAGAAAGAGGAAAATCCTCTTTTTCCACACTAGGAGGTGGGGAAAGAAAAACCAAGGGGAGCGGAGTGATGCCTGCTCTGAGGAACCAGCAGGAGCTGCTGATCCTTGTGGTCCCAACTCACAGCTGGACAGAACGTGAGGTGGATGTCCTTGACAAGGAACCCTCCTGGAGCCTCACAGCCCCCCAGAGCCAGCCTGCCTGACCTATGAACTTAAATATCCCAGGAAACACCTCCTGGAAGATGTCGATCAGCACTTTATGAAGCTGCGGGTCCAGAAATCCTCAAACAGGGAAGAACAACTGGCAGTTCCTTTTCAAGCGTGGGGAGCTCAGGCAGCGCCTCCCTCCTGGGAGTGGGTCCCACCCGTTTTCCCAGTTGTGGAGGGGCAAGGATCCATCACCCAGCAGCTCCCAGGGTGGACAAACAGGGAATGCAGTGTGGTGGAAGTGCGCCGTGGCCGGACACCTCCTGCTGATTTGTGATGGGCCGTGAAGGTGTGAGAACCCCCCCACCCTCCTGCACTGCCCCTCTCCGAGGGTTCCTCCAGCTGGAGGTGGTCTGGAAGGGGGCAGGTCAGCCCTGCCTGGCTGTGAGCCCTGGCCCCTGCCAGCCCCCAGCCCTGACCCCTGCTCCCCCCTGCTCTCCCCTCGCCCTCCGCTCTGTCCGGGTCCTTCCCCTCCTGTCCCCTCCTTTCATCCTGCCGGGATGGAGCAGCAGCTCCGTGTGTGTCCAGGGGCTGGAGGCAGGAGCCAGGGGCCCCTGGCAGCGGTTTGGGGGGCAGGAGGAAGGGCAGAGCCCTGCTGTAGCTCACAGCTAAATGCTGCCTTTCACTCCAGCATTCCCGAGGAAAGTAATGAGAATAATTAAAGGTAATTTCATTTATTTCAGCTCCAGCGTGTAAAGCAGACGGGGGTGGGGGTTTCCAGCCTCTCACTGAAGGAGGGGAGGGCAGAAAGCAGAGCTCCGATGCCGAGCTGCTCTCAGGGGTTACAGGGATGCCCTTTTCCCTCCTGGGATCATGGTCCCTCTCTCTGAGCCCGGCTGTTCATGAGGCTCGCCTGGAAGAGGGGATCCCACAGTGGCGTGGGGCCATTCAGAGAGTGATTCTGGGGGGGAAAAGTTGGTCCCGGAGGGAGCCTTCCCTTCTAGAGACATGTGCTGGATAGACCTGTGGAATTACCTTGGAGAGGAGGGTGGAGCAGGGAGAGCTTCCCCGGAGCCCGGCTTTCCCCATCCCGTGCTCAGGGAATGCAGAGTGAGGCTCAGCCCAGCCTGGCGAGGTGGAGCCGTGCCTGGGAGCCCCTCTGGGAGCAGGGCCCGTGGTCCTGGGGAGCCAGAACCCCCCAGAAAGGTGTCAAGGGCACTTCCACCGTCCTGATTCCAAGGAATCAGCACTGGGATCTGGGAGCAGGACCTTACTGGGCTCTTAGTCACACCAGCACCCTGCTTGGAGGGACCTCACTGAGTGGTGACGATGCTGAGCTGTGAAATTCGGAGCCCATAAACCACCCAGGGCACAGCTCCTCCAGCAGCACCTTCCATCCCTGCTCCACGAGCCCCTCTGTGTCACACGCAGACATTTTTGGGGACTACAGGAACTTCATCCCTAGACTTCATCACCTACAGCATCACAACAGCATCGCTGGGTGTCTCCTGCTGATGGGAGAACTGAGAAAACCCCCGTGCCAGGCTGTGGCTGTTTTCTGACATATTCCAGCACAGGGATTTGTATCCCAGAGCATCCCAAACCACCTCCCTGTGGGTGGGGACAGAGTGACAGCACTGCTGGGTGCTGGAGCAGCCTGAGCAGAAACACCCACGTCCCACAGTGCCTGTTGTGACATGGGGATGCTTTGACTCACCTGAGCTCCCGACCCCATTGTGTCTCTTCTGCATGAATTCTGCACATGGGCTCATGAAATATGAATTGGATCCTCAAATATTCAACAGCAGTGTTTGGAATGGCGTGTTTGGGTGCGTCTGAAATGTTCCCTGTGCCACGGAGTGACAGGAGCCACCCAATTGCAGGAGAGGAGAAATGCCAGGCCATGCCCGTGGCTGGGTGACAAGGATGAATTTCTGAGCATCTGCTCCACAGGGATTCATGGACAGGGATGAATATCAGGGAGAAATTTGTAATTTTGTTCCTCACAGTAAATGTGATTCAGAGAAGTGTCCTTGTCACTGAATCACTGAATCATTGAATCACTGAATCTCTGAATCACTGAATCCCAAAATCCCAGAATCCCAGGATGGTTTCGGTTGGAAGGGACCTTAAAACTCATCCCATCCCACCCCTGCCATGGGCAGGGACACCTTCCACTAGCCCAGCTTGCTCCAAGCCCCGTCCAACCTGGCCTTGGACTCTACCAGGGATGGGGCAGCCACAGCTTCTCTGGGAAATCCATCCCAGCCCCTCACCACCCTCACAGGGAAGAATTTCTTCCCGATATCCAGTTCTGAAGTACAATTAGAAACAAAAGAAGGGAAGAAAGGCAAACATCCCAGCAGGAATGCTTTCCTTGCATTTTATTGTCTTCACATCAGCAAACCCACATCCGTGGCTTTCTGGCCTGAAGGCATCCGGATGCCCTGGGGGTGCATCCAGGACCAGGACCGGCTCTTGTCGGATACCTGCAGCTCCTCATCCCAGGAATTGTGAAGATCCATGAAAGCTCAGAGGGCACCACCTCATCCTCCAGCCCCTGGGGCCTCCAGGGCGGCGGCTGCCGCTCACCCTTCTCCTGCTCCCAATTCCTGAGGCAACTCCGTGAACCCGCTGCCCTTTCCCGGTGCCCCCAGCCCGCGGGAGGGTCTGTGGGGGCCGGGGGCTGGCAGGGAGCCCGCGGGTCCCCTCGGTCCCAATCAGCTGTGATTGAAGGCAGCCCCGAGCCCCCGTCCCTGCGCGTTTCCCGACGAGCATCCGTGGAATCTGCAAGCCATTAGCTGTGTGTTATCTTTCGGGAGATGCTGAGGTGAGCCATATGGAAGCACTTACTCGTCAACAGCCTGGGACAGGGTTTGGTGGGGTGGCCAGGACTCAGCCCTTTGTGAACTGCAGAGAAGCTGGAACGCGTCCATTGACCCATTTAATGAGCTCCGGCAAGGGGAATTTCACACTGTGCCTGGAGCAGCAGTAACCTTATATGTAGGGAGAGGGGGAGATAATTCCTAATCTTGTCAATCACGCCGTTGTGAAATCCGCAGCAGGGTTTCTGGGAGCGGGAGGGCCAAGGAGAAGGCGAGGGCCTGATCCAGCTCCTCGCCGAGCGGGGCTGCACAAGAAAGGCCTTTCATTATTTTTCTTCGCAGTCTCCTCATTTCCTCGCTGCAAAAAACAACAATATATTTATTAACTAGACAAATATTTGACTGGGACAACATGCTGGAATGACCTGCAAACGCCTCCTCGTTCCCACCAAGAGGGGTTCCTGCTCCCACCCGCAGCCCCAAACCCTGCAGGGCCTCCAGCAGCTCCGGTCACCTCCTCCTCCTTCTCCAGAGGAGGGGGAAGAGAGGGAAATGCCTCCCCCAGGTACCCCACTGGCTGAATCCCACTTGCCACATGCTGAAGTTTCTTGGAGGGGCTTGCAGAGGCTGCTGGGGGCCACCTCAAGGCACGTCCTTGAGGTGGGGGCACAGCTCGGCCTCAAGGAAGGACAGAGGACAAGGGTTTGTATTTAGGGGACCACAGTGTTACCCCAACCAGCTCCTCCTACATCAGAGAATCCCAGAATCACAGCATTATGGAATCATTTAGGTTGGAAAAGACCTCTAAGCTCATGGAGTCCAACCATTACCACCAGCAGGACGCTCTGATGCCACAGCGCTGCTGCTCCATCATCTCCACCACAGGGAACCGCTCCAAGATTGAGCTCCAAGCTAAAGAAACAAACAGAGCCTTTTTTCCCTGTTGTTTTTCCTGTTTGCCTAAGAAACATAATCTTGCCCCAAAATGAAAAAAATAATAATAACTCACAGGAAGGCCCCGAGCATGAGGCGCTTTCTGTGCGATTTCAATCAAAACAGGCTTTAAAAAACAAATTCCTTCGATATTCATCACATGTGTAAAACACATTAAAGGGGGACGGTGGCCCAGGCCGGAGCAGCGGAGCCCTCCAGCTCCTGCCCATGCTGGGAGACCTGGCCAAGCATCACCCAGAGCTTTTCCAGCCTGGAGAGTCCCTGTCCTAGGACCAGTTAGCTTGGAAAAGCCCTCTGAGCCCATCGAGTCCCCTGCACTGCCAAGGTCACCACTCACCCATGTCCCCAAGTCCCACAGCTTTTTAAATCCCTCCAGAGATGGCTCTGGACAAAGGGACAAGCTGCTGCTCCAGAAAAACTCCCCACATTCTGTGTGAGCAGAGAGCAGGAGAGATCTGTGTTTTCCTGGCCTAAGTAGAGCCTGGGAGATGGAAGATTTTAGCTCCACACATTGGGAACTCTACAGAATCAATGTTGAAATTCCCATTTCATGTTCTCCTTTGAATCCCTGACTTCCAACAGCCTTGTGGCTCCAAAAATTGCCATATTCCTGGGTTTCATCCTAGAAGAAGCCACAGTGCTGGGCTGTCCCTGCCCTCCACAGCCATGTCCTTGCAGGTCCCAGCTCTCATGTCCCCATGAGCCACCTCGGTCACACTCCGGGCCACGTTCCCAATCTGCTGTTGTTTTTCCCTCTCATTTTGCTGGATTCGGACTTATTTGCACATAAACCAAAGTGAGGGACAAAGAAAGAAGCCCCCATGTCCCCCTCAGATCCCGCTGCCCCTGGCAGGGTCCCTGCCCTCTCTGGATCTGCAGCAGCTCCGTGCTGGATCATTATCCTGAAGCAGCCCAGCCCAGGTTTGGTGGGTTCCCGTTTTTACGAGGTGTGATGGGGAAGGAATGCTGTACACAGTTTAATTAGGGATTGAGAGCCTTGGGGGCAGTGGGAAGCTGCAGATACCCCGGGCACAGGCCATTAAACTGCCCCTTTGATGTCTGCAGTCCCCGTGTCCCACCATGCTCCAGGAATTTGGAGGCTGCACTGCACAGAAGACCCTGGTTTGGTCCCTTCTCCAAAGGGCTGAAGCTTCATTTTTCCCCAGCTCCTCTTATTTTGTCCAAACACCTCTGGGAGTGGGAACTGAGGGTGAGCACAGACAAGCTCCAAAACAGCCAAGGATAACAGGATGTTCTGGCCAGAGGCTTCACCTCCATGGCCAGGGCAGGGGCAAGAGCTTGGCTGGCTCCTGACTCCCAGGAACCTGGAGCTGGGTGCTGCTCTTCCCTGCCTGGGTGCCCCCATTCCCTGCCTGGATGCCCTTCTTCCCTGCGTGATGCCAAACAGTGACACAGAAATGGGATTTGGCCTCAGGAACATTTAAATTCCCAGCATCTCCCCAGAAGATCTCTGGCCCTGCCAAGAAGGTCCCTTTGGACCCTGCAGTGAGGGGTAGCTCCCAATGTTTGTCCCACGTGGGAGGTTCCCAGGATCCCAGTGGGAGCTGGGCAGTGCCGGCATCCCGTCCAGACCTGGAGTTCTGCTCCCACATTCCGGGGCAGGAGCTGCTCCTCACCCCCATGACTGTGCTGGGTACGCCATCCTGGGAGGCTGAATCAGCTCCCCGAGGGCAGGAAGGGGCCCTTCCCTCGACCTGCTCCCTGGAGGATGTGCTGACCTATCCATGCTCCATCTCCCGACTTGCTGCGGGCTGCAGGCACATGTTGTGGGAATTCGGGATGCTGTGTCAGTGGTGGCTCATCCCTCCCAGCACACACTGGACAGGGAGCGGGGGGCACAGGGATCCCACACGGAGATGACCCAGAGCTGGCACTTGGCCCCTGCTCGAGGAGCTGAGGCCGTTGGAAGCTCTGAACTGTCCCATCAGAGCACAGGGGCACCAAATCCCTTGGCATGGACTTGGGATCTGTGCCTCGGGATGTTCCCTGGGCTGCAGGACACATCTGGGATGGGATGCTGGTGACACTCAGTGAGCTGAGTGAGACCCTCCTTCACCCCAGTGTGACTTCCCCCACCACAGCCCTGCCGGCTCAGGTCTTGGGAGGGGCTGGGAGCTCCTGGTGATCCGTGGGGTGCCACACCCAGCTCATCCCATGGGAAATCTATGGCAGGAAAGGCAACTAAACTCAAGACCCTTGTCCTTGCTGGGCAGTCTGAGCACCTGTATTCCTCCTCCTCCAGGCACAGCCTCCATAGCACCCCACATTTCCAGATGGCTCCAGTGCCACAGAACACAGGTCAGAGGAACCAGGGTTGATTCCAGACCCCTTCCTCATCCTCCTTGCTTCCCATCCCCACAAGGCTGTGCCCTTCCTGCTCAGACACCCAGCACTGCTCCCCTGCCTCCTCCTCCTCCTCCTCTCCCACAATGTGACTCCTCCGTTCTGTAAATAATTCCCATTTCCATTTCCTAGCGCCAGGGTGACACATGGAAGTGGAGATGTGAACTCAGCACACACACAAATGCCTCCCCTGATTAGGACAACTTTTAAGTAGGTCAGAGCCTGGATTGGAGCTGCCTGACAGCTCCCCTATAAAACATCCCGACTTTAATGCCCTGGATATATTTTTTGTGGTGTGGAATAGGAGCAGTTTCCAGGGGCAATGTGGGGGAGCAGACGTTGCTCCCATGCTGGGGGAGGGCAGCGCTGGGGAAAGTGACTGCTGTGAATGAACTGGTGATTAAGGTCATTAAAGAATCTTAACCCAGGGGCACTGGGGGGACGGGAAGGGGACAGCCAGGCTCCATCACCACTAACAAGCCACTCGCCAGCCATCCCATCCCATTGCAGCCAGTCCTGGCAGCCACAGCTTCCCGGAGTGCTGAGGAGTGTCCCCACACACCTCACTTTAGGTATCAGTGGGCACCTTCTGACTCTATTTATAAATTCCCTTAAATCTCCAGCTCCCAGAGCCCTGTGATTAGAGCAGAAAGGTCATTTTTAGCATTGCCTTTCCCTTCCTATTTTTTTGGGAGCAAAAATAGTAGGTCACCCACATTTGTGTCTGGGAGAAAAACACATTTAGGAGCAAGATCCCTCACCCAGCATCTCCCAGCTCACCCTGCAGTGCCCACGGGCAGCTGTCCAGGGGCTCATCCACCCACCCCCAGCTCCCCCAAACCTCTCCAGTCCCTCAGCGCCACTGTCACTGATGAGAAAGGAAAGAGGCACGATTTAAACGTGACCTCTCACCCCAAGCTGTGTCTGTAATCTGACGAGCAAACCTTAATAGGCCGAGCCAGGCAGCGGAGCCCAAAGCCCAGATAAAACCCGGCCCCGCCGACAATTCAATTTCCTTCCATGAGATCAACTTGCAGCTTTAGCAAACCCACTTGTGCAGGCACTGGGCTGAAACAATCTGGGCTGGCAGGCACGGCCAGGCTGCCTTGGGCTGCCACCACCTGAGCCCAGCACCCTCCTGGGACTCTCAACCAGCCCAGCACCCTCCTGGGACTGTCCAGCACCCTCCAGGGGCTGCCAGCCACCCCCAGCACCCTCCTGGGACTGTCCAGCACCCTCCAGGGGCTGCCAGCCACCCCCAGCACCTTCCAAGGGCTGTCCAACACCTTCCCAGGGCTTTCAACCACCCCCAGCACCCTCCTGGGACTGTCAACCAGCCCAGCACCCTCCTGGAACTGTCCAGCACCCTCCAGGGACTGCCAGCTACCCCCAGCACCCTCCTGGGACTGTCCAGCACTCTCCAGGGGCTGCCAACCACGCCCAGCACCCTCTTGGGACTACAAATCACTCCCAGCACCCTCCCAGGGTTGTTCAGCAGCCTCTGGAGCTGCGCAGTAGCCCCAGGACCCTCCCAGGGCTGCCCAGCACCCCCGGCACCCAGCGCAGCCCAAGGACTGCTCCATTGGAGCAGGAGCAGTGGGACTTTGCGCCCTGCAGGGGAGGGATTTAATTCCAGGGAAAGCTCTTCCATGCCTCAGGGGAGCTTGTGGCCTGCCCAGGGGGGGCCAGGCTCATCCCCCTCCCCACAGCAGCCGTGGGCATCATCAGCCAGGTTGGCCAAGGCGGTGGGAGGGTGGAAAGGTGCTCCTGGGGCTGGGACAGTCCTGTCTTCAGGCTGGTCTTGCTGATCCCTCCACAGGCACGCAACTACCTCCGCCTCCTCCTGCTCCTACTCAGCCCGGTGTGGAAAAGCTGGAGCCTGAAGTGCAGGGGGGATGTGTTTTCCGTGCCGAGCAGCAAATAATGTCCGCATGAAAGGCACGCTGCTGGCTTTTGCTTTCTCTCCTCTTTTTTTTATTGCTGTTGCTAATCTTTGACCTAGATAGCAAAGGAACTTGCTGGGAGAGGAGGAGGAGGGTGCAGGGGCTGGGGCACAGGCAGGGCTGCAGCCAGAGCCTCCTGCCAGGGCACGGCGTGGGGGCTGCACGGGGGAGGCCCCAAAACCTTCGTGAGAGCAGGAACAGCAGTTTTGGAGGAAAAGCAAATGAAAAAAACCTCTCAAGCCAAATGTTCCTGAAGAGCGTTCACATGGATGGAGTCCATGGAGTATTGCTGTGTTATATCATTGCAATGCCAAGTTTTCAGTGAGAATTGCAGTTTCTTAATGTCTTTGTGTGTGTTCATTGATGGAGCTCACATTTATAGAATCACAGTCCCAGAATGGTTTGGGTGGGAAGGCAACTTAAAGCCCATCCAGTTCTACCCCCAGCCATGGGCAGGGACATATTCCACTCTCCCAGGGTGCTGCCAGCCCTGTCCAACCTGGCTTTGAACATTATATAGATTTGTTTTCATTCCACATCTCATGCACAAGAGCAATGTGGGCAGGAGGCAAATCCCTGCCAGGAGCCAAAGCCCCACTTTAGGCTAAGGGCTGGAACCTGGAGCATCACCCACCTCTCCTTCCCCACCCCAGCCACCTCCATCCACACCCAGTCCCCCCATTCCCAGGTGGAATTGCTTTGATTTCTGACATTTGAGCTCTCCTAGATGCCTCCAGTTTACAACCCACTGCCACCCATTTCCAGCCCACTGGCACCAGTTTGGTCTCTATATCTCCTGGCTGACTGCACACAGGGATCCTTTATTAACAAAGCAGATCTGCAGGAGGAGGCTTTTACTTTAAACATGTCCCTCAATAACCACAGAAAGACCAAATGTAAAACTCATCATCCCAAACCTCAGCCCTGCATCTCCTGCATCGGCTTTGCTCAGCGATCCCAAACTCCCTCGTGTGCCGCATGCACAACTCCAGCAATCCCAGTCTCAGGGAAAAGATTAGCTCTTAATTCCCCGAAGCCAAATCAGGACACGACACAGCCCATATTGTTCCAATTTACACCTCCTTATGAGCTTCCTCAGCTCCCTTTATAGTCTCAGTCTCTGTGCTGTGAATCTTCCCCATTTCCAGTCGCTCCAGTCTGGGGGCCCAGCAGCCCCAGGGTCCCACGGCCCCACACCCCGGGGTGGGGCCACTCCAGAGCCCAACAGCTTCCCCTCCATGGGTGCACGGATGGGACCCCCCAACAGCTCCTGGCCAAGTCCTGGGTGTCTCTCATCCCCTGCACAAGCTGCTGGGCAGGATGACCATCCCAAATGGAGAGATGGGTGACCACGGCTGTGTCACAGCTCCCTTGGGGACGCAGCTGGCAGCGGTGCAGGGACACATCAGGCATCCCCCCTGTGGGTCAGCACCCGGAGCCCTGTGGCCAAGGTGAGCTCAGGAGGACCCTGGCCAAGAGCTGGAGTTCAGCTTTGCCCAGGGTGCTCCACACTGAGAATCGCAGCTTCAGGCACCAAGGGGTTTCTCCTACTCCAGGCTGTTGCTGTTCTGAATTGGAGGATTTCTTAATTTCTTTTAATGAAACATGAGGATCTGATGAACAAGACAGCAGCCTCAAATAACCTCTAGCTTGGCGTGAAGACAAGTCACGGCTGTTTGGGATAAACACAAGCCCTTTCCCAAGGCCAAAGCAGGGATGCTGTGGGAGGGGACTCTGGGGAGGTTGGGAAGGAGCCATCCTGCTGTGGGCTGAGGAGCCCTGGGCACCCAAATCTGCTCTCACAGCACCTTCCCTCCTCTGTACCTGCCAGCAGGTCAGGTCTCTGCTTCCCTGCACTTCCATGGTCCCCACACAAGGTGGTTGCACTCCCATGGGTGCTCCCTGCCTGGAGTGCCTGGTCTCCTCTGTGCTGGGGACCCTCCAGCCAAACCACACGCAGACACCCTGAAATCCCTCCTTGGGAAAGGCAGTTTATTCCCAGATCAGCCCTCTGGCTTAAGGGATCTGATCCAGCATTTTCTGCTGTTGAACAATGGGATGAGAACAGGGAAAAGCAGCAAAGATGGGGAGGCTTTGGTGAGCCTGGCTGGGCTGGGGGCAGAGCCTGGTGCCCCTTGCCCTGGGGGAGAAGCTGATGGTGTTCCCCACGTACAGGCTCTGCTGCCCACAGCTGCCATGCTCCCACGGGATGGTTTTCCCCATGACATTTCTCTCCCTCCCTCCATCTCCCAAAACCCACCAGCTGCTTCCCACAGCTGCAGTCCCCTGGCCAAGGCTCTCAGCAGAGCCCGGGGCTTGATGTGGCCGTGCTGGGGTTTCACCCTCTGTGGTGCATGAAGGAGTTAACGTGCTGAAAACCCCACATCCTCCTCCGGGGGGTTTCCAGGGATGTAGAGCAAATCCTATTACAGCAACACTTACCTGGAGAGCCGTGGGGAGGGCAGCCATGCAGCAAACCTCAGTGGTTTGCTACTTGATTTGTTCCCCAGGAGCGGAGAGCTGGTGGTGGAGCAGCCCAAGAGCAGCTGGAAAAAACCCTCACAGCCCAGGAGCCGCTTTTCTGCTCCACATCCCATAACGGGGGCCTTGGAGGTGGCACTGCCGAGTGGGCATCGCTCCCCTTGAGCCAGGACGCTGTGGGGAGCTGGGGTTATGGCTTCTTGTGCTCACAACTACCCTTGTGCTTTATTTTTGGACGGATCTGGACATCAAACCCAAGGTTCTGGCTGCACTTTACTCAGCCCCATCGAGGAGCCACCTTTCAGCCCAGCCAAGCAGGGAGAAGAGAAAAAAACAGGAGAAAAGGATTAAAACGAGCCCGATTGCCCCGAGCAGAGGCAGGAGAAGGCAGGAACAGCCTTTTCCACAGCCACAACCTGGGAAAGAGCCTCGGCACGGCCGCGTCTGCCGGGCTGTCAGAGCTCGGGATGGGGACGGCTTGTTTTGGGCAGCCTAATAGAGACCTAGCGGGATAATTGGCAGGAGTGAGGGAATGACACAGCCCTCTTCCGGAGCACGGAGCCCTCCTAATGGGAGCCAGGTGGCAATGCCCCTCCAGCCCTGACCCCGGGCGCTGCGGAGCGGAGCCTGAGCACGACCCCGGCCGCGGGATGAAAGCGGCCCCGCGTCACCCGCAGACAGGTGTGGGGTGGCCGTGTCCCCCAGCACAGGCTCCCCCTGGCAGCAGCTGTGTCCCCAGGCTGTGGCACGTTTCCTGACGGCCGGCAGGACACGCGAAATTGCCAGCGGAGAGCGGCGGAAAGGCTCTGCTGGAATGTCAAGGACGGAGGGGACAGATGGTCCGTGTCCATCAGGGAACGGAGCGCTCCTCGGCCCTTTGCCCCCACGCTGCCGGCAGGGATTTGCTTTCGGCTCGGGGCAGCTGCCGGGGAGCGGCAGGAGATGGGATCCGGGGACGAGCCACCCGCCACAGCCATTGCCACCTCCGGCCAGCCGTGTGGCATCCCGCTCTGCTGCGGCCAGCAGGGTCTTTTTTTTGGGAAAGAGGGGTCTTGAGATCAGGTTTCTGTCTGGATAACCCAACCAGCCCTCCCAGGAGCTCACTTCTGGCACTGAAACTCATGAAATGGCACCAAACCAGCCCCCGTTCTGCTCCCCAGCCTGGGAACAGTGGGTGACTGGGAAGTGCTTTTCCTTTAACCACTGTTTCTGGAGGTACAGCGATCCAAGAATAGAGTTTAGGCATAAAATTGGCCTCCTCAGTGAGGGTATGGAACAGCAGCCCAGCCACTGGCCCATAAATCATGGCTCATAAATCCCCGATAATGCAGAACCTGCATGCTGGCTGCGGCCCAGCTCCAGGTACCTCCGCTTGGAGAGGAACCAAACTTGGAGCAACATGGAAACCAGGAACAGGACAGACCCATCCCATCCCCCCCAGCCCCACCATGTCCCACCCTCAGAGCCGCTCTGGTCTGAGCTGCCCTAACTGCAGCTTTTGGGGATGGGGACAGCAGAGGCAGCGAATGGTCCCCAGCATCCCTGAGCTCAGGCTCCTGAGGTCAGCACTGACTGGAAAAGCAGGGAAGGGCAGGAGAGTCTCCCACTGGCAATTCCTTCCTTTTAGGAAAAAATTCCCCCCTGTGAGGGTGTTGAGGCCCTGGCACAGGGTGCCCAGAGAAGCTGTGGCTGCCCCTGGATCCCTGGAAGTGTCCAAGGCCAGGTTGTACAGGGCTTGGAGCAAGCTGGGATGGTAGAAATTGTCCCTACCCATGGCAGGGGGTGAAACAAGAGGAGCTTTAATGTCCCTTCCCATCCAAACCACCCTGGGATTCCATGATTCTCCATCCAGGAGAATATCCATTCCGGCTGGCGAGCAACAGCCCCCTGTGCCAGGGGAGTCTTCAGACGTTTGGTTAAAGCATCCAAGTGCAGAAGTTTTTATCCAAAGCTTCTCGTAAGCCCATTTAAGCTTTCCAGCTGAGCTGGAAATCTTGTGAGATTCCCATTACACCAGATTCCCATGAGGATATTCTCCCCCCAAGGCATTTCCAGTTCTGCTCATGCTGCTGCACTCCAAACTGCTCAGATAATAAAAGGTCCTGTTTAACACTCCATTTGGAAAACACAGGACCCCTCTCCCATCTGCTTGTCTTAGGGGTATAAGAAGCGCCCTCCCATCAACGTGAGAGAGCAATTGCCACTTCCAGCCTGAGATTCCTATCGTATCCCTGGGAAAAATGGTTGTACCTCTTGCTAGCCGATAGATGGGGGCTGGTTATCAATCCCTCTCAGTGGAGCGTACCCTGCCCAAATCAAGGCTATCATCCCATGGAACACATCCTGCCCAAATCAAGACTATCATCCCATGGATCACATCCTGACAAATCAAGGCTATCATCCCATGGATCACATCCTGACAAATCAAGGCTATCATCCCGTGGAACACATCCCGTCCAAGTCAAGGCTATGATCCCTTGGAACGCATCCCACCCAAATGACTTCCCACCAGCTGGAGTGAGGAGGAGGATCCCAGATATTTCCTCTCCATAACTGTGCAGAGGCAGAAGCTGACCCAGCTCCACCATCTCCATTGGGAAAGAGGAATCATTCCAAAAAAGCCGTGTAATGCCAGGCAAATGCTGTTTCCAGCCTGTGCATCCCTGTCTGTACAGTGGAGTGAGAGAGCAGAGCTCCCAGCATCGACATCCCAGACAGAATTTCCTTGCCCTGCTGCCTTGCACGTATTTGTTGGGTTTTATAAGATGAGGTGAGACTGTTTCCATCCCAGCTTCCAAAAAAAATCCCATTAACATTGCTTGTTTCTCACCAGGGACAAGCGGAGCGGCACAGCTGGCAAAGAGCTCAAGCGGATCTTCCCAAAGTGGGAATGCTCACATGGGCAAGACCCTAGCCACAGCACTGTTGGGACCCTGGAGGCACCAAATCATAGTTATTGAAGGTGCCTTTCACAGTGCCTCTTCCCAAGACCCTGGAGCAGAAGGATTGTGCCAGTCAGGCATTACTTAGAACCAGCATGGTGCCGACAGTGTCCTACAATGGGAACCCAGAGGGCCCCGGCAGCACCGAGGATGTGGATTTCATCCTTCCACCCAATGGACACTGGTAATGCAGAAATCGCAGCTCCTTTGCCAGATGTGCCCCACTGCTGTTATCGTGGAATATTAATCAGCAAGGCCTGCGTGTAATTTTGGAGTTTTGATTAGAGAAATCTCCCTTACAATAATAATCAGGCTGGGGCCTGGATAAATACCAACGGCTCCGGGGTTGTTTTTGGGATAAAGTGGCACGTTGATTGCTCCGCTCGCCTGCTCATCAATCATTACGTTGCCCCCACGTTCTCCATCCTCCTGGACAATCCCCTTCTCCCCAGCTCCCCCGGAGCATGTCCTTTCATTAAGAGCCACCTTCCTCCTCCTCTTCCTCCTCTGACCCTGCCGCTGTCCCTGCACTCACTCCCGGCCCCTTCCTCCTCGGCTGGTCCCTGATCCCAGCATTCATCTCCCATTATATAAAGTTTGGCCGCCTTGAGGAAAATAAATTGCAAGCTTTTGAAGGGCTGGGGCTCTGTATATTTTTACGGTTAATGAATCTTCCTGTTTGAGTTTGGGAGATGGGGACGTTGCTTTCCAGCTGCCGTGGGCAGCTCTGGCCAACTGAATCGACGGGGGCTGGAAACTTCACCCTGGTGTGGGAGAGCTGGGTGGGAGAGAATTGTGTGGGAGAGAATTGTGTGGGAGACAGTTGGATGGGAGAGCATAGGGAGAGATTTGGGAGAGCGTTGGGTGGGAGGAGAATGGCAGGTGGAAGATCCCCTGGTGCAACCTCTGCCTCCTTCCCCACTGGCCCCTTTACCACCACCCTCCACCATCCTGACCCAACCTACAGCCATGCCAACGCATCACCCCGAGCTGGACCCAGATAAAAGAAGACCAGCCAAAAAAAGGGATGAGGAAGAGGCTGCTCATGGCCACAGTGATCCTGTCCTGGTGGCAGCCACCCAGGATGCTCTGCAAGGGCTGCAGCAGCTCCTCCTGAGCACAAACTGCTTTTTTTCACCCATGCAAAGCCCTGAAGAGGCAGCACAGAGCCTGCCCATCCCTCGGGGCCACCAGGGAGAGCTTTGGCTCGGAGGAAAAGCAAGCTCTGAGCAAGCCCTGTGCATGCCGTGCTTTTCCTCATCGGCCTCTCCGAGCCGCCTATGGGCAAACTGCTCCAGCCCCTAATTTATTCATCATTGCAACTGATTCATCATCTACGTTTTCTGTCTGGTTCCTTGGCCTGTAGATTATCCGCCAGCAGTTTGTTGAGCATATTTGACATGTGAAACTCAAGCTGTGTTTACTTGTAGTTCATGTACCATGGCGTTTGCCTTGGCCGCCTGCCATCAGGCACGTGGGGCCTGCGCCGTGCCCGGGTTGGCGGAGCGCGGCTTTTCCATGGATGCTCACACGCACCAGCTCAGCCCTTCCCGGCTGCAGCATTCCCTGCTGCTGGTAGCGCTCGCCTGGCTCCTCCCGGCTCTCCCCCGCTCCCAAACTGTGTTTCTGCAAGCATTCAAATGCATGAAATCCCATCAAACCTGGGAGAGGAGCCGGGGAGGACTTGCCAGCCCTGGAACAGCTTTCTTCCTCCAAATTTTCCGAGCTATACAGAGCACAAGGGAGTCTCCAAAGGTGAATTTCCACTCTTGCTGCATATCCATGACCTCAAGTGAAGGAAAGGAAATCTTTCCCAGTGCCGCATCCCAAGAAGAGCCGGAGGGGTGCCTTGCCCTGGTTGTGAACCCATAAGGGACTCCAGCCCTCTCCACGGGGCTGACCCAGACAGGGGAAGGGGACTCGGTCCCCTGTGTCACACCCCTGCCACAATAACCCCATTAACATCCCCACACATTAGAGCCAGGCACACGCAGAGGGAGAGGCAAAAAAAGGAGCCTTTTCTGTCTGATAGGCTTCAAAAATATGTATTTGATTTTCAGATGTGAAGCTGGAATTGCATCCAGATGGACTGGGGGTCACCCTCCCTGACACTGGCTTCCCATTACACTGATATTGGATGCAGATATGTTTTACCCAGATAGCTGACAAATACAACGTGCTGCTGGTTCTCCTGAGTTTTTTTAAGCCATTTCCCCTGCCAGTGCCACCATTCCCAGGTCTCTGGTTCCCCGCCACTGCCTGGTCGGTGTCCCAAATCCATCCCAGTAGGACAAGGGAATCATTCCCTCCTCCATTCAAGCCTCAAAGTCTGGCTGTTTACACCCCCTTGTTTATTTCCCTCCATCACCCTGGAGATGGGGCCAAATTTTCAGGGACAAATCTGACTTCCCAGCCACCGGCATCATCCTAAACACAAACAAACCCAAAGCAGGATAAAAAGCAGCATTTAATAATATGGCAAGATTTGTGGGATTAATGTATAGTGTTAAATGTGGCCATAAAAATATACAGCTATTAATTGGGTCGTTCCAGCTCTGAGGCCCCCGGGCAACTTCAATCCTTGCTCCTGTGTTTTACGGTGTCCCCGGGATCTGTTGATGGAATTACTGCCGTGTTCTAATAGGAATAGTAATAATAATAATAACAACAATAGAGGTAATAATATATTTCCGTGCCTCCCGCCTCTCCCAGGGTACTTTGCAATTAGATCCTCGAAGAAGCCACAACTCATAACCATCTCTTCAGCCTGATTTCCTCGGGAAGGGATGAGCCGAGCGGCGGGGGGAGCAGCGAGCACGGAGGATTTGCCCTTACCCATCTATATCCGTGACCTGCCTTTCCCGGGAGCCCCGTGGAGGGAAGAAGATGCATGAGGCCAGGTTGGCATTGTCTCCATGGGAGGTGTCTTGTGTTGATCCCTATCCCTGTGGGAGCTGCAGCCATGGAGGAAGGGGTGTTGTGCATCCTCCAGCTCCCACCACGTCTCCGGTGGCCGGGGAGGAGCAGATGTGGAGAAGGAAAGATCCACTCAGGTCGTTATTTACAGCCCCTGCCTGTGCTCCGGGAAGTTCTGCTCCTTTTCTTCTGCTCATTGAGTTATCTGGGAAAGGATCGCTGTTTTCTCCAACGTATTCATTATCCAGAATTATTTGGGGCCTAACATAGGGGGATCTTTCCACTGACTTAGCTGGGTTTTGGATTAGGCCCTTAATGAATAATTTCTGCACATAATTCTTGGCCTGTGTCTTGTTCACAGGCAGTTTACTGCGAGAATTCCAAAGTCAAGCTGCTTTATTGGCCCTATAGGTCAGCTGGGATTGTTTCCCTTCCCTGAGTAGATGACTCTGAGCACTGGGGCTTCAGCACACACATTTTGTATTAATTCAAAATTTGCTTTCTATGAATATTTTACAAGAGGGCCTTAAAATTCACTGTTTCCATGGCCATTCTTCCTTGTAACTCATTCTGTTTGCTTGAATATTAACTGAAGGCAAACAGAGCAGGGCCGTGTGGGGATTGGAGCCGGAGGAGTGGGCATGGAGACCGGAGGGGAATTCCACTGAGGAGCACTCCACAAATGTCAGTGCAGATGAATTAAATAATCCTGCCTGCTCCAGCCCTCACCTTGGCTCCCTCCTGCCTCTGTGTCCCAGAGGTGCTCGCTCGAGGAGAAAGGGAAGCAATCCATTCTCACCTGGCGATTCAGGCTGTCCTTCCTCACCAGAATGGAGGGAAGCACAAAAAAACTGTGGAAAATGGGGGATTGTGTTTAGCTGGCAAAGCATCTCCCTGCAATGCCACCCACCCTGCGTGCTCCGGAGGAGCCTCACTCCTGGGATACGTGTGCTGGGAGGGAATGGACGGGGAGACCTCTCCAGCGTCTTCTGCTGGCAGCAGACCCCCAGGCAGGAGAAAGATTCCCACCCATTTCCATCTCCAACAGGTTGCCCAGAGAAGCTGTGGCTGCCCCATCCCTGGAAGTGTCCAAGGTTGGACAGGGCTTGGAGCATCCTGGGCTAGTGGAAGGTGTCCCTGCCCATAGATGACCTTTAAAGGCCCCTCCCCACGCAAACCATTCTCTGACTCCATGATTCCATGATCCTGTGCTGTGTTTCTGGGAGTCAGCAGGGAGAGGAACCAAAGCCATGGGCACCCCTCGGGGTCCCCTCTCCGCTGAGCTGTGTCTGCAATCCCAAAAGGAGCATCCTCTGGCATTGGAAAACCAGTGGGAATAGAGTCTGCTGGTGCTGGCTGGAGGGGCAGGTTGGTCCTGCAGGAAGAAGAGCACCTGGAACATCACCCCGTGGGACCAGAAGTTTGCACCATGCCCTGCTCTGAGAGAGCCAGAGCTCGAGGGTCACGTTCAGCTCCCAGTTAGAGTGAGGAAAAACCAGAACACCCCAGCTGACCTCAACCTCTCCAGTGCCTATTTTCACCAGCACTCTCCACGGGGGAATCTGGCCGGCAGCTTCCAGGCTGTCAGATCCATCCCCTTCCCAAGAAGCCGAAGAAAGCACATGTTTCCTGGCTGTCATGCAGCGAGGAGCTGAGGAGCGGGGAGGGCTCTGCCTGCCGGAATGTGCCTTGCATTTGGGCTGGGATTCTAATGGATTCTGATGCGATTTTTTTCCCTGATTTGTACCAGGCCATCTGGATTTGTTTCTGCGAGATGCTGCTTTAATACACTTCAAATTTCCCATTGAGTCTCAGGCACCAAAGAGAGGGGGAGGGGGTGAATGAAAAGCAAATTTAATAACAGAAAGACCTGAAATCTATTAAATCTACATTAAAATACATTTGGTTTCCCAGTGGGTGCAAAGTGCCATAATGTTTTACTGGGTTTATGACGCTGGCAGAGGCTCTGGATGAAAATGGAGGAGTGAGTCCAGGGTCCCTGCTCAGTAGTTCACTGAGGTGGAGAGAAGGAGTCGTCTGCAGTTTGCAAACGCAGCAAAAACGGAAAAGCCTTCTCGGGTAGATCCGCAGAGAGCTCGTTCCACATGTGTTTCCGTTAAGGATGTTCACAAAACCTGAACAGCCAGAGACGGTCAGGTTCTCAAATTATTCGGGACTCTCGTTTTCCCTCTCGTGCTCCAGCTTTGGCAGGGCCCCTCTGCACGGCCTCCCCCTGGCTCCCTCCTGCTGCTCCAGAGCCGTGGATTTGGAAAGCCATGCAGGGGGACTCAGGAAAAGTGCCACATCCAGAGACAGGGCTGGATGCACGGGCTCAGGTTTTCTCCCCCAGCAGGAGCAGGGAGCACAGGCAGGACACAGCAGCTCCCACATCCCCTCCTGCTCCATAATAACAAGAGCACATGGCATTCACATGAGACAGCCTCTGGAGCCCTGGGAGTGTTGCAGCTCCATCAGCATCCACATTTTCAGAGGATTAAACCCCTCTGTGCATTGCCAGGGGGTAAAACACCAGCACAGGCTGCCCAGAGAGGTGGGAGATGCCCCATGCCTGGAATCATCCAAGGTCAGATTAGGCAGGGTTTTGAGCACCCTGGTATGGTGGAAGGTCCCTACAGGAGGGTTGGTCTAGGCGGCCTTGAAAGGTCCCTTCCAACCCAAACCATTTTAGGATGGCTCCCTGTGTACCCAGCATGCATCAACCCCATCCCCACAGCATCCCACTTCCCTGCTCCTGCTCCCACCCTGCTCCTGCAGCACCTCATGGGCAGGTCCACCAAGGGCACTGCCGGTTTATCCAGCCCTGCTGGTCTGGCTACTCCATGTCCCACCCCACGCTGTGCCTCACTGGTCAGGACCAGCTCAGGGGCTTAATTCCTCCCTTCACTGAGCCAGGCTCTGGCACTTCCATCCTGAGTGTCCAATCCTCACGGAGCAGAGCTTGCCAAAGGGCTGAAAGGAGTTCTTGGATCCTTCAAGACAGGATGAAAGGATGTCCCGGGTGAATGGCCTTCCCCTTGGTGACAGCCCCCCCATGCTCAGTCCTTCTGCCCCCCATCCCGGGCTCTGCCTGGTGTCCCAGCCCCAGGAATGGCAGGGCACGGCGTGGGGAGGCTGTGCGTGTTCCTGTGTGTGTTCCTGTGTGTGTTCCTGTGTGTGTTCCTGTGTGTGTTCCTCTGGATGCTCCTGTGGATGTTCCTGTGGGTGTTCCTGACCACCCCACGGCCGTGCCAGCTGCAGCCCCGCTCCCACCAAGCCAGCAGCAGATGTTTAGGGCAGAGCGAGTCATCCTCCGGCCAAATTTCCATGCTGGGAGGGAGACTCCTTCCTCTGCCAAAGCCAGGCCAAAGCTTCCCCCAGGATGGGGTTAGCCAGCAGGCCGGAGATAATGGGAAGATGTTAAGGCAACACAGCTGGCAACCATCAGCAGCTGCTCCGGCTGCCGCAGCCCCGGCTCCATTGTTCGCAGGGAAGAGGGATACCGACCTCTGGCTGGCGGTGGGTAGGGAACAGGGACAGGACAGGCTTTGGAAAGGAGGCCAAAGCCCAGCCTGGATGGGTCACAGATGATTAATCTCGCAGGGAGCTGCTCCCACAGCTCCAACAGCTCCAAGAGCCCTAGCGCTAATGAGCCAGTGGGTGAATCCCACCACGCTGACTTTTAACAATGAACTGGACAAATTCCAGCCCTTCCTCTCCCCCTCCCTTTTCCCACAGCCACCCCAACTCAACCCTGCCTAGCTCTGCTTGGCCCTTAGAAATCCCACCTCGTGTCAGCACTGAACTTGGGAAAGTGGGTGAAAAGGCCAGGATTCAGAGGGAGTTCTGTGGGTGGACATGGGTGGTTGGGTTCCCTCTGCTTTTCCCCTCCTGGGCAGCTCTCCAAGGCTCCAGCAGAGACAGGGGTACAGCTCAGCCTGTCTGGAACATCTCTGGTTCAGCAGACCTGAAATAGCCGGGTCCTGCAGACCTGGGAAGTGCATCCACGGACAATCAGCAGTGTCCAACTCCTGTGACACCCGGAGCTGGCAGTGCCGAGGCCCCACGACCCCACAGCCGGAGCAGCACAAATCCAGGCTCGGGAGAGGAGCGTCATCCTTGGCTGGGCCACAAAGGGGAGGGAGAACCACCCCTACCAGGCCACATGGCACGAGGAGGATGCTGCCTTCAGTGCTCTCATCTGCGCTTCCAACCGGAGCAGGAGAACTTGGAACAGGTTCAGGAACGAGCTGGGAGTGAGTCAAGGCAGTGGAAAATGTGCATTACAGTGACAGAGCGAAGAAGCTCCGGCTGTTTGGTTTATTGAGGAGACCAAGAGGTGCTTTGCTCACGGGCCACGAGCATATGCACGGAGAAGAGATTTCTGATAGCAGCCGGCTCTTTAATCTAGCAGGAAAAGGCATTACAACATCCCTCCTTGGAAGCCGAAACAAGACAAATCCAGATTAGAAATAAGAAGCACATTTTGAGCCGTCAGAGCAGTTAAACATTGGAACGAATCCCTGGGGACAGAGTGGGATCTCCATCACTCAAAGGCTTCTCACGGAGACCGAGGATCTTTCTCAAAAATGTGTTTCGGTTTGAGCATGAGCAATGGGGTCTCTGCCAAGGCTGTGGAATGCAGGGGGTCAGCCTGGCTGGTCACAGTGGTCCCTTCTGGCCTGGAAATCCATGGATGGGATTAGAATTTTCTGAAAGGAGCAAAAAATAACCCAGGACAGGCTGGAGCATTTCGCACCCTGGGTTTTGCATGGAAAGCCTCGGAGATGGGGCTCAGTCCTGCAGCCCACGGCAGAGATGCCCACATTGGGAAGGGGAGGATGAGCCAGGACTGGGGCATTGGCATTCCTGGGATACCACAGCAGATCACTTCTGCTCTGCTGTGTCCCCATGGCTGGTGGCATGCTGGGGACAACCACCATCCCCCAAGACATCCCTGCACAAAGATACCTCCCCCAGGCAGCTCCGGAAGATGCAGGTTCATACCCAGCCCAAGGTGAAGCAAACCCAGATCAGGGCTGTCAGGGCTAGAAGGAAGCCAGCTTGGAATGGCTCCCTTTTCAATTAATTTAATTTCATTTTTAATGATTATTTTCAGGTGCTTTTAGTCCTGAACAAAAGGAGCTTTAAATTCTTCAGGAGCAGTGACTGTTCCAGAAGGAGCGAGGGAAGGTGGGAAACCCGTGGGACTTCGTTAGGAACACTGGAGCCGATGGGAAGCAGTGGCTCGGCACGGCACAGGCCAGCATGAGGGAAACCTGGCAATTATTTCGGGCCCAGCAAAACCCCCTTGTCCTGTCCTTGCCCTTGGAAAGGCTCAGGAGCAGATCCAGGAGATACGGCACCAGCAGACACAGAGGCACTGTGTCCAAGGGCAGTGCTCCCACGCGGGGAAGCTGCCTGCTTCAGGTGGGATCAGCAAATGCCAAGCTGTCAATCCCACAGCGATTTGGAACCACCAGTGATCCCCCTACATGATGATAACACTGCTCCAGCTGGGAAATGGGTGTCCTTGGCTCTTCCAGCTCCTCCAGGAGCCAAGTGAGTTTGGCCATTGGTACCACCACAGTCCTGGCCACTGCTGGAATGCACGGTTAAGATCACATGGAATCATGAAATCAAAATCATTGGAAGTGATCTTAAAGACCATCTCACTCCATGGAAGGGACACCTTCCACTATCCCAGGTTGCTCCAAGCCCCGTCCAGCCTGGCCTTGGACACTTCCAGAGATCCAGGGGCAGCCACAGCTTCTCTGGGCACCCTGTGCCAGGGCCTCCCCACCCTCATGATAAAATCCTTCCTCATGGCAAGATGAGTCTTCCAGCAGACCACTGGACCTTCCCAGGGGTGGGATGACAGGTACTGGATGTCCCATCAGCAGCTGGGATGACGCTCAGCCTGACAGGAACAGCAGAGAGACAGCACACGTTGAATATCCCTCTCCAACGAGGTGGGACGTTGGAGGACTTGGGATTGTCTGGTACTGCAGCTCTGTGCTCAGCGTGGGTGAGAACCAAGGTCAGGATTAGTCAATCTTCACCAGGACAGGCAACAGAGGGACAGAGGGACGGGACAGGAGCTCTACAGGTGGAAGGTGATCCAACAATACCTTTCCCTCACCTATGGAAAACCAGGAGAGGGTCATGAGCCCACCTGCTCAGAATTTCCAAGCTTTGGTTATTTTATTTAATTTAATGCTCCTCTTTCTCCTCCTTAATTGCATTTATCGTCATTAAAATATCAGCAGAAGATCCTGGCTCTGGCCCAGGCTCTCTGGTGCTCCCAGAAAGTTTCCCATTTATTTCATGGATTCAGCCACCTGCTCTTGGCTCTGCCCTGCTCTGTTTGCAGAGGGTGAAACATCATCAGGAGTGAAGCAAGAGCCAAAAAAAATGGAAGAAAATCAACATGGGCACAGAAATTCAGCCATTTTGGAGCAGTTGGAGAAGGGGTGGGACAGGATTCCACCTGGGATTTGCAAACCTCATCCTTGCCAGCTGAGGGAATTCTGGTGGCATCATTCCATCTCTCTGGATATTCAGCATTCATGGAGCAGTTCCCCTCTTTCAGAAGGAGTCATAAATAGAAATTAGGTCTCGAGACCACTTTGGCACGACTCAGATGTTGCAAATGGCAGGAATTAAAGGCAGAGCAGGAAGCGGCTGATCCGTTGTGGATGAAGGCAGGGATGAAGGAGAGGGAGGTTCACACCAGCATCTCCCAGCGCCTGGAGCTGCACCTACTCCTCTGTTCCGCGATCTTCCTTCAGCTGCTCCACTCTGGATTCCCACAGATGGGCAGTAAGGGCCTTCCCGAGCCCAGAAGTCAGGGAGTGATGGGGAATGGCTGCCTCATCCTCCCTCTGGAACCCTGGAGAGGCCTCTGTGTGTGTCTCCATGATCCCGGAGCTTCATTCTCCAGACTGACCTCCATCCACGCCAGGTTGGATGGGGTTTGGAACAACCCAGTCTATGAAAAGTGTCCCTTCCCATGGCAGGAAAGGGATGGGCTTTAAGGTTCCTCCCAACCCAAACCATTCTCTGATTCCATGACTGTTTCCTCTCCAAAAGAGGGGGAAAAGGTGCTGAATAATCTGCCAGGCACAAACCAGCCGCGGAGTAAAGGAGAAGACTAACTAATATAAATATTAAATTATTCTTCCATAGGATGTGGATCCAACTTCAGGTTCCTGTTACTCCTTTAGCACAAGTGTAGGGAAGGTGCAGGTGACTCCCTGGAAATCCTCTGTGCACCCTCCCCTGTGAGGGACATCGCAAGAGGTCCCCAGGCAGGGCTCAGTCCCTGGAGTGGGGAATCACAGCAGGTGGAGAGGAGCATGGAGGGATCCCACGGATGCACAGTGACGGGATACCTGGGGACCTTGGGAAGGCTGATGTGGATCTGACAGGGTCTGTGAGCAGGAGGACACAGGAGACTCTGCCTGCCCAAGGAATGCTCATCACACCACTGAGGTGACACCCAGGACACAGAGTTACCATCAGCCAGTGTGTGCTTTGCTGTGGGGAGACAGGAAAAATCCCATGGCAGTGGGAAAATCCCGTGTCCTGTTTGGGGATGTCCTCAGGGACCCAGAGATAATTCAAAGACTGACAGAAAGAGGCCCAGCTCCCCCCTGCCCTTTGGGTAGGGCTTTGATTCCCTCCAAGTCCCAAATCAGCTGCTCCCTCCTGTTTTCTTCCCAGAAGAAAGACAATCCACAGCTTCAGCTTTCCAGCTCTGCCCAGGGCGGCTCTGGCAACCAGAAAATGGGAGGCACAGAGCTGCTCTGGGCTCCAAAATGGAAGCAAAATCCAGACGCGTTTGCATGGGAGCATTTTTGCCGTCTCTGGAGCAGCAGAAATGCCTCTCCATGGACTCGTGTGGTTTCTCTCCGGGTCTGTGATGAAATGTGTGGCATGGGGAGGGGTTCATTAGCAAAGCCTTGGGATGGTCTTGCGAAGGCCTCAAGTCCTCCAAGTTGTTACCACAGGGAGAGCCAAAGACAACTCCTTGGCTCTGGTTCAGGACTGTCTTTATTGCAGGAGGCCTTGGAACGGGGCAGGAGAGGCAGAGCTCCGGAGCTGCCGAAATGCAGAACTCTGGAAGCACCACATCCTGTCCCGTGGGTCACACAGCCATGGACGAGGAGCCACCCCCAGCAAAACCTCCCCAGCATCTCCCAAGGATGGGAAAGGGTCAGATGATGCTCCCAGCATCCAAGAGCTGAACAATGGAGCCAGACAGCCAGAGCACAACTTTTCCTGGCCAGGGGATCCCATCCTGTCCCACCAGCTCCACACAGTGTCTGTGCTTACAGGACACAGCTCCCACGGGACGGGATATGGGCTGCACCCACCCTGGAACACCCAGACACTCTGGATAGTGTTTGTTTTCATTCTCTCTTCCAAGCCTTTTATTCCTTTGGGAAAAACTTTCAGGTTTTGTGCTGGTGCTGTTTGCCAGACAAATCCCCTCCAGAGAAGTCCTGTGAGGGAAATGAGACCCTCTGGCTCTGGCACCCCTCCTGCTCCCTGGGTGCTCTCAGGAGATGTGGCATCAATCACTGCTGTGTGTGGAAACCTCCAGCCTCTCCCGGCACTCCCAGGAGGCTGAGAGAGCTGGGATGAGGCTGAGGGAGGCGGGAGAGGGCACAGAGAGGAGGGGGTTGGCAGTCACAGGCCTGGTGACACTTCTGGAGCACAGGGAGGATGGAGAGTGAGCCGTGTAGGGATGAGCACATTCAATCCATGGCGCAGCACGGCTGCTCCTGGACAAGGCACCTCCCTGGCAAGGGGCTGAGCCCCCACCAACCTTGGCAGCAAACGGGGGGAACTCCTGGCTTTGGGGTCTCTGCCCCACCCTGAAGCTGGGGGCTGAAAATTTAAAACACTTCGGCACAGATGAGCCTTTCTTTGGGGAAGAGGCTGGGTGTTGGCTCTTCCAGCTTCCAGCAGAAGATGCTCATGGTTGCCCAACCCTAGAAGTGTCCAAAGCCAGGTTGGACAGGGCTTGGAGCAACCTGGGATAGTGGAAGGTGTCCCTGCCCATGGCAGGGGTGGAACTGGGTGAGTTTTAAGGTCTCTTCCAACCCAAACCATTCTGGATTCTCCAACTCTGAGCTCTTCGGTATCTCAGGTTCCCTTGCACCAAGGATGGGCCCACTGGAGAGCTCTCCTTTCACAGCCTGGCAGAATAACCCAGAAAAAAAAGGGATAATGCAGTATCAGATGCCTCTGAGACGCAGAGAGAGAGCAGTGCCTGGAGCAGAGATTCCAGAGGAGGTCTGGGCTCCAGCGAGGGCCTCCACCAGTGACACAGGGCAGCTGCATGGTGGGGGACACCCAGCAGACAATCCTGTGCCACACAGGCAGATTCAGCCCTCCAGATGGCACAGAGATAACTAATTGCTTGCTAATTAATAATCAGTTTCATGTGATTTTATCTTAATTGGGCTTTTTCCTACCCAGCCTTGTACATCATCGCCCTGGTTTGGAGTGAGTAGCGCTGAGCTGTGGTCCCCTGGCTGCCGGGATCCCTGTCTGGGAAGGAAGGGAATGTCCCCATTCCCTTCCCGGTGTGGGAAGGGGCTGAGTGGGGCAGCCCTGGGAAGGCCTGGGAGCTGTCAGATGGGAAAGCTGAGCCTCGGGGCATTGCCCGCAGGCTTTGTTTGCCTATAAAACCCTGAGCACTTAAGGAGGACTGTGAATAATAAATCCACAAAAATAATCGATAACAGGAGAATTCCTGGGTCAGGGTTGCCAGGGACATGTGGCAGCATCCTGCCTCTCCTTGTTTCTCCCCTGCCAAGCCAAGCCAGGACATCTCGCTCTCCCCAGTGGAGCTGACACTTCCCCACCACTCCATCCTGCCCCGTTCCCACATCTCAGACCCCCCAGATTCCCCAGACCCTCATCCCTCGGGATCTCAGCTGGGACAGGCTGAGCCAAGCAGCCCCTGGCCACATGATGGCTGTCCCCCCATCCCTGCTGGTCCCGTGCCAGCTCCAGCCATTCCATCACTGCCCTGGCTCCCTTACCTGGAAAACCCAACCACATCCCCATGGGCCACAAGGGGAAGGGGCACAAACCATGGGCCACTCCTGGAATTTCCTCCTGGGATTTCCACCTGGGACAGGAACTCTGCCACAATTAGCACACACGGGCTGGAACGATCCCTTCTGTAATTGTGGCTGGGAAGGAGGTGTGTGGCAGCAGGTGCTGAGCGTGCCGGGCTGGGGGTGTCCTGTGCCTCCGGGCTTTGTCCCCCATCCCTGGATCCAGCAGCTGAAGGGGTTGGGAAGAGGAGCTCCAGCTTCCAGAAAACACCGCTTGTGTTCAGTCTTGCTGCTGCCTCCAGGCACAACCATGAGGAAGAGGGTGGTGAAGGATCCCAGCAATTCTGGGCTGGGAAAGGGTGGCAAATTTCACCCCAGGTCCTCCCGAACTTTCATTCCAGGGTCTGCCCAGCTTTGGCTTTGCCCATGGGCATCTCCAGGATGTGCCGGCATCCCCAGGCTGAGCTGGGTCCCACCAGGACCCCGTGTGTGGCAGCGAGGTGGGGAGAGCTCAGGGCAGAATGAAGCCCTGGGAGCAGCCTTTCCATGGTTTATTCATATTCCAGGTATTTTGGTGCGTTGGCTGTAATTACAGTTCAACGTCTGAGGCAAAACAAGAGCAAAAATCTTCCAACCACTTTAAAGAGCAACTTTGAGTGAGGAAAGCAATAAAACACCCTGTGCTTAAACAAATCCTTCCCACCTTTCATCATTCCCCTTCCCAGTCCTGGCTAATTATCAAAGCTATCCGTGTTTTGGGAATGGGCTCCTTTCCCCCTCCACCCTGCCTCGCAGTCTCAGTCCTTCCTCCGGGGTATCCCAGTCCTTCCCAGTGAGCAGTGCCAGGCTGTGGCTGGAAGGAGCTGAGGGGGTCCCAGTCCATGGGGTGCAGCCTGGGGTCCCCCCAGCAGTGCAGGGGAGGCGACAGCAGCTCCCAGGGAGGGGACATCCCTTCCACGATGGAGCAGGGAAGGGTGCTCAGCATCCCGGGAGCTGCTTTGCCTGTGGCTGCCCCTCATCCCCATGGAATAATGGACCCTTACATCCCTGCCACGGCCGGGCTGGCATTGTTCACTGGCATGGAATTCATCCCAAAATGATTTATTTTTAAAAAGGGAACAAAGGGGAGGTTCTGGCTTGGCTGCGGGGCACAGCGAGGAGGGACAGGGAGGGAAGGATTGAAAGCTCTCATTGAGTGCTCCAGCCTTGGGAGAGCTCCCGGCTGCAGGGAAGCTCTGGGAGCACGTCTGGGCACTCTGTGCCTCCCCTGCCCCACTGGTTCCCAGGCTGGAAGGCTCCTGCCCCCCAAAGCGGCTGCTTTTTCCCAGGAGAGCAGCATCCTGCAGCATCCTAGGGCAGATCCCACTGCTCCCACCAATCCCAGGACCACCACATTCCTGCTGTGCACCCCACAGAGGGAGAGGCAGCTCAGCCCCATGGTGGGAGCTCAGCTCCATCCCCTGCCTCACACAGGGGAGGTCACAGGGGTGGGAGAAAGGGACAGGAGAGCAGCTCCAGGGTGACAGAGGCAGTTGTGGGGCACAGGGAATGCCATCCCTCCAGGGATCCATGCAGGTGTTGCTGGAGCCAGTGGTCCGTGCTTCAAAGCATCCATGTGATCCCAGCAGCACGGGAAAAGCTGCTCCCACACCTGCTCCCAGCCCTGATTTATCTGCTGAGGTTTCCCCTCAAGCCTGGCAGGAAAACAAAGAGGGAAATATGAGCACGATCACTGAAATAACAATTGCTTTAATGCATTATCAGGCACAATGATTTCCTGGTGGCAAAAGGATGATGGAGTGAGGCCGGCAGGGATTGCGGGAAGGAGGCACACAGCATTCCAAGAGGTAACGGCGTGGCCAGAGCAGCCTTGGGAAGACCTTGGGAATGGGAGCTACTCTGGAGAGGGCGCTGCAGGAGGAACTCAGCCAGCTTTCGGGAAAGAAATGCCAGGAAAGGCAGCAAAGTGAATTTTCTGTTCCATTTGGAAAGTGGGAACATGGGTGGAGAGGGAGAGCCACTCCCTTGGTCTCCATGCAGAAAATTCCCGGAGCCAGCCGTGTCCTCGGGAGCAGCAGCTGCTCGCCAGCAGATGAAGGCAAAACCATGGAAAGACGAGCAGACTCCCCAAAAGCCCTGGAGTGCAGAGCTCCAACTGCTCCAGCAGCAGCCTGCCAGAGTCCAGGATTTCCTTTCCCGTCTCTAAGCCAGCTCCTCAAAGAGCTGATCCCTGCCCGAGTGTCTGCTCGTGGGGAAAAGCCGGCTGCTCTCCACTGGAGCGCTTGTTGGCAAGAGGGATGAGCAGCCTGGGAAGGGCAGGCATGCAGAGAGGGGAACCTGCTGCTCTCTTCCTGCTCCTCACTGGGACCAGCAGCACACAGAGGATGGAATCAGGGATCGGGGATGCCAGAACCTGCCTGTGGCTGGGATCTGTCCCGGTCCCCGTGGCACATTCAGCATCCAGAGACCCTGGGAGCTGCCGGGAGCCGGGATGGGAGCTGGAGGTAACACAGGAGCAGAGAGGGCAGCCCCAGGTAGGGTGCCCAGTGCCAGGCTGGGAGGTGTCCCCAGGAGAGGACACACGGTGACCAACGGCACGCGGTGTGGGGCACAAGCTGCTGCTCTGGGTGGCACTGCCAGCGTTATCCCACCCGTGGGGACACTACACCAGGACACTGGCACAGTCTCCAGCAGCTCAGGATGGGCATGGAGGTGGGATCCAGGCTTCGTCCCAGAAAAGGGTTTGGATGTGGTTGTGGGTAAGTTGGGTTGCCCAGAGAAGCTGTGGCTGCCCCATTCCTGGAAGTGTCCAAGGCCAGGTTGGATGGGGCTGGGAGCAAACTGGGATAGTGGAAAGTGTCCCTGCCCATGGCAGGAGTGGAACAAGATTAGCTTTAAGGTCTCTCCCAACCCAAACCATTCTGGATTCTGTGACTTTTCTCATCGTGCTCCCCCATGGATGGGTCCCTGGATCCCATTCCTCCCCACATCCTTGCCAAGGCTGATTTGCCCCTCTGTGGTGCCATCACCCACCCTGTAACCCTCACAGAGCTCCCTCCACGTTCCCACCTTGTCACCCCCCTGCCAGCTCTGACCCCATCACTGGGTCACACTGCACTGACTCCCTGCCCCATGGAGATGCCGCATTCCCAACCCTGAGCTGCAGATCAAAGAGCATGGAGCTGTTCTCCAAGTCACCATGTTTTTGGTGTGGATTCCCTTTTTCCCTGAATCCAGCACTGAGAGGCTGTTGGCAGGTCAGGCCCGGGCCATGCCAGCCCCACCAGCCCCTTGCCAGCTGCCTGCTTGCCGCCGGCTGCTCCTGCTTTGAGTTACCCAGCTGGGCACATTCCAGTGGAAAGTGCATTTTCTCCCTCTCTTCCCCTTCTCCCTTCCAGGAGCGCCCTTTGATTTAGTGCTTGTGAAAAGCTGCAGGACACGGCTCTGAGCAGCGGTTCAGGTCCAGAGCAGCCGAGCACAGCACAGATTGCTCGGGATTAACCAGCCTGGGAATGGTGCCCGAGCATCCCAGCCATGCCAAGTGCTTCTCGTGCCCGGGTACCCAACAGAGAGCCGGGCTGGGAGCAGGAGCACCTGCTTCAAATCCCATGGAAAATGGGCTTGGATACCCCAAATGCAGCTGTATGGGGAAAGGCACCAGCATGGCAGTGCCAGGGATCCCCAATCCCAGTGAGGAGAGAGGCTCTCCCTGTCCCAGTGTTGCTCTTGGATCTGGACCACGAGCACCAGGGAACATTTCCCTGTTTCAGGTCTCATTTTGCAGAGTTCCCAAAGCTTTCTTGCTGTGGAAAACCTTCCCAGAGCCCGTGCAAATTCAGGAAGAGAATGAAAATCAAATCAGCTACACCTGCAGCGAGGGAGGAGGGGACCAACTGCCTGGCCTCAACACAGGCTCCCAGCTGGAATTCAGTGGGATCGGGTCTGGATTTGGAACAAAACCCAGGAAAGCTGGAGGAAACTCTGCTCTGAATGTGCCCCCAACCTTGCTGAGGCAGCAGATCCCCCCACAGCTGGGAGCTCCCAGATCCAACTGCTGGGATGGGCAGCAGAGCAGGGAAGGATGCAGGGCAGGAGCATCCCTGCAGCTCCATCCCTGCCATTCCAACTCCTGCTCCCTTGCTGCTGCTCCATCACTGTAGCTTCAGTCCTGGGCCTTCATTCCTGCCCCTCCACCCCTGCCTCTCTGTCCTTGCAGCTTTATCCTTGCCATCCATCCCTGGGACTCCATCCTTGCTGCTCCATCCCTGCAGCTCCATCCCTGCCTCTCCACCCCCATGGCTTCATCCCTGTGCAGTCTCCAGCCCAGCTCTGCAGCTTGGAGGGCTTGGGATACTCCTGAAACAAAGCCACACATCGGGATGATGCTTCGGAGCGTTTGAAATTTGACCACCGCGAAGGAAAAGATGAGGGAACCAAAAAAAAAAAGAAGGGTTAATGTGAAAATAATAAATTGCAAACATTCCTGTGGTGGAAGTGGATTCTCTCCTCCTTTTATCCCTGCATATTGTCCTCGCAGCAGCCGTCTGTGAAATTGCACTGTTATTGAAGTAATTCTGGGGGTAATTAGAGTTAATAATTCAGTATTTTATTTCTATTCTCCAGTTACTGCAGGGGGAAAAACACACAGATCCATAATCCAGGGAGCAAAGGCACAGTTTTCCTTTTCATGGCAAAAATAGCTTTTGTTGGGTCCAATCCTTCCCTGCGCCCACCCACAGCCCGCAGCACCCACCTCCTGCTACTCCCTGCCTGGGGAATTCCAGCCCCATGGACGTTCTGCAGCCTTCAGCACATCCTCGGGTGGGACTGGGGTTACTGGAGCAGGGACAGAGGGGGATTCAAGCACTCATGGAGCACAGCCCCAGGGAGCTGGGATCCCTGTGAGGAGCTGCCCGATCCCGGGATCCCTGTGAGGGACTGCCCGATTCCAGGATCCCTGTGAGGGACTGCCCGATTCCAGGATCCCTGTGAGGGACTGCTTGATTCCAGGATCCCTGTGAGGAGCTGCCCGATCCCGGGATCCCTGTGAGGGACTGCCCGATTCCGGGATCCCTGTGAGGAGCTGCCCGATCCCGGGATCCCTGTGAGGGACTGCTTGATTCCAGGATCCCTGTGAGGAGCTGCGTGATCCCGGGATCCCTGTGAGGGACTGCTTGATTCCAGGATCCCTGTGAGGAGCTGCCTGATCCCAGCATTCCTGCAAGGGGCTGCCAGATCCTGGGGTCCCTGTGAGGGGCTGCCCAATCCTGGTGGGCACCCACAGGGTGCCAGGGCCCGGTCACCACCTCTTCACATTTCCCCCTTTGAAACACTAAAGGAGTTTTCCGTTCAATTATTTAGAATTAAGTTTGGCAGCGGACCCCTTTGGGAGGGATCAGATTGATTTCCTCAGTGCAATGACTTTGGAGAGGACTCAGGCTGGTTTCTCGTGCTAATTATCCCAGGCAATAATTAAGCCGTCAGCAGCTGGGGGACTGGGGGTTTATCTGGGGAGGGAAGGGGAAGGTGAGCCCACCCCAGGGGCTCAGCCCAGCCCAGGGCTGGGCTCAGCCTCTCCAAACAGGATTAGGGCAGAGACAGACCCAGCACAGGAGTTATTAGAGCAGGAAATTTCAAATTATATGGAAATAATCTTCGGAGTGCGAGTTTATTTTGGAACTTTAGACTTAATAATTCAGCACTTCTGGGATTTGGCATGTGAAGTGACAAAGATTAAAGGCGTATTGTCAGGTTCACAGTCCCGGGTTTTGCAGCGTCCCAGGCCTTACCTGGCTTACACACACCGTGGGATGGGATGATCCGCATGGATTCCCTGTGCGTGGAAGCTCCTGGGCTTCCTGTGGAGCCGCGGGGATTTCAGAGCCCGGACAGTGCTGGAGCAAGGGCTCAGATTACCAAGCCGAAAATATTCCTCAGAACATGTGCGAGCACATTATGGAGTCTAATCATAAATAATTAAAACTTAGCTACACTTGTCAGATAAATGAACAAAGTACAGTTTGTGCTGCATTATCCTCGCCTTCCCCCGCCGCTGTTTGTCACCAGCTCCTCGAACCGGGCAGACTATTTATAGCAAACAACTTATTCCAAGCATTTTGCCCTTTTTTCTCTTTCTTCCTGCCTGGGAATTGTTCAGGAACAGCCTCTGATTCTTTACTAATTTCTCCGCTCTCCATAATTGCTCCAAATCCGTTTCATGTGCATCGACTCCAGCGCTGGGGTTGATTGCAAACAGCTCCCAGCACATCCCAGCGCTGGGTTTGCTGCTTCCAGCTTTGGAATTGCTGTTTCAGCTCCCGATGCCTCAGGGAGGGACCAGAGCTGGGCTTTACCTGGAAGCTGGAGCGTGCTGGGGGGGATCGAACTGCTTGGTCTTAGAGAGGTTTTCATTTTGTAGAAGTGGCCCTGCAGTGACCCCACAGATATTGGAGATGGGAAAGAGGGGAAAGATGATACAAAGAGATATCCTGGTTTATTGCTGAGGTGTGTGAGGGAAGAGAGATGCAAATTCATGCATTTATTTTTTAATAGTGGTGGGGATTGGGAGAACAAATTCCCACTTCGTGTCATGTTTTGTAACAGGGAGGAACGGAATTCATATTTCAGTGTTTGGTACGGAGGAGGAGTTGGAGGGTAAATAAGTCTGTTGATATTTTAGACTTTGTAAGGAAGATTTCAGAAGGGTTTGTTTATAGAGAACCATGGAACTATAAAATGAATCACAAAATCCTCGAATGAATCATGGGAGGGGTTTGGTTGGAAGGGACCTAAAAGCCCATCCAGTGCCACCCCCTGCCACGGACAGGGACATCTCCCACTGGACCAGGTTGCTCCAAACCCCATCCAACCCTTCCTGGAACACTTCCAGAACATAAACCCTCCACCTTACAGGTCATATTTCCCTCCATTTGCTGCTGGGGAGGTGGCCAGGGCTCTCCATTCCCACCACCACATCTCCTTGGATGGCCAAGGATCCAGCTCCAGCACAAATCCCTGCTCCAGCTGCACCAAGCTCGGTCTCTCCATGAGAAGCAGCATCTCCATGGACAGGTCTCCCTTGTCCATCGGGCAAGTCCAGCCCCCCCAGCCCACTCCCCATCCCTCTGGACTCTCCGGGCTGTGAGGCAGCTCCAGCTGTGCCGTGCCTGGGAAAGCAGTGCCAGCTGGGATAACGTGGCTCAGGGCATGGCTGCCGTGGGCTGTGGCCACTGGGGCAGGATTTTACATGACCCAACAGTTCCGTGTGGCTGCTTTCATGGCAAATATGCACAACGAGATACTGGAGCTGGGGAGAAAAGGAGTTCAGAGCCAGCGTGAGCCTTCAGGTGGTTCCTCGTTCCCGGTCTGGGTTATTTTCCTATGGAATTACATTGCTTTGGTTGGGGATTTTTTAATAAAGGAGAAATCACCTTCAAAGCAGCGTTTCCGTTAACCCCTTGCTGCTTGTGATCCAGAGCCAAGGGTGGCTCCAGCATAGAACAAGGCACTGGGGCAGTAGGGGTGGCTTTGGCAGGAAAAAAAGGAGGGAAAATCGCCGAAAAAAATCATCCACCTCCAAAAAATTCAAATGAACACCCCAAGCCTCCACACTGGCTTCTGCTGCTGGGGGACCATTGGAGAATCCAAGACAAGGACAACAAGAATCTTGGCCACCCAAGGTGAGATGAGACTGGACCATGGGGAATTGCGGCAGTTTTAGTTTTATTTAAAAAAAAAAAAAAAAAAAAACACAAAACCAACAACTTGTAAATAAAATTGACTAAAAGAAAATAAAATTAAACCAATTCAAGGCACTCTTCTGAGAAGTCAGAAGATGAACAAAGCAGTGGCCAAAGGAGAAATCTCTTCCACTGCCGTGTTCCAGATGCTTCCCTGGTGGCAGGACCAGGTGGTGTCGGACGAGGTGGCACTGCCAGCTCTGCCCTCGCTGCTGCCAGGCCCGGGTGAGCCTGGAGTGACTCAGGGGATGGGAGCCAGCCGGGCTCACCTTGCCCAGGGGGAATGTCTGGGAGCTCAGCTCCTGCAGGGATGAGCCCATCACCCCAGCCAGCGGTGCTGGGGGTGGGAGAGATGAAAGCGGGGCACGGGAGGCACCCCAGACAGCGGGGGCCACACCCCGTGCCCTCCCTTCCGGCCCGGAGCCACACCCAGCCGAAGACAAAGAGCCTGAGCAGGAATTTGTCCCCGGGCTGGTGTCTCGTCAGGGCTTCGTCATTCCGGCCTTGTCTGGGATGTGCTCGGCTCTCGGGAAACTTGCAGCCGGATCTCGGGAGGAACGTGGCAGCTCCCACCTTGCCCCGGGGGCAGTTCCCCCTCATCCTGCGGGATGCTCCGTGCCCGCCCTGCAGCCCCCGCTCCCCGTCCGCCGCAGCTCCCCCACTTCTTCCCCGTCTCGGCAGCTCCAGACAGGCATCTCCCGGTGCAGCCGGAATTCCCCTGGTGTTTCTGCCGCGTCGCTGCCCCGAGGGGACTGGGGACCTTCCAGCTCTCCGCTTCCCGAGGTGGTCGGTCAGGAATCGCGGCCCCGTAAGCGCGGGCAGTCACGAACCAGCTCCCGGGAGCGCCAGCGCCCAGCGCAGCTCGGAGCTCAGCCATGCCAAGGGATTTGGGAGGATTTTAGGCCTTTCTGTGTCTTTCCTGAACGCAGAAAATGAAGAGGCACTTAAGAATCTGCTGTTTATATTGAAAGCCAAAATCCCTTTAGAATTTAATCTCCCAGTGATGGATTTAATACTGTTACAGACAGGCGAGTTCTTTTTATATCACGGGGGAGCTGGGAACTCTTTGAAGCAGGATTTTGTTGCAAACAGGGTATTTGTCCCCGAGGCCCTGTCACGGCGATGTCTGGATCAGTGGGTGACAGAGTGGCCAGGGAGGGGAGGTCCCACAGGGGACATTCCTGCCCTGTGACACACGGAGGTCACGCTGTGGCTCCCTGGGGTGCACGGAGACACCTCAGAGTGTGTGGTGGCACCTCGGGGTACACGCCAGAGACCATCACTGTCAGGACCAGACCTTTGCTCTGCCCGAGGCCTCCTGGAATTCCAGTTTTCCCAGGGAGGGTGGGTGATGCTCCGGGCTCAGCAGATGCAGCACTGGCACAGGGAGCTGCCCAGCGCTCCCAGGGATGTGCCGGATGCTGCTCTGGGATTCTCACTCCCTCTCTAACATAAAAGCAATCCTTTAAACTATAAAAAATACCCCATCCTTTATTTTTCCAGCGAAAAGGGGGTGGCCCAAAGGCCGGGCCTGCAGCAGCAGAGCTCCCTGGCCCTGCTGAATCAGCCCTGGCTCAGAGGGAGCAGCCGGCACCCTCTGAATCACCGGCCCGGTGCCGCGAGTGCCGGCCCGGCTCCCATCGCTCCCATCGCTCCCATCGCTCCGGCTGACCCAGTTCCCACCTGGAGGAGCTGGGGAGACTTTCCACCCCGGCCACCGCTGCCGACACCGCGCCCGCGGGCGAGGGAGGGCTGAGCTCATCCTGACGCAATGGGAGGCGAAGGATGAGGGAGAGGGAAGGGGACAGAGCCGCGGGGTGGTCCCTGACCTTGCTGCACGCCCCGAGTCACCCCACACGGGGCCGGGGGATGCTCCCCTCCACCACCGCCGTGCAGAGGCCACGAGGGTGGAGAAAAACAAACACGGAGGGATGGAGGGAATAAAGATAAACCCAGCCCTCCATCCCAAATCAGCCCCGTGCCCTCGCGATGGAATAATGCTCCCCCTCGTCCTGGAGCACCCCCGAGCCGGGGAGGTGTGTGTGCTGGTGGAGCCACGGCAGCTGAACCTGGAGCCGAGCTCCCGCCCCTCCTCGGCAATAAACCTGCCTGCAGGAGTCACTGACCTTGTCCCCATCTTTCAGCTGCTGTTGCAGGAGACCGAGAGGGGACACACAAGGTCACTGTCTCCCGCCGGCAGCGGCTGAGTGGCCGTTTCATCACCGAGGAATAGGCTGGTGCTGAAGAACGCCCGGGCCGGGGAAAGGAGCTGACAGACGGGTGGGGGGCTGGGACAGCGCAGAGGGGGCTGCGGGAAAGCTGAGACACTTTGTCCTTATCCAAAGACCCCGTTTAAGTTCCTGCCCCGTGGGGGACCCTGACGCCGCCCGGCCGTGGGGAACGAGGGGTCCATCCTCGCACAGCTCCTTCCCCTGCCCGGAAAAAGCAGTTTCAGCCTCAAATCCCTCCTGACGTTTCCCTGAGCATTGGAGCTTCCCATCGGAAGCTGCCTCGCTACCATGCATCTGTCTCGCTGGAGAATTGCTGGAACGATGTGCTCGAAAGAGCTGTCAGATTTGGTTAAAATTAGGCAGCAGACTCCAAGTTATTACTGGAGGACAGATGGACACTCTGGGGGTGAGGCGTGTGCCCAGCAGCGCTGGAAAACCGAGCCCCAGCCACCGCCGAGAGACGGGGCTAGGAGGGGCCGGGGGCCGGGGGCTGAGGGGGACTGTGAGACACGCCGGGCTGGCCCTGGCAGATGGTGTCTGTGGCACCGGGGCTGGAAATTGGGCTAAAACCTGTCCTGGGGGGAGCTGGCCCCGCGCCGGCCCGGCGGAGGCTTGGACTGCTGCCCTCCCCAGCCAGGGGAGCCGCGCGTTGGCTCCAGCACGGAGGATGCTCCTGAAATCCTTCAGAGAGGAGCAGGAGAGGGAGAGCGGCCACCACCCAGCCTGGCAGCCCTTCAGTAGCCGCCCTCAAGGAGAGAACAAACTGCTCAGCAGAAAAGCTGTCATTTGAGAAGGAGACCAGAACCTCCCCCTGTTCCCCGCCGGCCGCGGGACGGGAAGGACGAATCCCGTGTCCGGCAGTGCCCTTGGACAGGCAGCGTGTCCCGACCATCCTCCTCTCCAGCGGCTGAGCAAAGCTACTCAGGAGGCACTAGGGAAGAACCAGGGGAGGGTCCTGACAGCCCACCCCAGCTGGAAAATCCCTCCGTGCGCCGGAGCTGCCGAAAATCCCGACACTCCCTCCGTGAGGGACTGCAGGGGTTCAGGGTTCAGGGTGTGGGGCAGGCTCTGCCTCAGGGGTCAGTTCTCCCGTCTCCCAGTCCCTGAGGTCTCCCCCGGCGCTGGCCTGTCCCTGAGCCTGTGTCCATCCCGGTGAGCATTCCCGGGCCGGCGGTGCCGCTCTCCCGGCAGGTCCCGCCCCGCTCCCTCGCAGGCAGGTAATTACCATGTCCCCGACTCGGCTCTAATGAGCCCAGGTGCTCGTTTGCCATCCAAGCAATTTACTGGCAGATCCTCCAGCAAGAGCCTAGTCCCAGGGAAGGGGCCGGGAGCGAGGCTGCGCCGGTGATGGTTGCACAGGACACGGCAGCAAAATTAACTCCTCCAGGGGGGAAGGGAAACAGCAGATGAAGAAAAGGGGTTGGGAGCGAGGGGAAGGAAGAGACAAAGGAACGGAAGGAGTAGTGAAGGGGACAGGTGGCGGTGAGGGAGTAGGGAGGGCCAGGGAGCATCTCTGGGAGAGGGAAAGGAGAACCAGGATCCACAGCTGGCACGCGGATGCTCCACGCCCTGTGGCTGAGGGATGTGCTGGCATTCCTGTGGGTGGCATTCCCTGGAGGTGACATTCCCTGCTGTCCCATGCAGACAGCAAACCCTGGAAGGTCAGAGCTCTGTTCACAGATACCAGGGGTGGAGGAATAAAAACTCCCCATAATTCACACGAAAATGAATCACCTCCCTCTGGCTGACTCAAATTCCCAATAAATTTCCCTGTGTTTGGTGGTTTCATGTCCAGCACCACAAACCCCTCCAGAAAATTCCAGTCCTTAAAGGAGACCTGTAGGAAAGGTGGGGACATGGATTTGGGCAGGGACTGTTGTGATAGGCCAAGGGGAGGTGGTTTAAAACTAAAAAGGGAAGATTTCGATTAGATATAAGGAAAGACTGCCTTACAGTGAGGCTGGTGAGGGCACAGGTTGCCCAGAGAAGCTGTGGCTACCCCATCCCTGGCAGTGTCCAAGGCCAGGTTGGACAGCACTTGGAGCAACCTGGGACAGTGGAAGGGGGGGGCCATTCCACCATGGCAGGGGGTGGAATGAAATGGCCTTTAAAGTCCCTTTTCAACCCAAACCATTCCGTGATTTCTTTGAAACCCACTGAGCTCCTTCCTGGACCCTGCCAGGCTCCTGGTCCTCACCTGACATTTCCCTTTCTCCAGGGAAAAACTTCCACCCATCACCTGGCCAGAATCTTTCCCTAATTCCCACTCTAAATTAGTTCTTCACCAATTTAGAACCATTTGATCTCGCACTGATACAACCACTGGAGTTAAATGCTCTCCCTCCCCATTTGCCTTTTTCTCCCCTAAATTTCCAGGGAGCCTCCATCCCTTTCCAAGCTCCATTTTGTGGAGCTGAGCAAAGCTCTGTCCCTTCATCCCCTGTCACCAGGCAGATCTGGTGACACAGAGCCTGGAATCAGCTTCCTGAGCCACAGGCAGGCGCCTGCAGCAGCCCAGGCTCAGCAGGGTCAGGTCCGAAGTTGCTCTGAGCATTTACTGCCCTAGTTCTGCTCTGCACATTTATCTCATTTGCAGCTGGGCAGCTGATCCAAATGTGAATGTGCCCAAAACAGCCAGGTCAGCATCCCTGCTCCCTGGAATGGGGCTTTTCCTCATGCCTGTGCTGTGGAACAAGGGACTGGAGCTAACAGAGGGCTGGGCAAGGCCCAGGCAGAGATAAAACACTATTAAAAAAACCCAAATGATCTAAATGGTAAGGGAGGAAAAACTTAATAAATTAAATGTAAATCTATTTTTGTTACATCTGTTCAGATCCTTTAAGGAGCTTTAGGACAGCTGTTTCTATATCCCATTTAATCTTGATGTTATTGTAATGAGCTAAGTCTTGGGGGCTGAGCTGATTGTCTCTCCAGGCGAATTCCTGAGCGCCAGTGAAAACGCTGCTCCCAGCCTGGAGCCACTTCCCCAGCTCCCATCCCGGGGATGGTTGGGTTTTCCAGGCCAGGAGGGGCTTTGCCAGCCAGCAGCCCCCCAGAGCCCAGGCTGCAGCGGGGGCACGGCTGGTGGGAGTGGGGACCCCCACCAGTGCCCAGGGTTGAGCTCCAGCCCCACTCCCCCTCCTGCAGGCAGGGAGGGAAGGGAGGGGAGGGGAGGGAAGGCAGAGCTGCAGCCGGGTGCCTGTCCCAGCCTGCACACCCAGCACACCCTGGGGGGCTGGGGCTGAGCCCCCGACCCTCCAGGCTCCCCTCCCTCCATCCCTCCCTCCCTTCTTCCCTCGCCCTGCCCGGGCTGAGCTGCGGCCGTTCCTCCAATCTCCTCACCCCAAGGTGTCACGTCCCCCTTTGCTCCTCAGCTCTTCCCCCACTTTGCTGGCAGAGTTATTCGTCTGACATGAGAGGCTTTGTTTTTAATTTCCTAAATTACAGCATAATTTAGGCTAATTATTGCTTTGTCCCTCTGATCTTATTAAACCTTTAATCCCTCGGTGATTCCCCACCCAGAGCAAAGTCTGCTTTTCTCACATTCATTCCTGCTCTGGGTCTGCTCTTGCCTCTTGCCCGGGGCGGCCTCACCTCCCAAACCGGCTGCTGATGCCCTGGATATTCCCTCCCTGGCTCCCTGTCCCTCCAGTACCATGGGATGCCCTTCCACAGGCATGGAGAGGCTTGACATGAGGGCAGGAACCCCTCAGGAGGGATGTGCCACTCTAGGCCAGACAATATTCCTGTCACTGTAGTTTTAAAACTCCCTGGATTTTTTCCTCTGGGACAATGCCCAGCTGCCTTTTGATCCCAGCCCTCTGGAGTGGCACATCCCACTGAGCACCAGGGACACCTTGCTCTTCCCGTCTCCAGCTGGGTCAAGGCCACGTTGGACGGGGCTTGGAGCAACCTGGTCCAGTGGGAGGTGTCTCTGTCCATGGCAGGGGGTGGAATGGGATGAGCTTTAAGGTCCCTTCCACCCCAAACCATTCTGGGATTCTATGATGGGCAGCCTCTGGCAGGGATCAGCCCCGTTCCCTCCTTGGCAAGTCCACGAACTATTTTAATTACCCCTTCCTTCCCCCCACCCAGTTATTACTGACTTCCCAAAGTTTGGGAGGCTCCTGTGGGCACCATCTTCCCGAGCAACCCAAGGTTTTTCCATGCCAGGATGTGCAGAGAGTGTCACCCATCCGTGGGCACCCAGGGCCTCCCAAGGAACAAGTCACAGGACAAGGGAAGACAGCCTGAAGCTGTGCCAGGGGAGGTTTAGTTGGATATCAGGAAAATTTTGTCATGGAAATTGTTGTCAAGGCCTGCCACAGGCTGCCCGGGGTAGTGGGGGATTTGAGAGATCTGGGGATGTGGCACTTGGGGACATAGTGGTGGCCTTGGCAGCACTGGGGAATGGTTGGACTCGAGGATCTCAGAGAGCTTTTCCCTCAGGTGACCTCAGGATGGATCCAGCCAAGGCGCCAGCTCGGAATGCTCACCTTCATCTGCTTGGGCAAAACAGATGATGGAAATTTACTTTTTATAGCTACAAAGTTGAAGGATTTTCTGACCACAGGCTGCAAAAATCCCCTTAATGAAGCCCCAGAGCTCTCCAGGGCTTTGGGAAGAGCTCTGGCCCCCGGCCCCCCTTCTCCACTTGAAGTATTGTTTCTGTCTTGAGTCTCCTGCCAAGAATCTCTTCAGCTCTGCAGCTGGATTTGATACAGGGGTGGGGAGAGGAGCTTAATCACAGCACTAAAGAGAGAAGCAGTTCTGGGGGAGTCTTTCAAGGAGCTGAGTTGAAAGAGACCCCGAGAGCGAAGGGGCTCCCTTTTGCACTGCCCATACAGGGGAACAAACCCACCCCAGAAAGGCCAAACAAAACCTCACCCAGGCTTTGCTGCCTCTAATTCATCCCAGGCCCTGGATTAAAAGTAGGTCATTAAAGCAGCTGCGGGAAGGGCTGAGGGCAGCCCTGCCCGTGGCACTGAGCTGATGGTGGTAAATCACAGCCCCGCCGAGGCTCCTGTGCCTGGACAGGAGCCCAGTTCCCAACTGGATGCGAGAGGCACTGCAGCAGCCCCGGGCCCTGGGAGAAGGTGCAGAGCAGGCACAGCCACAGCATCCATGGCCTGAGGATCAGGAGGAGGATGGCGATATGCAGGGATCAGCTGGGACTGAGCGATGGAAGCAGGACAAGGATGCTGTGACCTGGTTTGGAGGACTGAGCTGGTGCTGGGGCTCCAGAGAGAGCCAGAGCACTGCTGGCTTCCCACCTCCTGCTCACCTGGATGGGGCTTGGAGCAGCCTGGGGTAGAAGAAGGGGTCCCTGCCATGGCAGGGGGTTGAATGAGATGAGCTTTAAGGTCCCTCCCAATCCAAACCATTCCAGGAGTCTCAATTCTATGCCCTGGCATTGCCCAGTGCCGGACAAAAGCTGCTGCCCAGAATTGCAGGATGGGATGAGGAACGCTGGTCCCTCCTCACAGGATGCATGACACTGGTAATGGTTCCAGCTCAAATGGACTGCTGCTCTCCAGCTTTGGTGCTGCCAGGCAGGTGGACCATCACCCAGGGCCAGCAGCACCCAAACCCTGGAGAATTTGGGACAGAACCCCTTTTCCTGCCCCCAAAAGCACTGGGAGGCCAGGGCTGCCCTTCTCTCAGCCACACGGTCCCTCCCTCCCGGCTCTGTGCAGCCTCTCCTGAGGTTTCCCTGTGTCCATCCTGCCCTGAGGGTACCAAGAGGGATCCATACTGGAATCCTGCTCCGGCACCATCCATCCCAGAGCAGGACCCCCAGTGCCAGCAGGAGGGCAGGCTCAGAGGGTGACAGCAGGGCAGCACATGGCTCCCCCATGTCCATTATTGGCACCGGAATTTTTGTGCTCTGGGAAGGACTGTGACACCTTTGTAGCTTGAAAAAGCCAAGGGGGAATGTGTTCCCTGTGGTCCCTGTGATGGGAATGGCACCTTCCCACGCAGGGGGCTGTCGGGGCTCGGTGGCTGCACACTGAGAATGTCACAGCTCCTCCCGGAATGAGCAGCATCCCAGGGACTCCCAAAGGGAGAGGACAGTGGGGGGCTCAGCCCCAGAGCAGCAGCAATAATAATAGTAATAATAATAATAACAACAATAATAATAGTAGTAGTAATAAAAATAGTAATAATAACAATAGTAATAATAATAGTCATAATGATAATGAAGACTGTTTGACTCAGCCATAGAAGGAAGTGCCCTTGGATGCCATCAGCTGTGGCTCCCGTATTCCAGACTCACTCCATGGAGCTGCAGGGAGCAGAGGAGCAGCTGAGATTCCCAGTACTGCTGATTACAGTGAGCATGGAGCTGTGGGAGGTGCAGGAGCTGCCGCGTCTCCCAGGGCTGCTCCAGGTCTCTCACCCTCCTCACCATGTACTGCAGCCCTGGGCTCCTGCTGAGCTCCAAGATTTACCGTGAAAGCTCCCGGCTGGATCTTCCCGGGGCTCAGGAACCCACAGGAGTGGTGGGTCCTTGATGCTCCAGCTGGGAGCTGGACCCGCTGACAGATGGATGAGACCCCGGGGCACAGATGGGGACCACGGCATGAGATGTCCACGCGGAAGCGTCCTGCTCCTCACCTCGCCCAGGGATGTTAGCAGAGGTGGGCTGACCCTGTCCTGGCACTCGATTACTCCCCAAATCCCCCCTGGCAGTGCTCAGAGGACCCAGCCCCTCCCCCCATCCCGGTGCATATGCAAGGCATCCCGGGTGGGGAGACGGGATCCAACCCGCTCCAAACCAGGCTGATTCCTGTCGTCTTCCAGGTGGCCGAGCCGCCAGCCAAGGAGGATGCTGAGATCTGCAGGACCCTTCTGCTCTTCCCGGAAGGAACCCGCAGCCTCCCACCAGGCCCGAGCATTTGGAGGCCGTGGAGGAGGAGGGCTGGGGGGGCTCTCCATGCCTGGTGCCACCCCCCTGTCCCCACCGTGGGGACACAGCCTCTTCCCACCGCCTTTCCCGTCCCCTGCCAGCTGATGGCTTGTCCCGCAGCCAGCGGGATGGGTCTGCCTCCAATGAATATTTTATGCCAAGTCCAACCAGACACTGAAGATCTTCAGCTGGCCATGAGCACCCCCGTCACCATTCCAGCTCCCTGCCACCCGCTCTGCGCCTGCCACCAGCCTGGCGTGGGAGGATGTGGGGACAGGGAGGATGGAAACGGCTACAAAGGCTTCCCTGCACCTGGAATGGCTTGGAGGTGTCTCTATCCCAGTCTGGGGGGCTGATCCTGGCCCGGGGGTCTCTCCAGACTGAAGCTGTGCCAGGGCTCCAACATTCCAGGGGCACCAACAATAGCGAGGAAGAGCCAGCTCCGCTGGCGCCGCGGATCCTGGGCTGCCGGACTCGCCACCCACGGCACAAAAGCAATTAAAAGTTGCACACAGAGGCCACAGTGAAGAATGAGGACACGTAGCTGTGTCACCACCGCGCCGTTCACGCCTGTCGCACCAGCCCAGCCGGTCCCGGGGGCCGCAGCCGGCACAGGGATGCCGGGGAGCTGCTACTCCAGCAGGGCCAGGATCTGGGAAGCGGTGAGGAGCAGGGAAAAGGAGGCCTTGCACAACCAAAGCTTCCTCCCCCACCATCCTCTCCCTCGGCCACGGCTCGCTGCTCCCAGCCCATAAGGCCAGTGACCGGCAGAGCATCCGCAGTGACCGGCACGGCATCCCCATGGAAAACCCCACGGAGCGGAGCGAGAAGCGCAGCAGCCGGGCAGGACGAGGCACGGGGGGTGTCCGGGGAGGGGTCCCGGTGCCCGCAGCCCCCGGGCCCTCCCCAGCACAGCCCATTGTGTACCGTGGCCGGGCCGTCAGGGCACATCTCGTCACCCGCGCGGCCGCGCTCCGAGGAGCCGGAGGCGGCGGCTGCCAGGGCGCATCATCAGCGCTGGCGGTGCCCGAGCCGGGCTCGGAGCGCGCAGGGACGCTCGGGGGGAAGGGGAGCACGGGATAGGGCTCAGCTCACACGGGAACCCCCCCGTTTGCTCCCCATGGAGCATCACCCGCCGCCCAGCCCAGAATCGACACGGAATCCTGGAATTACTTAGCTTGGATAAAACCTCGGAGATGTTCCAGGACCCCCTGAGGAGAGGCTGAGTGGGTGGTGGAGCAGGACACATCCCCAGGGACCCCCCTTCCCATGGCTCCCATGGCCTCCCCTTGGCTTTGCTACTACAAAATCCTCCCAGCCCGGGCACACACACTCCCTAAAAACCTAAAAACCCTAAAGCAAACCCCCCAAAAAAACCCCAACCACCCCACAAGGGTCCGTCCATGCAAAGTGACGCCTCAAATCCCTCTTCCTTCTGGTGGGTAATGGGAAAGTGCTGGAGGAAAACCCACTGCAACAAGAAGTGTGAAAATAACGGATTTGGGGTTTCCTTCAGCAAGCAAATAATAACAAAACCCAAATCATTTCAAGGATCCCAGAACAAACAAGAAACACCACAAAAGCAAATGCCGTGGTCTGCACGAGGATAAACAAACAATCCCACGTTAAATACAGCCAGAGAAAAGGCCAAGTTTGTTTGGGAAGGGAGAGTTAGGCTGGAAAAAATGTTTTTAAAAGTGCTCCCTATGGCTTCACCTGATCTCCCAGCTCCGACTCCAAAGGCAAAGCCAAAATATTTGATTTAAAAAATGTTGAAGTGAGACATTTTTATATTTTTAAAAATCCATTCTTTTGGCTCTGAAGCCAGAATGAATGAATAGTCCAGGCCAGTCCAAAACTGCATATTTTTCTTGAGCACAGCATTAATCGGACACGTTTAACCCCACTCCGGTGGAAACAAAGCGACCACGGCAGAGCCAATTCCAGGTTTGGTGCTGGAATTGTGGAGCTGGGCACGGGACACTGTGCAGGACACCAGCCTGCCCAGAGGACACAGTGAAGTGGGAAATGTTAATTATGTGACTTCTAGGGCAAAACCATCCCTTTAAAAACCTGCTGGAGGGGAAGGAATCACTTTGCCAATGGAGGGTGAGAGCCAAGCTCCCCCAGACCCCCCCCACGGCTCCCCCAGCACCCCCCAGCTCCGTGATGATGCTGGGAGCATTCCCAACTGCCTGCTCCTGCTCCTGGAAGGATGAATCCCACACAGCCGAGGAGCCCTTTGCTCCTCCAGTGCCCCCTGATGCTGGAGACGGGGGTGGCTCCACAGCCAAGATGCCCATCCCATCTGGAACACCCCACCTGCAGCAAGACCAGCCCCGGTGCCGGGTCAGGATGATCCAAAGGGTCCAGCTGCAAGTCCTGGTCTCCCAGGAAGCCTCCACCTTCCCTTGCTCCAGAGATTTTCCTCATCCTGTGGCTCAGCAGATCCATGCCCCAGCGGTCTCCTCCCCGCCCGTCCGCTGGGGCTGCGGGGCCTCCCCCGGCTGCGGCCGCGCTCCGGCTGCGCTCTGTGCTTGGCTGCACTCCCTGAAAGGGCCTTTCTCTCTCATTCAGGGCAGCGTTCGCCTGCCCGGCCCTCCCCGCCGCTCTCCCGCAGCCAGCGGTGCCGCGGGGAAGAGTGGAGGGAGTGCGGGATGTGGCGGGGCCGGATAAGTGCATGGAGCATCCCATGGAGCATCCCATGGAGCATCCCATGGAGAATTCCATGGAGCATCCCATGGAGCATCCCATGGAGCACCCCATGGAGAATTCCATGGAGCATCCCATGGAGAATTCCATGGAGCATCCCATGGAGCATCGCATGGAGAATTCCATGTAGCATTGCATGGAGCATCGCATGGAGCATCGCATGGAGAATTCCATGGAGCATCACATGAAGCATCCTACAGAGCATCCCATGGAGCATTGCATGGAGCATTGCACAGAGCATCCCATGGAGCATCCCATGGATCATTCCATGGAACATCCCATGGAGCATCCTATGGATCATCCCACAGAGCATCTCCAGGCAGGACATGCCTGAGACCCACTGCTGCTGCTGGAGAGCCTTTTTGTCTCCTGCCCATCCCCAGCTGAATGAGGGGGTTCTAACGTCCAAATGGCATTCCTGGAGGGAATTCCTGCATTCCCCTCACTTACACAGGGGTTCTGTGCCTGGAAATCCACCTCCAGCAGCTGGGATCACCAGGAAGGTGCAAAACTGACTCTGGGAAACCTTGCAGGATTTTCTTGGCTGAAAGTTGGTGGTCAGGCCCCAGAACAGGTTGCCCAGGGAAGTGATGGAATCACCATCCCTGGAAGTGTTCCAAAAACACATGGAAGTGACACCTGGGGACGCAGCAGTGCTGGGAGGACAGTTGGACTCGACGATCTCAGCAGGTTTTTCCCACCTGGATGATTCTGTGATCCTATGATAAGACATGGAATAAAATCCCGACCCCCCAGGCTTCGCTGCCTGAGCTGTGGGTGATGCTGCCTGGGATGTGGGATGAGTCCCCCCGGCCTTGCTGCCCCTGCACTGCGGACCCCACGGCCCCCAGCCCTCGGCACCCCCCAGGACACCCAGGCTCATCTCTCCCGTTTGTTAGCAGCTAATTATCCCTCTGTTGGTTTTGAGAGGGATCGCGGGATGTTTGGAGGCTCAGCCTTCCTTAACCCTTTCCCCCCAGGCTGGGACGGGTTTCCGGGTGACCCGGGGGGCCGCAGACACTGCGCCTTTGTTCTGCTGCTCCGGCTGCCGGGATATCGGGATATCGCCTTACGAGCCGAGTGCTCCGGCCCCACTCCCGCGTCCAAGAGCAGCAAAGCCCAGCCGGCACCGGGATTATTGTTGGAAGCCCAGGGAGGGCGAGGAGAGGCGTCAGGCTCTGGCAGGGCTGCGGCCAGGACTTCGTGGGAGGGACCTTCCCTGGGGGAGGTGGGATGGGCACCCCAGCAGGACCACCTCTGCCTGCCCAGAGCTGCCTTCTCCCTCTGGGATGAAGCTCAGCCCTTCCCATCCCTCCCCTGGGAAACCTCTTCCCCTGCCGCATGGTCCCCTCAATCCTCGCTGTGACCCAGCCCCTGCAGGTCCCCCCAGCCCGGCCCTGTTCATAATTAACGGCCAATCCCATTTTACATCAAGCAGTGGGAAGCCACAGCTCATCCCGCATCCTCCTCACGAGCTGCTCTCTGGTTTCCAGCCAGGACAAAGTGATGGATGCAGGGATGCAGGGCTGGGAGCTGCCATCCTTCCAAGTTCCTGCAGCCCCTGCACTGGAGTGAGCTGGGCACTGGCACAGCCACAGTTGGGGGAAAACCAGGGGGTCCCACAGGGACAGCAGCCATGGGAGCTCTCCACCCCATTTTTCCAAGGGCAGCTTTCCCTGCTAGGGCTGGGGCAGCAGGAAAGCTCCTGGAGCCTTCCCTTCATTGATGCAAAGGGAGATCACCCCACAGGCAGCTGTCTCTGTGCTCCTGGCTGGGGATTCACCCACCGGTTCATCTCCTCAGGTATTCCCTGCATCCCTCCCACCTCCATCTGCACCAGGAGAAGCTCATCTCCAGCTGGGGCACGTCCTGGGCACCCCAGGAAGCCCTTTACCTTCTGCTGGGCATGGCTGGCACCGCACAGCACCCCATCCCCTGCCCCCCACCGCAGGGATGATCCCACCCCAGCTCCCAGCAGGATTCAGGGTTTTTTCCACCCCACCCCAGGCACCAGCTGCGCCACGTCCCCACCTGAGCTCCCCCAGCCCCTCAGGTGGAGAGCAGAGCTCCCCAGCCCTTTGGAGTCTCCAGCTCGCTTTTCCTCCTGGCTCAGCTTCCCTACAAAGACCCCAGAGCCACAGCCAGAGCCAATTTCCAGCAGGAACCTGGCGCTGGGCTCACTGGGGAGGATTACACCAGGCTGCAGGAATTAGGGGGGAGCTCAGCTGAAACCAAAGCCTCACTCGGCCCTTCCCAGCCAGGGCAGGTCCAAGGCTGGGGGCGATCACTGGGACGGGAACAGGAGCTGCAGGATGGGAACAGGAGCCCAGCTTGTCCTGGCTCTGCCCAAATCCCATCCCTGAGCTCTGGGCGCTGGCCTTGGGACACGGAGCTGACCAAGGCCTCAGCCACACCCCTCCCTGGGGTGTGGTGGAGCGGCGGGAGCCTGGATCCCACCTCCCCCAGGACACATCCACCCTGCAGTCACGGTGTCATCCCTGTGCCCCTGGGAACAGGGAAGAAGCACAAAGTGACCACCGAAATGAGGCAACCTCCCAGCAGGATCCTGGGCTGGCTCAGAGGAGGGAGAAACCCCCACAGGGTCCCAGGATTAGTGAGAGGCAGAACAAGCCCGTCAGGATCCCAGGATTGCTGGAAACTGGGACAAGCCCCTGTCAGACTCCCAGGATTGCAGGGAGACAGAACACCCCAACCCCAGCAGGATCCTGGGCTGGCTCAGCAGCAGCTCTCAGGGTGGCCACAGCACTGATATTTCCCATTTTTCTCTCATCCTCCATCAAAAACAAAAGGAAAAGCTCTGTGTTTCCTTCAGACCCCCTTCCAGCAGCTGGGGGACCCTCTCCAAGGGTTGTGTTTCAGGAACATTAAAACCTTGCACATAATTAACTGATGTTTGCCGTAGAGTCGTGTTCATTCCTTCTTAACAAACCAAAACCTACAGGATTTATCCTGCAGCTCCCTGTTTCACTGGGAGAAAGCTTCCTCCTCATCCCTCCATGGCTTCCTAGCACACTCCTTTGCCTTTTCCAGCCCTGTGACCCTTCCAGCCCAGCTCTTTGCTCATGGTTATCTCAGCTGGCAAACCCAGGGACATCATTCATGGGAGCTCCTGCACATCCCGGCAGGCTGGGATATGACCAGGGAAGAGCCTTTCAGGATGCTGGAAGCGCTGCCAGGGGAAAAAGGCTGCAGCCATCCCCGCTGGCTCCGGGCCTGCCTGCAGAGGAAAAACCTTGGCAGCATGTGACGCTTTTCTCCGAGCACTTGAGCTCCGCTGGGTCCAACTGCGGGGCCTTTGTGCGAGCGGCGCCGGGCCTGCTCTGCCCGGATCTGCTCTGCCTCGGGCACAGATGGCTGCCCTGGCACAGGGATGGGGCTGGCAGTGGCACAGGAACACAGGGAGAGCGCTGGATACTGACCCACTGCCTTGCCAGCACCAGCTGTGCTCTTTTCCTCCTCTTCCTCATCCTTCTCCTCCTCCGATCCCATTCAGCGTCTAAAGCAGAGACCACTGTCCGCATTCCCATCCCCATCCCATCCCATCCCCTCCCTGTCCCCATCCCCTCCCTGTCCCCATCCCCATCCCCATCCTATCCCCATCCCCATCCCCATCCCCATCCCATCCCATCCCATCCCATCCCATCCCATCCCATCCCATCCCATCCCATCCCATCCCTGTGACAAACAGCCCCCCAGTGCATTCCTGTTATTGCTCTTATTACGGAGCCCGCGGGACTCGTTGCATTCCACGACAGCCTAATGGATCTTCCAGGCTCCTCTCCCTGGAAACCAGGTGCAGGCGAGCCAGTGGATGCAGCAGAAAGCCTGGCTGTGGGAAAAGCCCAGCGCCTCGACCAGGAAAACCTGTTAGTTATTTTGGATATACTGTAGGGAAAACAAGGATAAACTTCCCAGTCCTGGCGGCCGCAGCTGGTCCAGCCAAGGTTTATGAGCAGGAATTGCTGTTATCCAGCCCCTTCCAGGCTGGGGGGCTCAGATGCTCCCCTTAGAGTGGAAATGCCAGAGGAGGAGGCTGAGTGGGCTGGGAAGGGCGGATGAGGCCAGGAACAGGCGGCAGCAATGGGAGAATGGGGTGTGATATTGGAAAGGAAGCCTGGGATACATTGTCCTGCTCACCCTCAGCCCAGCCGAGACCCAGGGAACACAGCCAAGGCTGGGAAGAGCAGGGGCTGGAGGCACTGGTGCTCCAGCTCCATCCCTGCTGCCTCCCAGGGCCAGCTCATCCATGGATGGGCAGCAGCAACAGCTGCTCAGGCCCTTGACGGGAGTGAGAAGCTCCAGGGATGGCAATGCCTTGGCACTGCTGGGATTAGGAGGGAGAGGATGGGTGGAACAGGGAGAGCGCCCTGTCAGCACCAGTGCCACCAGCACAGCCCCAGCACATGGAGCCGACGTTCCGGGAGTCCTGGGGGTATCCCTGCCCCGTGTTCCTCCACAGCAGAGCTCCTCCTGAGCCCCCCAGCAGCCCCAGTGCCCCATCTCCAGCTGAGCCTGGTCTCAAATCGGAGCTGGAAGTGCTCCAAATCCGTCATTCCCTGCTCACCTGCCTCCAAGGGGCTTTGAGCTTCCCATCACTTAACCAGGTCATACAGGTGCTTCCCATACAGGCTGCCCTTCCGTGGGGGTTCCACCTTGGCCAGGGCACACAGTGGCACTGCTCCTGCACCCAGGGTGAGCCCGGCATCCTGATCCCCCCAAATGCTCCTGGACCAGGGACACAGTGCCCCCCAGTACCCCGATCCCCCAAACACTCCTGCACCAGGGACGTGGTTACCCCCAGCATCCCAATCCCCCCAAATGCTCTGGCTCTGCTGGCCTGGCAGCCGCCCCACTCCCAAGTGGTATCCGGCCAAGGGCGAGTTAATAAACTCGACAAAAAGCTCCTTTATGTGAAATAATTAAAATAACTCCTCCAGTCCTGATGGACATCCAAAACCATCAGCAGCTCTGCAGCTTTAATGAACTTTCCAGATCCAGAGGCTCCTGGGTAGGATCCTGCCGATCCCTCACTGCCAGCCGGCCCCTGGGAGCAGAGCAGAGCCTCCATGTCCCCGTGGGCACTGGCACCAGGGCTTGATGTCCCCTCCCACTACAGACAGGGACAAGGGTGCTCCCAACCAAACCTTTCCCAGCACTTCCACAGGATCTCACACAGGGGTGCGATCGGGAGGAGACGGAGACTCCCCAAACTCGGTGTACCTGGGATAAAGCAGCTGCAGCACATCCCTGCCCTGTGGGACCCTCTCTGCAGCTGCCCCGGGACACACATGGAGCACCAGGAGTGATCCCGTGGGGCTGGCAGGCTCTGCACCCCCAGTCCGTGCCGGTCCCACCCGGAGCAGCCCCGGAGCCGGGGGGACCCTCCCTCCCTCCCGCTCCCGGCCCGGGGGCGGTTCCAGGAACCTGTTAAAGCACTTTTCCCTCTGCTGGCAGGTCCCAGCACGTTTGGCACTTCCAGTTATCCCTGCGGGCATCAGGGCCCAGCGAAGCTGTTTAGAATTAAAAGCCTTATTTCATTCCCACTGGGATCAAAGCACGCAGAGAAGGATTTTCAAACCAGCAAACCACATTTGAGCCCAGCTGGCGCACCCCAGGGCCCCCCATCCCGACCCCCATCCCACCATTCCCTGCTCGCTCCAGCAGGCTCTTGGCACTGTCCCAGTGGTTCCGGCTGTGCCCAAGCAGCTCCTGCTGTGTTCCATCCCCAAGGCTCACCTCACCCCTCCATGTTGGATGAGTTTTCTCCAACCTCTCTTGGTTGGTGCCTCAGCCCCACTTTAACTCCAAGATCCCATAAACCAGACCCATTCCCTCACATACCCCTGTGGTCACACTGGAATTCAGCACCCACAGTTCCTGACAGGACAACCTGGACTGGAGCAGGTGTGGTTTGCACCAGGCAGGAACTTCATGACTCCATGCTCTCCTAAAGCATCTCCAGAGTGAGGAGGAGCCGGCTTCACTCCCTTCCTGCTTTTCCCTGTGCCTGTCTGGAGCGGGCTCATTCCTGCCAGGAATAGGACACCCCTGTCCTGTGCCAGCCACCAGCAGCTCCCAACAGGCTCGGCCTGCTCTGGAGCACAGGAGCAGCTCCTCAAGCCCGAGGGGAATCCAGTGGCCTCCAGGAGCCTCCAGCTGCAGGGACAGAGCCATGGAAACAGAATCATTTGGGCTGGAAAAGACCCTTAAGATCACCAGGTCCAACCATATCCATGGAGTGCCCAACCATATCCATCCATATCCAACCCCGTGTTCATCCAATCCTGAGTCCATGCTGTAAATACTGGACAGAAAATCTCCAAACTTTTCCTGACCAAACCAAACCCACCAGGTCCCTCCAGGACCAGCCGGTGAGGATCTGTCCCAGCCAACGCTTCCCAGATCTCTTCAGCCCAGGCTGCAGTTTCAAGCCTGGGGCAGGAATAAAGCACACGGGAGACAGCCGGGATTCCATAGGAAAAAAACCCTTTTATTTAACAATATATCAGGTTCCATCACGGCTCCATGGAGTTCAGCTGCCACAGAGCTGTTACCGATGCCGATGATATGCTACTGGGCGGGAGAGCTGGGAGAAGGCAAAAGGAATCAAAACCAGGAACATGACACGAAGAAAGAAAATCTGCGGCACTGGGAGCGTGGCCGAGGAGATCCCGGCACCGCCAGAGCCCCACCGGGAGCCAAGGAGGATCAACCAGCACGGGGATGCTGAGGCCAGAGCCAGGATGTGCCCCTGCAGCCGAGGAGGTGCCGGCACAGAGGGGCCTCGCTCCCTCCGTGCCCAGTTCCCCACACGGCGCCCAACCATTCCCGCTCGGCCCAAGCCCCATCCCGTGTGCCCCGCACCGGGACCACATCCAGGCTCCAGGTCCGTATCCACCTCTCGGTAACGGCAGTGGAGAGCGGACAGGGAAAATCCGGCAGGCCGGCTGCTCCAGCGGTACCATGGCACAGGGGTGGGGCAGCGGCAGCCCCGGCTGGTTGATGGCAGGGCCGGGCCCCTGGGGACAGGGGACGGCGCGGATGTGACGCTGTGGGATGCGGAGGTGGCACAGCTCTGAAATGTGGGAGCACGGTGAGGACGTGCTGGGGTGTGGCGCTGCCGGGATGGAGAGAGGGATGTCCATCCCTGCTCCGGCACCTCCAGAACCCCCCGGGAACCCTGTGTCGATATAATGCAGGTTCACAGCCCAGCTCCCGGGAGCAACTGGGACAACTGGGGGTCCCCAATGCTCCCAGCAAGTGCCAGGTGACACCAGAGATGGCTCCAGGCACGCCACCACCCCTGGGCAGGGCCCCTGCATTGAGGTGGGCACGGCTGAGGAGGAGCCACCTCAGCCCAGGCACCAAGCAGAGATGGGGCCACGGTGAGCTGGCAGCTGGCAACCAAAACAGGAAAACTGAAAATAGGGATGGTTGGGAAAGAGATCTGCACCAGGAGCAGCTCCACAGGCCTGAAAAAGCAGAGCAGGATCTCAGGATGTTGCACTGAGTTCTGCATCCCCAGGTCAGGGATTTTTTGGTTAAAGGTAAGAAAGGAGATAAATTTGATGCTCCTTCAGGTCACCATGTGTCCCCAAGTCTTTGCCTGTGGCCAGGGCACGGCTCAGAGCTCTGGGACTCACTGGGAATGAGCCACAGATTCTGGGATGGAATAGAATCCCAGACTCCTGGCTCACTCTCTGCTTGGAGCCCATCTGATCCTGCATTACATCGAGGGCAGGTCCCCAGTCCCGATCCCGGCAGTTCCCACACTCCAGCACAGCCCATGGGCTCCGGGCTGAGCTCTATGACAATGTTTTACACCCGTTCTTGTGGTTAAAATTTCTTTTTTTTTCGTCTTTTTTTTTTAAGTTCTCATTTGTTTTTCTAAGAAAAAGCAACCAGAAAATAATTCGGAGTTTATACAAAACATCTTTACATTATTTCTTCCAAAAAAGACTAGTATTTACACAAACAAAACGGGGTGGGGGAAGAAACAAAAAATCCAAAAAAAAAAAAAAAGGAAAAATCAATCAAACTTCAATGCTTTCCACAAAAAGAACCCAAGGGACACACTCTGATCCAGGACCCAGCAGCCCGAGGTGCTCAGCAAAAACCAAGAGTTCTGATTTCACCCTTTCTTCACATATTTACAAGGTTTTCCAGCTGTTCCCAGCAGCAGGAGTGGGACTGATGGAGACCTCAGCTGGGGATGGCCACTGTGGGAAGCCACCGGCGCTGTCAGATCACTTTTGGTACAACCTATGGCCAGACTCTGTCCCTTCTCCACAAAAACCAAACCAAAACTACATCGTCCCCCCACTTCCCCCTCTACTCCAGCCATGACTCCCAAGGGATTCCACTGTCACTGTCACCGTCACTGCTGCCACCACTGCCCAGCCAGGGCTCTGCCCACTTTGGGAAACACAGGCCAAGGTTTGGCAGAGGGAGGAGGGAAAGGGGGATTTTTTAAGACACAATTCTCTGGGATTTCCCTATCGGGGAATGGGGGTCCTGGTGGGGGCGGCTCCCGGACCAGGATGGGCAGTGGATCCCACAAGGGAGAGGGGGACAGAAGGTGCTACACGGGGGAAGCGGGGGGAGCACCCGCTGGGGCGCGTCTCTCCCGAGGGAAGCAGCCGGTTCGGGGCCCTGGAAGCAGAACCACCTCGGGATGCTGAGGGCAGGAGGGGAGCTGGGACATCCTGCTCCACTCCACCCCAAATTCCTGCCCTAAACCACCACAAACCCAACAACGTGACACCACAGGGTGCTCCCATCCCGCTCAGGGCCAAACCCCAGCGCAGCAGCCGGGCCACCAGATCCCCCCAAGCCACCGGATCCTCCCAGGCCATGGATCCCCTCCGTCCCTGCTCTGCCCCCGCCCCCGCCCGCTCCTCGTCAAGGCACTTTAGCAGAGCAGCTCCCTCGCTCTTTGGGCACTTCCTAACGCGGGATTCGGGGCCCTGGGGACAGGCGGGAACAGCCCAGGTGGGAACAGCCCCGCTGGCCCCACTCCTGCTCCCTGAGCAAAAGCAGCTACTGCTGGAAGGAAAAGAAAGTGAGGAAGGGGGGACAGCCCGAGGACCAGGCAGTGACAGGGCACTGCCAGCCCCGCTGGGCTCACTGGCATCAGCCACGGTGCCGGCAGCTCCTCCTGGCAAGAGGAAGCTGGGAATGATCCCACCACACAGGCTCAACCCCTTCCAGTTTTGGGCAGGAGATGGGCAAGGCAAGGGCAGGGGAGCCCGGGCTGTGGGACCCCCGGGAGGTGGCAAGACAGGGAACGCTCCTGCACCAGGAGCAGGGTGGGGAACAGGCACAGCAGGGGCTGGTCCCCAAAGCAGGTCCTGCCAAGGGGCACTGGATTCTCCAGGTAAAGCAGGAGGGTGGAAAAGCCTTTGGCTCAGCTCCCAACCAAGCCAAGCCTGGTGCTCCAGCCTCTTTGGGGGCTTCCAGCCCTGAGCACCAGCCTCCTCCTGACACCCCCAGCACAAGCTGCAGGTCGGGAACCTTTGTTTTCCAGTTTTCCTTTCCAAGGACAACCACCTGCAGTATGCCCAGCTTAGGAGGGGGCTGCAGCTTCCCCCTGCCACCCCCTACTTTGCTTCCAGCAGGCTCAGCCCCAGCCCGATGGAAAGCCAAAGGCTTTTTTCCACAGTGGGATGCTCCAGAGGGGTTGGGAAGAGCTGCCAGGCCACGGCTGCTCCGCGTGGGGCAGGAGCGCTGTCCGGCCCCTCGCGCACGGAACGCTTGAGACAGGGTGGAGATAGAATTTTTTTTTCTTTCTTTCTTTTTATAAAGAGACTAAAACAAGAGTCAACAGCTACGAACACAAAAGTTTCCAGGGGCAGCGGGGGGAGCGGAATCTGCCCCGTGGCCAGCGGGATGACGTGCTGGAAGGAGGTGATGGCGTGTGCCCAGAGGCGGCGGGCCGGAGTCCCACCCGGAATTCACAAAAATAAAAATGTTACAAAAAAATTAAAATAATTATAATAATAATAATAGTAGTAGTAGTAAATCGGGTTTGCCAGCTTCCTCCCTGCACAGTTGTCTGCATCTTGGCACCTTGGCAAAGCATCCTCCTCCTCCTCATCCCCCTGTGCGCTCGCTGCTCCTGGGACCGAGGCCCCGGCGTCGCTCCAGGCTCGGGGAGCCCGCGGTGCTGGCGGGCACTTCCCGCAGGGCCGCAGGGGTGACGCAGGGAAATCCTAAACCACAAAGGGGAGGTGGAGTCTCCGGGTTTGCAAGCGGTGTCCCGAGCACGGAAAGGCACAGCGCCTGCCCCCCACGGCTGGCCACAGTCTGCAGAAGAAGAGGAGGAGGCTGAAGGCTCACCCTCAGAGTCTCGGGATTACAAAAGCTGAGAACTACAAAACTAAATACAAAGGGGAGAATCAGCACGTGAGCGTTGAGCCCTCCGCTCCCCGGCGCCGCTCCCGGCGCTGCCCGTGCCGTGCCGGGTGGGGCGTTTCGCTTCCTCCCTGCGGCGCCAGCCCCGCGCCCGGCGCTCCCGCGCTGCTGCATCGGCCGTTCCCAGGCTGCTCCTCACACCTTGTAGTAAATGTTGGCTGGGCTCTGCGGGGGCATCTCCTGCACGATGTAGACGGGGTGCCCATAGTCCCCGCTCACCTTCTCGTAGTGCGGGCAGTAGTTGTTCTCTGTAGTCCGTAAGGGGATGATGATGTCGCTGGGCTCCGAGCCCGCGTTCCCGCTGCATTTGGGGCTGGCCAAGGTGCTGAGGGACAAGGCTGCAGCTCGCTGCTGCGTGTGTTTCCGGTGCCGCTTGCGGATCTTGATCAGGAGCACGACGAGGAAGATGATGATGAGGATGAAGATGACGCAGCCAGCGCCGATGGCCGCGAACACGGCCACCTTGGAGCTCAGGAAGCCATCGCTGGGACCTTGGGTCTCCTGGCCGTCCTGGTTGACAGAGCCTGCAAGGCAAGGGGAGATGAGTCAGAGAGGTAGCCAGATCCATGCTCTATCCATGCATGGATTACACCTGTCGAGCAGGGGGATGAGTCGTCCATAGCTCCTCTCTGCCCCTCAAACTCAGTACAACATTCTTCTGCCATGCTCCCAAGGAGGGGAGCCCCCCACCTCCAAGGGGATGGCACTTGCTCCTCACCCTCCCTCCCCAGTGAGACCCACACATCCCTGGGAAGGACTGGGCAGGGCAGGCAGGAGCCTCAGGCATGCACAGAGGGGGCACCACATGCTCTGTCCCCCACCCTGCACCACTGCTCCCCTTCCCATCTCCCAGCCTATGGAGCAGAGTGTTGATTGTGTCCAGGTGACACCATTCCAGACCCGGGGAGCCTTCGCTCCCCACAACAGACCTGGATGCCCTTCACAGACATCCAGAGCCCCCCAGTCTTCAATTGCTGACCCCCGGGCTGGGGCAGCCACAGCTCCTGCAGGGAGCTCAGAGGCCGATCCAGGCAGAAAGAAAAGAGAGACTCTTCCTGGCTTCATCTGATTCCACTTTGCTCTCAGAAGGGTCAGGAACTCAGGAAACCACCTTCAAAGGGCTCTCACACCTGAGGACCTCACCTCCTCCAAGCCCTCCCAGATGTATTGTGAGGAACACATGGGAAGAGGAGGAGGAAGAGTGCTGAAACAGCACTTCCCTGCAAAGCTCTGCCAAGAGCTGGGAAAACGAACCCGAGCTGCTCTGCACCCTGGGCTTGGGACAACAGCAGGATGGCAGAGATGGGCACAACACTTACGGCAAAGCCATCCAGATCCCTGATCTGGAGAGTCTGGTATCCCTGGGATCCAAGCAACAAGCTCAGCTTGGAGGGGCTTCATTGGCCCCATGGCAGGTAGAACCCATCCTTCTCCTGGGGATCCCTGTAACACCCACCTGGCTTGCCGGGCTCCTCCACCGCCGGGACCTTGCTGCGCGGGCTCTGTGTGACGACTTTCACGGTGTCATCTGACTCTTTGCTCGGCCGACTCGTTGTCAGCTGCTCTGGGATCACCGCGTTTGGATCTGGGAAAATGGAGGGGATGGATGGATGAGAAGCCTTGATCCAACCTGGAAGGCAGCAGCTTGCTCCCCCCTAAAGAAGTGCCCCCAAATGCCAGCCACTCCCACGGGGCACAGAAGCGCTGGGAGATGCCGAGAGCAACAGAGCAAGGCTGAGCTGCTCCAGGGCTTGTGGGAAGGAGGTCCCCACCCTAATTCCCTGGTTTGCTGTTTTCAGAGCTCCCGTGCGTGGGCTGGGACAGGTTTCTTGCTCGGGCAGCAGGAGGAAGGGAAGGGAAGGGCAGGCAGGAGGCCAAGGCTGCAGCACAGCTTTGCCTGTTTATTATAAATATAGGCCCTGACGTGCAAACACAATAATGAGAAGCAGAATCGGGAGCTGCGCATCCGAGTTGGGGCTGAAATGAGCCCAGGGCATCGCTGGGGCTGGGAAGCAGCTCCGGACAGAGGTGGTGGGGAGTAGGAGCTCCAGGAGAAGAGCCCATTGGTGATATCCCTGGTGTCCCACTGCCACCAGAGTCCCCAAAGCCCGGTGGCATCCACAGCTGAGAGCCACCAAGCCCAAGCCCTGATGCCTGGCCAGCTCCAATCCCCCCTTGGATGCCTGGGAAGTTACAGGGCACTGCCTGTGCCAGCTCCCCTAAGGCACTCGCAGGGCTCATGGGTCCTGTGCCGAGGTCACTTCCCGCAGGGATACGGCCCACGAGGTAACCGGAACAATCGCTCCCTTTCAATCCCAGTGCTCTGCACATGCGCCATGTTGGCAAGAGAAAAAAGGCAGGAAGCAAGATCCTAAAAATGAAATTCTGCTGAACTAACCCAGGAGTGCTCCCAGGAAGTAGCTGGCCTGGCCTCAGTTTCCCTGGAATGTTGAACTCCCACACTCCCCAGAGGGACAGAGACCCTGTGTCAGCAGGCAGCAGGAGACCCCAGGGAACGGGAGGACTCACCCTGCCCCACTTTCATGACAATCTTCATGGAGCGTGTCTGGCAGACCCCTCCTTCCCGGTTCTCCAAGCCATCCAGTGTGCCGTTGGAAGTGGCTGCAAGAAAAGAGAGGGCATGTTAGACAGGTTCCTAGGAGCTGGAAGGGCACTGCTGGGCAGCTCCTTGCTGTTCCCTGGCATTACTGTGCAGGTCTCCACTGTCTCCTGGCACTGCCAGGCAGGTCCCCACCTGTCCCCAGGCAGGTCCTCACTGCCCCCTGGCACTGCCAGGCAGGTCCCAGCTATCCCCTGGCACCTCCTACCCAAGGGATTCACTCCTGATCCCCCATTACAGCCACATCTTCGTGCCCCAACCCGGAGCACACTGAATTCCCAGCTCCTGCCCCTTCCAAAGCTGCCTGCAGCAGTGAGGACATGATCCCTGCAGCTTCCTGTCACTGCCACATCCACACAAGTGAGCCATTCTCCACGCCTGCACCCTCCTCCCCCTTTAATTCCTGGATAATTTCCTTTGCTCCTGGTGCAGAATGGGAACACTTGCATATGCACAGTTTAAATTATACATCTCTAATTACACCCTGTGCCTCGGTGAAGAATGTAAACTCAGAGCCCCAGTGGGCTCTGGGGGCTCTAATTGCAGGGCAGAAGTCACTTAAATTCACATTAACTTTTCGATGGAGCCGGCACGGAGTTTTCAGCCCTTGGATCCCACGGGAGCACAGGGAAGGTCCCCCACCCTCTGGCCCTCTGCAGGGCTCAGGGCAGGGGGGACACAAGAGAGAACAAACCCAAATGAGAGGATTGCAGGATTAAGCACCTAAATGGCACATTCTGCTAAACAGACTGAAAAAACTCATTTCTGATCCCACAAGCGCCCTGGATGTGGCCGCTGTGCCTGGCACGGAGCCAGATCTGCCCAGGGACCAGGATGGTTCCTACCCCAGCACCTCCCTCCATCGTGGCAAACACAAATCATCCCAGTGCTCCACCAAATCCAGCCACAGGGAACAATTCACCCAGGGAAGCAGTGAAACATGGGAGGAGCTCGGCAACAGCTTGGGGAAGGCGATGCGATGGAGAATCACAGAGTCCAGGGATAATTTTCCAGACACAAGGCAGGACTTGGCCAACACAGCACAGCCAACACCTCCCTGAGCCTCAAGGCCAAAGCTCAGCCCCGGGGTTTCAGGTTCCCTGTGCAGCCCTATTCTGGCCTCCATCCCGCAAAAACGCAGGTCTGGGAGGGCAGGTGACTGATGGAAATTTGGGATGAATCCATTGGACCCTGCTGGGTGTTGGTGAGGGGACAGGAAGAGGCTGGACTACAGAGCAAGGATGTCTTTCCACATTCCCCTGCCCACAGCAGGAGGCTGGGTGCCTCCATGAGCCGCCACACTGGGATACTCTGGAAAGCACCCCCAGATCCTGCCGGGAAGCAGGCTCCAAGTCCATCAGCTCTTTCCAAACACCTCTGTGCAATCAAGGCTCTTGCCTGAAACCCCAGTAAACGTTTTCCTGATCAGGAAGTCCCTGGGCCATTTGCTGAGTTATCATCTCTCCCTCAGCAGGTCCCCCCTGCCAGCAGCTCCCGGGATGGAGCCGTGCATGCAGCTGGGATGGTGCATCCAGCTGGGATCTGCTGGCGGCCCTTCCGACAGCAGCACTGTCAGCACCAAGCCCCACGCAAACGCCTGGGAATGCGGAGAAACGCCCCCGACAGCCTGCACGAGTTCTCTGGAATCCAAACAGGATGGACCTGAGCTCAGACTCCCCATAAAAACACATCTGAAGTGAACTCCAGCAGAAAGCTCGGCAGCCCAGTTCTCCCAGGCCAGAGGCGCCGGTTTGGGGGTGAAATCAGCAGATACATCCCAGCTCACAGCCCTGAAGCAGCTCCTTGAACAGTTTCCCAGCTTCCCCGCTCCATGCCATTGGTTGTTCCATCTCAAAGAAACTCATCCATCAAGGGAGAAGGGAGCAGTCTGTAAAAACCAGTCCCTGTGAGGCCTTACAAGGTCTGATTTATAAATAATAATTAACTAATTATATCAAAATGAGGTAACAAGCAAGCAAAGTTCACTGCGGGGGGAACCAGAAGATCCCATAAAGGCAGCAGTTCCTGCAAATAACTATGAGATGTTCCATCCACGTATAACAAAAATATTAAACGTCCAAAGAGGACAGAGAGAGCAGCTGGAGCCACAGGGATGGACGAAGGGACACAGCCGAGCATCCTTCTTCCCACCCCACACTTGGACATGAAGTTTCTTCTTGTTCTGCCCATGGAAATGGTGAGGGAGAAAGTAGCTTGGAGAGGGAACCACGTGGAAAAATGAAGCAGTTGCTTGAGGGAACAGAAAAAGGGGAAAACATTTGTAAAACCCATAGTGATGGTCTTGGAATGGCCTCTGGAAACAAGGACATGAGCTGCCACATTCCATGTAAATCCACAATGGGCTGGAGAGAAGCTGGATGCTTCATGCAGCTGGTTGGGCTTCCAAAAGTCAAAATCCTAAATCCCCAAATCCATCCAATGGTGCAGAGTCCAGAGAGTTTGACGTGAACACATAGGACAGGGTGATGTGAGAGCAGCAGGTCCCTGATCCATCAGGAAAGGCTCCTCCAGCACAATTCCCTGTGAAGCTCAGTGATGAAGAGCTGCTCCTCCTCCTCTGTTTCCTGCTTTCCCAGTGGAAGAAGCCCCAGCAGAAGGCTCCAGGCTCAGCTCAGCCCAGCTCCAGTGGATCCAGACTGGGATCCAGGTGGCACTTAATGGATTCCCCAGGTGCCTGTGCCACTCACCGCCATGCTTAGGGTGAGCCGTGGTGACACCACCAATCCTCAGCTGCCAATGGAATCCAGAGTCAGCAACCCAGAGGAAAATGTTAAATCCACAGGCAAGGCAGCGGCTGCAGGAGAGCTGGGAGAGCCCCAAGCTGGAGAGAGGCGGCTGCAGGTCAGCAGCAGGAGGCACGGCTGTGACACGACGAAGGAAGCCAGGCAGGGAGCTGGGAATACCCAGGGAATAGGAAATGGCAGGTCTCAAACAGCACTCTCACCTCCCCACGCCACACCAGCAAGGCTCAACCCAGCCAGCCCCAGCAACACTGAGCGTACAGGAGCATTTTCCTGCCCTACTCCATTTTGGATGGATTCACAGGTTGGCTGTAGGACTGGGAGAGCAAAAATAACCTCTGGCCAGCGACTTCCAAAGGCCGATTTCCAAAGGCCACTCCCAGCCCGGAGAGCCATCAGATGCCTCTGCCCTAATGGAGCATTAAGCCTCGGGCTGCTGAGTGATGAGGATTTAACAGTGATACCATTAACCATGTAATTGCTTGTCAATTTAGAGGAGATGCTCAGCCACCATGGAAGCCAGGCAGGACCTCCACTCCTGGAATCCCACACGCCCATCCAGCCCAGTGACACACACCACAGAGCTGGAACAGATGGCTGAGACACCCAACAACCCCATGGTCCCATCTCCAAGCCAGCAATGCCATGTGCTCTCCCTGCTGCCTCCCCACTGCCAGCACTCGGTGTCACCAGAGCTTTTCTCCCTCCCCTAAAAATATTTCAAAGGAGAACTCGGGTTTTGGCAGATGGGAGACGCTGGAAGTAATACCTGGCAAGAGATGAAGGCAAGGGTCTCTTAAATGGTCAGCCTTGGCCAGAGCGAGATGTTTGGTTTCTCTGCTGGATTCCCTCTAGCAGGGCTGCGTTATGATTTGGGCCCCAAAGCACAATTAATGTGCTGAGACTGTAGCGAATCCAAGTCTCTTTCCTTTTATTGCTCTTAATCACTCTTCCATCTGTGCAACACAGCCCTGCTCCAGCCCCAGCCAGGCACGGCGTGGCCGCAGCCCGGACGCCATCCCCACCACCCCCCCTGCCCCAGACCTGCACCAGGTTCGTGTTTCCATCACTTTAGGAGAGGTGGCAGCATCCCACCGGTGCCCCACAGCCTGATCCCAATCCCGCTGGAGCCAAGGGACTGACCCTGGCAAGGGGCAGCTGGTGCAGAGCAGCCTCAACCCAGCCTGGACACCCCTGGGCTGAAAGGCCCTCCTGGCACAGGTGAAGCCCCTGCAAGTCACCCTGGAGATGTGCCTCCCACATCTCCGACATGCTCAGACACTGCCAGAGATCCCTGCAGGAATCCACAAGCAGACTGCACTCCAAATAAAATCCCAGCTCCTGCCACCTCCCCTCTCCAGGTCTTTCAAGCTGTTTTACACTCCCTCAGTACCGACACAGAGGTGCTGCCCTGGAGCCCAACCCACCACGGGCACTGAGCTCCTTCCCCCATCCCAACCAGGACTGGCACCCCAGGGGACACGAAGCCGCTTCCAGGTCACCGACTGGAGGCACCCGCCTGCTCCACTGCACACCAGCTCCCTGGGGCCTCCAGGGAGCACAGCTTGCTTACAGCCCCTGCTCCTCCTCCTCCTGCTCCTCCCAGGCAGCAGGGCCACGCAGCTCCTGCTCAGGGCATCCCGTTATCGGTATTATTAATATTAATATCGGTGTCATTTCCTAGCTGTGGGGACATGAGCCCCCCACCCCGCACACATCTCCCAGCCCTTTCCCTGAGCTCCAGCACACTGGCTGGGGCTGCTGCCAGCGCCGGGGCAGGGGCTGTGCGGGGGGAGCCCACCCCACGCTGTCACACTGCCAGCGGGGCCGGCAGCCTTCTTCCAGCCTTCTCCCAGCCTTCCCGAGGCAGCTGCACCGGGAAGGGGCCCTGCAGCCCCTGAAACGCCTGTGCGAGCCAGCCCGGCCCTGTCCCATCCCCACACGGTGCAGGAGGTACAAGGCTTGGGTTTCACAGCCACTCCTGCCAGCTCCAGAGCTGCTCCAGAGCTGCTCCAGCCACATCGTCCAGCATGGAAAGAGAAGAGCCATGGAGGCTGCTCTGCCTGCACCGCTGATCCCGGGAGGGCCCCCTCTGCTCTCCTCCCTGGCATCAGGGTAAGGCCAGGCCCATGCCCATGCCATGAGGCCAGCTGGGATTGCTGTGTCTCTCCCCACATCTGTACTGGGCAGGTGAGGAGCCTGCTGCTGCAGCCAGCCCATGGAGCACCGGGAATCTGGCCATCTCACCCCACGCTCCCTGCTAGAGCAAAGGCAGTGGGAAAATCCCCAGTTCAAATGCACTGCTGGAAACAGGAATGAAAACCATGGCACGGGGTTTGGCTGGGATGGGGTTCAGCTTTCCCTGGCCAGGGTCAGCACCCCCAAAATCAAATTAAAGGGTTAAATTAGCCCCATTCCTTATAGAGAACACAGGGACACTCACACAGTTACAGAGGGAAGGAGGGAGGGCACCACCCACCACACTCATCCTCACCACCTACAGCTCCACTCTCTCCCGTTCTTTCCTGGGGCAAAGGGAGAACAACAGGCAAACACTGAAGTATCCACTGGAAAAAGACACTTGAACCCAAGTAATGCTTAAGTGAAAAGCTAATTTCCCATTAAATCAGCTTTCTGGTGGAAAATTATAACCAACCCTAATTAGTATAGTAATTAAGAGTCACTGTTTGATTGCAGGGAACCTCATCCAGGCTGGAAAGCACATCTTGGCTGCAGGACCACAGCTTGGTGACTCACTCCAGCCCTTTATCATCAACACTGTGAGATGTCCGTGTGGATGAGCTGTGGACACTGCCAGTGTCCCCATCCTGCTCCCTGCCCAGCTCAGGGGGACCACAGCCCTAAATAAACCCTTTGTCTTCAGGTCTATCCATCCCTTCCAAACAAAGAGCACATCATTGGGAGAGGAGGGTGATTTGTACAGTCTCTGCAGTCGCCCCAAGCAACTGGAGACAGGTCAGATGAAAGTGCCAGGTAATTCCCCACCTGATGCTCTGCAGAGTCATTTGTGGGCCCCACTGGGAGCAGGAGGGGAGGAAAGCAATTATTGCCTTTTAACAGGGTAAATCTCTCCTGTTAGGTAGCAAAACATCTGGGAGATGACTGAGAAATCCTTTGGGAAGAGGATGGGGACAGACAGTGCCATCCCCAGCTGCAAGACCAATGCCAACACCAGCTGCCCACCTGAGCTCGGGCTCCATCCTCATTCCCAGGGGCTCAGAGAAACTTCAGGTTATCAGGGACAGAGAGGCTGATTCATGTGCAGATCTTCTGGAAGCTCCAGCTGCCTGGGAGAGCTCAGGGAGCCAAGGAGGTGCCAGGCAGTGGGGAGGGACAGGAACTCCAGGTGCTGTGGGACAGCCAGGAGGAAACCCCAGTGCAATTACAGGCAAACTTTGCATAAGAACCAGGAACTTCTGGATGTGGGGAGGTGACATCGGTGAAACTCCTGGCCCAGAACTGCAAAGAGGAGCCAGCCCAGGCACTGCTCCCACTGTGGTCGTGCACCCACTGGAGGCTGGCTCAGAGCAGGATCACCTGCAGCTCCCAGTGCTGCACCCCACAACAGCTGGAGCAGATGATCCATTGCTCCTGGGGATTGCATGGCAGGAGTTGGTCTCTGCTCCAGGTGGACAGCAGTGAATGGACCAAATGGTCTCCAGCAACACCTTGAGTTACAGGGTTTGGAAATTTCCAACAGATGCCACATAAACCCCTGACTATCCAGACAAGGATTTGCCTCCTTGGTGAGTAATGGACGGAGGAAAGGGCCTCCCTTCCCCCAAATTAAGAGCCACTGCAGCCACCCCTGGATCCCTGTGCTCCCACAGCCCCCTCTCCATGAGTTGTGTAACTCCCTCTCCACACTGTCAGGGTGGGATAAAAGAGCTCAGGCATTACACAGCAGCAGCAAAACCATCACTCCCAGGGCAAAGAGACTCCATATGGAGGGTGACACCAATCCTCTCTGGAAAGATGACCTGCTTAAGGTGCTACACACCACCTGGGCCAGCCTGGCTGAGGGGTGGACAGACACAGATCCCTAGAAATTAGGGTTGGAAAAGGGAGGCATGTCACAGTTCATTAATGCCAGACTCCCTGCACCCTGCGCATCTCAGGGTCCAAGTGTGGCAGTGCTTCCTGGAGCCCCCAGTGAGCTCTTGGTCTGATAGACAGCACCCACCATCACCAGCATCCATCACCACATCCCAGCACCCACCATCACATCCCAGCACCCACCATCACACCCCAGCACCCACCATCACACCCCAGCACCCACCATCACACCCCAGCACCCACCACCACATCCCAGCACCCACCACCACATCCCAGCACCCACCACCACACCCCAGCACCCACCACCACATCCCAGCACCCACCACCACATCCCAGCACCCACCACCACATCCCAGCACCCACCACCACACCCCAGCACCCACCACCACATCCCAGCACCCACCACCACACCCCAGCACCCACCACCACATCCCAGCACCCACCACCACATCCCAGCACCCACCACCACACCCCAGCACCCACCACCACATCCCAGCACCCACCACCACATCCCAGCACCCACCACCACATCCCAGCACCCACCATCACACACCCAGCATCCACCCTCACAGGCCCCTTCGCACCAGTCTGGAGTGGCAGTGATGACGACAAGCCTCTTCCCAGCACTACAGGAGCAGTGGAATGCAATAGGGATCCCAGGGGAAAAGCCCAGGGAGAGAGTCTTGATGTTATAGTTATTTGAAAAAATAAGCCAAGGAAGAAATATGCCTGCACTTCTCCATGCACAGCTTCCCAGACACACCAGTATGCCAGGATTTGTTTCAATTCCTCATAAAGCTGAAAGCTCCTTCTGCCTTGAGAGTCTCCTACTCAATGTTTAATCCAAAAGGAGCCAAGTTTAATCTCTTCCAGTATCCCAGAGGAAGCCCTTGGAGGTGACCATCACTGAAGAGCCAGGTCCACCACAGTCCATGCAGCTGCAGCTCCAGGAGATGCCCTGGGATTTGCTGCTGACATGGCAAGAGGAGCAAGGGCTGGAAGAGCAGGATGAGGAAAGGGAAGAGGGGATGCACCAAAACACCTGCTTTGCTGTGAACTCCCCAACACAGCTGCCAAGGAAGCTCTTTGGGGGGGGACAGGCAGATTCCCAGTGTCCCAGAAACAGGGGGGCAGAGCAGGATCAGGCAGGTGATGCAGGGGAAGACATCACCTCTTCACTGCCATCACTCCTGCATGTCATCTCTGCTGTCACCTCAGTGTTCAGGAGCACTGAGGAGTTAAACACGTTTTTTTTCTCCTAATGGGTCGTGACAATGCTAGAGATGCTCTTGGAAATCATTTCTCCTGGGGAAGAGCATCCTGGGACGCAGCCAGCCCAATTTCCCGGGCAGACAGCACCCAGTGCCCGGCTCCAGAGCCTTTGGCTGTGCCAGGGCCGCAGGCAGGGCTGGGCTGCCCAGCAGCCAGGGAGCTGAGCGGGCATGGAAACGCTGGGTGGGTGGTTATGGCAGGCAGGGACCCCTGGGCAGGGGTTTGTGGCAGGCAGGGCCCCCCTGGCCCCAGAGCAGATCAAAGCATGGGGTATTTACCTCCCGGCTGGGCGCAGGACACCGGCCCTTTCTGAGGGGGCTTTTCATCCCTATTAGGGCCATGAAAGGCTGAGCCATGAGATCAGCTGCCAGGGGCTGTCCAGGGACAGTGCTGAGCCGAAAAGGTCAGGAGGGAGGAGGAGAAGAGAAAAGAGGCAGAGGCTTAAGGGACAGGGCTCAACAAAATCACATTTACTGTGGTCACGCTCTTCAGACAAGCCTGCAAGACAAGGAACTGCGTGTCGTCTAAGGGCCATTATTTGGGTTTGACGTGGCCAGGGCCCGGGCTTTGAAGTCGGGAGCAGGACACCGTTAGAGCCATTTGTGTCCGGCTGCCGGCTCCCACACGGCATCACCACCCTGTGCCAGCAGCTCCCAGCGGGATGGGGATGGAGCAGCAAAGCCCCAAAACCAGATGGATGCCACCAGGCCGGCTCTGCTTGGCCTGGGTGTGTCACAAGCCAGGCCCGTTTGGGGGAAGAATGAGGAAGCCACTTAATTGGGTTTTATCAGCAGAAGTTCACAGCTCCCATCATGGCATCAAACGGCCCTTGGGCTTTCAACTCCCCTCCACCAAACAATTTGTGGGAAGGAGGATGAGGAGCACATGAAAGTGGCCACATTCAAATGGCATCAGCAAAGAGCTGGCGGGCTGACAAAGCCCCCCCCCCCGCCCCAGCACAGACCCCAGCCCCAGGAACCAGGGAGGGAATTATCAAATCCCAAGGAATGCAGGAAGGAGCGCGAGCAGCTCCGCACACACACACTGGCAGGGGCTGAAGGCTTCCCAAACCAATGGAAGCTGGAGGAGCGCAGCCAGAAAAGCGAGTATGGTAACGTGTCCTAAAAAAGCTTCCAAGGAGGAAGGATGATCCTGGCAGCTGGCAGGGTATAGGTGACCCCCTTCCCCATGCTGAGCTGCAGGAAAACGCTGACGGAGTGCGGCCCAGGGACGAAGCTGCGTCGCAGCAGCAGCAGCCATGGTTTACAACAAATAACTCTTGCCAGGTTAAGACTAATTGCATCTAAAAACAGAAATGCAAGACAAGGGCTTTAACACAACACTCAGGGTAATAGATCCGCTCTCGCTGCATCCCGCTGCCAAAAAGCGTTGGATTGGATTACGGACGTTATTACATCAAAAATGGATTGAAGGGCTTAAGGACTCACAATAAACAGCAAACGCCTCGGATTTATGAGGCAACATCTATTGGGACCTTGCTTTTCCTTCAGCATTGTCATCAAACAAGGGCTCTGTGCTTTAAAGAGGCTCACGGGACATGTGGGACACTGAGGCCATGCCCTGGGGCTTGGGAGAGGGACAGGTGAGAGATCCCACCTGGAAGAACACCTCAGAACCACCACCACCTCTGCAAACAGCTGCCTGGAGCACACCCCAAGGCTGAGCAAGGTTTGCCTGGGGTCTCCACACCCCACTGAACACAGAAAGGGCTGCCAGGACCACCACCAGCCCCAAAACCAAGTGCAGAAGGGACTGGAAACTATGGGAGTCCATCCAGTTCATCCCCTGCCATGGGCAGGGACACCTTCCACTAAAGCAGGTTGCTCCAAGCCCCATCCAGCCTGGCCTTGAACGCTTTCAGGGATGGGGCATTCCAGGGATGGACTAAGTGACTTTTAGCAGTTCCTTCCAACCCAAACCACTCTTTGATTCCCTGATCCAGAGCTCTGGGATAGCAGGGAGCCACTCCGGGAGCTCCTCCTCACGTCACCCTGCTGCCAGGACACAGGGATTAATGGATCTCTATCCAGGCACCTCATTACCAGAGATAGTAAAACTGGAGCAAGTTCAAAGAGGAGCAGCAAATGCAATTAGGAGCTGGAGTGAATTAGGAGGGGAGGTGGAGGGAGCTGAACCTGCAGGGCTGGATAAGCCGTGGCGGGGCTGGAGCTGCCCACGACGTCCTGCGAGTGCAGGCACCAGGCAGGGGGGAGGCTATTCCAGTGGGGTGTATTTTGTAGGGAGGGGACAGGACACTGGGGACAGGGAATCTCACCAAGGCACCAAAGGCAAGCAGGGAAACACCCAGGAGACCAGAGATGGAAGAAGCCACAGCACATCATGATATAAAACGCACAATTCCCAAATTCCCAGCTCTTTCACCCCCTCAGCACTTGATCCTGGGGATGGTCCCCACATCCTGCTGGAGTCCCATGTGCCCCCCCAGTCTCAGTCTCCAGTGCAGACCTGCAGGCAGGAGCAGCTGCATCTTGTTCTTTATGGAAAGCCTTAGGAATAAGCATCACCTTTCCTTATCCACCCCAGGAGCAAAGATGCTTCTAAGGAAAGCCTGGAGCTGGTGTGGAGGGGGTCGGTGTGAGGCTCCGGAGAGTTCGGGGACAGGGAACGGCAGCTTTCAAAAGCCTTTTCATTGCTAAGCTGAGGGCTGGGGCCGTGTCCCTCCGTGATAAAAGTGTCCCTAAACAAGGCTTGGCATATCCAAAGCAATGGCAAGGAGCAATCCTGAATAGGAGGGACCCCGGGAAGCCCCCCGGCTCTGGTGGGGAGGTTTTCCAGCCGCTGGGGAAGGTGGGGGATGAGCAGCACACGCCCTGTTCCCCTCGACTCCAGCATCGCTTCCCCGGCTTAGAAATGAAAAGGGAGAAAAAAACCTTTTGTGTGTCCAGGCAAAGCTTGGGGAAAGGGAGGGGAGAAAAATTATGGGGGAAAAAAAAAGACAACATGTGGGTGGTCTGCTCAGGAGACTTTTGACTTTTTTTTTTTTTTTGGCTATTTTATTTCTTGGCAGAAAGAACTCCTGGGGCTGCTCGGCAGAGGGTATGGCCAGATCACAGGAGCATCCTCAGCCCACCCAGGGGCCAAAGTTCAGCTGGCAGCTCCCAGCTCCAAGGGGTTTCGCATCAAAGCATGGAGGAGTCAAGAGAAATTAAAGTCAGAAACGGTCCATGGCAGGGGCAGAGGGCACTGCCGGCCCCCTGAGGAGAGGGGGGGCATCCCACAGGGATGCTCAGGATGCTCCAAGCACCCCGCTTGCTGCATCCCTATATAGCCTGAAACTGGGAACAAGAGGATAAATAGGATTTTAAATTAAAATATGAGCTTAAAAGGCTCAGCCCAACATCCGACGGGACGCACAGCCGGGATTTCCCAAGCTGGGCTATGCCAGCTTTGCAAAATCCCGGCTGCGTGTCCCGTCGGATCTGCAGTGAGCTGGAGCCGGTCACCTGCAGTGACCCAGGTGTGCTGGCAGCCTTGGAGGGGAGCTGGCACCGGCTCAAAGCCGCGGGGGCCCCGCGGGAGCCGCGTTTGGAGTCGGCAATGCACCGGCGGCCGCTTGTGAAAGCGCCTCCCAAAGCTCCGGGAGGTTGATTTTCACTTAAGTTTTCGTGTGAAATGCAAAACAGCTCCTTAAAATTTGGGTAATTCAGGGGCTGGTAAATCCTTCTGCCTCCACCTTCCTGCTGGACTTGGTTACTGTAAGAGGGATCCCATATCTCTTCTTCTCAGTGCTTTGTTCACCTCCTGAGCTCATTTTGGGGAACCTATTTCTCTTTGAGGGCTCTTTGCAGCCTGAGAGTCCCATGGGCTGTAGCTCGGAGGACCCCGATTTCAGCCCTCATTAGTTAGATGACCACGTTAGTGCTTGAACTTGACCCCCAAACACAGAGGAGCCACTGATCGAGTGCTTCAAGATGTTTGCCTGACCCAAGCCTGGCACTTTGGCCTCTCTTCCCAATTTCTGCCCACTGCAGGCAAAGCTTGTATTCAATCAAGCTTTGTATCAGCTGAAGGACAGCAGAAGGGCTGAACTTTGGGGTCCCAGAGCCACCAGGCTGGTGCCAGCTGTGGTAAGGGAGATAGGAGCCTACATGGGAGTTGTGCCAGGGCTTTTGGCATCCCCAGCCCATCTGGGACATCTGGGCTGGAACCAGGGTGTCCTGCCCCCATGATGGCTTCAAAGCTGGTGCCCCTCAAGTGACACAGGACAGACATCCCCATGTCTGGACAGTGACAGTGACCATTGTTCTGGAAGAGCCCGGCCCTGCCACAGTGACTCAGTCCTGCAGAGCCCGTGGTTGCTGCCAGCACCGCGCCGAGCCAAGCCGGCTCCGTGGGTTGTGGCGCCAGGTCGTCCCTCCTGCCACCCCTCCTGTTAGGGAAACTTTCTTGGTTGACCATCCAGGAGCCACTTTGGCATCTCCATGGCCATACAGGGAACAGAGCCCCCCATGAGCCCCTGCCACCATCCAGCTCAGCTGTGCATCGGGAAGCACTCGGCAAAATTTGCCATAACAGAAATGATAAGGGCTCAAGGCTGACCTGCCAGAGCCAGGCCCAGCTGCTTCCTCTGCATCAGGTTTATTCCAAATTATTCTGCAGCAAGATTCCAACAGCCCCAGCCAGGCTCGCTGGGGACATCCAGACCCGCAGCCTCACCATGGCATCATGCTACAGCACAGCCCCTCCCGCCCCTACTGCCCACCACAGCCTCGCTGCCCCCTCCCAAAGATTCCAGGCTAAAAATACCCTGTTTCCAGCCGGGAACACACCGCTCCCACGCGGGCGGTGACCCCTGCGCCGGCCGCTCGCCGCAGAGCCCGCGGCACACAGCGAGGGGAGCTGAGCCGTCGCAGCCGCTGTGCCCTTTGCAGTGCACTGAGCCAGGCAGGGACAGCCAGGCTGAGGAGGAGGGGAGGGGACAAAGAGAGAGCTGGCAGCACTACCCAGACATGGCCGAGCTCCCCAGGTCCCCCACCATCCACACCGGAGCAGGCACAAGCGGATACATCTCTGTGCAGTGATCCCCTGCGCGCACAGACTGCCAAGAAAGGCTCCAAGAAAGTTCTATCCTCCTTCTCTCTCCCCTCCAGAAAATGCCATGGTGCACCAAGACACAAACAGAACAGGCCAGTGTGCAGAATTTTTCAGCCACTTCCATCACATCACACACTGGACACCACCAGCACTTGCCACTGCTGGGGCTGCTCTGGGAGGCAACACCCAGGAATAAGGACAAGCATCTCCTTGGACACCATTCCTCTCTCTCCCCAGTTCCAAAGCAAAGCCCTGCAACACCTCCAGCAAAGATGGCAGCAAAATATAGGCTCCAGGCATGACAGCACTGCAGGGCCGACCCCAGATGGGGATGTGCTCCTGCTCCCAGCCACGAGCAGGGCAGGGGACACAGCACAGCAGCCAGATAGGGACTGTTGACCCACTCGGCCAGTGACACATTCCTCCCCCTGCTCTCATCCAGCGGGACATATTTTCCGTCCGTGTCAGCTCTCTGCACCGGCCAAGTCACACACAAGCGCCTGGTGACACTCTCCAGGCACCCGAGCCCTCCCGAGCCAGGGCTGGCAGCGAGGAAGACGAGGGCAACTCACATGTGATGAAGTAATCCTGCTGCCGCTTGAATTCCAGGCCCATGTAGTTGGGGCTGAACTCCTGGAACTTGATGGTGAAGCGGATCTCCTGCTCAGGCCGGTTGCACGTCACCAGCACGTTGGGGTCCATGACGGTGCTGCAGGCATCCGCCTGCTCCTTCCTCACCAGGTACAGCTTGTAGTACTCGTAAGGCTTGGAAGGCTCCGCCTTGGGGCAGATAATGTCCAGTTTATCCCCAATCTCCGGGTAGATAACTAGCCCCTTCCCAGTCATGAACCTGGAAGAGAGGAGGGTAAGAGGTTACCACATGCTGGAGCAGAGGCCACACCAGCCCGGCCCACCCCACTCTGACACCATTTACTTTGTGCTTCAGCTCTTCTGCTCCCCCTCTGTAAGATGGGTTTTGACACCGAAATCAAGTTTTCCTCTTCCCTCACCATCCCAGCCTGTGCATGGACCCGGCACAGGCTCCTGCTGACAAAACGAGGGCTGGCTTGGGTCAGACCCGCTTGCCAGCCATGATGAGGGCAGGCACCCTTCCCGGCCCCAAGTCTGGCATCCAACCGGGAATGAGTCTTCCCACAAAGGGCTGGGAGACGCCACGGCTCTGCCCGACGGCCAGGCAAGGAGCTTCCTGCAGGGACAGGCAATAATTAGGCATAGGGAGAAGTCCTGACAATGGGGCGCAGGGAGGGATCCCGTCCACACCCCGGCTCCCTGAGGAATTCCTGTCCTTAAATGGAAGGGAAGGAAGCATCCTGCAGGACAACTTCTACAGAGCCAGGCTCAACAGCGTGCCCAGGAGCGTGGGAGGACCGGATGGAGAGGAGCAAGGAGGGAGGAAAGCTATTCGGGGCTGGAAGGCAGGGCATTGGGAAGGCAAGGAAGACAAGATGCTGATAATTAACATTCGGATCTCGTTATGGTGGGGCAAGGCTCTGATTAGGTTTTTTCAGCGTGAAGGAGAGGATTAGGGCAGCAAGGAGTGAAGCAGCAGATCATCTACTTTGATGTAGGCAACTAAACGCGTTCCTGATGGGAGATAAGGTGGGAATGGATTTTCCTGCAGTTATCTCTGCTGCAACTCCCTAATGTAATCTGGGCACGGCAAAGCGCGAAGCGAGCGCTTTGCCAAGGCTGCACGGCCACGCTTCCCCTTCCGCTGTCGGACACAGCCCATCCCTGCCCCAGCCCACCCTGGAGATAGGACGGGGGCCGAGATACCTTCTCCCCTAGCCAGCTGCTCCAGCAGGAGCTGCAGGCTCCACTGAAGGAAGATCAAACACACAAGACCAACCTGCTCCGTGGCTCCATGCAAGTCTTAGCAAGAAGCCACAGAGCTGGAACCAGCACCAGGCCTTTGGCTGCAGGAGCCCAGCAGATCCACAGGCTGGGCTGGGAGCAGGCAGGAGGAGCCAGAGCCCACGCACCCCCAGTGCCCTTGGCACAGGCTCCGGAGCTCGATGCCAGCTGTAGCAGCAGGGCAGACACACAGACATCATCTGCGCCTCACTTGCAGCTCACCAGGTCAGAGGAGCATCCCTGGCACCCAGGGCATGGCACAGGGATGGCAGGCACAGCCCCACCATGCAGCTGGATTTAGAGGGCTTATGGATCCATCCTTCCAGCCTGGCTGCAGCTCTGCCTCCACCACATCAGCTCCAGTAGTACCCAAAGCAGCACAGTGGGGCAGCTGGGATCATACCAACCCCAGCACCACTGGCACAGTAGCACCTTGGCCACATGAGGTTGCAGGGAGTTTTATACGAGTTATGATTTGGGCAAAAGGTGACCAGGAGAGAGCGGGAAATGTGACCCCTGCAGAGTGTTTAGGGATGCAGGTGGGATGCAAGAGCCCAGCTCCATCCCAGCACTGCTGGCAGGTGAGCCATGCTTTGCTTCACACTACCAAGTAGGTCACCTGGCCAGTGGCCAGCATGCGCTTCCAAGGGCTTGGGAGTGATAAAGGCTTCCCCACCCACGGCCGGAGCCCTGACGCAAGGCTGGAGCGGGAGCAGGAGCCGGGAGCAGCCCCTGTCCCTCCCTCCCCGCCCGGCCGCAGACACGCAGCGCAAGTGAACACTTGCACAGGTTCCCACCTCGAGAGGCAGCTGGATCCCACACTCCTTTCTCCACGGTTGGGCTGAGTCAGAGGCTTCCTGGCACAGGACTCCAGAGTGACTCAAGCTCCCTCCTCCAGCCCCTGCCAGCTCCCTCCTGCCCAGAAGATGCCAAACAGGAAGCCACAAACAAGTCAAGCAGATGTCTTGCACCGCCAGAGCAGGAGGAGAAGGCTCCTATCCACCCTCATCTCCATACCAGGAGGACCTATCACACCTCTGTGGCCAAAACCTTGGCCAACACCTACAAACCAACCCGGCCCTGGGCCACCAGCCTGTTGGGAACACGCCAAATGGATTTGTAAGCAGGGGAGGGGCCATGAAGCAACCAGGGAGCTGAGAACCTCCCAGCACCACATCCTGCTGGCACCTCTTCATCGCAGGAACTTCAGGACCAAGGCCTACCTTTGGTTTATGTAAGGATAAAACAAGGAGGCAAATCTCTTCCATAAATGCTCAGCCTCAGCTCCAGAAGCACACAGATGCTGTCTGGGAATTAGCCCAGGAACGTCTTCCAGATCAATGCAAACATGGAGCAAGATAGAGCCACTTCCCTGTGCACGGAGCTTTTGCGCTGCTCCCTCCAGCTGCTCTTCCCCACCAGCCGCATTCCCATCCGCACACAGACGGTTTTCCCTTTGTCGTCCAATTTTCCTGATTTTTTCTCCTCCATTTCCCCTCTTCTCCAACAGCAGGGCTGTTTCCAGATGACAGCCTGGGCAACGCAGGCAGAGGAGATAAACCTGAGGTGTGTGCCTTGAACCCCTCACACAACTCTTCCAGCTTTTCACCACACACAGAGACCTTTATTTCCAAAAAAATTCTGCTTTGTCATAAGAACAGCTTGTGATGATCATCCTAAGGAAGACCAACAACAGCTCCCACCATGCCAGGGGCTAGTTCTCTGGGAAATTCTCCTTTAAAATACATAGTGAAAAGCACCATTTATCACAAGAAAAGGAGAGGAAAAAAACGTGCAAAAATTGTCACATGTTGCCTGAATGCAGGATTTCAGCCAGTTCTGAAGACGAGGAATTTTAGTTCTGAGGCATGGTTGAAGACAAAAAAGAATTACACTCTTGACTTGTCTTCACAAGCACACGTCTTCAGATTTATCTTAACCCGGAGGAATGAACAGAGCAACTCTCAAATTAATAGGGAAATTCATCGTGCCCTCAGAGCACTCGGTGTAATTTCAAGGAGGGGAGGGGGAATCTGCTGTTCCTCTGGAAAACACAGCTTGATTTCCCTGTTTTAAGGTGGGAGGGGAAAAAAAAAGAGAAAAACTAAAATTTAGCTCAACCTTAATGCTGAAACAACTCCCAGCGTTAAGAATCATTCTCCTCTACCTCACCCATCGCACGTGACAAGGAGGATAGTGGCTCCAGCTTTATTCCTGCCCCATACTGAAAGTGTCCAAGGCCAGGTTGGACAGGGCTTGGAGCAACTTGGGATAGTGGAAGGTGTCTCTGTCCATGGCAGGGGGTGGAACTGGATGAGTTTTAAGGTCCCTTCCAACCCAAACCATTCTGCGACCCTGTGACTGGCACCATCACCAGTTCACAGGTAATATCCCAGCATCCTTTCTCCTGGTGTCCAAGGCGGTGGGAATGATTAACTACAGCCATTAAAGCTTAAACCAAGTATTTTTTTGGCAGCTGAGCAGGTGGAGAGCACTGGCAGCTTCATCCCTTAAAGCCCCTGAGGTGATTTTTGGGTGGCACCCGTGGCTGCCCACCTGCAGAGCCAAGGGACCATCCTGGCCATCCCAGCCAGACATCCTCATCCCCAGTGCCGCTCCTGGCCCCCAGCTCCCGGCCCCGCAGGTTCCTTGGGAGCGATCAGGTGGCAGCGTCCAATTTCCTCATTGTTTCGGGAGGTGTTTTCTGATGGGAAAGGTGAAAAGGGGATTTGTGAGCCTTGTAAACCGATTCCTTTGAGTTGGGTAAACAACGGGAGCTCTGTTGGCAGCGGGATGCCGGGATGCCGGAGCAGTGAGATGGGATTAAAGTGCAGCCTCTCCCATGCCCCGAGTTGGGGGGCTGCTGGTGGGGCCCCCAATCCCTTGCAGAGCCCCCCTCACTTCCCCTTGGGGGTTCAAAATGCAGGATCTGATGGAGTGACCAGGGGCTACAGGCAGGACCTGCTGGAAGAGCCATGGACTCAGCCAGGGCCCGGTGTCAGAGGCATCCCAGAGAGGGTTTGCTGGGAGAGGAGGAAGAACACAAGTTAAGGAGGAAAATCGAGCAAGTTTGGCCAGAGAAAGCTCAGGAGTTGTGTTGGGAATGACAAACCCCTCCTCCACACCCCTCTCCCATGCAGGCTCCTCTCCTGCATGTGGGCACACATGGAGAGACATGGATGAGCCAACACATTCCCAGCAATCCTGCAGACACAAGTGTCCTGCAGGTAAGTAATCCGGAACCTTAAAATCCAACAGCCCTTCAGCTCTTTGTTAGGGAAGACCAATAAATACAATTTTTTTAAAGAATGGGTTGACACATTTTCCAACTGCTCTCCCCCTGGATCCAGGCATTCCTTGAACCACGTCAACTACAAAATCTTCAGGGCAGCATCACCTTTCCCCACGTCCACGGCATACGACACCCCTCACCTGATTTCAGGCTTGGCAGAAACAGAACATTTCCCAAGAACCTTCTCCTTGGAGAAGATATTCTAAAGCTGATGCTGACATACATATAAGATGACATATGCTAAATGCTGTTTGCTTCAAAGAAATCCAAAAATAACTGGATCTTACATGGAGGACGTGTACGTCTGGCAGGGAAGGCTGACAATGCCCGGCAGAGCGAGACCTGCAGGAGCTGGGAGGTTTTCCTGGTGTCTGGGCAGCTGAAGCCCCCGTGGGCCCAGCTCTCCACACCAACAGAACATGTGAGTCCTTCCAGACAGATCACAGCTCCCACCCACTGGGAATCACCTCAAGGAAGGGATGGGAAAGGGCCAGATCCAGTAAAAAAGCCAAAGCCCCATGTTCAAACTGGGTGTGGGATCCTGAAAAACACTCCTGAGCCCTGCGATTTGCCAGTGCCCAGCCACACACAAATCCAACCCTGCCCTCTCTGCCTCATTCTTCCAAGCTTCCCCAGGACACAGCAGCCATGCCCAGGTACTTGGGACTCTCTGCCACTGCAGAGCTGTTTTCCAGACCCCGATGTCACAGAGCCACATCACACTCCAGCCATTGGAGGGTCCCTGCACAGCTTGTCCAAAGCTCCCTTGGTGACAGCCAGACACCTCTGCCCTTGCCAAAATCTGTGTTTTCACTGAGAATTGAGAGGTCAGTAGTAAAAACTGGGACCTCACTTACGTGAAAGCAGGACTTCACAGGTCAAACAGCGCTACCAGACAGGGACAACCACATGGTCCCCAGGGAGATTGAGTTGGGAACCTCAGACACCCCATGTCACAGGGAGAGGTTCTCCTGGTGACACCAGGAGGTATCAGTGAGACACTGCAGCCCCCATCCACCTCACTTCAGCTCTCCAGAGCTGAGCACAATCAAACCAGAGGAATTACACCCTAATCCCAAAGGCCCACCTGATCCCAGCACACTGCCAGCATCCACAGCCCTTCCCCGGAGTGGTGCCAGCACGCAGAGGCACAGCCCCTTTCTCCTTTTTGACTCCCATTCAGCTCTTGGGAACAAAGATACTCCGTGGAAGGAAGTTAATTACAAGTGGAATGAAAAGGTTCCTCCCTCTGTATCTGTCGCCTTCTCGCTTGTCCATCGCGCCGCTCATCACCACAAGAGGGTAAATAGGAGCACACGAACCCCCACACTCTCAGATCCTACTCCTTTCATGTGCTCCTCTATTATTAGTCTCCTTTAGAAGAGCCTGCCATCTTTTTTCCCCCTGCTAATCTATGGATAATTATTTTCCTTGCCCTTCGGCAGCCCTCTTCTATTTCTGCTCCATCCTTTGAGCTGAGGTGGCCACACAGAGCCAGCGATTCCAGGTATCTGAAAGCAGCTCCTATCTCCTTCACTCCTTTGGTGTCCACTGTTCAGGGAGGTATTTCTCACCTTCCAGACCCCCCGGCTCCTCACCATCCCTGGGAGAGGGAACAGCCTCTGCTGAGCCCCCCCGGGGCTGTCCCGTCCCCCTCCCACATACACTCTAAGGGCCTTTTTTTTCCTCATCTCGGGTTTAATGAGGCCCATTCAACCCTCCCAAAGACAAAAGGCCCTTCTCGTTTCCAAACGGATTTACACGACGCATCAGTGAGGCATAAACGGGTCTCCATGGTAACGCTCACCGACCCCCCCCCCCAGCTCCAGGATGCCATTTTCCAACTCTGCTGCTCCCCAAAACCCCTTTGTTGCTTTCCTGCCAGCTGGGAGGCTCCTTGCAGGCTGATAACCCTCCCACCCCACACCCCGGGGTGCCAGGGGTACCATTTTTTGAGGTGAAGTTACAAGATGACCAAGCCAGTGTTCCCCTGGCACAGACACCCCGGAAAGCTCTGCACCGTGACCGACTCCGGGTCACAGTCAAGCCAGGGCTGGGATTGAGTGGAAGGGACGGAAACACCGAGTGCAGGGGAAACGAACCCAAACTTCCCCTCTCTGCCCAGAAAGGGGGGTGATGCCCAAGGCAGTGTAGTCTGTCCACACTCAAACACCAGCCCCGGTCATGGTCTGGCTCCCAGCATCTCTCCGCAGGGAAACCGGTGGCTCTGAAGATTCCCATGGCTTTGGCAACGGCCAAAAGGCCACTCCAACACTTCACACAGAGGTTTGGCAAACACAAGCCTCATGTTCAACACTTTGGACCATAACTCTCCCCAAGCAGCCTCAAACACTGAAGGCCGAGAGAGCACCTTGCTTACCCTGAGCAGCACTGGAAGCAGGGAAGGTGGGACACAGGGAAGGTGGGATGCAGGGAAGGTCCCACTATAGCTCCTTGAGCTTTGCTTATATGTTGCAGTCGCTGCCATAGATCTGAAGACCAAGCCCTTACCCAGCATCTGGGGGAAACACCAGAGAGCCCACTTTCCCATGAAAATACCCACCACTGCTGGGTTTCTCAAGCAGGAAGTTGGGAGCAGGATCCTGGTTTCAGCTGCAAACCCGCAGCTTGTGGACAGGTCTGCTTTTCCGTCCTGCAGTCCAGAACCCTTCTCCTAGGGAAGGGTCACACCAAGGTTACCACCAGCCAAGAGCAGAGGAGGATTCCAGCCATTAGGATGCTGGGAGAACAGGTCAGCAGGCTTCAGGAAAGGTGGCATGGATGCTGTGGGATGCCAGCCACACCTCAGCACCCACAGCCAGCGGCTGCCACCACAGCTGGTGACATCCCTGGCCCCAGTGACTCAGCCCTCCTGTGCCACAGCAGGGCTGCAGGAAGGGCTTTCTCCCTGAGCTATCCCCATAATTAGAGCATGGCCAGGGAGAGTATCCAAGTGACTCCCCAGCAGCCCCAAGGAGGACAACAGATCACCACCACCAAAGGCAGCGCCCACAAAAGGAGAACATTCTCCTTTGTCCCAGCATGGGCTCAGCCAGGATGTATCCTGATGCCAGTCCATCACTTCCAGGGACAGCTGCTGACCACCCTCATGCCCCAAAAAGCAGGAAGAGGAGAGGGGGAGGAGAGGGAAGACTCCCAGCCCTCGCAGCAGCCGGGCCTGCCGGGAGCAGCCATGTGCTGCTCTGTCCTCCCAGCTCCGCGCACACTCCATGCACTCGGACGCTGCACCCGAACAATCTCAATGCAAACCCTGCAAGGGAGGGGAAACAAAACCTGCTGCTAATTGACGGATTTTGGAGCAGATTTAATTAGGGCCAGAGCACTGGTGCAGGCTGCTGCTGCCACCTGCAGCACTCTCTGCAGCCGCTGGCATGGGCTCGGGGGACCCTGGGCTCCCACCCACACCCACCTGGGGGATGGACAGGGAATGAGGAACACTGGGAGTCCCCCAGGCTCAACCCAACCCCACCCCACACCCACCCCCAACATGTGCATCCCAGCACAATAAGCACCTCCAGCAGTGACGGAACCAAGGGCTTGGCCAAAAAATAAAGAGGAAGAAAAGCCATATTTTCTCCCCGGAGTTGGATCGTCCCCATCTCCCCTCAGAGGAATCAAGAGGGGCTGAGTTATCTAATTAATGCTGGCAGAAGCGGGAGGCCGAGGGCCGGGGGGCGGCGGCCCACAAAGGCAGCATGGGGAGCGGTCTCCCCGCCGCCGCCGCCGGCATCCCCCGGCAATGGGGCCCCACGTTGGGAGTGAGGTAAGAGGGGATTCAAAGGGGGGTTTGTCAGGGGTTTTGTTTTTGGAAACGGGGGAGGGGAAGGGGACAGGGCTTGACAAGAGCTGACAGACAACTGAACAAAACCATAAGGGCCATGAATGGCAACACAGCGCTTTAATTGGCGTAGGAATGGAGAGAGAAGTGAGACAATGAGGCTGGGCGGTGGCGGCGGGGCCGAGGTGTGGGCAGCGGGCACTCACCTTCTCCTGCCTGCACCCCAATCCCTACCCCAACAGGGGCTGGCAGCTGGATGGTGCACCGTGACCCCCATCCCAAAAACCACCACCTAAAACCCACAGGGAAAACATGGAGGCAGAACGACAGAGTCCAGCACACGTCAGGCATCACGAAACCCTGACGGCACCAGGAGCTGCACAATCCCAGCCCTGGGATGCTGCAGATATTAAATGATCCATCGGAAACAGCTCATGTTCCTGCTCGGCTCCGTGCGTTTTCCGGCTTCGGTTTGGCCACTCGTGCCCTGGCTACAGCCCCGCTCATCCGGAGGACGGGGGGCCGGGAGGGGGAGAGAGGGAGAGGCAGGTTAAAAGGGAACACGGTTGAATCAGCGGGGTTCCCACTCCTTGCCTGACCCCTCCGAAATAAAACGGAGGAGATTTCGTCTCCTGGTTCCAAAGCAAAGAATTACTTTGGCAGGGGCTGCCCTTCCAGGCGCCCACTTGGACAGGAAAGCGGCAGGAATATGCCCAAGGAACCCAAGACAAGCCCTCCCCGCCAAGCCCCGCTCATTCTTATGCAGATCAACCCCAGTCGGGACAGAACAGAGGCAAACTGCAGCCCCCCCCTCCCCAGAGCAGGGTTGGGGGCACACGGAAGGGTGGGTGGGGGGCTCAGCACACCAGACCTGACACAAACCCCAACATTTTCCAAGATCCCCCATCTTCCCATCTCTCACTTCTCCAGCTCAGCTGGAAGAAAAGAAGAACTGAAAGCTAAGAGCCAAGAGCTGAAGTTACAACTGGTGGTTGGGCCCTAGGAGACAGGGAGCCCCTTCCTTCCTGAACTCCAGGACTTGACACCCCACTAACCCTGCACCTCACAAACACGGACTGCAGCCGGGAGTCTCAAATCTCCCTATGGGACAGTGACTAGGTGCTCCTGCTGCTGCATTCCAAGGAGTACAGGAGGGCTCCCCAAATCCCTCAGCTTCCCACTTCTCTGGCCACCACCAAAGCAAGGGAGAAGAGACACCAGCCTCCCCCATTTTTCTGAGAAATACCACAAAAATAAAGCCCACACATGTCCTGGGGAGCAGCAGAAACCACAGGGTCTGCAGGATTTCCCCTGGCTCCCAGGAGCCCCTCACTGTGTCCCAGGGCTCGTGTTTCCATCCCTGGAGATCTCACTGAGGGCTGGGTGACAGCTCCAGAGCACCCACCCAGGTCCCTGGGGCTCTGGCTCAGCCTGGGGATGCAATGCTGCGGTTTGAAGGATTAATCCCAACGTTAGGAACTGGGCAGGGAGGAGCAAACCCTGCGGAGGGTTCCCCATCCCAGCTGTGGGATGCCCTGCCCTGCCCCGACAGGTCTCCCGGGTTTCGCCAGCCCTGCCAGCCCCTGGTCCCAGGGGAGTAGCGTCACCCCCACCGCGCCGCCCTGACTCACACCGGGCTCTTTGATCCCCTGGCTCATGGAGTGGCCAAACGAGTTCTGGCATTCCAGCTCTGGCTCCTGTCTGGAAGTGCCATCTTCCCAGGCAGCTGCAAATCACCAGCCCTCAGCCCCAGCATCACTACTGGGAACTTGCTTGGCTGCCACCGGCCCTGGTGGGTTATGAAGAGCTTCCCAAACCCCCCATCCCAACACAGAGCATGTGCACATCTGCCCACAGCTGCCCACCCCAGCTAGAAGGGACCTTGATGACCATCCAGTTCCAACCCTGCCATGGGCAGGACACCTTCCACTAGCCCAGGTTGCTCCAAGCCCCATCCAACCTGGCCCTGGACACTGCCAGGGATCCAGGGGCAGCCACAGCTTCTCTGGGCACCCTGTGCCAGGGCCTCGCAATCCTCACAGGGAAGAACTTCTTCCCAATATCCCATCTAACCCTGTCCTCTGGCAGTGGGAAGCCATTCTCCCTTGTCCTGTCCCTCATCCAAAGTCCCTCTCCAGCTGTCCTAGAGCCTCTTTAAGCACTGGAAGGGGTCCCAAGATTTCCCCAGAGCCTTCCCTTCTCCAGGCTGAACCAGGTCACCCCGTGTTCCTCACTCCCACACCAGTCCCACTACCGGCACGCTGCACTCGGCCGCCCAGGACCTTTGGCCCCACTCCATGGGGGTGGATGGGGCTGGGTTAGGTCTGGGAGAAAAAACTAAAGATGAGTCACAGGTCCTCAAAAGTTTATTTGTTTTCTCCCCTCTTGTCCTCCCGCACAGAACTGAGCCATCAGCAAAGCCTGGAGAGCCAGCTCTGCAGGAAAGCTGGATCCAGCCTCCTCCAGCCCTGCTCTGGATGTCACTCAGGAGGGAAGAAATTGCCCCTTTCTCCCCAGAACCTCTTGCCAGTGCTGCCCACATCCCCTCTTTACTGTGAGGTCCTGTTTTGGCACAACAGCCCAAATTTTCTCCATATCCACACCAAAAAGACCCTCCTAAAGGTTTCACCACTGGAAGGAGTTGGGACACTCTTGTGCTCCCCCTCAGCAGCCCTTCCACTGCTCCCAGTTTACCCAGTTGAAGGCTGATTGGAAGAGCAGCAGCTGAGGGAGGGGCCAGGAGAGATGCCAGCACAGCACAGCAGTGTCAGGTTTTAATCTCTCCTCCAGTCCAGAGATCTGGCTTGTACTTGCTTTTATTTTTAGGCCAGATTTACCGTACAGCTGAACTTCAATCCAACATACAACTTCCAGCTGGGAATGGGAGAGGAGAGGAACCAGAACCCAGCACTGGCTCTGGTGTCACGGGCGCTGCCAGAGCCGGAGATCTTGGGACTGGTGCTTCATTCCATCTCCAAGGACGTCACCAGACTCCGCCGGGACACACGGCTCCCACTCCTAGAGGGAGCTTTCACAAGGCACTAAGCAAAGCTCGTGTTTAAACCTAAAAATAACCCAGCCCTTGGGCCTGGGGAGGAGGAGGGCAGAGCACCCAGCCTGTCCCGCTCCAGCGCCAGCAGTTTCCAATTGCCTGCGGATGGGGAGTGTTCCCAATCCTCCCCCCGAGACGAAATCCTCTGCCTTGCCACCCACACTCATGGAAGAAAACTGGCGAGAGCAGCAGGAGAGACCAAAGTCTCCCCCAACCACATCCTGCCCCCCTGCTCTGCTGCCAGATGCGATCCCCCAGAGCCTTGTCCCAAAATCCTGCTAGCTCCAGCATTCCCAGCGGTGGTCCTCGCCCCACTCAGTGTGTGCCACCAGGCTGGGGCCACATCCCAGCCATGTCACCATGCCGGGAGCCTGAGAGGGCTGATGCCACCAACCCAACGGGAGTTTATTCCAAGGCTGGTGTCCGTCTGTTCCGCTGACCCCCCAGGCAGAGCTGGTCCCCAACACAGAGCACCCTCAAACCCATCAGAGCTGCGAGAGCAGAGACCAAGCCCCACCTTGGAGTGAATGGTTTTGGGGTGTCCCCCAGGAAACAGGGTCATTTATCCTGGCTTGGGAAAATCCCAAGTGAGCAGCACTGGTACTGCTGCGAGACCACCCCATCCTGCCCTGCAGCCCCTGCAGCAGGACTCACTCATCCAAATCCCTCACCAGACTCCAAATCTCCTCCCTGCCCCTCAGCTCCTCCATCCTGCCCTGCAGCTGCCAGCCCCCGGCAGGACTCAGCCCACAAACACCTCGCTGGACCCCAAATCTCCTCCCTGACCTCCAGGACCCCCAGCTCCTCCATCCCTTCCTGCTTCCCTCTCCCACAAAAGCCATTCATGGGGCTCTAGCTTCCAACTATCCCACTTCACTCCAACCCCCTCAATCCATGTAAGTCTTTCATTGCATTTAAGATGTTTTTTTCTCTGCCTTTCTCTTTTTTTAACTTATTAAGGAGAAAGTTCAAACTGTTGGCAGTGTCTGCGACGCACTAATTTGGAACTTAGTGCGGTGTCGACACTGCATTAAGTATTTCTGTCAACCATGAGGACACACCATGTCTGTGTAAGAAATTACACCAGCAATTATAGCTAAAGAGGCATGTAAAATTTAAAAAAAAAAAAAAATTAATGTATTCAGAAATGATAACTGACATTCTTATTAGGATTAATCTAATTTTAGTAGACTCATTTATATCCTGCCTCTGGATAAAAAATGAGTTTCAATTTTAAAACCTGGATAAAAAGTGGCATTTTTAAAAAAAGAACTTTTAGAAGTCACCCTGCATGATTAAGCGGGATGATAATGCGAGGAAGCTTAACAAAAAGCTGTGCCATTAAAGGAGATATTTGTTAAACAAAACGGAAGCAGAGATATTTATCAAGCCCAGCAGATTATTCCAGGGTAACTCTGGACCTGGCACTGCTGGGTGTTGCTTACGGTCGCAGGTTAATGGAGAGAAAATTGGAAATGGCAGATAACGGGGAAGGGGCAGGAGTTTTTCCGGGTGCATCCTGCACCAGGCAAGCCAGGGAATGGCAGCACTGACAAGAACCATACGGTGCATCCATAGCCTGGATGTCCATGCCCATTGGACATGGACAGACATAAGGCAAAGCACAGGAGTCACTCACAGACTGGGAAGAAAAACCCCAAAAGCTGGGTTGCTTCAACACATCCAAAAAAGAAAGAACATGACATGGAGCACCAAGGTCCTTCCCGAGGTTTGCCGAACACCCAGCAGGGCTTGGCCCATTCCAGCATCGCCCACCCCCCTCCATGGCACTGCCTCAGACGGGCTCTTGGTACAAAATGTGCCCTTGGCCTTGGGCTCTGGTGTTGGCACATTTTAACCCCATGGCAGTGGATGCTTTGATTGACACGGGTTCTGGCAGGACACAGGAGTCTCTTCTCCCTATGCCAGCCCACCACAAGCTTCCTGCTATGTCCATCTCCAACAAAGCCTCACCAACCCACAAATCACATCCTCCACTGAACCAGCCAAGAGGCCTCCTCCAGGCTCCCCTGCTGCTCCATGTCCCCACATCCACATCCCCCACATGTCCATGACCACCACATCCCATGGGACACTGATGAGATCCCAGCCATCCCAAGGTGGAGGACAAAGAGGCAGGGGGGCACGGGGAACCTGCACCCCCAGGATGGGAGCCGGGACACCCACAGGGCTGGGCTCCCTTCTCTCACCCATGTCCCCCCATTACAAGGGAATTAAGCACGGAAGCAAAGCACCAAAAGATTTAAGAATATGTGGAAAGAGTCAAAAGACGAAGAGGAAAAAAAATCCCAGACTGATTATTTTATTTTCTCCTGACAGTTTGAGCCACAATGGCAAATAAATCCCAATTACAGATTTTAAAAATGCTTCCTGCAGACATTTGGACCATCAAGGCAATTCTGGGCTCCCATAACTCCTGTTTTATGATGGTCATACATGTCAGCTTTCCACAGAGCCCAGCATTTCAATAAAATGACCATAAACCTAGATTAGAGATTAAAGGACTGACTCAGAAGTTGTCAGAGGAAGAAACAAGTTTCCCTGCAATTGCTTTGCCATTTTTACCGACCAGCAGTTTGGCTTTTTGATGGGTTTATGCCAGCAGTAAATTTTGGGCTGCTGACAGCTCGGTGTGCGAGACAACTGAAGGCAGCGGCGGGGAGGTGCGGGGAGGACACGAGCCCAGCCCCGGGCTCAGGCAACAACTCCGAGATGAGAAGTGACAGGGCTCCTCCTGGGCTCCCCAGCGCCGGCACAGGGACACGGATGCCGACTCCAATCGACCTTCCCGGCCCCCCCTCCCAGCCCCCCGACCTGTCAGACTTCTCTCCAGGGAGCAGCTCTGTCCCCGTTTCTCCTCCTCCCGCCTGGGCAGGGTCAGGAGCTGCCAGCACATGGGAAGGTGACGCCCCGAGGGCTCCCCGAGGCCAGGCAGGACCAGGTACCCCGGGGACGATGCACAGGGGAGCATCCCCGGGCCCCCCACCAGCAGCTGCCTCTCTCCCCAGCCTGTCACAGCAGCAGCAACAGCTCAAGGGAGACGCCTTTGAAAGGATAAACGGCAGGCGTTTGTTGTGCTCCTGTTTCCTGGATGAATGCGCTGCTTCCTTTTACTAAGTGCTCTCTTAGGAGAAGGAAAAGGGAAAAATAAAACAGCAGCAGAAAGGAAGGAGGATGACTCACGGTGAGGCCACATCTCCACCGACACGCGAGAGCTGCGAGACGGTGCCAAGGACAAAGGCTGGGATCAAAAGCACGGGAGCAGATCAAACACGCGCCTTTCCCGGGGAGGGGGAAGGTTTCAGGAGGGAGCTGCCCGGGGGAAGGAAGGTGGGATGGAGCCGGGCCCTCCCGGCCGCCCATGGGCTGCAAGCAGCCATCTCCCTTTCCTGAGTTTCAGCCACTGCTTTCAGCATCTGAACAGGAGCTCCGGTTGCTGGAGTTCATTAAGACACGCACACAGTGCTTCACACCAGGACACGGGCAGGGACGGGGACGGGGAGAGGACCAGGAGGAACCGTGGCTGCACCCAACAGGAGGTGAAAAAATGCCCTTTTCCTGACGAAATGAAAGAGCTGAGCCCGGAGCTCAGCGCGCCGAAGGGGGCCGGTGCCCTTTCTGCCGGTGTCTCTCTAAGTCTATCAAAAAGTCCCATTTACATCAAAATGCCCTTCTAGACATGCTTCGATTTTACTTTTCCCCTTTCATCTCCGTCCCCCTCCCACCCCACCTCGCAGCCCCATTGTCCTCGCAGCCCCAGGAGAGGGCCGAGCGCGCTGCCAGCGGGAAAGGAACAGGAGAGAAAGAAAAGAGCTGGAAACTAAGAGAGAAGCCGGAATCGCTCCTGGTCCCGCTCCAGCGGGAGCTGTGACCCCATCTCCTCCCGCCTGCTGCTTGGCGGCCGCCCCGGGGGACGGCGCTGGCCGTGTCCCCTCCGCGGGGCCGGGGACTCGCTGCCCCAGCCTCCGCTGTCGCCCGGGGCTCTGCTCGGGCTCCAGTGGCCACAGATGGTTTCAGTGAGCTTCAACAAAAGCCTCGGGCAAGGGCTGCAGGAGCCACCATCCTGCTCCGCTGTCCCCGGCCAAGCAGCGCCCTGCACACCCCACTCCCAGCACGGAGGCCACTGGTGGCACTGGGAGACCCCGACAAAGCGCTCTGGGCTTGGTCATGACTGCACATCCCAGCTGGCAACGAAGCGGATCGAGTGTAAGCGCTTCACTCTGCAGATGAGTCTTCAAAACGCCAGCGGAGCCAGAACATTTCCACAGGTGCCAGTGCCAGACTCTGCTCTGCCCCTTCGCTGTCCCACCTGTCCTCCTCCAGCAATTTGGATTTACTGAGCTGTTTTCTCCCCCAACCCTGGCCCCAGCAGTGCCACATCCTCCCTCATTTTTCCAAGTCCCTTAAAAGCAGAGGTGCTTTCCCCAGGATGCCAGATGGACACACAAGCCCAAGACTGAAATCGGCTCCTGGTTCCAAGTGCAAACGAGGTTTAACTCCAGTTTAACCCAGTAAAGCCCAGCTCTAGCAGTGCACAGTCCCAATGCCATTCACCAGGCTCTGTCCACCTTGCCTGACACAGAGCTTTTGCAGTCCTCCCTTCCTATTGTCAGCATCTATTTTTAACCCCCAGCATTATTTCTCCCTGTGTGACTTCAGACACTCTCTGGGGACGAGGTGGAATTGCTGAGCTGGTTCCAGGCAAAGTGACTCAACTCTCACCTTCAGAAGCCACACAGGAATCACAGAAGTAAATTTTCCTCCATTCACATTTTCCTTTCTCCTTCCCTCCAAGCTCTGTCTGGGGCTGAAAGCAGGGAAAGCTGCAGGGAGCTAAAGCCTGTGTCCATCAGCAAGAATGTGTGGCAAAGCCATTTTCCTCCCTTGTCTTCCCTGGCACCTTTATAATCAGCTGGATTTACCTCTGTGGCAGTCACCTTGAGAAAAATTCTGCTTCAACTGCTGGTGTAAATGAAGGTTAGAATGGTAACCTTAAAACAGGTGTTATGAGTGGAGCTCCGAGCTGCCAGGCACAGGGAATCTCATGGAGAGAGGCACCATCCCAGCAGAAGAGAGGGAGCAGCATTCCCCTCGCAGGGCCCTGGGCCGAGCGCCGGTGCCGATGCTTCATTGCTCCCTTTGAGCTGGTCCTGCTGGCGCCACAGAGCAGCAATTAAGGAGAAGGTCAGCAGCGAAGCCCTTCAAGAATCTGTCCCTTCAGGGGAGTATCCAAACAACCCCACCATTTGCCACCTTCTAATTCCTAAAGCGCACAAGCCCAACGCCAACCCAACGCCAAGCACCCGGAGATGCCTCATGGAATGAGGGACACGTGTGGTGCGTCAGCCAGATGTTGACGTTATTCGGCATTAAGAGCCAATAAATAATCATTAATGCTGCTGCAGCAACCAGGCTCTCTGCAAGAAAGCCCAGATGCCAAAAATGCCGTGTTTATGGCACAAGGGGAGGCAGGATCCGGGAGAGCCGCCTGCTGCGCACAATGCAGCCGGCGCTGCCAATTCCAGAGTGTATCCCAGTCCCGCAGCACTCGGTATTCCTCCTGAAGCCCCAGTTCAGGGGCTGGCAGACCTGGGAGAGTCCCCGTGAGCTCGCCTGCTCCCACAGCCACACAGGGTCACACTGGCCACCAGAAGCTGGGGTGACACCAGGAGTCGTGTGGAGGATTCTGAGCTGTCTGACACTGCTCCAGCCAGCCCTGTTTTTTGGGATGACTCCCTGGTTTCGCTCACTGGAGCTGGCAGGACTCTGGAACACACACAGCCCCGCAGACAAGGGGAGGCAGCATCTGGAAGCAATTATCCCAGCACTCTTGTATCTGTCACCCACTCCTTCTGCAAGGAACCATTCCCAGTATCAGCAATCTCTCTGTCATAAACCAGGAAAGGAATTCTTCCCCCTCATCCCAATGAGGCAGTGGAGACTTTCCCGACAGAGGGCAGGGTGGCCAAGGTCCCTCCTGCCAGGTCACAGGAGAATTGGGCACACCAGCGACAGGCACCTGTAGGCACCTTAAGGAGGAAACCCCACTCAGACAAGGAATACAACAATTTCTCTCCTCTGCCTGTGCCCTCGTACGACGCTGCAGCACTTCCAACATTTTAGTTCCAAGTTTGATGTCCCAAAAGCCTCCAACTGTTTTACAGGCATGGATGAACTCCTGGGAGCTCTGTGGGATGGTCCCCATGCCTCCAACGCACCCCATGCAATTCCATCCTCAAACCATGTGCTGCATCCTAAACCAACACGCCTCCAGCCTAAAACCATGTGTTTCCATCCTCAACCCACGTGCCTCCATCCTCAAAGAGGAAAAACAAGGAGGAACAGGCCTTGTCTAGGAGAGCAGGAGGATCCCACAGCCCTTCCCCACCACCCTGAACACACCCTCCTGAGGCTAAGGAGTCCCTGCATTCTCCCTGGCAATATCCTCATCCCACACGGTGCTCAGGGCACAACAAGCAGCTTGCATCCCAAAAAGAAAACCCAGCCAAGAAGGGCTCGTCGATGGGCACCAGGACTTTTCCAGCTGGCTGGCACGTCCAGCAAACCCCCAGCACCTAAAAAAGAGGCACCCCTGCCCACCATCCTGAGCCCACGAGTTCCACATGCAGCTGAGGGAGGTGGCTCACGAAGACTTTCGTGCCTCTCCTGGATGTTATGAAACCAGGCAGGGAGCATGAAACTGCCTGCCGTGGGTGGGAGCACCCAGGGCTATATGGAGAGCCCGGAGGATTCCTCCATGGTCTGAGAAAGCACGTGGGCTCCCCCACCCCACACACGCCCTCGCAGGGTGGGTTTTTCTTCTGGAGAGACCGGGTGAGCACAAACACCCAGCACAGACCCACGTGAAGGGGGTAATTAGGGAACAGCATCCAGCGCTCACCATGTCAGGGCAGAGATCAAAAGCAGCATCAAGTATGAAACCTCACCAGGATCGGGAGCTGCTCCTGGGAATGGACTCCTTTGGGCCCCCCCCACCCCATCCCTGCACCCCAAAACCACTCACTGCAAGGAGGGAAAACCAAGACAACATGAGCAGGCTTTCCTCCATCCCCTACTGCCAGCGAGTCTTCCTGTAGCTCAGGGGAGTGAAAAAAAGAAGGAAAATAGGAAAAAGTTCTTCTACTGCCGTTAAATGAGCAGCAGGCACAAAGCTGCAAATGACGGAGCAGGGGGAGAGGGCTGGGGGTCCAGGAAGCACAAGGGACCCTCCTCTCCTTTCCCCTCCCCGCACTGCTTTGCCAGGATGTTGCTGCCTCCATTATTTCAGTAATTAGTTGAGCTGAGGCACTGCTAATGGGGGGCAGGGGAAAGGGGGCACAGGGAAAGGGGGTCACAGGAAAAGGAGGGCACAAACCGGCTGGGATGCACAACCAGATCTCGGCCTCACAAATTTCCATGAAAGAAGAATAATACAAATCTTAAACCCTAACACAGCTGAAGGGGAAATTCCAGCTGCCTCCAGCCCTTCACACTTCCAAGTGCCTTCCTGAAACCCCCATCCAGGCAGGCCTCCTTGGCCCAGTGAGAGGGAAGGGGGCTGTGCATCCCCAGTGGCACTGGGACAGCCCTTCCCACCTCCTGGGGAAGCATCTCCTCCTCCTCTTCCTCACATGCTATGAAAGAAGCTGGGAACAATGGATGCACCAGTGCCAGCTCCGGCAGGGATGGACATTCATGGACCACCCGCCTGGCTGCCCAGGGACAAGGGACAGGCTGGCAGGGACAGCCTGGTGCAGAGGGCACAGGCAGCTGCCAAGACCCCCTCCCCTTGCCTGGTGTGAGGGGCAGCTCCCTGTCCTGGGAACATGGGGGGAGACACAAGAGGGACACGGGATTCAGCCACTGCAGGCTATGGTCACTGAGGGAGGGGCTGTACAGAGCTCCCCAATCTTCCCCCACCCCAGCTCTTCCCACAGGAGAGGGGGTGCTGGCTGAGCCATGGGCCAGACCTTCTCTTACAAAAATAACATTTCATCTTTTTTTTTTTTTTTTAATTTCTTCTTTTGAAATAATTGACTAATTGGCCGAGCCCCAGGTCCGTGCTGGGAGTGGATCCCAGGTCTGCTCTTGCATAAAGCGTTTATTAAAGACATCACAGGAGGACAGGAGAGGAGAGGAGGGGAGGGGGGCCAGGCAGAGCGCGGCAGGCCGGGGCGGTGCCCAGAGCACACTGTAAATTTCCCATCGCACCCAGAGGGAGGAAGCCCAAAAGTTAATCCCGATCATCCCCCGCAGCACAGCTCTGCCCCGAGCAGGGCCTGACTCAGCCGGGATGGGCACCACCTGGGGCGGGCATCACCCTGGATAGGCAGCACCCAGGGAGGGCATCCCAGTCCCAACACCCTCAGAGCAGGGCTGCAAGTACGTGAAAGGGAAGGGGTCCCCCTCCTCTCCTCCCTTTAATCCCCAGCCCCAAAGCAGAGCCCTTTTAGGGGAAAGTGTAACGCAATACCTGGAAAATTTCTCCCACCCGCTCTCCGCTGTCGGCTGCCAAATTTAAAACATATTTGCTGCCTGGCCTTGAAGAAACGTAACCTGCTGCCTAATTCCAACACGTTTATTCTTTGGGGGGCAACGAAAAAATTCACAGAGCCGCTGGTGGCTCCTCTCCTTACACCCCACAGCCCTTGGGGCTGGGAGCTGCCAAAACGCTGCCTGGGAGCCTCCGCCAGCACACACCGGAACGCCACGAAAGAACGGGAGGGAGGGAGCACTTGCACAGCAAGAGGTTTTTGAGTCCATGTCCATGAGCCCCCAGAATCAGCTGGGGGTGCTACCAGCCAAAAGCCCTTGGAATATGCAACATCCAGGGTAATACAAAACTCCGGAGCATGGGAAACAGGCAGGGACCCGCAGGGAGAGGATCCCCATGCGGAAGCAGAGCCACGCCATCTCCCCTCACAAATGGAGCGCCGAGGGAGCAAGTGGATGCACACACAGCCCCATCCCTCATCCCACCACCCCAGCTCCTCACCAGGAGGAATCTTCTGGCAGGCCAGGGCTGCGAGGGGAGGCTGGAGCAGTGGGAAGGGGCTGGGGGAGGGCACAATGTGTTTAGCAGACTGAGCGATCTGACAGGGTCCATTAAAGGAAACAATTTGTAATACAATAATTATTATGTCGTTTCTCTGGCCTCTTCCCTAAGCCTCCCTTTAAACAGTTCGAGGCTTGAGGGGCCTCTAGAAAGCAGAAATCTGTGGGGCTGAGGGTGCTCCAGTGTCCACACGTGCTGGGATGAGGAAGATGGGATGGATACATGGGGCAGACACTCACTTGCAGCTCTCCATGCAATGGGAGCTCATCCTGATGTGCTCACAATCCTTGAGGGAGCACACAGAACAAAGAGGAACTGCTGCTCCCCAATGCTCCCCAGCTGCAGGGGATCATCAGCAGATAAGGGCTCTCTCTGGGAACACCACTGGATGTGGATCCATGCTTGCTCCAACCTGGAGCGAGGCCGGGCCCTGTGGCCGCTCCAGCTCAGCTTTTCTGCTCTGAAGTTCTCGGCCACACATCTGAAGAAAGCGGCGGTAGCGAACAACAGAGCGAGAGCAAGCAACACAAATCCCCGGGATAATGAGCTCGGAGGAGGGAGACGGTGGGCTCTGTCTGAGGAGGGAGCCGTGCTTTTATTGGAGAGGCCTAAAAGGGCTATAAATCCTCAGATTCAAAGGCGAACTCAAGCTCTTTCAAGTCGGAGGAAGGCCTGGGATGTGTCAGCCGGGAGGACTAACCACGCCGCGTCCCCTGCTGAAGTGGCCTCTTCAGCAAAGCCGCGGAGCAGCCCGGGATATTACACCCAGATCCTTTCCATATGCTCCCGGCCGGCCGCAGGCAGGGCACACCGGCATCCCTGCGGCACTGGGAGCCACCTGACCCCCCGCACAGGAACACTGGCCACCCTGCCTTAATGGGGGAGTCCCTTTGTGCCCATTCCCCTTCCAACCCCCACTGAGGATTTGCCCCCCGAAATCCCAGTGGGAGCAGGGGGCTGCGTCCCTCCCTCTCGCGTTTGGCTGCAATACTACAGCGAGCCCAGACAAAGAGCGCAGAGCCCAGCGCCAGCACATCCCTGCATCCCTCCACATCCAGAGGCTGCCAGCCCCGCCTGCCAACCCGCACACCAGGCCGTGCTCCCACGTTTCAGAAATCCATTAAAAGGGAAAAATCGGTGGCAAAGAGGAGACGGCGCCGAGCCTCAGCCCCGCGCGAGCAACCGCAGACGCTTCCCAGCCTAATGAGAAGGAAAACATGGACACACTCTGCGATCAATGGGAATGGTGTAAGGGGGTTTATAGCTCATAAGCCATGAAAAGGCACTTTGCTTTTCCCAAAGTACCTACTCAGAAGAGGTTGGATGGCAAAAGCCAGGCATGACAGCTGGTGCACAGGGCTGGGCTCATCCCGGCAGGATGCCAGGGGCAAGGAAAGGGACTGCTGGGAAGTGGGATGTTCCTGTCCCATCACCAGCAGTGACGCAGGCCTGGGTGCCACCAAAACCAGCCACGACTCCCAACTAGGGAGGGCACCCACTCCAGGGCTTTGTACTTCCCAAACTCCGGCCTGAAGGTGCTGGGACAGAAGGAGCTGGGACAGCTTGTGTGGCATCTCCCAAGTACCCCACCCCGGCACCTCCATGTTGGCACCAGCAAGGGCCAATCCATGTCAAACGAGGTGACTCCAAGCTTCTCACCACAGCCCAGCCCCAGCAGACATAGCACACATGGATCTCTGTGCAGGCACAGCACCACGGCAGGATAGACCCTTTGGAAAACACCAAGGGGAGTTCATGGCTGGACACCAACCAACCCCCCTGCTCTGCCCTCACACAGCCCCCTTGGAAAAGCCCAGGCCCATGGCCTCTGAAAGGGTGAGCAGCCCACCTGGGAAGGGCCAGCTGCGGGTAGGAAAAGGTTATTCCCGAGCAGCCGAGCCAGGGTTATAAATAGCTGGCATTTTTGAAGTGCAGCTGCTCAGCTCAGCTCGGCCGGGGCGGCACTGCCACGCCGGCACCTGAGCCGGCTCGGATCCCGCCTGGGGGCTCCGGCAGGGAGAGCTCACAGAGAAGCCACTGCTCACTGGAACACCACGAGGAACCCTCCAAACCTGTCCCCTCATCCTCCAGGGAGGAGGGACTGGCGGCCCCCAAGCTGTGCTCCAGGGATTGCCTGCAGTCCCCACTCCAGCTCCAGCAGAACCTGCTCCACAGAAGAGCAGGGGCCAGGAAAACCCCACCGTGTGCACAAATCCAGCCTCACCGAGCAGGACGTTTAGCCCTGGCTTTCCAACTCCTCTGGGACCAAGCCTGGACAGGCTGGGGGAGCCAGGAGTGCCAGGATTCCAAAGCTCAGCCACAAGCAGAGCACTGAGGCTCCAACCAGAGATGGGATCCTGAGACTTCGTGAGCTGAGCACCACTGCTCCAACCAGACACGGAATCCCCAGGCTCCGGCACAGCCATGAGCTGAGCTCTGATGCTCCAATGGGAGATGGAACCCAGAGGTTCCAGCACAGCCCTGAGCAGATCATCAGGGCTCCAACCACAGATGGGATTCCGAAGCTCTGGCACAGCCATGAGCTGGTGATCCACGCAAAGGGCAAGAAAACCCATCCTGAAGGATGCTGGAAGTGCACCAACTCTCTCCAAGAGTAGGAGGACCACCACCACCATCCCCCTCCTGCTCTCCAGAGCAGGATTCTCTGCCACACCACCCAACCCAGAGCAAGGGATGGGAAGGGGAAAAGCATCAGGAAACAGCAGCAAGGAGCTGGGCTCTCCCTCAGCCCTGCACAACAAAAGCCCTGCAGCCGGGCCGCACATTCCTGCCCAGATTTGACGCCGCGATAGCGCCGAGCAAGTCCTGCTCCTGCTCCTCGATCCCAGCAATCATTAATTAGAGACAGAATGGAATCAGCTTTGTTTCTCCCCACCCTATTCCAGCTGCCAGACTCCAAGTAGCATGTGCTACTGATCGCTCCAAGATGTTTTCCCACTGGAGTCCAGTGCTCCTTGGGCAGACAGGCTTCCCAGCAGCACGGCCACTGCTGTTCCGAGGACAGGGTGTGCTGCCACAGGGGCAGGGAGCACAAAGCTACGGGAAAGCCGGGGGGAAGGTGGGACACACAATCCAACATGGAAACAAGGGATCATCCCCACTGCTAAGCCTCTGGTTTACAGGCGACAATCCAAACCGCTCCTGATGGACGTCATGCAAGGGGCTGCTCGTGCACTCCGGCTCTTTGGGACCCCTGTGATCCCTAAAAACATGGACAGGGCTTGGGGACATCCTGAGTCCCCAATAAAGCCTGTTTGGGGGGCCCCACAGCACCTCGTGAAGCTGCTCAGAGGGACCCCCAGCCCACCCCACCCCACTCCACCACCAAGGGCACGGGCACATCCTGCCCTGCCACATCCAGCCCATTTGGGATAAGGATTCAATGGAACAGCTTAGATCCCCCAAAGTGACACAGGAGCTCAGGTGCAGCAGAGAGAAGCAGCCCCCGCCAGCTCCCTGCCAGCCCTTGCCGGTCGGAAATGGCATGGAAGTCCCATGGAAGCCCTGTCCAGCCCCGCTGCCAAGTGGATCCAAGGAGCTGCAGCAGCTGTTTTGCTCCAGAGAAAGCTCCGGCTCCTTTTACAATCAATCAGCCACCCCATCACGGCTCTTTTTTTCTTTTAAAGGAAGCAGTTAAATCCATTTTATGGAATCCAGTGGTATTTACCCGGCTACTGCAAGAGCCGCAGCCCTGCCTTCCCTTTTTTTTAATTTAAGTTAATGAAGTCATTCCCAAACGACCTGCAAGGAGCCCCGGGTGCTCCTTTCCCCCTGGCACAGGGAGAGGGGGAATGCCTCTGGTGAAACGTGGGCTGGGCACGGGGGAGTCTGCCTTGTGGGGAGCAGGAGCTGGGAGGGCTCCCAAAGACCTGGCACTCAGCAAAGGGTCCCCCCCATACCAAAGGGAAACTCCAGCTGGAAAGCAGGCTGGCCAGGCTTGCTTTGCCCAACCCAGCCTTCGGAGATGAAGCAAAGCCCTGGAAAGGCCAAGGTACACATGGGGGCCATGGGATTCTTGATGGGAACACAGAATCCTTAATCCTGGAATGGTTTCAGTTGTGAGGGGACCTCAAAGCCCATCCAGTCCCACCCCCTGCCATGGACAGGGACACCTTCCACTAGCCCAGGTTGCTCCAAGCCCCGTCCAACCTGGCCCTGGACACTTTCAGGGATAGGGCAGCCACAGCTTCTCTGGGCACCCTGTGCCAGAGCCTCCCCACCCTCACAGCCAAGAATTTCTTCCCAATTTCCAATCTAAACTTCCCATCTTTTTAGTTTAAAGCCATTCCCCACCTCTCAGCCTCAGGAAGGGGGAGTCTCCACAAGCCAGAAACGACTTTTAATTAAAAATAAGCAGCGAGTTTTCCCCATTTCCCAAATCCTGACACCACGGAGCGCCTCCTGCACCCACAGCTCCCGTAATTCCATTCCATCTGCTCTGACAAGTGCAATCCCCCCTCTCCGGAGCTCTGGGCCAGCCTTTCCCCTCGGAAACAGCCTTCCCGCAAGCACTTTGTCCCTCGTAAAACGGCATTAAAAGAGGCAAAGATCCGCCAGACTTCAACCCCAGCGCTGACAGAATTCCATGGGACACCATCATGTCATTAAAGGCGGAATAAAAATACCACAAAAGATTAGAGCTTTGTCTGGGTTTTTTTTTCCTCTTCCCCTCACCTTTTTTTTTTTTTTTTTCTTAAATAAATGCATTTGCTTTGTTTTTAACAAGTTCGAAGCTGAGCAAAACTTTCTGGAAGGGGAAGAGGGAAAAGCAGAGGCAAAAGGAGCCGTTCTCTGGAGCCGCGTGGATGATGTGTCCCATTTCCCCCACCTCCTTATTAAAATACTTTCTGGGGAGGCAAATTCCAGCCTGAAATGAATTTTCCAAACCATATTTTATTAGGAATGCTTCCCTTTAACGGTCGGTACAGGAGCCCACCAGGGTCAATATTTCTCCCAAATTACAGCCAAGGGAGTTGAGAAAGGATTTAGCCAGAATTCCTCTGGCAATTCCCGGCTGTCCAAGGAGAGCACGCTCCCACCGCCCCCCGGCTGTGCAGCAAAGGGGACGAGTAAATCCCAAAAGCACTTTCCCCAAAGCCCCCCTTGGACACGATGGAATAAATTAAAGCCATATTGCCTCTCCAAGCCCCCTTCCAAAGGGCTCTGAAGGCATCCGAGGGAAAGCTCACTCAGAGGGTGAGCTCATCCCAAGCACAGGTTTGAGACAATTACCACTTTTTCCAACAAAACCATTCCTAGGCCTATTTTTTTCCCTTTTAAGACCCAGCATCCTCACAGTGGGAAGTGGGTGATGACTTCACCGCTGCCTTTGGGACACACACCCAGGAGCTGACCTGGGCTTCCCAACCCAGCACACAGCTTAAGCCTAACTTAACTCGATTAGGAAATCATTCCATCTATCGGATGTGTTATCAGCATCCTTCTGATAACACCAGGAGCCCCAGACCTGCTGGTGGAGCTGGAGCCCACAGCTCCCAGCTGCCCAGAAAGGGCAGGAAAATATTTTCCTTATTTACAGCAATCGCACTGAGGCCAGCCGGGCCCGGAGCACCATGCTTGCTCCTCGGATCCGTTGGAAAATTCCACTTAGCTGTGTTATTTTTAAAGGCTTTAGCTCTCTTTACTCTAAAAACAAGAGTTAAAGCTCGGCAGAGTGGGATGGGGGCTGGCACAGCCCCGGCATCGCCCCAGGAAGGGGCTTGGAAGCCCAAGGTACAGTGGCGAAGGGTTTTCATGGATCTATCCGGAAGATAATCCCGGTCCAACCAAGAGCATGACTTTTCCTCCAGATGGAGACGGACTTTGCCCAGCACACCAATCCCCAGACTGGTTTCCTCAACTGGGTTTGCTGGGAGCAGTCATGCGGAGGCTCTGCCCGATGCCACGCTCCAAAGCTCGGAGCTGGGAAAGTAAATCCCAAACACGAGGATCCAGGGTCGCTCCGCAGGGGCACAGACTCGAAGGATCTGAATGGGATCGCAGCCGAGCCCCAACAATCCCCACCGAGGCGAAACACTTCCATGGGTTTTGCCCGTGCACGTCCCGGCAAAGCCATTCCTGGGTGGAAACGCCGACATTTCGGGCGCTTCCCACTCTCTCCTGTCCCTGTGGCGATACAGGGATGGAGAAGCACCCACAAGAGCAGCTCCACATCCCCAGAAAGCTGTGCCCAGGGCGGACAACCTCCGAGCTCCAAATCCAGGGACAACCGAGAGCAGACAAACCCTAAACTCCAAATTCCCGGAGAGTGGGCAACCACCAATCTCCAAACTGTGGGAGAACTGAGGGTGGAAAAGCACCGAGCTCCAAACTGGGTGAGAAGCGAGGGCAGACAAACACTAAGATCTGAATTTGGGGAGAACAGAGAGTGGGCAGCCAGTGAGTTCCAAGCTGGAAGCACACAAACTCTGAGCTCTAAACTGGGGATAACCAAGGGTGGACAACCCCAATCGCTGAATTCAGGGAGAACTGAGAGAGGGCAACCACCGAGATCCGAACTGGGGGAAAACTGAAGCCAGACAACGTCTGAGCTCTGAACTAGGGGTGACCCAAAGGCAGAAACCACTGAGCTTCAAAAACTGGGAGCAGAAAACCACCAAGCTCCCAATTCGGGAAAACCAAGGAACCCCTCGAGCTCTCCCTGGACACCCCACCAGCGAGGGACATCTCCAAGCCCACCACTCCAGGGCTCAGTGGGAAGTCCTGGTGTGTCACCTCTGTGCCAGCCGATGGCCATGGCCTCCTCCCAACTTCCCAGGCCTCAGCAGCTCAAGGAAAACGCAGGATAAGAACGGGAAGCAGGGTGACATGGCATCCCCCACCACCAAACCGGAGCCGCCTCCGGCTCCAGCTGCCTTTTCCCAAATAAAAACTCTATTTTCTGGAACCAATTTGCCTGCCCCTCACCAAGCTCACGAATCCAGCGGGGCAATTCCCGAGGGAAAAGGCTCTCTCCGCTCCCAGCCAACTGACACAACTCCCAAAGAAAGGAAAAACACACCGAGGAGAACGAAGTGACAGAGCCGCTGTCCCAGCGCTTCCAGAGCTGGGGACACACAAAGTGTGCCTGCAAAGTTCCTTCCCCTTCCCCCCCACAAGAAACCAAGGGAATAAACATTTGGTTGGAATACGTGTCCAGGCAGGAAGGTTGTCCAAATTGTTTCGGTTCTTTCCAACCCTCAAAAACTCTTTGGATTATTTTTGGGTTATTTTTTGCCCTGAGAAGTGTGGTGGGAAAAAAAAAAAGGGCAGGCTAAAGGCAGGAATTTTTTGAAGGGAGAAAGGGGTAAGATAAATAAACATTCCATGATCTACAAGATAAAGCTGAGCAAGGGCCACCGACCCATCCTGACCACCAGCCCCGGGGTAGGGGCGACCGAACACCCCCCACTCCTCCTCCTCGCCCTTCATATTGTTCCTGCACGGCGGCCGCGTCCACATCCATATATTTATATAAAAATATATAAATTTATAGAATTTAGGTGTCTGTACAGGCGGAGCAGCCCCACCGCCCGCTTTGTTCGGACCCAGCCCGAGGTGGGGGCGGAACGACTCCCCTCGCCTTCCTCCGCGGCTGATTTCGGATGAGAAAACCCAGAAAGAAAAAATTTTTAAAAAGGTAATAAATCCAAACGCTGGAGGGAAGCGGCGATCCGTGGGGAAAAAAAAATGAGGCGTGAAAAATGAAAAAAAAAAAAAAATTAAAAATCAAGAAACAAAACGTGGTTTTCAAAAATAAAAACGGATTTCAAGAGAGGAAAAGCTGCAAAAAGCAAACGCATAGTTAAAAACGGAGGGGAAAAAATGAAAGGAGGGGTTTTTTTTGGTACGAAAAGCAGCGCGGCGCCGCGGGTCCGTCCTCAGCCGGGGGTCGCTCCGTCCGCCGCCCGCAGCCTCCAGGCGCGATTTTTCCTTAAAAACCTCGCTGTTTCCGTTAAATTCGCATTTAGAACGCGGTTTCGATGCCTTTTTCCCCGCGGGGGGTGCGAGGCGCGTCCCTCCCGACCCCCCCCCCTTCTCTCGCCGCACGTACTTGGGGTTCGCGGAGCTCCACGACACCGGCTCCAGGCTCTTGGCGAGCGGCGCGGCGAGACGGCACAGGGCCAGCAGGACACCCAGCAGCCACCGCCCGCCGCGGGGCCGCGCCATCGTCCCTCGGCGGCGGGACGGGCCGGGCGTCAGGCGCCCATCACGCTCCGCCGCCGCCTCCTCCCGCTCCGCTCCCAACCCGCCGCCTCCGCCCGCCCTGCACCGACTGAGGCGCCGCCCGCCGCGGCAGACGCTCTACCCCTCCGCGCAGGCAGCGGCGCGGACAGCCCGGACCGGCGGCCAATGGCTGAGCGGAGCGGGGGGGGCCTTGAGGGAGGGCACGCCCATTGTGGGTTCTTAAGGGGAGTGCGGAGGACTTTTGCCTTTTTTTATGCCCCCCCGGTTGCCGGCCGTTGCTGCCGGGTTACTGGGGGGAGGGTGAGGAGGGGACAGCGTTGGGGACGAGCTGGCAGAGCGCCGCTGTGGGCGCCTCCTCGGCCCGGCCCCATCCCCGTCGAGCCCATCACCCCCTCCGCTGCGCGCCGCGCTTGGCCTCGCCCTCCCCCCCTCAGCCGCGATCCTAGAGCGCCCCCCAGCGGACGCCGCTGGCTAGGCCCGAAGCGGCGGCGGAGCCGGAACGGAACGTGAATATTCCATTAAATATTCCATTAAATATCTGAGTTGGGAGGGGTTTAAAGGAGTTGGACCGGTTTGGGACTTCTTTCCAGCGGATTGCAGGGTATTTACATTTTTAAAGAAATTTATTGAAGTTTTTCTAATTTTAAAAAATTTTTTCGAGGCTTTTTCAACGATTTTTTTCAGATTTTTCCTCATTTTAAGAAAAGATTTTCCACTTCATGGACGTTTTGGAGGGTTTTTAAAAGAATTTAAAAATTTTTTTTTTCCGAGGGATTTTTTAAAGCTCTTCCAATATTTTTGGACTTTTTTCGAGGGTTTTTAAAAAATGTGTGTATTTTTGGAATTTTTTGAGGCTTTTTCAGTTTTTTTTAACTTTTTTATTTTTTTCAGGCTTTTAAAAGATTTTTAAATTCTTTTTACTTTTTCTGAAGTTTTTTTAAAGTGTTTTCTGACTTTTTTGCCTTTGTTTAAAGAATTTTTTTTTAATATTTTAGACTTTTTAAAGTGTTTTGAAAATATTTTTCCTTTCACCACTTTTTTTTAAGATTTGGGTATTTGTCTACTTTTTTACAGGGTTTTTAATTTTTTTTCCCAGATTTTTGATTTTTTAAACTCTTTTGAAGAGTATTTTTTATGTATTTTTTCAATTTTCTGATTGGTTTCTCTTTTTTACTATTTTGGATTTTTTTTGCTGCTTTTTTATTTTCTTTTTAATTCTTTGAAAGTTTTTTATTTTTTCGAGGTCTTTACATTTTTTAAACCCTTTTAAGTCTACGTGATTTTTTCTTTTTTTTTTTTTTTTAGTTTGGGGTTTCTATTGTAGTTTTTGGAGGTTAGGGATGGGTTTTAGGGGTTGTGTTTAGATTTTAAATTTTTTTTCCAAGGTTTCTTGATATTTTTTTTTTTTTATCTTTTGATTTTTTTTTTTTAACTTTTTAATTTTTTTTTTCCTTTCTAGAATTGTTTGGAGCTTTTCTTTCTTAATTTTTTTTTTTTAACTTTTTAAAAGTTTCTTTTCTGTTGGAGCCATTTTGAGGTTCCTTTAAAATTTTATTTAAAGTGGGTTCTTCATTTCTGTGGCAATTTTTTTTATGCCTTCTGGACTTTTTGGAGTTTCTGTTATTTTTTAATCGTTTTTTAGTTTGGCCGTGGGGAGGGGGGAGCCAAAATCCAGAATTAATTTTCTTCCTATTAAGAAAATCTTTGGAGTCTCTTCACTTTCTATTACAAGAACAATAATAAACCCCTTTGGAGTTGGTTTGATTTCTATTAATAAAATAAAAACTAAATAAAATAAAACCCCCTCCCGAGTCTGTTCACTTTTTATTAAGGAAATTTTAAAAAAAACCCTGAAGTCAGTTCCTTTCTATTACAAAAATAAACCAACAAACTTTGGCGTGGCTTTCATTTGTCTTGAGAAAATTGAAAAACAAACAAAAAAGTCACTTTTGAGTACAAAAATAAACCTAAACACCCCCGAGTCCTTTCAGTTTTTATTTAAAAAATTCAAATTAAAGCTCAAAAATTCCGAAAAATGGTGGGGTCTGTTCAGTTTCTGTTGAGAAAATTATATAAAAAAAGATAAAATCGGGGTCAAATTGGCTCCATATTAATAAAATTTATTTTAAAGTCAAAGTTTTAAACGCAATTTTTCTACTTTTTCCATGCAAACCCCAAGTTGGGGGTGGCACATGGAGTGTGGGGGCTCCCTGGCCACAGGAGCAGCGGGATTTGGGCTCTTCTGGAGCCATCCTGACCCAAAGGAGAAGGAAATACCTGAGGAAGGAGGGAAAAAACCATCCAAAAATTTGATTTTTTATATATTTGAGCACCCAGCTGGGACCTGGGAGAGGGGCCTTGGATCCCTGCCCACTCCTGGCTCATTCCCTGCCTGTTCCTGGCTCTCCCTGCCTGCTCCTAGCCCATTCCCGGCTCTCTCTGGCCATTCCCTGCCTGCTCCTGGTCCATTCCCTGCCCATTCCTTCTTTCCCTGCCCTCTCCCTGCCCATTCCCTCTCCATTCCTGGCTCTTCCTGCCTGTTCCCGGCTTTCCCTACCCATTCCCTGCCCGTTCCTGGCCCATTCCCGGGTGTGTCTGTCCATTCCCTGCCTGCTCCTGGCCCATTCCCTGCCCATTCCTTCTTTCCCTGCCCTCTCCCTGCCCATTCCCTCTCCATTCCTGCCTCTTCATTCCTATTCCCTGCCCTCTCCCTGCCCATTCCCTGCCCATTCCTGGCTCTTGCTGCCTGTTCCCGGCTTTCCCTGCCCTTTCCCTGCCCTGACCCTGCCCGTTCCCACTCTCCTGCCCCTCCATCCCTGCCGGTGACATCAAGCCCTGTTGCCATGGCAATGCCGCTCTCCCGGCACAGGCTCAGGTGGGGATCCAGAGCCGGGAATCCTATGGAAAGGAGGATGATGTCCCCACGGCTCCCCTGTGCCCAACTTCCCCTGGCGAGGAGGGCACAGGATCCCTTCAGGAACACTTTGGGAACACTTTGGGATCAGACTCCATCACCTCGACCCAATGGGGACAAATTTGGTGCTGTGGATCCTTGGGATGAGGGCAGGAGCAGGTGAGCCAGGCACAGGTGAGCCAGGCACGAGCTTCCAAAGGTCACCACTTCATGGAGAATTCCATAGCACAGCCACACCTGGCACGCCGGGAAAAACCCGGATTGTGGCCTCTGCCCACTCTGGAATGTGTCAGCGACACCAAAGCAAACACCTATAACGTGGGAGAGGCCCCGTGGAATGGGAACAGGTCTCATCCAGGGCAGTGGGACACCTTGGAGAGGTGGGAATCAGTCTGGGAGAACGGGGATAACCTGCTCCCAGCCCTCCCCACATTGTCCCACAGCAGGAAACACCTGCCCAGGGAAACAGAGCGCCAGTTCTTCCCACCCAGCCAAGGGAAGGAATCGGTGGTGCCCAACCAGGGCGATTCCTTGCATGGTTCGGGGTAAAAAGCCCCAATAAATTAAGTGGGAAATGGTTCCCAGCCTCAGGTGCAGCGGTGACACCAGGATCTGGGCTGGGCTCCGGGCTGGAGCAGGAGGGGATCCATATCCTGGGGGGCTGAGCCAGGGGGTTCTGAGCAGGCCCAGGGGACAACAACCCCCCATCCATGTCCAAAATCCCAGGCATGGTCGGTGATCCTGGTGCTTCCACAAGGAGTCACCGAGATTTCCAGCTCCCTTCCCTTTTACTGCCCTGCTTCCGCCCCGCTATTCCTGGGGCTATCATGGGCATTCCCACGTGGGTGTCACAGGTTTTGGGAGACTCAGCTCCCACACAGCTCCATCCTGGGGTGCTGCTCCAGGCTCCCATTCCATGAGCAATCCAAAAGCCACCCACAGACCTGGTGTTCCCCAGAGTCCTCACCTACAGCTGGGGAGGGACAAAAAAAGGCATCTCTGAATTCCCAAATTCTTCACCTTTTTGGGGCCCAGGAGCTGCCTCGTGTCCTATCCATGCCCCCTTCCCACACATCCCACTGTGCCCTTCCTGCACTGTGTGGATTCTGGACTCTTGGCTTCCCTCTCCTCCCTTTTCACCTCCCTTGAAACCTCTTTAAAACAACATTTTTGGGAATGATCCGGGTGATTTTCCCTCACCTGCTCCATTCTAAAGGGACTGGCATGGTGACACGCGGCATCATTCCCAAAATTCCTGGTTCTCCTGCCTCCCCCGCCACTGGCAGAGTCTCTCTGAGCCCAATCAGCCCCTCATCAAGTGATGAGCTGCAGCCCAATGTATTCCACAGCCACTTCACATTTAAATAACCTGAGAAATTTCTGAGTGGAAAAAAAAATAGAAATGGGATAAAACAGAGTGAAAAAAAAAAAAAGGAAAAGAAAAATTCGGCTGAACACCAGGAAAAAGTGCTTAGTGCAGAAATCCGGGGGATGGTTCCCCCAGGAAAGCTCTGGAGTTATTTAAAACTCACCTAAATAAAACATCGGTGGGGAATAAACCTCTCTCATCCCAAAGGCACCGTGGGACCAGGGAGAGATTCCCCCTAAGTGTTTTCTAGGATGAAAGGGATGAGATCCCACCGGGCTGGCACATGTACCCCAACACCCTCACAGAGGTGTGGCCCCTCTCCCTGGAAAGTGCTTTTCCAAGGAGCCCTGCACAGATGGGGCCAAAATTTGTGATTAACCCAAGTCTCTATAAAACAACAACGAAAAAAAACTCAGGGATTTTTTGAAGGATGTGGAATGCATGGAGACATCCAAAGAGCCGTGTACCCATGGAATAACAGCCAGGCAGGCAGGATGGGTGCCAGGGAAGCAGTGAAATCAGAGCATCAAACCCAGCCACGAAGGTGATGTCAAGGATTCGCCTTTCCCGTGATTTATCCCATCATTCCCGCGCTCAGGCTCCGGGAATCTTGCACCTTCTGCAGATGTGTTGCCTGATTAAAGTGATGCAACATTTTTGCTGGCTGTGTCACCGGATTTCAATTTTAAAAAAGCCCCATATTCCACCTGGAAATCCAGGCACTTCCCACCTGCCCCAGGAAGAGAGGGAAAGGGGGAGCTGGGGGTGTTTAATCCATCAGGAAAGGACAGAGCAGGGAAATGCAGCAGCACGAGGCCATGGGGCTCCAGAGGAAAATTTTATGGGGCTGAGAAGTCGCTGCATAATAGGCTGGGGAAGGAAGTATTAAAATCTTTAACCGGTTTTCAGAGCTGCGATAATTAAGGTGTTGCAAGCTGCAATTGCCTGGAAAAAAAAAATCCAAAGGCAGGGAATAAGATTTTTATCGCTTCTAGAAGTGGCCACTCATGGATTTGGGGTTTAAAAAAAAACATTAAAGAAAAAGAATAAAACCCTGCAAGAAAGGGAAAATTCAAAGGTGGCTGGAAAGGGGTTGGGCTGGCGATGGAAAGTGGGAGCTGGAGGAGCAGCTGTTGGCACTGGGAAGTCAGGGAAGCATTGTCTGGAGTCCAGCACTTTAATCAGGAGTTTTAATGGAACTGGAGTAGAGGTTTAATCCTAAACATCCTCACTGGAGCTGCTCCCTTTCCTCCGGACCTCTGGGAAGGGAGGAATACTGGCTTCAACGAATGAGGCCGCAGAAATGGGTGAGAGAGGCCGAATTCCCTCCTGGCTCTGTCTTCCCGCTGCTCTCCAGGGCAGGACACATCATTCCCCACCTCCAGCAAATCCGTGGCTTTGGCTGTGCCCTGGAAAAGAGCAGAGTGGGGCTGAGGGCTGACAAAGGGCCAGGGAAGGGACAACAAAAACCACAAGAAAAATCCCTGGCAGGCAGCTGGTGCCACCCTAAACATGGACTGAGGGCAACAGAGGGGTCCTGAGCATCCAGAGATTCCCAGAAAACCAAGCGATGCATCCTAAAAACCCCATCACTGAATCACCTCACTCTTGTAAGAACAAAGGTGAGGGGTGCAACATGCTGGGGAGCTGCCTTTAACTCTGACCGTTATTGTTGAAAATATCAGGAAAATGCCTCAAATTGGCTGGAGAAGGAGAAGCCCTGAAGTGGGAGATTCCACGAGGAACATGGTGGGAAAAGGAACATCTATAGATATATATTAATGTGTGTGTGTATATATATATATATACATATATGTAATTTTATAAATAGATATGTGGGTATATATGCATTAGTATATATTTGTATGTGGATATATATGAGTTTTATATATTTATATGTGGTCTATGCCTTTTTATATGTTTATATAGTATATATGTGTATTTTATATACATTTTTATGTGTCTTTTTATATATTTATATATGTATAAGGTAGCAATGTACCCACTCGTGCAGAGCTTGCTGGAGGAGGCGGGAATATCCAAGGGGACACTGCCGAGGTCATTCCTTAACATCTCCCTTAATGACCTGCAAAAGGCACCAGCAGCTCGTTAATGACCTGGCAGGGAAGATAAGCAGCTTGTCGCTGGAATTCCCGCTGAAATTCCCGCCGCTATCCCGGTGTGCGGGGCCGGCCGTCCTTCCACAGGCAGGGAGACATGAAAGGGGCCTGAATAGCCAGAAAGGAGCACAGGAAACGCCATGGTTTTGTTAGCGGGGGGAAAAAAAATAAATCTAATCGGGTCTATCTGGGGCGAGCGATTAAAAATTTGTTGGAGCGGGAGCGCGGCAGCGGCACCTCGGGAAAATCCGCAGGGTTTAATATGCAGCTATGCCGGAGCTCTCCTCATCCACCTCTCCCGGGGAAAACACAAAGTGCATTTTCAGGTCACCGAGCCAGAGAAAGAAGGAGAAGCCCCAAAAAGGAGCAGAAGCTGAAGGAATGCTGTGTAAGCCGAGATTTTCAAACACATGGATCTGTTTTCTTTGGAGCGCCAGCGGCCAGGGGAAGTCGCAACTGCAGACAGAGCTCCCGCGGGGTTTGAACACCAAAGGAAAAGTGGTGGAGGGTGGCAGAAGAGCAGGAGGTGACCTGGGGCTGCGTCCTATCCCAGGGGAAGTGCCGGGAGCCCGAGGCAGTGCCGGGACACGCGGCTGCCGGGGGATGGCCCAAGGCATCGCCGCCCCCAGGGCTGTTCCCCCGCCTGCCGTGGCCTCCGCTCCTTGGCCGGGGTGGAAAATCCAAGTGCTGCTGTCCCCAGGACCAGATTCGCTGTCCCCAGGTCCAGACCCGCTATTCCCGGGGCCGGATCTTCCTTTCCCAGTGCCACACCTGCCATGCCCAGGGCCAGACCTACCATTCCCAGGACCAGACCTTCCATCCCTAGGATGAGACACTCCACTTCCAGTGTCACCATTTCCATCCTCGGTGTCACAGCTTCCATCCCCAGGGTCAAACTCACCATCCTCAGGGTCAGACCTGCCATTCCCAGTGCCAAACCTTCCATCCCCAGGATCAGACTTTCCATCTCCAAGGTCAAACCTGCCATTCCCAGTGTCACACCGGCCGCCTCCAGTGCCCCATCTCCCATCCCACACCTGATCCCCAGTGCCAGAGCTGATCCCCAGTGTCACACCTGCCCTCCCCAGTGTCCCACGTGCCATCCCCAGGATCAGAGCCCGTATCTTGGCACGACAGCAGGTTCCTGACAGCTGTCTGCAGGAGGCTGGGGAATGCCGTGTGTGGCCACACGGGCACGGTGCTGCTGTAAGAGGGACCTGGAGGGAGAGGGGTTGGATGGGCTGAGCTCTTCTCCCAGCTCCCAAGCGGAGGGCAGCCCCCCGGGGCAGGGTCCCGCCGAGCTCCCGGCACGTCCCCACCCGCGTGCCCCGAACGAGCCGGTGATCTCACGTGAATGAGCTCAGAGCTGGCTGCGTCCTGCCAGGATTTACATGGGAGGCTCCAGAGAGTCTGTGTGTACTCACAAGCCTCCCGCCGAGAGCCACAGCTCTCCCCGAGGGGAGGAGGAGCGGGGCTCCCTTTCCTGCTTCCCCACCCTGCCCTGCCAGCTCAGGCTCCTGGCAGCCCGCCTGCTCCGGGCGGCCCACGCTGCTTCCCGGGCGGCTGCGGGAGCCGGGACAGGGAGATCCAGCCCCTGGACCCCTCACTGCTGCACCCCTGTGCCCTCGTACCCCTGTACCCTGCACTCCTGCTCTCCTGTTCTCCTGTATCCCTGTGCCCCTGAATCCACGTGGTGCTGCATCCCTATACTTCCGCATCCCTGCATCCTCACAGTCCTGCACCCAAGCACCCCTACACTCCTGTACCCCCTGCAACCCTGCATCCCTGTATCCCTACATTTCTGTGTCCTTGCATCCCTGCATCCCCGAATCCTGTCTCCCCTCTAATCCCCCGCATCCCCACAGCCCGCACATCTGCACACCTACACCCCTGCGCTCCCTGTACCTCCCGTCATCCCTGTGCCCCTGCATCCCTGTGCCACTGCACCCCTGCCTCCCTGCATCCTCTTAATCCCCTGCATCCCCTCACACTGCACCGCTGCATCCCAACATCCCAGTACCACTGCATCCCTGAATCCTTGCATCCCCCATGCCCCATCCCCACCCCTGCAGGACCCAGGAGGGGATCCCGCTTTCCCACAGAGCACAAGGCACTACAATCCTCCCATTCAGGTGGGTCATGGCTCCGTGATTCCCACTCGGACATCGCTCCATGCCCCGCTGCAGTTTTTGGGGATGCAGCTCCATGGTGCCGCTGCTTTTCCAGCCCTGCTGGCTCCCTGTGAGGAGCAGGATGGGCTGAAAGGCAAAAGAAGAAAGTGGAGAAATTCAGTTTTATCTCTCAGCAATCGCAAAAAGGGATAAACTGAACATCCTGAGCAGTTGCAGCACTACTTTTGTGGGGCTGGTAATTTGTGACAGTGAAGATCACTGGAAATATCTTAATTAATGTTTATTTTGATGGCTGTGTAGGTTTGGGGTGACGTGTCCCTGAGTCTGGAATGGGGAGGGGGGCAGGGTGGCAGGGGGAAAAAAAAGCAGATTTTTTTTTGACTTGCTGCCCAGAACCACAAAAATGCCTTTTAAAGCCTCCCTCCCTCGCCCGAACAGGCTCGTCGGGAGCAGAGCGGAGCTCATGGAAAGAGGAGAGATAGAGAGATAGAGACACAGAGGAAGGAGGTGAGGGGCAAAGACATGGGAAGGAGACAGACAAACACACACGGAGCAATTTGCATGGTTTATGAGTCTTTGATTCCAGCCTATTTACAACCTGGGCGCTCACACCCCGGTGGGAAGTTGGGAGATTACTGTACTTACCCTCGATTTCGCTTCACATCTTTATCGAGGCATCTCTCTCGCCTCCAGCCAGACTTTAACGAGCTGCAGCTACGGCAGGGACGGGCCCCGTGCGGCCGAGCCCCTTTCCCGCCTGCTCCCGCAGCCTTTCCCAGCTCCGGCTGCCATTCCCGGCTCCGGCTGCGATCCTCAGCTCCGCAGGGACACCCCCGAGAGCCCAGGGACACTCTGGTGATCCAAGGGACCTCTCTGTGGGCCAAGGGGCACCCCTGAGAGCCAAGGGATAGCTCTGCTCCCCTTGTTTATTCCCAGTTTCAGACCCAGGCAAAAGCATTTCTGGGATCAGACCAGGCAGTTTTGGGTCTGGCGCAGAGGAAAGAGATCCTGAGCCCGGAGCATTCAGTTCCAGAGGTGCAGGAGCTCCTGCCCTGCCAGCATCCCATTCTCCCATTTCCTTCTCATCTCCCATCCCATTCTTCTCACATTTCTTTCCCATTTACCATCCTATTCTTCTCCCCCTTTTTTTGCCATTTTCTTCCTGCATTTCCACCGAAAAAAACCTGAGTTCCAGGGAAAGGGGATGGCTGGTGGGATTACAGGATACAGTGGAGAGAAACACGTGACCCACAGCTTTTTGTTCCTTTGCTATTTGAAATCCCAACATCCAAGTCCAGAGCAACTTCTAGAAACCTTGCTGGGGGAAAGGTCTTTTCTACCAAGAAAAGGTGAGGCAATCTGGGGCAAATTCCAAGCCCTGGGTGAATCCTTCATCCCACTGAGAGCCCCCGGACATGCCAAGAGCCACCGGCTTGTGTTGGGTTCCTCAGCACCCTCTTCCCACCTCCTGCCGTGATCCCAATTAACTCCATGGAGACACAACGAGTCCCCCTCCTAATGCCCTTTCCGGGGTGTTTCCTTGGGATGAATCCTATGATCTGCCTCCATCACGCAGGGCAAATCTGGGATTCATCTCCCATTCCCTGACCCCTGAGCACACCAAGGGGTGATCAAGGGAAGTTTTCCCGCAGTGTTTTGGCTCCTTTTCACTGTTGGATTTCCCCCAGGTGCTCGGGATGATTTTTTCGCTCGGAGTTTGACACCCACACGTGCAGGGCTGTGCCAGGAGGGGCAGGGGCAGCTCTCCCTGCCTGGCAGGGGGGTTGTGCCCGGGCTGGGCTGGCGGAGCCTCGGGAGCCGCTCCCTGCCTTGGCTGCGACCCCCGGCACCGTTTCCATTCCATAATTGGGCAAATCTTTTCCTATCAGATCTCAGCACAAGTGTCTACAAGCCTTCCCCGAATAATAAGGAATATTCAAGGAAAACCTGGTGCTTTTTCTCATCTCCTTTTTGCCAGGAATCCAGTTCTTTGGGATAGCGGCTGGAGCACAGGCACAGGCAGCTCCCGCATGACTATTCATGGGCAATCTTTGGGGATTTGCTTAAACTCAAAGCAGATTTGGAGGAAAAATAGGAAACCTGGAAGCCTTTGCTGACGACTCCTCGCGGTAACTCCAGCTCGGCACCACAGGAAGCTTCTCCACTCCCTCCTTCAGCTTGTTTTTATTGAGGTGTTTTTCTCTTCCTCCCCCTGACGTTATTTAAATCTTGTTCTTTAATAAGTCTACAGCTAAAAGCAATTAAGGAGCTCAGTGAGCAGCATCCATTTCAGCGCTGCCTCCAAGGCATGTCCAGCCCCGATAAGCCCTGCTTGGAGGCACGGAGAGCATCGGGAGAGCATTGCGAGAGCATCGGGAGCCCGATGGATACCCGGCTGTGTGAAACCCCCCACCATGGGGGGCAGAGGGGGTCCCTGCCATCCCATCCCGAGCCATCCCATCCTTCCAGGTGCTCCCAAGCCTTTTTACTCAGAGGGTGGATGGTTTGGGGGCCCTGCCCGCATGCCCCTTCACCTCAAGGTGTTGCTACACTGATAAACGATGCTTAAAATAAAATAAAGAGAGAAAACGCATGTTTTCCTTTTCCGGGAGCACCAGATCAAAGCAGTTGTGAGGCAGATGATAATTCCTGGCAGTAACCACCCGCAGGAGATAGGGGGGATGGAGGGGTCCTCAGAGAGATGAGCTCAGAAATGCAGGTGACAGGCACAGAGAGGGCTTTGGCCATTAAAAGGGACATCGGGCTTTGCCATCGGGGTGGCACAAATCAAACCCACACTGTCCAAAAGTCCCCAGCCCTGTCCTGCCCCTGCCAAAGCCTCGGTACCTCCGTGGGCAGCAGCCACAGCCACGGCCGGTGCCCACACGCCCTCGGCAGCCCACGGAAAGCCTTCCAGCCAAAACTCCTGGCCATTCTCCCTGACAAAGAGCTCCTGCTTCCAGCTCAGGAGCAACAAACACGGAGGGAGGCGAGGTAACCTCTTCCCACAGCATTTTAATGACGAAAACACCCACGGAGATGCAAACATGGCCACAGCTCGCAGCCTGCCCATCCTCCTTCCACCTGGGCTTGCCCTCCTTCCAGCTGGGATCGTGCAGGGATGCAGTGAACCACCCGCTGCCTCCGCCCCAGCATCCCGGGGTGGATTGGTTGGAAAGGGCATCTCAAGTCTCAGGCATGGGATGCTCAGGGAGCAGGGCAGTGCCAAGGGTGGGCAGCAGCACCCAGGAAGAGGGGAGGGAATCTGCACAAATTAGCAGGAGGCAATTTTACCCTCATCTGCTAATGCCCTGCATGCCACCCCGAGAGGCCAATGGCAGAGAGGGGCGGGTTTGGTCCTTCAGGGCTGAGAACAGAGGAGAGACCACACCAAGGGCAGCACATCCCTAATTCCCAGTAGGTCCTTGATAGGAATAAGCCAATGCCAAGCTTCTGGCAGCAGGGCTGGGCACAGCCAGCAGGACCAGCCTGTGGCTGGAGCCTCTTTGGCCCCAGGGACTCCAGAACCCCCCGAGGCCTGGGCTGATTCCCAGTGTGGGAAGTAGGGAGGGGGGAATTCTGCCCCGCTCAGGTGAGACCCCACCTGCAGAGCTGCCTCCAGCCCCGGGGCCAACAGCAGGATGGATGTGGAGCTGCTGGAGCGCATCCAGAGGAGGCCACGGAGCTGCTCCAGGGCTGGAGCCCCTCTGGAGCCAGGCTGGGAGAGCTGGGGGTGTTCACCCAGAGAAGGGAAGGCTCCAGGGAGACCTCAGAGCCCCTTCCAGTGCCTAAAGGCTGCCCAGAGAAGCTGTGGCTGCCCCTGGATCCCTGGAAGTGTCCAAGGCCAGGCTGGACGGGGCTTGGAGCAACCTGGGATAAGCAGCTGGTGTCCCTGCCCATGGCAGGGGGTGGCACTGGATGGAATTTGAGGTGACTTCCAACCCAGACCATGCTGTGATTCCATGATTATTTCCTGCGTGGCTCCAGCTCCTGAGGTTTTTGAGATGGAGACTGGTAGGAAGGACTGTAAACAGGAGGTGGGAAAGGTGCTGCCTCTGATGTGATCCTGCCGATCCCTGGGAACCACCGGCACCTTCCCACACCTCCCTCGGCCTGGGGAGCCCAGCACAGCTCACCCCACCACCCCTCCAGACTTGTCCCCAAATCCAGCCAGAAGCTCCAAGTATTGTCCATAAAAAAAACCTTAAAAAGAACCCAAGAATTATTTATTGAAACGCTCCCGTTTTCGCTGGAAACACAAAGGGATGGTCCTCCCAGAAATGTGGTTTGCAGATGGGAATTTTTTAACTAAAAGTATGAAATGTCTGCAAACGAGAGATAGTTTTGGGGGAAAAACCAAAAATGCAACTTGAGAGCCCAAACATCTGTTGGGAAACCATTCCCAAAGTTCAGAAAGGCCCTACCAGCAAACCCCAGAGAGGCTGCAAGCAGAGGAAAGGGCCGTGAACAAGCCAAGTCTTCCCAGGTGGACATGGGTGCAGCATCCTCAGGACAGGCATCATCTCCCCTCTGAACTTTTGGGTTTTTCTGGAAAAGCCAGGCTGTGGGAGCACTGCCCCGGGACTCCCGGCAGAGCAGCCCAGACGGGTGAGGCTCGTGCCTGTCAAAACATTTCAGAATAATCGTCATAAAGCACGGCCAGATCAAAACAAGTTAAAGCAGAGCCGCCAAGGTCTGGCCACCTCATAAACCACAGATAAAGCCAGCAAGGCCTCACCAGAGCAGGTTTGATCTTCCCCCCTTCCTGTATCTCTTCCATAAACATTTTGGGGAGCCGCAGGAGAAGAGTCTTATTGATGAAGTCTGAAAACTAACATCCTATGGATGCTGGGAATTATCCCACGCCTCATCCTCCCTGTCCAGGGCAGCACCAACCCCAGCGGATGCTGCCAGCCCTGCAGAGCCCATCCCAAGGACTCCTCTGTTTACTTTAAACCAACTCCCATTGAACTCCTCACTCAAGAAGGGAGAAAAATTGGAACAAAAGAGGCCCTTTGGCCGCCCCCTTCCTCCCATCTGTCCGACCTCAGCGGGTGTTGGCCGAAGGATCCAGGACCATCAGCAGCATCTCAAGACCTTTTTCAAGCCCAAGGAGCTTTTCCCAAATCCCTCTCCACCTTCTGCTCTTCTTGTGCTGCAGCATTGAGGGGCTGGAGAGTGTCCAGGGAAGGGAACTGGGGAAGGGTCTGGAGCACCAGGAGCAGCTGAGGGAGCTGGGAAAGGGGCTCAGCCTGGAGCAAAGGAGGCTCAGGGGGGACCTTGTGGCTCTGCACAAGTCCCTGACAGGAGGGGGCAGCCGGGGGGATCGGGCTCTGCTCCCAGGGAACAGGGACAGGAGGAGAGGGAACGGCCTCAGGCTGGGCCACAGAAAGTTCCATTGGATATTCGGGAAAATTTCTCAGGGAAAGGGCTGTCCATCCCTGGCACAGGGGTGGAGTCTCCAACCCTGGAGAGGTTTAAAAGCCATGTGGATGTGGCACCTGGGGACATGGGCTAGTGGTGGCCTCGGCAGTGCTGGGGAAGGGTTGGACTCCATGTTCCCAGAGGGTTTCTGTGATTTGAAGGTTCATCTCTCCTGCACCAGCAGCTGAAGATGTCCATGGATTTCCAGGTCACTCAGCTCATGCCCTGCCTGGGATAGAGACCTGCCAAGTCTCCCGCTTCAGGTGCTCCAGGAGAAAAGTGGGATGAGCACCGAGCCCTGGCAGTCCTGGAGCTGGTCTGTCCACACCAGCCGTGCTGTAACATGAGCTTAATTAGAGTAATTGAGCTCCTGGATGAGGCTTGGAGCAGAGAAGCTGCAATATTTGGGGTTTCTAAAAGGTCTCTGCAAGGTCACTCAGCTGAGGCTGGTGAGGCAAGAGCAGCCTGGGGATAAATGGGAATGTTAATCCCTGGTTAAGGATGGCAGGATATGGGGAACAGCCTGTTTGTGCAGGGGAGAGGACTTTCAACAAGGTCCCACCGGAGTTTGGCCAGAAACCTCCTCTGGTGCCCCCCAAAATGATCCAGGAGAGGGAAGAGCACAGCCAAGCACTTCGGAGCGGCTCCAAATTACTGCTGGCACTGAGGAATCGCAGGGGAATGGAATGGTCGTATGGAACAGAGCAATAAAATGGCAGATGAACTTCCCTGCTCATAATTGCAGAGTAATGAACATGAAAAGCTTTTCCCCCCATCCAGACACGCGCGGTGGCTCCGTATCAGCAATTACTGGGATTTAACGAGATCTCGGAGACGCTGCCGAGCCCCTTTGAAGGCCTCCTTTCAATGATCAGCAAGAGTCAAAAAAGGCAAGTGGAATATTGAGAACTCTCAGAGCCAGGAAAGAGAACAAAAGAGGAAATGTCCTTTTTTTCCCTCATCTGTTGCCACTTGGCTCTGACGGATCCACGCCAGGGAATGAGGAGATGGCAGGGGAAAGCACCACATTGATCCAGGGTTTGGGATAACACCTGCATGGAGGGAGTTAAAATGGACCAGGAAAAAGGGGATGAAGAGACAAATAAAAGTTTGGAATGGGAAAATTGACAGCACGATCCTTGGACAACGGATTCAATGCTTTTCCCACCAAGCAGCTCCATGGACCTGTGGGAATTGTCACCAGTGGAGACTTCTCGCCACCCCAAGATCAGATCTGAAGGGTCAGCTCTGCATCCATGAGGAAAACAGGATCAGCTCCAGGCAAATCCTGCTGGACTCAGGCCAGAAAGTAAAGAGGATCAGGGTGGGCACCATGTTCGAGTCCTTCACCTGGAACCTCCTGGGAAATTCCTGGAGTTTTCTAGGGACCTACAGCTCCTGTAGGGTTTTGTCCTGTGAGTTTGAGGAGGGCGTGATCCTCTTAAATCCTTCAGCCTTTCTCGCAATGCCAAGGCTTCCTAGGAATTTCCTATGACTTGTGTCTAGAACATTTCCAGGAATGTTCAAGGGCTTCATAAGACTTCTCCAATATGAAAAATTTCAAGGAATGCCCTAGAGCTTCCCTGACTTTCCTCCACCTAGAAACTTCCCCAGAATTTTCCATTTTTCCTGTGAGTTTTCTCTCTTCCGGAAGTTTTCTGGCATTTCCTTATCAGCAACCTGTCTAGGAGCATCCCAACGAATTCCAAGACTCCCACGAGGGCTCTCAAGGAATTCCTCAGTCAAGGATATTGGTATGAAATTCTCCAAATATTTTGAGAAACTTTTCCATCCGGAAAACCTCAGCCAAGGACTTTTCTCAGACTCTTCCAATGTTTCCTAGAAATTCCTCAGATGAGGAATTCTAGGAATTTTCCTGGTGATTTAAAAAAAATTTCTTTGTGCTTTGCAGGACTTTTTCCTTTGCACTTCATGATGCTCCAAGGAATTTCCCGAATAATTTTTTTTTTTTTTAGGAATTCAGCCCTGTTTTGTGGGAGTTTTCCCAAGTGCTCTGACTTTTCCAGTGCACCCATGGAATACCGACCTCTCCAGGCAGCCCAAGTCAAGATGGAAGAAGGGAAGTCTCCCTTTGCTGTGTCACACCCTGGAGCCGTCCTGATGGAGAGTGGAGCTGCAACATCCCAGGAGTAGCTGTGGTGGAGCAGAGTTGCTCTGTGGGTGTTGGGGCAGCCCCACCAGCTCTGTGGGAATCGTGCCGGTGGCAGAGCTGGGAAGGAGCAGGAGAAGCATCTCTGCCACATCCAAACTTCTCCTGGCAAAGAGGAGCCGTCCCTCACCAGCCCCGAGCAGGACCATGGGGCAGCTTGGGCTCTCCTGGGATCTCTCTGCCCATCCCTGGAGACTCTGCCAGAGTGAACAGCCCATTCCAAGCTCCCTGTTGGATCCAGGGGTCTGTCACTGCCACGCCAAGAGCTGGGTTTGGGATGTGATCCACGCTTCCGGCCCTTCCCTCATCCATCAGCGCCAGCTAGCAGGGAACACACGGTCTGCAGGCCCAGGGTGTGGCAGCTGACACAGCCACATGTGGCCAGATGTGAGCAGAGAAGGGAAAGACAAAGCTGGGAGCAAGGCAGGATAAACCCAGATTGCTCTGGGATATCTCCTGCCGCCCCTGCTGCCCACTGTGGGGTCACCAGGGTCAGCTGAGGTCCCTGAAGGCGCCCAGGGCTCCCAAACCTCTTGGATGGTCTGGAAACTGAGTTCATGGTTCAAAGAATTCCAAGAACCACCAAACAGAGCCTTGCACTGGGGGCTCCAGAAGGAGCATCTGGAAGTGTCCAAGGCCAGGTTGGATGGGGCTTGGAGCAACCTGGGATAGTGGAAGGTGTCCCTGCCCATGGCAGGGGTTTGGGACAAGACCATCTTTAAGGCTCCTTCCAACCCAGACCATTCTGTGATTCCATGATCTCCCAGGGAATCCTCAGGGTGCTGTGGGGCCCCCCAAAGCTTTTGACAACCACCCTGGAGAGGAGCAGTGGGGTCTGCTGAGGGGGCAACGCTCCCCTGAATGGCCCCATGGGTGCTCCAGGTGCTCCTTTATGGGCACAGAGAAGAAGAGCTGGTGAACGCAGGGGCTGCACCCCAGCAGAGCTTTGGGGAGCCCCCAGGGCACCGTCCCCCCCAGCCACACCCAGCCCGGGGTGACTCAGGTGGGTGGGGTGGACACACCTGGTCTGCAAATACTGGTCTGCAAATGCAGCAGCACAGGCCGTGTTTGCTCTGTTTATCTCCTGACATTATTTGTTTCCTACCTGTCCATGGGCTGCTGGGGGCTGTCACCACGGGGCCGTGGCCGTGGCCCTGTTGACTTTGGCACCGGGAAGAAGAGCCCGAGCCAAGCTGGGCAGTGACGTCTGGAGAGGAAGAACTGGGAGAATCCGGGGCAGAGAGAGTTTGGGCTGCTGGGCTGTGGAGAGAGCACCTGGGCACGTGCAAGGAGCACGATGTGGAAATCAGTCCTGGAAATTGGTCCTGCAGCTCCATCTTGCAGGAATTTGGGGTGTGATGCCCCTGGAGCACCAGCAGGACCGAGGGCTGGGGGAGCAGAAAGGGCCTCTCCTCCTGCTCCAGGTTCATTCTGCAGCCAAGGGGGTCACAGCAATCCCAAAAGGGTGGCTGGGTCAAACACGGGGATTTCTCTGGGTAAAGCAGCCCCAACGCCCACCTTCCTCCTCCTCCTCCTCCTCCTCCTCCTCCTCCTCCTCCTCCTCCTCCTCCTCCTCCTCCTCTCCTGCCTCTGGACCTGCAGTCTGGGTTCTCTGCAATGTCCTGGATTGCAAAATACCCCAAAAGTTCCCAAAAGCAGCACCAGCTCTCTGATCCCACAGAAGAGCCACCCTCCCATGCTCCAGCTGTCACCTGACACAGGGACATGGGTGAGGGGTGACAGAAGGACAGGGTCAGGCAGAGGGACCGTCCTGGAGGCACCCAATTGTGTAAGAGACGGCTTAGGGAGGAACTGGAGGATTTGGATCCTGTTTCTTGCTTAATTCCCTGATATCTGATCCCTGGGGAGGAAGAGAGGATTCCTCTGCCCCTGTCAGAGGGGACTTAAGAAGGGCCACTAAGAAAAGCTTCTGAAGCACCACGTGAGGACTCTGAGCCCTTCCCAACACTTTGGGCGATGCCTCAGGCCGTGGGTGCAGGATGAGGGGGAATCCCCGGACTGTGCATGGTCCCAGTGCTGCCTGGGTGACCAGGGACAGAGGGGAGAGTTCCGCGTGGCCTCCCAGCCTCGCTGCTGCAATGAAGCACCGGCCCTTTCGGAAGGGGATTTCTAACAAAGCTGAGATCACGTTGCTGTTTGACTTAATCTCAGGCCATTCTGTCTCCAAATCCCTCCTAATTCCTCGCTGATATTAATTACAGTGTATCCAACACAGGCCCGGGGAATGGTAGCTCTTCCCGACATCCCAAGCCGAGCGCTTCCCCGGGATCCTGTTCGCAGCCAGCGGTCCCTGAGCCAAATAATCCCTGGCCTAATGCGCCGACTTAAATTAGATTTGGACCCTCCGTCCCTGCTCTGCCGCTTTCTGCTCGTTCCCCACAGCTGCAGCACAGACAAAACAGGAGGGATTTGGAGGGAGGAGTTGGCTGTCTCCTCCAGCACTCCTGGATCACAGCATTTGGGCTTTGCCAGGGCCACCTCTCCCCGTTCCAGCCACTTGCTGCCTGCAGAGGAGGGTGGTGGCAGCAGCTCTGGTGTCACCAGTGTCAGCCCAGTGGCTGGGACGGACTCTCTGGTCCCAGCTGCAGGGCTGGGGACGCTGCAGCAGAGACACGGAATAAAGTGGAGATTGTGTGCCGACCTTTGAGCTGAAAACTGCTTTGATGGAGTCGTGGATCCAAGGGAAACAAGGTAGCACTTGCTGGGCCTCTCCAAAAAGGGCTCATGCCCCACAAGCCCTGCCTGGCAGGCAGGAGAGCATCCCACAGGGACAGGGGAAAATTCCTGCCAGGAGAGCATTCCACGGGGACAGGGGAAAATTCCTGGCAGGAGAGCATCCCACAGGGACAGGGGAGCATTCCTGCCAGGAGAGCGTCCCACGTCAGCAGCAGAGCATTCCACACAGGCAGGAGAGCACCCACACAGAGAGAGGACCACTCCTGCCAGGACAGCATCCCACACCTTCAGCAGAGCATCCCATGCAGGTACCCCAGGCAGGGAAACTCTCCCTGGCTGGCCCGCGGCTTCTGTGACAGGGAGTGCTGGGAACCCCTCACGGCACGAGTGACACGCGGCTGGTCCAGCCCCCGATCCGGGCTGCGACACCCGGGGCTGTCCCACGCCCACGCCGTACACCCGGACCCGCCGCCCGCTCCCTGCAGGCGGGATGAGCCGAGCAGGGACTGTTATTCCAGAGCCACTTCCCAGAGCAAAGCCGGAGCCCCCGGGCAGTGCCCTTTGGCCGCAGGCGGTGACCCGTGGGCAGCACATCGTCCGAGCCCCGCGGAGCCCTCTCGGGGCGGTGATTGATGGTGGTCCCTGCCCCCGGCGCCACAGACCGGCTGTCCCCTGCCCTGCTGGGACAGGCTGGCCCGAGGGGTTGCTCCGGCCGGGAATTAAAGCTTTGGGAATGAGCATGGGAGCCCCAGAGCCTTCCAGTCAGGCAAGGATCCACGATCCCGCAGGAGAGCTGGGGTCAGCCAGGGGCTGCCTTGCCCCGCTCCTGCCCTGGGTTTGGCAGGGATTTGGGATGCTCCAGGCACCGAGGGTGCAGGCACAGCCATTCCCTGCGGCGCCTTCCCAAGGCATTGCCAAAGGCATTGCCGGTCTGGCTCACCTTCCCGATCCCCTCCCTCCCTGCCCTGGGGGTCACTTATGGGGTTTTTTATCTGCTGATGTTTGTGCCGCACTCTGTGGAGAAGGGCAGGCAAAGCCCCGAGGGCACGGGGTGCAGGCAATCCTCTTGTTCCATCCTAACTCTTCCAGGACCCCGCCGGGAGCGAGATCCCCTCACCGGGCAGGAGTCGCCGGCTGGCTGGGAGCGAGGAGCGAAGCAGAGCTGCCTCCCTCTCTTCCAGGTTTCACCGTAATCCAGCTGGTTCTGGCCCGGTTTGGGGGAGGAGTGTTTCCTGCGCCCGTCCACACCACTCCAGACAAATTGATGGAGTCAGCAGGATGGGAAGTGTTATCACGTACTACAAAAACATGGAGTAAGTCCAGGTCCCAGATTATCAGATAAATGGGCTCCTGATAACTGGCATGATTGGAAAGTAATGGGGAAACAGCTAAACGCGGTGGCAGGGCGTGTGTAAAACATGGGAAAGATCCAGGAATTCTTTGCGCCGTCCCTGAGCTGAGGGGGCTGGGAATGGTCTTCCCCTGCCTTCCCAGCGCTGTTCGCTGCTCCCCTCCCGGAGTGAGCTGGGGGAGAAGCCCCTTCCCCACGGGAATGTCCCGCAATTCCCCCCTTCCCCCGCGCCTGCCCAGCCCCTGATTGCTCATTAACCAGCTCTTGCACCAGAGAATAATGAGTCGTAAATCACCGTGCAACCGCCTGGACTTTAAACCCCAGCCCTCCTGGAGTGCGCGGCCCTCCCGCCGGGGGAAGGGGGGAGGCCCCCGATCATCCCAACCCAGCCCTGGTTTTCCTTGGACTTTCGCATCTTGCAGGCTCGGGTTAATCTTGGAGCAAACAGTGCGGGAGATAAGGAGCCGGCCGACCCGGCGAGCCCCTCGCCCTCCATCCCACACCTCACCTTTGTTTTCCCTGGCCCAGCCCCGCAGGTGTTCGCTGCCAAAGCAGCCCCATCTCCCCGGGATGCCAAAGCCTCCGCCAGGCAGGTGGGACCAGCGCCATCAACAGCACCCCAAAACCGTCCTGGTTATCGCCATCACCCCGCCGCTAGTTCTGGATCCCCCTTTCCTGGGTTCTTTCCTTGTACTTGTTCTCTCCACAGCATCCCAGGTTGGGGTGAAGCATGTTCACATCCCGGAGATAAAAGTACTTTTATCTCCTCCTTTTTCTCACTCTTGGTGTGGGTTCTGCCTCCTCGGGCCAATGTCACAGCCCTGGGACGTGGGGAACACGCTCAGCCGTGATAAGGTGGTGGCACCGTGACTCAGGGAAAACGGGACGAGGGCAAACGGGGAGTGAGACTGGTCAGAAAACGGCCAACACTTCCCCCACACATAAAAAAAAAAGATAGGGAAAATCGTGTTTTCAGAGCCTTTCATCGAAATCGGGAGGGCAGGAAATAGGACATTGGTTTTGGAGTGAAATAGGGGGAAATAAAAACTCCTCCTTGCAATTTTTCTCCACCCAAGCCCTTCCATGGCACAAAGGAGGTTTCAACATCAGCCTCTGGCTGGCACAAGGAGGGGGGCCGGACTCTTGTCACGTCCCTCTTTTCCCGTGTCCCCCCGCAGCCCCTCGGCCCTGCCGCACCCCTGGGCTCGCTCAGGAGCCCCCGCTCTCCCTTTGAACCTCTGCCTTTGAACCTCCCTCCGCCGATTCCCCGAGGGACACCTGAAAGCCATTACCCGGCAGATGCCGGTGGGAAGGGAGCTCTGGGGGGGTCGGGGGTGTTCGCAGGAGTGACCCGTCTTTGATCAAGACCTTTGCTGCTCCTCCCAGCCCCACTCGCAGCCTCCCCGGGTCAGTGCACGAGGGCAGCTCTCGGCACAACTGTCCTTATCCAGAGAAACGTGTGGAAATTCCAGCCTCCCAAAGCCACCTCGGTGTGGGGACATCCCACCCCTCACTAAATTCAAGGCATCCCACCCCTCCTTCCCGCAGGTCTCCTCTCCTGGGACAACCCTCCAGGACACTGGAGCCGCAGGAGCAGCTGAACAGGAGCGGCCACACCTTCCGCAGCTGCTTCCACCGGCTCAGGAGCAAATCCAGTTATAGAAACATCCCCCAGCTCTGCACCAAAATGACCTCAGACCCACATCAGCCCTGCACGGATGCCTGGGGCCCGGGCATGGCCATCCTGCCACCTCCCCCGGAGGTGTGAGGGGTCTTTGATCGGCTTTGCAGCCATAGGAATCTCCGGGACACCGGGATCTCCCCCGCGGGCAGGTCGTGTCAGAAGAGCGGCGATGCTAAATCGTGCGTCCACAGCACACAAACGGCTCCACTCATCGCCACTCCCTCCCCATCCTCCGGGCTCCGGCTGAACAAGTGCTTCCAGACACGGGCCGGGGCTCTGGGAGCTTGCCTGGGCCCCTGGCTGCTCTGCGGAGATGGGAAAACAAGACCTGGGGCTGCACCGATGCTGCTGAGCAAGCGGGTTGGAGAGGCGGGATGCTGCCCTCTGCCCTGCCTGCCCTGCCAGCCTTGCCTGTCCTGCCAGCCCTACCTGTCCTGCCTGTCCTGCCTGTCCTGCCATCCTGTCCAGCCCTGCCATTCCTGCCAGCCCTTCGAGCCCTGCCCACTGCCCAGCTGCAGGCTGATGGCACTTGGGGGTCCCCATTCTGCCCCCCAGCTCTCCAGGCACGCTCAGCTCCCCAGAGAGGCTGATTTGGCAGTGCTGAGTTAAGGGTTGGACTCAATGGTCCTGGAGATCCTTTCCTACCGAAATGACTGTGGGATTTCCCAGCAGGTTCCTGCTGGATTTTCCCTGTCCCTCTCCCTGCCCTCATCCCCCCAGCACATCCCCAGCCGAGGTCCTGCAGGGTTGTGCCCTCCCTTGCGCAGGACAGAGGGGTGAGGGACTCCTGTGCTGCTGTCAGGGATGTCCCACAGCCCTGTGGTCACCCTGCACAGCCAATGGAGCATCCACCAGCTCCCCAGATCCTGAACCCACTGCTCCAGCCCCAGGGATGGCGAGCTCCATTAGGGATCTTCCCTTAGAAGCAGCTCTTCCCCACGGCAGCCAGGAAATGCCACCACTGCCCTTCCTTGGGGCCACCATGGTCACCCAGAGCAGTCACTGCTGGGAGCTGCTCCAACCCCTTCGTCTCCTCTGCTAAAATCCCTTTTCCAGAGGAGCCTCCAGTCTTTGGGTTCACCTCTCTGTGTTTATAATGATTTTGTCCCATGATTAATTGCTCCAAGAATTCCCTGCGGTTCTGCTCAGCACTGGGGAGGGGACATTGTGCCTATAGCTCTGAATTCCTCTGGATTAGCAATTAAAGCATCTTTTCTCACTCTCTGTCCAAGGGAGAGCCCTTCTGGTAGAGCCATTACGGGTCTCACACAGCCTCACTCTTTGTAGGGCTGAGATTCCCTCAGTGGGATTTGCTCCCATCTTTCATCGAGGTCTTTTTTGGGGACTACAAGCTTAATTAAAACCTTATTCATTATAACTTTAGCACCTCGTTATGCCTGAAGGATTTTGTAATTCCTCTCTGGAAATCCTGGGAGCAGAACACAAAATGGGTTCAATGTTGGCTTGAAGTGAGTGGAGAGGTGCAGGTAAAATTCAGGCTCACAGCTCCATCCACCCCTCCCACCATTCCAGGATCCTTTGTGGATTCCTGCCACCCCATCTCATCCTCATCATCCTCTTGGATGGGCTCCTCTCCATCCAAATCCATCCTCAGCTGTAACACGGGGCATTGGGGATGCCACATCTAAAAAATGAGGTGGGGGAAGGGAAAATATCTGCAAAGAGGAGCTCAGGACAACCCAAACGTACTCCCCCCGGATTTTCCCAAGCTTTTGTTTCGGTCACGACAGTCATTTATTTTTAATACGTTTTCCTGTCATTAAGTTTAATTTCAGGATTTTCAAAACAGAAAAACATGTTCAGTATTTTGGGGAGGTTTTCTCTCTTTTTTTGCAGTGAAAAAGGCGAATAGTGCTGATCTGCTCCTGACAAAGTTGATGAATCGACATTTTTAACAATCATGTTTTTCCTTGGCCACTTCCCAGCCTGATGTCTTTGGTCTGGCAGCGGAGCTGCTCCATCCGCCTGCACTCCTGGAGGGGCTCGTAGTCCTTGGAGCTGGGGATTTTGGGATTCTCCTCAGCAGTTGCAGCCCCTCGCCCCCGGCGTTCCTTTCACATTGGCTCTGAAGGAATCTGTCACAGAGAATCCTCCCTCTCCTCTGCAGTGTCCTTCCCACCTTCATTCCCTTTTCTTGCCTGTGGGTTTCTCGTGGAGGCACAAATTCCCTGGCAGAGTTTCTCCCTCTGAAGTGCTGGAGGACTTTGTTCCCTACCCTTGCCTCAGCCTACCCTGTTTCCTGTCCTTTCTCCTGCCTCCAGGCAAGTTTTGCTCCTCGGGGCTGAAAGAAATCTCCAGATCTCCCATTCCACAGCTCCTGCCCTCAGCCTTGCCTTTCCCGTTTCCACTCGTATCCCTTCTCTGCTGGAAAAATTCCAGAGCTGTGCCTGCTGCTTTCTGTCCAAGCCTGGGCTTCCCATGTCCCCCACAAAGGAAGGACTCCTGCTTTCCCAAAATGTTGTGGCTCTCAGCATCCCTGCCTGTCCCCTGCCTGCTCTCTGCCTGTTCCCTGCCTGATCCCTGCCTGCTCTCTGCCTGTTCCCTGCCTGATCCCTGCCTGTCCCCTGCCTGTTCCCTGCCTGCTCCCTGCCTGTTCCCTGCCTGTTCCCTGCCTGCTCTCTGCCTGTTCCCTGCCTGATCCCTGCCTGCTCTCTGCCTGTTCCCTGCCTGCTCCCTGCCTGATCCCTGCCTGATCCCTGCCTGATCCCTGCCTGATCCCTGTCTGCTCCCTGCCTGATCCTTGTCTGTTCCCTGTCTGTTCCCTGCCTGTTCCCTGCCTGATCCCTGCCTGATCCCTGCCTGATCCCTGTCTGCTCCCTGCCTGTTCCCTGCCTGCTCCCTGCCTGTTCCCTGCCTGTTCCCTGCCTGCTCCCTGCCTGCTCCCTGCCTGATCCCTGTCGGTTCCCTGCCTGTTCCCTGTCTGTTCCCTGCCTGCTCCCTGCCTGCTCCCTGCCTGCTCCCTGCCTGATCCCTGTCGGTTCCCTGCCTGTTCCCTGCCTGTTCCTTGCCCTGGCACTGCCATTACCAAGAGCCACTCCCAAGGTCCTGCCTGGGACATTCCTGCTCACTGGCATGGTCACAGCTCATCTAGGCCATGTGTGCAGGATGCTGGCTAGTGGAAAAGGGCTCCCAGGAGGATCCTGTTCTTCAGCACTGCAGGGACAGGACCCACAGCCGCCCTCGGGGCTCCCTGGCACCACATCCCTCTTCCAGGGCCTCAGGAAGGGCAGCTGCCTCCGGCAAAGGATTTGGAAAATGGGGTCACCGCTGAGCACATCAGGTGTGGAGACATGGAGCTTTTCCTGCCTTGCTGGGAATTCAATCCCTAAGGACACACTGTGCCCTAATGAGGGTGGCACAAGGAAAAAGAGCAGGGGACACCTTCATTTTCTCTTAACACACACACAGGGGATGCCCAGCCAGCTCCAGGAAGGTGCCCCCATCCTATTCCCAGGTGGAGAGGGGCTGACATCGGATGAGATTGGAACACACAGCCTTAATTTATCAGGAGGAGCCAAGAGACCCCCAGGGCCCCTGACCTTTCAGCAGCCACATGCAGCTCCCGCCCTTCTGTTCCGCAGGTACTCCCTCGTTTCCAGTTGATTGAAACCCAAATAATGTCCTCAGCCTGATGGATCGCAGCTTCTCCACCGGCATCCACCTTCCAGGGGGAGCAGGAAGGAGAGGAAATGGTTCCTGTGCACTTCCCACCCAGCCCAGCCCATGGAGAGAGCACAACGCACATGGAAAACATCATTGCTCCGTGGAAAAGAAGCGATTCACCCTCTGGAGCTGCTGGTACAGTCTGAGGAAAATCATGGATTTCATCCCTTCCTCAGCTCTTCTCTCCACCATTTGTCCTTTTTATTTAGATGTGGCTGCTTTAAACTATTTCTTGCTGGTTGGAGCATCCTTAAATAGCCCTTGTGCCAAAGAGGCAAGGGAGACACTGTAGGAAATCCCAGTTGGGAAGCAGAACCACCGGGATCTGCATCCAGGATTCTTTCCCTCCCATTTCCCTGCATACTCCTGCCCCAAAACTGTCCCACACCTCTGTGCCAGGTCAACAACCAGTGACCCTGGGGAGGGAGGTGACAGCCCTGGAGTGCTCAGGGTGATGAGTGGGACTCTGGCAGGGGAGGGCACAGCTCAGCCCATTGCAGGGTCATGACAGCTGGGCAGGATTCCCAGATAACCTTCGGCAGAGCCAGGCGGAATTCCCAGATAACCTCCGGCAGAAATACGGCTGCTGCCAGGACCTGCCCTCCCTTCTCCAGTGAATTAAGGCAGCCCAAGTCCTGGGACATAAATTAGTGATGGGAATCAGCGATAGGAGCCAGCCCTTGGCCCAGAGGGGCCTGGAGCAGAGGGATCCGGAGCTGCAGTGCCCATCCTGGGGTGCTCTGACTCCACAAAGGCAGTGAATTCCTGGACAGGCTGGAATCCCCTCAATCCCCAGGAATGAGGGGAAAATACCTGCTGTTAATACCTGCTGACCCCAAGGTCACAGGTCAGGGACAACCATCCCAGTGAGCCACGGAAGTGGCCTTTGCAGTGACACGTGGCCTCTCCAGGCACTGTCACCATTCCCGGGATGGGGCCCCGGCACCCTGGGGCTTGGGGGGCCCTGGGTGCCAGGCAGGCTGCAGGGAAGGGATGAGGGAACAGGGAACAGCAAACCCGTGGCTGCCTTTGTGCAGAGACCAGGCAGGATGTAAAGATTTCCTCTACACTTTCTTTTCCTCACCCTCTCCTTGCTCACACAAGGAAAACCTTCAGCATCCAGCCAAAATTTCCTACCACAAGAAACTGTGGACAAAACAAAACAAAACAGCATTTAGATTGTCTGCCCAGACATGAGCACAGGTACCCCAGGGGTGTCACCTGTGGCTGCTCAGGTCACCCCAAAAATGATGCTTCCCTGAAGGAATTTGGACGCTTTGGCCCCAGATCCAGGCACAGACACATCCGGCAAAGGGATCCTGATGGACTGAGAGAAGGCAAGGGCACAGCTCCTGGATAGGGTCTGTGAACCCCATCCCACCGCTGGCACCCCCCACACCCTCCGTGTCACCCCAGCTGGCAGGCCTTAATAACCCCTGGCGCCAAGAGCCAGGCCCTGAGCACATGGGGCACTAATTAGCCCTGTGCTCATTAGCCCAGGCGTGGGGGCGGGGCTGTCAATGGACGGGGGGAATTAGAGCCCCACAGGGCCGGGACCCCCCCTTGCCACCCTCCACCCCAACAGATGAGGAGTCGGTGCTGCAGCGGGGGCAGGATTCCAGAGTTATCCACAGCATCCCCAGTTCTCCCAGTGCTGGCAGGGACTGGAATTCTTTACCTGGCCGCAGTGATGGATGTCCCTGGAATGAACCCAAAGTGGAAGAGGCCAAAGATTAAAACCACCCCCCCAGCAGCCCCCCCAGCGTTAACTCTTGGTTGAGTGCAACAGATAAGAACAAGTTAAATTTATCTTCAAAGAACCCCCAAAAGTGACTCTCCCTTAACCCCCCCCTCGCCGGAATAAATCTTCCCCTTATCTGGATTTCCAAGGAGCAGGGCTGGCAGGGGACAGAGTGGGAATGCTGCAGACTGGGTTAAGCCAAAGCCCTCTCTGGTTCGGATTAAAGAGGAGGATAAAAGAGCGCGGGGTCCCGGCGGGAGCATAAATAACACGGGATGGGCCCCGAGCAGGGATTTACACCCGGGAATGCTCCGAGCCCAACACAACAACAAGGGGGGAACTGGGGGGTTGGGCCCTGCCCAGGGGTGATGGTGGCTGTGGAGAGGGTGGAAAGGGCAGGAGGCACTGGGTGGGAAGTGAGGAAGAGGTGGGCTGCAGGAGGGATGGGAGCCTGAGGAACAGGCATGGTATAATTTGGGATCCTGTGGCAGGAGGGAGGGGAAAGGGGAAGGAAAAGGGAAGGAGAAAAGCAAAAGAGAAAATAAAAAGGGAAGGGAAAAGTGGAAGGGAAATGGAAAAGTGGAAGGGGAAGAGGAAGGAGAAGAGCAAGAGGAAGGGGAAGGAAAAAGGGAAAAGGGAAAAGGAGAAAGGGAAAAGGGGAAAGGGGAAAGGGAAAAAGAAAAGGGAAAGGGGAAGGGAAAGGGGAAAGGTGAACAGGAAGCAGATCCCTGCCCTGCAGCATCCATGCCGCAGTGTCCCCCACATCTCACGTGCCAGCGCATCCGCGTCCTTGCGGATGGGACAGAGGAAACCGGGCAGACACCGCCAAATTCCAGAAAATTATTTTTTCATTTTCTCCTTTATTAATTTTTTATTAGAGAGAAAAACAAGCAAGAGCTGCCTCTGCCCCAGCACAACCTTCCCCAGCCACAGCGGCTCTGTTTGGGCTCCGAGCACTGTCCCAGATGGCCGGGAAGAGCCTGGATTTAGGAGCTGCTGACACCCCCCAGGTCTGGTGCTTGGGCAGGGGGTTGGGGGGGCTTCTTGTTGGATGCTCTGGCCAGGGGTGTCCTGGAGGGTAGATCCAAAGGAAAATTCGCCCAGGATCCACGTGGGACCAGCAGAAGGGTGAATACATCCACCTGGGATGGGAATATCCTGGCCAAGGAATGAGCTCACCACGGGTTGGATGTGGGGGATAACGAGGACTCCCTTGTCTGATGCAATCTGGGGAAGATGCAGCCCGGTGAGAACCATCGGAAGAAGTCTTTGACCTTTCTGAACCCTTGGAAAGATTGAAGCTGCACCTCCGGCCTGGGTTGCTGGGGGAAGGGAAGAGCAGGAGCAGATGTCCCTGCGGTGGGGGACACGTGCAGCAGCCAGGGAGGATGAGCTGGATCAGGAGGTGGGATGCACGGAATGGCCACCCACGGCCATTCCAGCTTGGATCTGAGCCGTGCAGCATCCCAGGCAGATGATGCCCTTCCCACCATCCCTCCCTCAGCAGGAGCTGTGCCACGATCCCACTGCAGCTGCAGGTTCCCCGTGCTGGAGGTGGGAAGGGCCGCCAAGATCCATCGCCCTCCCGCAAAACTGCTCCGGGATCTGGAATCAATTATTGTGTGGGCCCAGGAATTAGCACATTACAAAGGCACAGTGACTTCAGGAACCTGGAATGGGATCAGGTTTTGCTCAAATTGTCACCTGCTGCCCCTGCCCATGCCCTGGGTGTGGGAAGGGCCAGGACACAGATCCCTGGGAGGGCAGGAACACCCTCTCCTGCAACCCACGGCTCCAGCCCCTGGCCAAGGAGAGGTGTCAGGGCTCACTCCCCACGTCACGTGGAATTTTCTCATTCCTGGGTGAAGCTCTCCAGAACTCTGCCCAAGAGAGAAGTGACCCTGGGGCTGCCACGTGTGTCCTCCAGCACGGGACTGACGATCCCGACACCTCCCACCCCGAAGCGTCTCCCAGTTATCAGCAATGCCTCTCCCAGCCCCCGGCCAGCAGGAAACATCCTGCTGGGATTAGCGGAGTAACCCGAGGAGATACCAGTGGGGATGCTTGGGGGCTGAGGAATTAATCTGTTTGTTTGGAAAAGTGGATCCTGCCTCCAGTGGCTGCGGGTGCTTGTGACGAGTTGCTCATGCCAATGCTCAACTCTTCCCTTCAGGAATCATCAACCATCCCACATTCCTACTTAAACCTGCAAGGAAAAAACTCTTCTAAGAGGGATAAACAGAGCAGGGGAGTGAAGGCAGTGAGTGTCCCTGGGTGGGACACACTCCCAAACTCCCCGGAGCTCAGGCAGTGCCGGCTCTTTTGCGGGGATCAGAGTGGGTGTTCACCCCCAGTCTTGTGAGTATAAACAACAGCCACAGCAATTGCCTAAATTAATAATCCCAAAAGCCCAGAAAATACCCCAGCGGGATGTCCAGGGATCATGAGGAGACCCCAGTGGGCTCCTCCCTGCAGTACCCAGGGCAGCTCGTGGAGTTGGGGAGGACTTTGGCATCCCCATGCCAGCCTCCTCCTCCTCCTCATCCTCCTCTTTCTTCTCCTCCTCCTCCTCCTCCTCCTCCTCCTCCTCTGCCCTGGCTGCTGCTCCAGCTGGAGAAATCCTGCTTTTCTGCCTCGCACCCGCACTAAGTGAGCTGGAGCAAATCACCCCGGGATTTGCATTAACAGCAGTCGCTACAACAAGATCCCAGCCAAACACAATACTGGAAACTCGGCTTTCCCCCATCCTTAGTGCTTCCAGATGGAGCCCCTCACTCCCACCAAAGAGTAGGGGCCAACCCTGCTCCCAGCACGGACCTTTCCTTCGGCCCCAGGCTGCGGAGGGGGCGAGGAGGGACAGATCTGCCTGTTGTCCCATCGCCATGCCCAGTGCTGGAGCAGGGAAGGGCCCGGCAGTTTTCCCTGTTTCCAAAGCAGCGGATTTATTTCCGCTTACATCAGAGAAAGTTGAAAAAAATCATCATAAAAGAGAAAGAGATCAGGATATTCTGTCAGTCCCTTGGGATCTGTATAGGGGAAGACATCCTTGCAATAACATCAGCAGCCCCAGCACCATGTTTGGAGCCAGCCAGGAACGGCCTCTCTGGGCACTAAAAGCACTCTAGCAGAGTGCTAAAAATATTCATTATCCAGGCGGGAATCGTCAGCACGGCACAGGCCCCAGGTATTAAGTAGGTAGCAGGACCTGGCACGGGCTCCTTGGCTTACACCTCCTCACTCACATTTGGCTTTGCCATTAAAGCCTCCAGGCAGAGATGCTCCCGAGGAGCAGCCAGGAGTGGAGGGGCTGGCTCGTCCCTCGCCTCCCCGTGCCAGGAGACCCCCATCCTGTGGAGCTGACAGCTCCTTTGGTGGAGCTGGAGCAGCTGGGGCTCTGCCAGATGCTTCTGATAAGAAAATCCATTGCCTGGTGGGGATGTGGGGTGTGGGGGGAGCACCCGGACCTTCCACACCCACCGGTGCTGCTGTGTCCCCTTCCATGGATTGGAATTGCTCCGCTGAGGTCCTCATCCTGTGGGAAGCTCATTAAACAATCAGGCAAATTTTTGGCCAGACATTGCATGAGCCCAGCGTTGCTTTGGGCAGAGATTCCTGCTCTTCCCAGCCTTTCCAATAGGAAATGGGTTCCACTGCTTCCTCCAGGTGGTTTTGCTCTTCCTCTCTTTTGTTGGGACAAAGCCTCCTGCAGAACTGCCACGGAATCCTCCCGGAATCACAGCAGCTCCCATCAGGATCACCAACTCCAAGACTGCACAAAGACCCTTCACATGGATAAAAACCCCCAGATTTAAGTCACAGGTTCTTGTTTTTCACCAGCACTTTTGCAGCTGCTGCTTCCAAACCTTCCTTTGCAATCACGAGGAAAGGGAGGCAAAGCATCCTGGCTGCACAGGGAGTGAACATGGAGCATCTGCATGGGGAATCATGGAATCACAGACTTCCTTGGCTTGGAAAGGGCTGTACAGATGATCTCCTTCCACCCCCTGCCATGGGCAAGGACACCTCCCACTAGTCCAGGTTGCTCCAAGCCCCATCCAGCCTGGCCTTGGACACTGCCAGGGATCTAGGGGCAGTCACAGCTGCTCTGGGCACCCTGTGCCAGGGCCTCCCCACCCTCAGGGAAGAATTTCCTTCACAATATCCCATCTAACCCTGCCCTCTGGCCGCAGGAAGCCATTCCCTCTTGTCCTGTCACTCCATCCCTTATCCAAAGTCCCTCTTCAGCTCTCCTGGAGCCCCTTTAGGCACTGGAAGGACTCTAAGTTCTCCCTGGATTCTTCTCTTCTCCAGGTGAACGCCCCCGGCTCTGCCAGCCTGTCTGGCTGTCGCACTGTGCAGGGGACACTCGGAATTGCAGGATCAGGATGCTCCTGATGCAACCCCCCAGCACTGCTGGCTCCCAGCCCTCTTCCCTGGTCCCCCAGGAGCGCCGTGTCCATGCCCCAGCACTGCCGGACGGATGCTCCCGCTCACGTCCTGTTTAGCCCAGGCTGTTCCCAGCTCCCAGCCAGGTTTCCCGGCTCCCCGGACCCTCTGCAAACCGGAGGCAGCTGCAGCTGGAGGAGGGATGAGAGAGGGGGGTCTGAGCTGCTCCCCAGAGCTGGATGTGGGACAGCCCGAGGAGCTCAGCCTTGTTTATCCTGCTGTGGTTTCCCCACAGGGAACACACGTGTGTTCCTACAGGGACACACGCAGCATTCCAGCTTTGTCCCTGCCACGACCTCTGTGCACGTGAGGTCTCCAGCCCCTTCCATGGGAGGGGATTTTTGGAAGTCCCACCTCGAGGTGGGGGAGGGTGAAGACCACGGGGTCCAGCAGGAAGACACTGCTGGATGTTGATGACGAGTTGGGAGAAGGACAGATGGGAGGGCTGCTAAGTTATAGTCATGGAATGGTTTGGGTTGGAGGACACCTTAAAGCCCATCCAGTCCCACCCCCCGCTATGGGCAGGGACACTTTCCACTAGCCCAGGTTGCTCCAAGCCCCATCCAACCCAGCCTTGGACACTTCCAGGGATCCTGGGGCAGCCACAGCTTCTCTGGGCACCCTGTGCCAGGGCCTCCCCACCCACACAGGGAACAATTTCCTCCTAATATCCAATGTTAATCTCCCGTCTTTTAATTTAAAACCATTTCCCCTTTCCCTGTCACTGTCTGTCCAAGTAAAAAGCCACTCTCCATCTTTTCCATAAGCTCCCTTTAGACGCTGAGAGGAAAGGCAGGAACTTTGCTCAAATCCTCCAGCCAGCAAATCCAGGAATGTTTTCTCTGGCAGCTGTTTCCAAAGTCACGTTTGAGGCTGGCAGCATCACGGAGGGGACCCCAGAGCTGTGTCCCCAGGCAGGGCTGGCCCTGCAGCATCCGCTGGCCCTGCAGCATTCCGGCCTCCGCTGTTATACCCGGCAGATTTGCTCTGTGCTTTAAGGTAAAGCCCCTTGTAAAACCTGGCAGCCCTGAGGAGAGATAAGGGGGGTCTCAGGGAGCTTTTGGCTTGGGAATGGGATATGGAAGGAGCTGCTGTGATGGGGAGCCAAGCACGGGGGCAGCTGGAGCAGGGGGAGGCTCTGGGGCCACTGCAGAGCATTTGCCAGCCCCAGTCCTATCCCTGGAGCTTGGAAATCTGCATGGTGGGATCTGGGCCAGCACAGGGAGCACAGAGCTCCTGCCTCCCCATCATGCAGCTCATGGGTGGGGCTGTGGCCATGGAGGATCCTGGAGTTCCAGAGCATCGGAGACTCCCTGGAGTGGTGCAGCAGCTGCTTCACCTCTGCGTGCTGGAGTGGGACCCATGGGTCTGTTTGGGTGGGAATTGGGATGGGGGGGATCCATTCCAGGGAGATGTTGGGGTGCTGCAGGTGGTGGCTGGGGGGAAACAGCCACAGTGCTCTGTCGTGGCAAACATCCGCAACCAGGATTCATGGATCAGGAGGAATTTCTTCATGGAAAGGGCCAGGCATTGGCAGGGGCTGCCCAGGGAAGTTTGGAGTGCCCATCCCTGGAGGTGTCCAAGGAACACCTGGGTGTGGCACTCAGTGCTCTGGGCTAGGATCGGTCACAGGCTGGACTCGATCCTGGAGGGTTTTTCCAACCTCAGGGATTCTGGGATTCTGTGTTCTTAGGGATGCTCTGCACCTTTCTGACTCACTGAATGGGACAGGGGGAGCTGGGCTGGGTGCCCAGTGTGGCACAGCCCAGGAACGGGGAAGAGGACAAGGTGGGAGCACAGGGCAGTGTGGAGAGGAGGCAGCGATCCCTCTGTGGATAAGGGGGATATAATCCCTTGTTTCACACACAGGGAGATACCAAAAGCCAAATCGTGGAGGATAATTGCTCCAAAAAACAAAGGGGTGCTTCATATTCCTTGGCTCCCTGACAGAATTAGCACAGCAAGTGTTCCCTGGCTTTCCTTTCATTCTCCTCCAAAAACACCACTTTCCTGGGGGTGGATTTGGGGATGGGAGTGGGAAAGCCGTGAGCATTGCCGGGTCCTGGCAGGGTGGGATGGGCAGCTGCCTGCGGGAGCAGGGATTTGCCCACACTCCTTCCTGCTGCTTCCCCATTCCCCCAGCTCCTTGGACTCCCCCAGACTCATATCCTGGGGGGCAGCTGTGGCCCCCATCCCATCCCATCCCGTCCCCGGGGCTGTGTTCCCAGCAGAGGTGGCACCGAGCGCGGCAGGGGCAGCCTGCCAGCGGCACAGCCTCATCCACAGGGCTCGGGAGGAAAAAACAGCTGGGAAAGAAGAGCCTGGGAGGCTTTTTCCCAAGCTGGGAGAGCTCTCTGAAGCTGCTCGCCCCCGGAGCCAGGTGGCCTTTGAACAGGAGCAGCTCCTGGCAAGCCCTGGCACAGGAGGCACCGGGAGTGCCCACAGCCAGGAAGGGCCATTCCTTAGGGAGTTCTGGGATGGAACTCACCCGCTCGCCTCAAACCAAGTGTTTATAAACCTGCAGGAGGGTGGGTTAAGAGCTTTGGTGGAACAAAGGGTACAAAAGGAGGGTGTTTGGTGAGGAGGGAGAGGAATGGGATGGGATGGGATGGGATGGGATGGGATGGGATGGGATGGGATGGGATGGGATGGGATGGGATGGGACGGGGTGAGGCAGTGGTGCTGGGCCAGCCATGGGGTGACGGGTCTGGTGCCACTACAGGGGACTCAGCCCCTGGACACCAGGTTACCAGGGAATCCTTGGGCTCTGACTTAATAGAAATACACAATGTGAAATCCTTTCCCTACTTCTGAGGTCACCAGTGCCACTCTCCCCATGTCCCTGCCACCCATTGCACTTCCAGCTCCCTCCTCCCCAGGTCCCTGTGGGTGCCAGGGGACACAGTGAGGAGTCCCCAGTGTTCCCACCACCAGCTGAGCCCCCTCCAGCCCTGCCCCAGCCGGGTGAGGGCTGCAGCTCCCCAGGCCTCCCCATCCAGATGGTTCTTCAGGGCTGCAGTGAAAAAGCTGAAGTGTAAAAGGACACTGAAGGGAGCAGTGGAAGAACCGGATTTTCTTTTATTTGATTTTTTTTCTTTTCTGAAGGATGCTGTATTGAGCTGAACATGACAAATATGCCAGGAATGTTTGCCCTCAGGGCCTGGGAGAGCAGGGAAAGGCACTGCTGGCACCTTATCAATGCAGCAGCCCCGGTGTTTGTGGAAAAACAAGTGCCAAGGGCAGGTCCAGGAGCAGCAGCTGCCTGTGCCTGGAGCAGGATGCCAGCAGGAACCTGCTGTGACAAGGGGGGACATCACCCTGGCACGATGGGGACCTGCCCTCAGCCTGCACACAGGGCAGAAGAAGCAGGTCTGGCTCTGCTCCCAAGGAACAAGGGACAGGACAAGAGGAAAAGGCCCCACGATGCTCCAGGGGAGGTTCAGGTTGGGTATTAGGGAACACTTCTTCATGGAAATGGCTGTCCAGTGGAGTCCCCATCCCTGAAGGGGTTAAAAAGCTGTGTGGATGTGGCACCTGGGGATATGGTCAGTGGTGGCCTTGGCAGTGCTGCGGGACACTTGCACTCGGTGATCTCAGAGGGCTTTTCCAACCTCAGCGATTCCGCGATTCTCTGAAAGAGCCGCCAGCAGCTCTGGAGAGCCCCGGCTCAGCTCCAAGGAAGCCATGTGCAGCGGGCTGGGGCCGGGGCTAATTAACCAGCCTTGTTAAAAATATATTGTGTTTGCATTAAACAAGGTTCCCCCAAGCCAGAGGAAGCTGGTGAGGGACTGAGGAGAGATAGCGAGGGAGAGTGAGGCGGCAGGGAGGGGGAGGCGATGCCTGGGTGCATTTATTCCTTCCCTTCCTTCCATTTCTAACCCAAACCAAAGTGTCTCTGTGGCTGGAGGCGCCCTCTCGTCTCATAAAGTCCCACATAGGAAATTGTAAAGTACAGGAAAACAACCCAAACCCCCTGACCCCTTAACAAACTCCAGCCACAGCCAAAGTTGCAGAGTAAACAAAGCCAAGCCGCTGTCGCCAAACTCTCCTGGGTGCTGGGGCTGTGCTCCTGGTCCCATCGGAGGCTGGACAGCCCTACTGGAGGCTGGACAACCCTACTGGAGGCTGGATATTCCCACAGCCCTCACCCCAGCCCCCAGCCACAGAGCTGCCCCTCAGCCTGCGGGTGCCGATTCCTTCAAAGTCAGATGCTTCCTCTCCCTGCCACTGAAGGTGATGATGCTCTGGGCCAGCTCTGGTCTTCCCTCTCCTGCCCAGGGCAGGACTGATGTCCCTCAGAGCTTCGGGGTTTGTCTCCTGAGCCTGTCTGACACCCACAGAGAGGCACCGGCCCTGCTGCAGCGCCATTAGCACCGGTGCCACCGAGGGAATGCTCCGTTTCCCTGGACACCGGTAATTCAGCCAGAACCTGCACAATTTTCTGTGCATAATAGTCCCAAATGTGCTCTCTGGCAGGCTCAGGAATCAGCAACCCAGCGGAGGCAGCCCGGATTAATCAGGCTGGCCACGACTCGGAACAAACCTGCTGATGAAGCCTTGGCAGCAGCAGCATGAGTGGGGGCTGTCCCGCCCCTCCTGCTCCCACACAGCACGAGGGATTGGGAATCTCAATGGAGTGATTGGCCACATTCTTCCAGAGCCCTCTGCCACCAGCACTGTGCTCCTGCTCCGTGTCCCCGTGTCCCCCATGGCCCCCACGCCAGGAGTGACAGGAGCTGGGCAGGCAGGTGGTGTGGGGCCGCTGCTGCAGAGGGGCAGGAAGGGGTCAGGGAGTCCTGCTCTTCGGGATTCCAATCACAGGACTCTGGAAACTGCCTGGGACACTCTGCTGGCTAATCCAGCCACACACCCCACCAGGAGATGCTGGTGCTGCTGCTTGGAGCATGGGACAGGAAAGCCTTGTGGGATGCCTGGAGCAAGCCCACAGGGTCATTGTGGTCCCACATCCTGGTGTTTCTCCTGTCTCCTTCTTTCAGGCTCCCCGCCTCTCTGCCTCCCATATTCTCTCTGGCTGAGATTCCACTGTCCATGGGATGCAGGCTGGGAGCTTTCCTGGGGTATCCAGGAAATGGATGACCCCGGGACATCCCCTTCTCTCTTCCCCCAGAGAAGGCACCACCTCCTCTCCCTCTGAAGGGGCAGCATGAGCCATTTTTGGCAGATATTTTCTGTTGGACACAGCCAGGGTGTCTCCTTCATTCTTGGGGATTCCTGGGGGTCCTTGGGGTCACCAGCCAGGTCACACGGGCCATGCTGAGCTGGGGGGATGTTGGCACCCTCCTGTGCCCCCTGTGGTGGCTGGGGGTGGGCAATAGGGATAGCCCTGCAGAGTGGGAGGCCAGACACCTCCCCCCTCCTGGAGACACAGCAGGATGTTTACATGACATCCTGATTCTGGCTGGTGAAGAACACACAAAGCCTCAAAAAAAAAAATAAAATGAATAACAAAAAAAAAAAAAATTCCCCTGTTGTTCCCTGCAGCAGATGGAAAATAAACACAGCTGCTCCTCTGCCCCGAGCAGTGGCCACACACCCCAGCCCCTGCTGGTCCCTGTGCCCAGGACACACTGCCCAGGCAGCCAAATACCCAGGGGATTGATGCCACGGGAATCCTGAGCATCTGGGGGGGGGGGGGGGGGGGGTGACAGCATGGCTCTGATGCTGCATAAGGGGTTTGGGAGCTGAGGTGGCACTGCCAGCCTGGAGGGGGGACAGGCCATGAGGAAAGGGGTTGCCCACGCCAAGCAGCCATCCCAAGGTGGTGCCAGTCCTGTAGGTCCAACCTCTGCTCTCTCTGTGCCCGATGGGGTGGATAAGCTGATCCCCTGCAAGGAGACCCCCCTGAGGGGTGTGAGTGAGGCAAGGGACCATCCCCCACCCAGCTGGAGCAGCAGAGGAGCGGGGACACCGTGGGTGTGTGGGACAGGACAGGCTGCGAGGCCACGGCTGTGCCCGTCCACGTGGAGCACGGGGTGAAGCGGAGGTTAAACATCAGGAAACACTTTCCAGCTCTAGATGGGATCTGGGAGGCAGAGCCAGCTCCCAGCTGGGAGCCCCCTGTGTGGGGACAGGAGTGGGGCTGTGTGGACCCCAGTGAGGACTGTGTGTCTGTCACACTGCCACAGCCAGAATGTCCTGTATCCCTTCATTCCTCCTGAATTTTATCGCCAGCAGCAGCTCCTGGCAGCACGGCCTGCTGCAGCCCCTCAGTGTGCAGAGCCCCCACCCCATCTGACCTGAAACCGGGGAAAAAGGGAACATTTCCCATATTCGCTGTGCAACCACAACACCTCCTGGCAGAGGCAGCTGCTCCCTGCAAAGGAACACTTCAGGTTCTGGATTTAAACAAAGTGCAAGAAGCTCTAAATCCCATGGACAAGCAGAAGTACCAAATCCCCCCCAGTTTCACCTTTGGCAGCACAAAACTTCTCAGTCTCCAGGTCCAGGAGGCCTGAGAGTCCTGAGGGAGGCTGAGCTGTGCTCCAGGCTGGGGGATGATCCAGGTAGTTTGCAGGAATGCTGTCAGGGAAGCCAGGGGCTGCAGGGATGTTTCCAAGGATGCAGGGATGCTGTCAGGGGTGTTTGGGACTGCAGGGATGGTGCCAGGGCTGCCAGAGGCTCTCTGGACTGCAGGTCTGCTCGGGGCTGGAAGAGCGCTTGAGGCTGGCAGGGATACTCGGGATTGGCAGGGGACTCAGGAGCGGCAGGGATGCTCCAGGCTGGGGAATGCTCCAGGCTGTGCTCCGAGCTGTGGGGATGATCTGGGATGTGGGGATGATCCTGGATGTGGGATGCTGGGGGCTGGGGCGTGTCCATGGATCCGGGGCTGGAGGTGCCGGCGGGCAGGGCAGGGGCTGCAGGGGCTCCTCCCGGGCCTCTCGCGTGGAGCTCGGCTGTCCTCTAGTGCACGCCCGGCTCCATGACACCGAGCCGTGGGGCTGGGAAGGGCTGGGAAAGGCTGGGAAAGGCAGGCAAAAGCAGGCGGGGCAGGCAGGGAGCCCCACCAAGCCCCACCTCCCACTCCCTTCCAACCTCTGCATTTTTAGGGGCTCCGCTCTTTATTCAGCATTCCTTTGTCCCTCTTTTTTCCCCCACCTCTCAGTCTCCCTTGGCCTTCCACCCCTTTTTAGCCACAGTTTTATATTAATCTCCACTTAATTTAATGGTCTCCAGTTATTCCTTAGACTCCTGCTCCTTTTCAGCCTCCCATTTTTCATTGGCCTCCACTCTTCATCAGCCTCTCAGATTCCGTTTCCCACGATATTTTTTATCGTCTTCCTACCTCTCTTTACCCTCTCCCTGCCTTTTTCAGCCCCCAATTTCTTCTACTTGCCCTCAATCCTCCCACACCTCTTTGGACTCCGACCCCATTTCGACACGGGGGAGCCACCACAGACACACGGAAAGGGGAAAGGAGGGAGAGAGTGAGGGAGGAGGGTGAGGGAAGAGGGATGAAGTGCAGGTCCCTGAGCACTTGGGCTGTCACAGCCTGAGCAGCCTCACCTGGGGCTCTGTTTAAGCTCAGCCTGGAACCTTCAGCTGCTTCCTCATCTCAGTGTCGGTGTGCCCAGCTCTGGCCCTGCTTCCAGTCCCACAGCCCATCGAGGTGACCCCTGCCCTGTCCCCGCCGGGGCTGCGGCCGCAAGGGAGGCTCCCTGACTTCTGCCAGCGCTGCACAGAGGGACACCCGTCCCCGTCCTCAAGCCACGGCGGTGGGCAGTAGCCCCTGTTCCCTCCATAGGCTGGGTGCTTTGGGCTTCTTTTGAGGTCCTTTGGGGACTCAGGGTCGCGCTGTCCCCGCGCTGTCCCCGCGCTGTCCCCGCGCTGTCCCCGCGCTGTCCCCGCGCTGTCCCCGCTCTCCCGGCGCTGCGGTGGCGGCGGTGGCCGCGCGGGGGCAGCAGAGCGCCAGGGACGGGCGGCGGGAGCGGCGCTGGGCGCGACCCCCGAGCGGGACCGGGACCCTCGGCAGAGCAGAGCCACGGGAGGGATCGGGGACAGGGACCCGAAACACCACCCTACCCACCCTGCCCTGGGCCGGGACACCTTCTGCCAGACCAGGCTGCTCCAAGCCCCGTCCAACCTGGCCTTGGACGCTTCCAGGGATCCAGGGGCAGCCGCAGCTTCTCTGGGCAACTGGTGCCAGGTCTTCGATCGAGCCAGGTGTCGGCTCCTCTCTCCTTCTCAGGCAGTTCCAGGACCTGCCATTGCTCACAAGGGATTCTTCGTCTTCAACCACCAATAACAGGGGATTGAGGAGCCACCTGTGTCTGTAGGTGCCACCTTCCCCTCTACTCTGAGCCATTAATGTGTCCTGGCCCAGTCCTGGCTGAGGAGCAGGTTTGACGATCATCACTCCAGGGCTCCATTGCTGCAGTGGGATGAGCTTCCCAGCAGTTGCTGGTGCAGACCCGGGTCTATCAGTTTGGCCTCGGGCTCCGTGCCCAATCCGATATCCATGCATGGCTCCCCCTCACCAGCCCCCTCTCCTACCCCCACCGTCTTCAAAGCCAGGGACCTGGCAGTGGTTCTGAAAGCCGGGCAGAGCCTCCATGCCACGGCTTGGCATGGAACTCAAAGGCTCAATTAGCAACATCTGCTCTTGTGTGCTGTAAAACCCTCTCGCTGCTCCCCTCCCTCGCTCCGAGAGCTCACAGCTGGGAGCAGCATGAGGCTGCAGCCAGCCTGGCCAGGGGAGCTGTGCCCCTGGCTCACAGCTATCATGGCTTGCTGTGTCACCTCTGCCACTGTGCCACCTCTGCCACCGCTCTCCGGACCTCTTGGACCCACAGCTTGATGGCAGCTGAGGGTGAGGGACAAGGGGTGAGCTCTTCTCTCTGGTGAGCAGGGACAGGAGCCTGGGGAATGGCTGGAGTTGTGTCACAGAGGGTTAGGTTGGATATTAGGAAAAGGTTCTTCTCCTAGAGGGTGGTCAGGCACTGAACAGAGGGAAGAGTCTGGAGCACCAGGAGTGGCTGGGGGAGCTCAGCCTGGAGAAAAGGAGGCTCAGGAGGGACCTCCTCACTCTCCACAACTCCCTGACAGGAGGGGGCAGCTGGGGGGGGGGGGGGTGGGGTCGGGCTCTGCTTCCAGGGAACAAGGATGGGATGAGAGAGAACGGCCTCAAGCCGTGCCAGGGGAGGTTCATGTTGGACAGCAGGAGGAATTTCTTCATGGAAAGGGTGGTCAGGCATTGGAAGGGGCTGCCCAGGGAGGTGGTGGAGTCCCCATCCCTGGAGGTGTCCAAGGAAGGACTGGATGCGGCACTCGGTGCTCTGGGCTGGGTGACCAGATGGGGATCGGTCAAAGGTTGGACTTGATGACCTTGGAAGTCTTTTCCAACCTCAATGATCCCATGATTCTATGAAAACCAGCCCATGCCCTGGAGGCTGGCTGAGAGCCCCCGCCAGCACCCATTGTTCCGGAGCTGAAGCAATCGGAGCCCTTTCCCGAGGAGCCGGAGCCTGGCGGGCCGGGCCGGGCTGGGCTGTCCCGGGAGGGCCATATAGCAGCAGGGCTGGACACTGCTGTCATCATTCCGCGGATGCCTCCAAACACGGCCAAGCGGCGCCACACAAGGCCACCGAGGTCAGGAGGGCACAGAGCCAGCCGGGAATGGGATTTGTGAATGGGATCGGGATGGGCAGTGCTGATGGGGCGAGGCCGTGGGGTACCCCCTGAAGAGGACCTCCCTGAGCCCCCCTTGGAGGCAGCTGTCCCCTCAGAGCCTGGTGCCAGGAGGGGACAAGGGAGTCCCATGGGCAGTGCTAGCAGGGCACTACTGATGTCTGACACTGGGCACCAAGTGTTCCCTGCCTTTCCCACCCTCATTCCAAGAATGTCCAGTATGTCCACTCCTTCCCCACATTTTGGCCATTAGATCCGATTATCCTCGATTTACTCACTGCCAGTGGAGCTCTCAGAGCCTCTCCCTCTGTATGAAGCAACCTCGGCTGCATTCTGGCTGCAGCAAAACATCCCACCCTGGGGACATCCCTTGGGAGATTCCCCAAAACCCCAGTGCTCTCCTCAGCTGGGAGTGTCCCTCAGCTGCTGCCTGGGAGCTGGGGGGCAGCAGGGCTTGCCAGACAAACAGGGGGTGTGATCACAATCCCATAAAAACACATCATGGAAGCCCTTTGCCAAGACTAGGCCAAGCCTTGGCTGGCGCAGAGGGTGGTGAGAAAACACCTTGTGCTGATGGTGACTTCCTCCTTAGTTATCCCCACCAAGGATCTGCCTCTGCCTCACAGGTAAGCATGGAAACTCCAAATTCCCCAGGGAATTCTCCTGAGCATCGGGTGGGAGGCTAGTAGAGCTGCCTCTCCCACCTGAGGAATCAGGACTTGAGCGCCGGCCTGTCCGTATCTGCTTGGAGCAAGAAAAACATCCATAAATCACATTTCCCTTGGAATACGGGCAGTAACACATCCATACAACATTGCCCTTGGAACACCAGCAGCAGCAGTAGAGGGATAGAAGCCAGAGGAGGGCTGAGCAAAGCCGTTCTCTCCTGAAGGGTCATGTGTGAGCCGCTGGTTTTGCAGCGAGTGGGAGGAGCGGATAATGTTTTCCCAGGCAGAGGAAACTCCTGGGTGGAAATAGCACTGTGCCCTGGAAACGGAGCCGTCAGCAAACAGGGCTGGTGCAGCCTCATCTCAGCAGGTGATGCTGAGCTGGGCACAGAGTCTGTGGTGGATGAGCCGCTCCCGATGGGAATGGGAGGGACAAGATCCTGTCACAGCCCTGTGGGAGCACAGGGGAGCTGAGGTCAGGGATGGGCAGAGTGCTCCTGCACGGTGGCTCCCTGGGACACCCTCCCCGTGCCCTCTCTCCCAGTTTCATTCAGGCCCAGGTACACAAAAGGACCAGGAGTGCTGGGGCAGGAAGAAAGCTGAGTCCTCAGGCTGTGGGGAAAGCTGAAAAAGAATGGGAAGGATGGGGCTTTGTGGGGATGGCCAGGAAATAAGAGAGCAAGGACTGCAGGACTCAGTGTCCCATAACTAACAGGGTGTACAAGGTCTGGAGGGGCTCTGTGACTGTCTTAGCTCTTCCTAGACCTGACAGGACTGTGCAGATCGCCTGCCCGCAGCACTTCCCCTGAGACATGGAGTGATGGGACAAGGGGGAATGGCTTTCAACTAAAAAAAGGGCAGGGTTAGATGGCATATTGGGAAGAAATTCCTGCCTGTGAGGGTGGGGAGACCCTGGCACAGGGTGCCCAAAGAAGCTGTGCTGCTCCTGGATTCCTGGAAGTGCCCAAGGCCAGGTTGGACGGGGCTTGGATCCCTGGAAGTGCCCAAGGCCAGGTTGGACGGGGCTTGGAGCACCCTGGGATAGTGGAAGTTGTCCCTGTCCACGGCAGGGGGATGGATCAGGTGCTGTTTAAAAGTCCCTTCCAGCCCAAACCATCCCATGATTACAGAAACCCTGGTCTGATCCTGTGTGCACAGGGCAGGCACAGATAGTCCTGGGAATGAAACCCACCCCAGGAACCACAGTCCTGCAGGAACAGCACTCTCAGCCATCCCAGCATCTCCTCCCAGCAGGGCCATGGACACGCTGGAGGAGCAGGAAGGGAAGGGGTGGAAGAGCCAGAGGGAAGCAGCCCCTGAGGGAGTCACAGGTGCCTGTGCCACGGCTCAGAAGAGCTGAGCCTCCAGCCTGGCTTGCAGTTCCTTATATCACTCCCAGTGATGTTCAACACTTGTTCGTTCCGGCTGTAAAACCTCTCCTGGCTCTGCACCAGGTATTTCCCTCCCTCAGTGCCTCAGCCAGGGCCGAGCTGTTGGAGCGTGAGCAGCTCACACACCATGGCCTTTGTGACTAATGGCACCAGCTGAGGTGACAGCCCCTCTGTGAGAGCCCCTTTCCCGTGGGGCTCACTGTCCTCACAGGTTAGGAGGACTAACAGGAGGAGGATAAAGCCTCCAGTGTCTTTCCCTGTGCCTTCAAGATCCCACTCTCCTGAGGGAGCTTGGGTAACCAGCTCCAGCACCCCATGGCCTTGGAGGAACTGGTTCACTTTGGGACAGAACTTGAGGAAAACCCCAGGAACAGGAACACCCAAACCGTGTCCCAATGCCAGGTTAGTGCCCGAGGGTGAGGATGGTTTCATGGATGGAGTAGGAGCCTCCAAGCAGGCTCTGCCCTCTGCTCTGTGTACACTGGGGTTTCATGTCCATAAAATTACGGAATCATTTAAGTTGGAGTGGCTCTCAGAGACTGTTGAATCCAACCATCAACCCCAGCACCTTCAAGGCCACCATTAACCCATGTTCCCACGTGCCACATGATTTTGACCACTTCCGGGGACAGCGACTTCACTGCTTCTCTTGGTGTCTGTTTCAATGCCTGACCATCTTTTCAGTGAAAAAATTTTCCCTAATGTCCCACCTAAACTTCCACTGGTGCAACTTGAGGGTGTTTCCCTTGTCCTGTCCCTGTTCCCTGGGAGCAGAGCCCGACCCCCCCGGCTGTACTCTCCTGTCGGGGAGTTGTGGAGAGTCAGAAGGTCCCCCCTGAGCCTCCTTTGCTCCAGGCTGAGCCCCTTTCCCAGCTCCCTCAGCTGCTCTGTTTGTTTTCCACTCCCAGGGAGCTGATGGTCCCTCAGGGTTTAACCACGACAAGAACCCCCCAACAGGGATTGAGGGACACAAATAAGGGATGTCCCTGGAAGCGTTTTTGCTGCCTGGTGAGAGCTCTCTCCCAGTCCCTCAGAAATGGAATCATTGGGGGCTCTTTGTGAGGCTGAGGGTGGGTGGGCAGTGAGGGGACACCAGGCTGTGCTCTCAGGGGACAGCACCGTGTCTCTGGCTGCTGCCGGAGCCCCCATAGCCCCTCTCCACTGGGACCTGTTGACACCGGGGATTGGGATGGGACCAGTCAGTGAGGGTGAGGATTCCAGTGAGGATTCGAGTGAGGGTGAGGTGAGGGTTAGGATGAGGGTGAGCGTGAATGTGAAGATGATGGCAAGGGTGAGGTGAGGATGAGGGTGAGGATGACCGTGGGGGTGAGGATGAGGGAAGGGGGTGAGGTTGACGGTGCGGATGAGGTGATGATGAGGGTGCAGGTGACGGTCAGGGCGGGGGTGAGGCCGAGGCTGAGAGCGGAGCTGCCGCCGAGGCTGCGGCGGGTGTGCGGGTGCGGGGGTGTCCCGGCCCGGCGCGGCCGATCGGAGCTGTCCTTCAGCACCTCGGCAGTGCCGGCCGGGCCGGGCCGCGGCCGTGCCGGTGCCGGCGGAGCGGGGGCAGCGCGCAGGCGCAGCGCTCGCGGCTCCTCAAGGTGTTGGCGGCGCGGCCGAAGATGGCGACAGACTGAGGGCGATGGGGCCGGGCGGCGGCGGCGGCGGGCGCGGCGCGGCCCCGGCACCGCGCCGGGGCAAGCGGAAAGCCGAGTGAGGGCGGCCGGGGCATGCCCGGGGCCGGGGCCGGGGCCGGGGCGGGCGGCGGCGGCGGGGCGCGGCGGGGGCGGCGCGGGCATGGCGGCGGCGCGGGGCAGGTGACAGCGGCGGCAGCGCGGCGCTGCCCGCCCGGCGCCCGCGCGCCCCCGGCATGATCCGCGGCGCCTGGATGTCCCCCCGCGGGGGCGCCGCCGGCGGGGCCGTGTGCTGCGCGCCGCGCCGCAGCGACAAGCCGGTGGCCGACCCCGAGCGGGCGCAGAAATGGCGCCTGTCGCTCGCCTCGCTCCTCTTTTTCACCGTGCTCCTCTCCGACCATCTGTGGCTCTGCGCCGGGGCCAAGCTGCGGGCGCGGGAGCGGCCGCGGGGCCGCGGGCCGCGGGCGCTGCTGGCGGCCGAGCCGGCGGGCGGCGGCGGCGGAGGCGGCAGCTGCGAGGCCCTGCTGGGCAACCTGAGCCGCGGCCCCGGCGGGCCCTGCCCCGCTGCCCGCGGGGACCTGGACTCGGCGTGCGCCCGGCTGCTCGCCCCGCAGCGCCCGCGGGCCCCCGGCGCGCCCCTGCGCTCGCCCCCCGTCGCCGCCGCCGCCGCCGCCGCGCCCTTCTTCGCCTCGCCCTCCTCCAAAAGGACCTTCCTGCAGGCTTACTTCAGGAACTTCAACCTCTCCTTTTGTGATACTTACACGATCTGGGACCTGCTGCGGGAGATGGCCGGCCCCGACGGCCTGGACTGCAGCCTGGACAACCTGATGGTGGACCTGGTGGTGGCGGCGGCCGGGGCGCTGGGCGGGGAGGCCTGTAGCAGCTGCGTCCAGGCGTACCAGCGGCTGGACCAACACGCTCAGGAAAAATACGAGGAGTTCGACCTCTTGCTGGAGAAGTACTTGCAATCGGAAGAGTACTCGGTCAGATCCTGCCTGACGGACTGCAAGGTACGAGGGGGCATCTGGGGTGAGCTGGGCCACGGGGCTTGGTAGCGTGGGGGTACCGCGGTCTCCCTGCTCCCACGCCTACCCACAGGCTGAGGTCTCCCTCTGCTCCCCAAACCTCTCCTGGCAGTGGTGGTGTGACAAGTCTGGAGCCCTTGGGAAGGCTGGGACCGGGTGGTGGGACAGAGAAGGCACGGCAGGACTTGGCTTGAATGAGCGCTCCCACATCCCTTCACACCTGTGCACACAGAGGCAGCTCCCGACATCCCACTCCCAGCACTCCATTCTCAACACCCTGCTCCCAACACCTCAATCTGAGCGCCCAGCTCATGACATCCCACTCCCAGCACTCAATCCTGACACCGCAATCCTGACATGCCATCTCAATCCAAGCACTTCATTCCCAACATCCCAATCCCTACCAGCCTCACCCACACCCCTTTCCATGTGCACCCCTGTGCACACAGGGACTGAGCTGGGACAGGTGTGGGGCCCCTCACCTCTGCCTCAGACCTGCTGCTGTTCCTCGGACAGCCCAGGGTTCTGCCTGGCTGTCATTAGACCAGCAGTGACCTGAGATGAACCATGGTGCCAGGGCCCCTTCCCTATACACAGGAGCCCTTTTCCAGCTCTTCCACCCTTTCTGCCCAGGGAGCTGGTGCAGGCATGCTGGGATGTGCCTCCCAGCTTCGTGTTCCCCCCAGTGTCAGCTGTCCCTAGCCCCAGGGCACAGTCCATGTTCTGAAAGCCCATGGGTTGGTTGCCCCTCCCAGCATCAATGGGATTGAGCCTCAGCATGAAGCCGTCTCCTCTCCCAAATGAGAGTTGTGGTCAGATCTCCATTGGAGCCCCCAGTGTGGTTCTGCTGGATGCTCCGTTCTTACAAGCCTGTGGTGCCTCCAGCTTCCACCTGCTCTGAGCTGCCTGGCTCACCTGTGCACGCTCCCTCCAGACGTCACTTCTGGGAAGTGCAATGGTCTCCATAGCTAAACCTGCTTCTCTTTCTTGGAGCTGTGTCTTGAGGTGTGTGACAGCAGTGTCCCCACAGGGATGGTGGCAGAGCTTCCTCCCTGGTAGTATGACTGGGTTGACTGCTCCTCTTCTGGGACAGGAGTTTTGAGGGACACCTGGAGTTGCAGGGCAGCTCTTGGAGTGATGTTCTTGCCCTGGGAAAGTGCAGAAGCAGCAGCAAGAGCAGCTCTGGGACACTGAGGTGGTGTCTTACACCAAGGGCACATTGGTGAGATCCTGGCCACTACAAGGGTCGCTTTTGTGAGGAGCTGGATTTGAGCAGTAGCTTGTGCTGGCATTCTGGGCCCCGGCCAAGCCAGGTAATTACAATCTGCTTGCCCAAATTCCCCCTGTGGTTTCCAAGGGACGTAGTATTCAGCCTGCTCCGAGTAGTTTGGTCCCGCTGCTCCTCTTCTGCAGGGAGTTCGGTGCTGTCCATTGTGCTGCTCCTGCTCCCAGGGGCCCAGCAGGATCAGGGTCTCCCTGTGCTGTGTCTGGTGGAGCACAGACATTCCAGCTTCAAGCTTAGCTTCCATCTCTACTGGGACACCCAGAGAGAAAAGTGAAAGAGGTGAGAAAATAATCATTACATTGGGACTCCACAGTATGTAGAAACAGAGCTGTGCTTCGATGAGTCTCCATTAAGTGTGCCTGGGTTTAACATCCTTGATGGGAGAGCAGGAAATGTGCTTGGGAGATGCAGAACTGGAGGCAGTGGCAGGACTCGTCCCTCTGATCTGGTTCCGTGTTGTGTCAGTGCATCCCTAGAGCATCTGTGAGCTCCAGCCTTGCATTCCACAGGCAGCACTTGGGAAGCAACAGGAGGCACGAGCAGCAGGGACAACCTGTGCACACTCCTCTGGGCCACCCGTGGGGAAGTTCCCGTGGGAGTGCCCGAGTCTGCTGCTCCCACCAGAGCCCTCACAGCTCCCATCCTTTTGGTCACTCCTGAAAATCAGGCTGCTTAATTCAAGGCCATTCACTCCATATTTAGGTGCCTTACTCCAGCCTTTCACATCCATGAGACTCAGCTTTTTCCTCTCAGTGGCTGTTCCCCATCTGTGAATTGAGACTAGTGCCAGACCCCTCCAGCATTGTGGTGACGAGCGAGTTTTTGGCCTGATTTCGAGTCCTCTGGACCTGAGCAGGGACTGCAGTTACTCATTGCCCTGGAAAAATGTGGCTGGCAGGATTTTTGAAGCAGTGTGAGTTTGTAATTCCTGTCCAGATCCTGGATAATACCTGTTTGTGAGGAATGGCAGAGCTACTGCTCGATGGTGATAACATCTGAGAGCAAATAACAGGAAAATAGGAGAAGAGTGGAGGAAAACAGACTGGAATGTGCAGCTTGGCCAGTGTAAGAGCTCCTGCAGAGCCCTCACAGCAGGATTCTGGCTGCAGGAACTCTGGAGCTGGAGAAACAGGATTTAAAGGATAATTCTGGGACACGGGACCATGGGAGCAGGGCTGTGCATGGAGAATTAGTGCTGCTTCCCATTCGCATCCCTGCCATTCCATAACAGCAGCTGGAAAATTGAAGATGGGGAAGCACAGCAGCTCCAGCTCACCTGCACACAGCTTCCCTCTGCAGAGCCACGGATCCCTCTGGAATTTAGTCCCTAAGAAGTGTGGCTCAATAGACAGCTCACAGGGAGCTCTGTGGCAGCCCAACCACTCCGGTGATTTTGGCTCTTTATTCCATCTGATTTCAAAAAACAGCAACACCAAATCCCAGCCAGAGCTGCCAGTTCCTTCCTCAGCAGCAGGTTTGACCCCGAGCTAAAAATTTGGAAGTGTGTGAGTGTTGTGGATTGGATTCAGGAGACACATAATTCCTTGTTAATAAATCATCCTGAGAGCTGTGCTCATGTTTGGGGGGGAAAGGCAGGTGCTGCCAGGAGGGAAAGCAGCATTCTAAGCATCCCAAACCTGGATCTGTCTGTGCCTGGAGGCTGGGGAAGATTGGACCAAAGTCTCCCTGGGAGATAGAAATCCCATGAAATGGTGGGGTCCGTGTGTAATTCAGATGCTGAGATTACTCAGTGCTGTAATACTCTTCCTTTTTATTCTCTGCTTGGGGATCATTCCTGGGCAGATCCCACCTTCTGCATATGTTGTTATTCCCGTCAGCTTCCAAATAACTCCCTGGAAATGTTCTACTGGTTACTCTTGCAGCTAACCCCAGAAATCCCCTGTGGCTGAGAGACAGTGAACCATGAAGATGCACTTCTGGGGTTTATTGTTTGCATTTCCCATTTGGTGGGATTTTGGGGGTCTGGCTCCCACAGGGACCCTCATGGACAGGGGCTCTGGCATCCTGTGGGACAGGAGGGAGAGAGGGAAGTGGGTCCACAAGGTCTCAAACAAGGTCCATCTTCTCAAACACATTTCACCTCTTGCTGTGAGGATCTGCCTGCCAGCTGGTGTGTTATGGTGCTAGGTAGGGATGATGTGGAGAAAAGGTGGAGAACGCCTGTGTTTTTCTGAGCATAAGAGGGAAAAGTCATTAACTGAGTTGGGAGCAGCTGCCAGCCACCTCCATCTCACCTGTTCCTGTGTGACTTGTACCCTTTGTCACTGCAAGGCACAATGAACTTGGTGCACTGAGCAGTTGTGGGGACACTTTGGAGCGTCCTCCAAAGGGGTTTGAGGGGGTCATGACCTGGGGACATGGATATTGGACTCGAACAGCCATCAGGAAATGTGGGACAGCAGCAGCATTCAAACTGTCAACCCAGGCTTTGCAGGACTTAGTGCAGGAGGAAATCGCAGTCCCTCCAAAGCAATGCCCTGAGGGATGCTTAGGGCTGGTTTGTGCCTTTTTCCCATCTTTCCAAACAGGAAAAGAGCAGTGTTGCTCTGGCTCAGATGCCAGATGAGAGCTTTGCTCGTGCCAAGGCCGAGCTCTGCGTGCTGGCTCCCGCCCCAACAGCTCCCAAAAGTGCCCCCTCCCACCGGCCCCGGGGCAAATCAAGATCTATGGGACAAAGCCCGCAGAATTAAGGAGTCATTAGGCTTGGAGAAACAAAGCTGTGGAGAGAGAAGGGCTGACAGGCAGGAGGGGGCCTGACAGGCTGGACAGGACCTGTAGCATCTCAGATGTGATTAGATTATCAGGTTTCTCTGCACATGGGCCCGTGGCTGTGGGATCTGGTTCTGCACCTCTGGTTTTCCTGCTACCTCTGGCAGGGCAGGATTTCGCTCCCAAGGCTTTGCTGGTGTTTCTGTGCCGCAGGTGCACAGTGATGTGGTGAGAAATGGAGGCTGTTCCTGCTCTGGCATCACCCCTGGCATAGCCCACGTGGAACAGGGAGAAAATCCCCAGTGCCCAGGTTCAGTACCCTCTGGGGTCCTGTTTTCTGGCTCTTGTTTAACTGGGAATAGCATCAGCAATCAGCATCCCTACAGAGCATCCCTCCCTGTGGAGCATCCTCTGGAAATCAAAGCCTACTGGGGCCAGGAGCTTTGGGAACACCATGTCTTGGGGTTATCCCAGTGCCAGGGATGCCTCTTGGGGGAACCAAAGCAGCGTTTTACCTTCACAAAAGTAGCTCAAGTCGAGTTTATTTGGGCTTGGCTTATCCAAAATGCTGCTCAACCTGGTGCACTCCTGCTCTGAGCCTGGATGGCTCCTTGCACAGAGGGAAGGTCCCTTGAGAACCACAGCAAAAATGGTTTCACCAAAACCTTGTGCTTTTTTGAGAGAGTTGCTTTAGCAATGAGCCTTCCAGAGAATCTGTGCATGGGTGACTTCAAAGCTGCACCCGGGACCTGGTCCCCTCTGAGCATTTGGTGCACCAGGAACAGCAGCACCTGGGAGGGGAGGAGCTGCTCCCACACATCGTGTCAGCTCCAGAGCTTCTCCTCCAGAACCAGCCTGGCCAGTGAGGCGTTTCATGAGGTGAAGAAAGGTTCCAGTGTGAATTCCAAAGTAATTCCAGCAGATCAGCGCAGTCATTTGGCAGCTTGAGCAGGAGCACATGCACGAGCTTAGCCAAGTGTGCGGCTCCGTGTTCCCCACCCATTCCGTGGGAGCAAAGGGAATTTTTTGCAGCCCTGTGCGAAGATGTGATTCAGTTGTATAAAGAATTTGGGCCAAAGGACTGTGGTGGGTTTGGTGTGCAGGTGCTGTGGCTGCAGCCTCTGGCACAGCCCGGTTCCAGTGCCTTGTGTCTGCTACTTCCTCGATGCTTGAAAACTGAGATCAAGGCTTGGAAAAGAGGAGAAACGAAAACTGAACTGATGGAAGGAGTTTTCCCTGTGGAAAAAAAGGTGTAGAGGTGTCAGGAATGCACCAGTGGTACCTGGGTCTTTTGGGAGGGCTGCAAGCCAGGAGGGAATGGGGATGCTCAGATGGTGCTTGGACAGTCCTGAGTTTAACTTGGGGTTGAGACATCTCAAGCTGCCTGGGAGTGTGTGATGGGCTAGAGGCCGGACCCACACAGGTGCTGTGGAGTGAAGCAAAGGGTGCGAATGGGAGTGATTTATGGGGGATTTGGGCGGTGTTCAGCTGCCTCCTTTGCACTGGTTGTCTGTCAGTCCTTGTTGTCTGCCCGTCCTCACCCGTGTCTGTCAGTGGTGCTGCAGGGAAAACCCACAAGTTCCCCAAGGCAGCAGCAGGTCTCCCTGGAGCAACAGGCAGATCAGCAAGTGGTGCAGGGACAGCGAGGGAGGGTGAGATCTGTCTCCATCAAACTGTCACCAGCAGAGCTCCAAGTGCCGCAGGCTCCGGCGCTGGTTCCTGCTCCGTGTGCTGCCAGCTGTGCCTGCTGCCGTCAGTGCCGGATGCAAGCCCAGGTTCTTCTCCATGTGTGCCCATCCCTGGGCACGGGGACTTCACCAGCAGGGTGGAACGAGCTCCTCAGAGATGCCACCTCAGCAGCTGGAGATGGAAAGTATCTGGCTGCTCTGTGGGGCGCGGGAAGGCTCTGGGAGTCGGGAGCTCAGCAGCGCGTGCGGTGATAGCGGCAAAATGTGGGCACTGGGAAAACAGTACAACCCCCAGCCCCCTTGCTGTGCACATCCATTGTCACAGGCTGCCTGTGGTGGTCCAGATCAGGGTTGTCTTGCCACACTGCTATTCCTACCAGGCAGTGATTCGTGCTCCCCGTGGACAAAGGGATGTGCCAGTGCCATGGTGACTTCCAGCCCCACGCGCATCCCAGGGAGAGGAGGCAGCACCCCCCCACACCAGCACCAGGAAGTGGGAGAGGATGCACAGCGTGTCTGCTTGAACCCAGCTGGACCTGCCCTCACAATGGGCTTCTCCTGGTCCCTGCCTGAGGGCAGGATTCTTTTCCATCCGGAAAGGAGCCAGTTTGTGCCCAGCGGGGATCACACATGGCCTGGCCTGACCCCAGCACCTGGCAGTGCCGAGGATCACACACAGAGAGGGCTCAAAACATCCCAGGGCCCCAGGCCTGTCCCTAGGGATGTCCCACAGGCTTTTTCTCTGCTTCGGGCTCCAGAGCTGCCCTCCAGGGTGGGAGGCAGGCAGGCAGGCAGCAGAGGCAGGATGTACTTGGCTGCCGGGGGCTATTCCCGCTGTCACCGGGATGCCATTAGGATGCGACTCATGCCTGGCTCCACGCAGGAGCTCGGCTCTGCTGTCCTTTGAAGGGCAATGACTCAGGGACAGCAGATCTGTGAATGAGACACAGAGGCTGCCTGGGCAAGAAGTAGCCATCTGTCCACGCTGCTCCAGCCCCATTCCCGCAGGCAGAGCCAGCAGCTGCCTGCCTGGGATGGCTCGGCTGCTTCAGTCTCACTCCTCTTCCCAGCTCCTGGCTTTTCCCTGGGGCCTCTCTCCCAGCCATGCTCCTGGGGTGTCACAGGAGGAGTCCCCCAGATGCTGCCAATGTGGCCACTTCGTTAAAAAAGCAGCATGAAATGGCCTCACCTGGCAAGGAGTTGGTTTTCCAGAGCCCTGCCTGCGCCAGCATCCCGGTGTTCCTGGTCCTGGCTGGAGAAGGAAATGCCACCTGCCCTGCTCATCCTCTCAGGAGTAAAAGATACACGTGTTTGGCGTCTCGGCTGGAATCTTATCGCTGCACGGCAGCTCTGCAGCGCTGCTGGTGGGTGGAGGCTGCAGATGGACGGGAGAGCGAAGGTAGAGCTGGAGAGGTGGCCTGGAAGTGGCTGGGATGGGGGTTTTCCTGGTGAGGGGTGTGCCAGCTCCTGGGTTTGCCCCGACCGGGGAGCGTGGACCACCCTGTGCCCGCAGGCACCCAAGCGTTCCCTACTGCTGGTGGTTAACAGAGGAAGAGGAGGAAAGTGGAACTTTCTTGGAATTTTCTGAACAGGCGCAGTTTGGGAAGGACTGAACAGTGCTGGCAGAGCAGGAGCTGTGTTTCTGTCTTTAATGTAATGAGTTCAACCCTCTTCAGACCTGGGCATCTTTCTGACCTGCTCTTGGTGTTCAGTGTCTTCTTCCTCGGAGCTGGTTGTCTTCCATGTCATTTTCCATGGAGCTGGATGTGGAGAGGAGGAGTCCACAGGAGTCTCTGCCTGTGTGTGCAGGAGCAGTGTTTTCCTGCCGTGCCGTGTTGTTTGTTTGTCGTCATTCCTTGCTCTCCCATTCAAATGAGACTGTCAGGAAGCACCAGGGGTTCTGGGATGCCAACCTGACTCGGAGCATGGTCCTGGGACGGCTCTCTTGCTCATGGGAATGCAGGGGAAGCACTTCTACTCCACAGAGCATAATGAGGGAGAGGGACAGGGAGAGGGAGAGCCCCAGGCTGTCCTGGGCTTGCTCCAGGGGAGAGCAGCAGTGTTGGGGTCCCTCCCCTGCCATGGAGCCCTGGCAGAGGGGCCCTGGGGGGGAGGCACGGGGTCTCCCTGCCCCTGGTCAGCCTCATTCCCCATTGGTTGGTTTGGGTTCCCTGATAACGCCAAGGACCCTGGGGTCCCGTGACTGCGGGGTTCCTGAGCAGAGCCCCGGCCATGCGGCTGGAGAAATAAACATCTCTGAAACATCTACCACGAATCTGTCCATATATACTTAGCTTCCATGGGACTCCTGGTTCCATTACTTTTTTGTTTTGTTGTTCAAGGATTCCTTTAACTTCCAGGTACATTTCTTTCTGTGGCTCAGAGAGCCCCATTTCCCACGATTCTTCCATAGTCCAGAGAGAATATCCAAACCAAGATGAGAAGAGAGGTCTAGAGTGGTTTTTTTACTCACAAATTTCCTCAGGGATCGGTATCTTGCTCGCATTCCTCCACCAGTTTGTTGCAGCGGGGATTACTGCAACAAGCATATTTCAAACCAGGAGTCCCATGGAAGCGAAGTATATATGGACAGATTCGTGGTAGATGTTTCAGAGATGTTCATTTCTCCAGCCGCATGGCCGGGGCTCTGCTCAGGAACCCCGCAGTCACGGGACCCCAGGGTCCTTGGCGTTATCAGGGAACCCAAACCAACCAATGGGGAACGAGGCTGACCAGGGGCAGGGAGACCCCGTGCCTCCCCCCCAGGGCCCCTCTGCCAGGGCTACATGGCAGGGGAGGGACCCCAACACAGCAGGAATGGGGCTTCCCTGCAGTAGCGCATCCCTTGGGATTGGCTGCCTGAGGAGTGATGCCAACTGGGAGCGCCTGCCTGCTGCTCACCACAGAGACTGAGAGTTATCCTGGGGCTTTCCTCCTCTAGAAGGGAGCGGGAGATCTCTGCAAGTGGTGTTGAGCCAGGGATAGAAAACCAGAGGTTGTGGCTTTCTGGTCTGACATGAGCCATGGCCTGTTGTGTGTCTCCAGCAGTAGGAGCTGCCAGGAGTGCTGATAAGCATCTCAAAATCATCTTTTCCTGCATTCAAGGGACCTGTGGGCACAAGCTGATGTGGCTGTAAGGCCCAGCGTGAGCATGGAAAACTGTGCACTTCCCTGTGACCATGGAAGGTGCCCAGGAGGCAGGATGCTTCTGTCTCCCCTCTACTTGTGCCATGAGGGAGCTGGGATGGGCCAGATCCTGCTGCTCGCCCCTCTCCGTGGGGTGCACAAGGATGACATGAGGGACCAGGTTCCTCCTGCTGCCTTACACCCTGTCCCATTCCCACTTGTGCCAAGTGGGACCTCATGGGATGCTGTGCAAGGGCCTCCTGGCAGAGTGCAGGATTGGGCCCTTCCATAGGCACTGGATGCAAGACAGCTCTGCTGTGACAAGCCCTTGCTGGGCTGGACACTCACACCATCCTGAGTACAGTTCTCCAACCTCACCACTTCCTTGGAAGGGGGATGAGCAAAGAAACTTCTCCCTCGCCCCCATCACTGGTGGGTAATTTATGGCTCGTGGCACTGAAGTGTCTCGCCTTTATTTTTTTATATCCTATCTAATGTAACAGGATGTTCTCATTAGCTGTATAAATGTTTAATCCACTTTTGAATCCTGCTGCAGCAGGATCTAATGGGAGTGAATTCCTCAAGCTATCCTAACAGATTGCAGGGACCTCACTTTCCCTCTGTCCCCAACTCCATCGTGTTCAGCTTCAGTTTTGCAGAGGTCTTTAATTACTTTTTTAACTAATTGGGCTGGTAGGATGGGCTGCTAACTGACGCACTGGTCACTGCAGCCTCACTGGGGGCTGGCAGGTGAGGGATTGTCCAGGCTGGAGCCGCTGGAGCAAGTCCTGAGGACGCCACGGAGCTGCTCCGAGGGCTGGAGCCCCTCTGGAGCCAGGCTGGGAGAGCTGGGGCTGTTCACCTGGAGAAGAGAAGGCTCCAGGGAGACCTTAGAGCCCTTTCCAGTGCCTAAAAGGGATCCAGGAGAGCTGGAAGAGGGACTTTGGACAAGGGCCTGGAGGGACAGGACGTGGGGAATGGCTTCCCACTGCCAAAGGACAGGGTTAGATGGGATATTGGGAGGAAGTTCTTTCCTCAGAGTGTGGCAAGGCCCTGGAACTGCAGGCCTGATCTCCCTCCTTCCCCCCTGGGGCATGGCCATGTGTTGTCACAAGGCCAGAGCCCTCCAGATGCCAAGGAGAGCTGCTCTCTCCCTGGCCACCAGCTGTTTGTCTCTGTCTCCTGGTGTCCACCCCTTTCCCACACAAACCTCCACACTCCATCTGGCCTTGCCTTCCTGACCAGCTGCTCTTCTCTCTAAAGCCCAGCCAAGACCCCTTCTAGAAAGGGGAGCACAGAGTGGCAACCTGGATTAACAGCAGCCTGGGAATGCTAGTCCCTCTGGCCTCGCCGTGCTCCCGGGCTGGGATCCTGGGACAGGGACTGTCTGTGCCTGGGGTCTGGCAGCAGTGCCTACGGGCAGCCCACCATGGCTGGGCCACCGTGTCCCAGGCACTGCCTGTAAAGGGGACACACCCAGGATGTGAGGAGGGGGGACTGAACAGGAGACTGACATCGGGAATGCTGGGATGAGAGCTCACATCTGTGAGCAAAGCACCGTCACCCTGTGCTCACCCCCCTTTGAGAGAGGATGCATCTACCCTGAGGTGGAATCTGATAATGAAATGGAAATATTCCATGGGAATTGGGATGTTTTCTAGCAGTGATCGGGGATCAAGAGCCTCCTGCAGTGGGCTGGGGGCTGTAGGAGTGGTCGGGCAGGGCTGGGTGGCTGGACAGGCCAGATCCCAACCTGCACTGGGAAAAGTGGGAGTTGTGGTGGGAGGCAAAGGGCTGTAGATACTGCTGGGCAGGGACATGGACCTGTGACATGCATGGAGACAGGCAGTGGCTGTGGAAAGCAGGAGGGCCTGGCAGTGGTCACTGCCTTCCTGTTCATCCAGCTGTGCCATTAATTACTGTGATTAATCAATAGGCACAGGCACACGGCCATGTTGGGATGCCACGTGCTCTGCCCCTCAGCACAGGAGCTGCCAGAGGTGTCCAAAGCAAGTCCACAAGCTCTGCTCTTCCAGGGAATGCTTCCTGCTTTGGTACAGCCACGAGCACAGGCTCTTCCCTCCCGGGTTTGTTCCAAGGGGAATGTGGCATCTGCTGGGATGAGACCAGGCTTTTCCCTGGGCTCTGCACACAGCAGCCCTCGCTGCCATGAGCAGATGAGCAAAGCCAGGAGGTGACTGTGACTGTGGTGTCTGTCCCCTGAGAGCATTCCCAGGGCTGGGAGCTGGCACTGCCACCTCCTACCCGGAGCTGGGAGCTGGCACTGCCTCCCCCTGGCCCATCACCTGTGGGTGCTGGCGGTGTGCATGTGGTTGCAGAGACAGGTTGGGGTGCTGGTTCTCCCATCCTTTCCCACTCCAGTTCTTCCCAAGGCACGTGTAGAGCTGCCTGATATCATGACATAGTGTGACAGCTGTTACCTGGGTGTTGAGTGTGTCAGGTGTGTGAGGGTCACACTTTAAAGCTGTTTTCTCTTCGTTTTGAACAATGAGCACTTGGGGCGTTGTTGTCTCAGACTGGGTTTGAGTGGCTTGGAGGAGGAAATTTGGGCCTTTTCCCTCTAAAATAAGGAGCATTCAGACAGTCTCTTTAATCCAGGATCTGGGAATTAAAGCTAAAATGCTTTATTTTTAAAAAGTTTTAAGCTTTATCAGCTGCTTCATGAGGTGACTGAGTGGTGAGTAAGTAGCTCTGACAATTTTCTTCCCGGTAATTTGGGAGTGACTTCATCACTGAGGTCAAGGGATATGTTCTGATCCTGCAGGATGTGGGTGGGAAGCCACAGTTTGGGAGCACAGGGGATGTTCCACTACCCAGAACCATCCCTGAGGATGAGCCTGGTCAGTGGATCCGGACCCCCCTGCGTCCAGAACAGCACACAACAAGCGGGATGCAGGCGGGTGTCATGGATGGGATGGCTGGGGGGGAACTTCTGGGAAAACCAACCCTGGAGAGAAGCAGGCTGCAGGACAGTGGAGAGCCTGGAATGGGCACGTGCCAGCCAGCCCAGCAGCTCCATGTGGAGTTTCCAGTGGTGTTTGAGGAACACCCGCTCTGGTCAGGATTCCCACCAGTGCCATTCCCTGCAGCCGGCGTGCATCCGTCCCTATCCCCATCCATGGCCCAGGCATTCCTGCTGGCAGCCCCGTCCCAGTGCCCACCGCAGCCGCCGCTCCGTGCCCTCTGGAGCTGGGTACAATGGGCAGAGGCTCCCCTGGTTGGGAAACGGAGGAGCTGCAGCTCCAGCGCTGTCATTGCCAGGCAAAAGGCAACTTTATATTAAAAATGAAGGAAAAACAATGCAAACCCCATAATCCTGCCCAGCTGTTGGGAGTTTAGGGTTGGGTTGGTGTTTTTCTCCCCCCTGTCCTAACCCAGAGCATGTGAATGTGTCAAGGCAGGGATAACAACTCTAGAACTATCAAAGAAACCAAAAATTGGCTGTTCCAGAGATGATGTTGGAACAGCCCATAGCAAGGAGAATTTTTTAAAAAGCCTTAAGAAAGCTGGTTTAAAGCTCCACATTGTTACTGTCCCAGTTAATTGAATACAGTGGTAGTTGGACATTGCACATGTGTTTGTGACTCCTCCTGGCTGGCCCTGGACCTCAGCATTCCCTTAATCCTCTGCCATCCAAGGGGGCTCTTCTCTCCCCCCGAGCCTGTCCTGCTTCCCGCGCTGCATCCTGATGTGCCAGAGCTTGGAGAGCTGCCCGAGCGGCTCATTAGCAGTGCTCATTTCCCTGTGTCCGAGATTAACGAGGCACAGCCACTCCAGATGCTCCTCTCAGGCCAGGATGGAATTGTGAGTCCCAGGAACTGCTCTGGGAGGGGAGTGGGCTGCTCCAGGCTGGGGGACAGGCAGGGATTTCTCCTCCCATCCCTGCTGGGAGCTGGGTGCACCCAGTGAGAAGAGGGAAAGGAGGAGAGTCATGATGGCAGAGTCCAGCTTCCAGACTGACCCTCACCTCTGGTCCAAGCACACTCCCAGTTCTCCTTCTGGGAGTTACTTTGTAGGGAAAAACTCCCTATTTCCCTTTCTGCCCTCATTATCCTCCCATTTCAGTCTGCATCTCCCCCTTCCAGAGAAGTGGATTTTGGGCTGGGGATGCTGTCCCAACCCCTGCCTCTAATTAAGGAGAAGGGTTTGTTACATTTGTGCCATTAGCAGGATTTTCCTTGGGGAAACTTCCCGAGCATTGATTCCTGTTCAGATGGGAAAACAACAGTTTATTGTGTTAATTACAGCTGGCGTTCCCAGTGGGCATCCAGACTATCCCAAGCCCTGCATGCTCTGCAGTGGTGGTGTATCCCGACAATGCTGCTCCATTCCTGCTCCTCGGTTCTCCCAAAATGTAGCTGGGATGGTTCCACAGGCGGTGCCAGTGTTTCCAGCATCCTGCCAGCAACTGGCCTGGCCTTGAAGTGGCCGAATTTGTGCAGAAATCCTAAAGAAACAGGAAGACTTTGGAAAAGCTGTTTGGTGGGGAATGCTGTCCTGGTACTGACAGGAGACAGAGGGAGTAGTGCAGGCAGGGAAGAACTCCCATTTGGCACAGAATTCCCTGTGAAAGCGCTGTACCTCTGGCTGCTGCTTCCAGATCCTGCTGGAAGTGTGAGCAGACAGGGAGCTTAATTCACTATTGGAAATCCAATTCATTTGGGTTTTTTTAAATGTCTTTTTTGATGAGGTATTTCATCCCACCTGCAAAATTCCGATAGGCTGTCCTCCTCCTTCCATATAAATTGGGTGTCTGAAGTTGGCTCTTTTCCTAGCCAGCCAAATTCCGTGTGCTTTCTTGGAGTCATACAGCCAGTCCTCTGAGCTAAAAATGCAGGAAGAGGGCACCAAACTGGAGCTATTTGGAGTTCAGGTCACTTATATTTACTTGGCCAGGCTGGAGATCTGCCAAAAGGCAGACCAGAATGGCAGGAACACTGATTGCAGCCCAACCCGCTTCCTGAAGAATCCAGAGAGGGCAAGGATGGAAACCAGGGAGCTTTCCTAGTTGATCTAAGCAGGGAATAAATTTCTTCCTGTCCTAAATTCCCACATGTCCTTTTTGACAGCAGAACAAAGGAGATTGTGTGGGATAAGCTTGGAGATACCAAACCTTGAGCATCCCAGGGAATTTGTTCCTTGCCTGTGACATGGATCTCTGTGGATGCTTGAGGAGAAGATGCTGGGATCTCCTGGAGATTCACCTGTGTCTCAGCCTGATCCCGGTTGAGTGGGAGAGCCCTGTTGGACCAGCAGATCTTGGATGTCTCTGGTTTTGAGTACACACAGGCAGTTTCCATCCTGCAGAGCTGCAGGAAATCCTGCTGCAGCACCTGGAGGATCTGCAGCAAGGGAATGGCAAGGACTGGCTGGGATCAGTGCTTCCCTCAGGGAAGACAGGTGCCCTGGAAAGGGAAGGAAAAGCAGAAGGCACCCAGGGAATCCTGGTTCAGGTTCTGGATGAGTGCTCCAACTCTGCCCTCCCCAGTGGTATCACCAGCTCCTTGCAGTCTCTCCTTCCATGTTTTCATTAAATTCATGGAATGTCCCATGTCTGTGACCCCAACCCTCTGCCTGATTCCCTGATGGGAATCAGCACAAACATTTTAGGGGGAAAACCTGTGGATCCATGCAGAGCCTGCTTGTGCCAGCTGTGTTTCCATGGGAGAATGGGATGAGCCTGAGCAGCTTCCTACAAAGCTCTGGGAAATGTCCTGTTCCGGCTGCCTTTTCCACACAAATCTGGAGCTGAGACAGCTGATGTGACGCCCACAATCCTCTGCTGGAGCACCCAGTGTACCCTCCATGCCGAGCTGCACGTGAGCCCACGTGGGAGCTGGGATGTGACTGGGATCTGGGAAGCAGCGTGGGAGAGGGTCAGAGCTGGGAAGAAGGCTGGCAGGAGATGGGAGCGAGTAAATCAGCCGAGCTTGCCTGAGTTGTGACTAAAGGGGGAGCGTGAGACATCTGCAAATATTAGAGATGTGTAAACACGGAGCAGGGAGAGGGAATGGTGGAGGGAATGATTGAAGGGAGTGAACTTTTGGATGGAAAAATGTAGGTCAAGTATGAAGGAAAACTTGTAGGCAGCAAGATAAGTGCTGTGAAACAACCTCCTTGGGAAACACGAGGAAGTCCCACTGATGGAGATGTTTATCCTAAGGCAGATGAGGGCTGGAAAAGAGGCTGAGCTGGAGGGATGGATTCAGGGTGTCCGTCCCAGATGGGGCCGGGCACACCAGTGATGCCCATCCAGCTCCTTGTGTGTCATAATTCCCCTTTAAACTACAGGCTGCTTGTGGTTTAGTTAATCCATCTGGCTTTTAATCCTGAAAACTTCATGGCTTTGGGGGGAATTCATCCTGCCCAACTTTAGCCAGTTCAAATTCAAGCAAGTCTCCACACCAGCTGTCCAAAATCCTGAATGGTCACCAGGGGAAGGAGCAGCTGCTCCAGCCCCTCGCTGCCGGATGCTCCGAGGGTCGGGGTGTTCTCAGGACACCCTCTCCTTGTTGCTCTAAAGGCAGCCCAAATAATTAAGGTAATTAACAAGGCCCCTCTCTGTTTTGCTCCAGATTACGCTGGAGTGTGTCTGGAGCATGTGGAAACAACAGCGTTGTGTCCAGGCAAGGACTTGTCGAGTCCTCAGATTGGAATAAGGATGTGTCCTGTCTGGATAAATCCTGGGCAGTCAGTGGGTGCTTTGGAGCCCATTTTACACCCCCTGGTGCTGTGTCCCATCAGTGTAAAGTGTCACTGTCCCCTTAGCTCTCTAACCCTCCTTTACATCCTGTTGAGGTTCCAGCAATGACAGGTCCTGCTTTCCCAATGGAGAAGAGCTTACAGGGCTTGCAGAGGGCCATGCGCCACCCACTGAGGGGTCCTGCTGTGTCCTCCTTGCTGTTCCCGTGTCCCCTTGCTCCTGACACTGTCCCCAAGGGAGCAGAGGCCATCAGGGAGGGCACGTGTTGCAGTGTGGGTTGTGGCCCATCTGGAGCACGGCCTCTTCCTCCTCAGCTCTAGGGAATCAGCTCAGGCAGATCATGGAGTCATGGAATGGTTTGGGTTGGAAGGGACCTTAAAACCCATCCCGTCCCACCCCTTGCCACAGGCAGGGACACCTTCCAGTATCCCAGGGTGCACCAAGCCCCATCCAGCCTGGCCCCGGACACTTCCAGGGTTGATGTGTTCAAGGATGCAGATACAGGCCTCAAAACCCTCCTGCTTGTGTCCTCACACTCTGTTTGCAGAGTCATTCCCTCCTCTGGAGCTGTTCCACTGTGTCTCAGTAATTAACATCCAACAGGACAGGGAGAACAAGCACCTGCATTCCCACCTCCCAGGGGAAAGGCCTGGCCACGGTACTGGGGACTGCTCCAAAATGTTCACTCTGAAAATTGTGTTCTGGTGCCCATTAAACTTTTTGGGATGGAAGTTTCACCAAAGCTAACACACTGCTGTGAAAATTCTGGGTTTCATGATTTGGCATTTTCCAGGGAAAAAAACCCCAAACTAAAATAACTTGCCAAGAATTTCCCAACCAGCTGTAATCCTGAGACAGCACCGTGTGCCAAACAAATGATGATAAGGATCTGTGGAAAACACGGGGAAACAAAGAAGTGATGGGTTTAAAGCCTCCAGAAAATGAAAGTGCAGCTGGAAGGAGGAGCATGGGGTTTCTCCAAGCATGCCGAAGAGGGAAACTCATTCCCTTTGAATCACAGGGAGCCCTTTCTAGCTGGTTTCAAAGGAGGCTGGATGTGGTCGTGGAATGACCGTGGTGCTGTCACTTGTGCCCACAGGAGTTCATGGATGAGCTGGAAGTGCCACGGGTTTTTTGCAGCCTGATGGATGATGCACTCCAGGAGAAATGGAGTTCTCCCTCCCTCTCTGCTACAGCCAGTGGAGACAAACAACTTCCCCCATGCCTCTTGCTGGGGAGATGAGGGAAATTTGGGAATATGGTTGTAACTGAGGCCGTCTGGGCTATGCCCGGCTGTCTGCAACGGGCACTAGCACATGGAGGCTGGAAGGGAAGAGGGAAACCCAGTTCTGGACAGGCTGGAGAGGCAGGGAATGTGGCACAGCCTTGCAGTCACAGCTGAAGCCCCAGGGTGCTCTTCCTTCTGGAAATGTTGCCAAGCACAGCTGGAAGCATCAGGAAGGTGAACAGAGCACATGGAGGCACCTGTACCGCTGTTTGGTACATGCCAGTGCCAGAACGTCCATGGGAAATGAAAAAGTTTTCCCTTTGAGCCAAAAGAAATGGCACAGCAGAAGTTGCAGATGTTAGGGAATCGGGAATCTCTCCCAGGACCAGGTGGGGAAGGTGAGGAAAGTGTTACTTGGTGGCAGAGAGGGACAAGCCTGACGTGCAGCTGCTACGTGTGCTGCATCCCATCTGCTTCTGTCCATCAGCTTTTCCAGCAGGAAATTTCCAGTAAGGACCATCTCTTTCGCTGTCCCATGTCGCACATCCAGAGCTGGTGGGGACCAAGGCACTTCAGAGGAGACATGAGTCCTTCCCCTGCCCTGGGGAGCACTGGGGTGTTTTGGGGATGAGGACATCCCAAGAACGTTTGAATTTTTATGTGACAGACTGAGCTCTTGGGTCGCTGATGTTGGCAGGATCTGTCACGGTGCCTCTCTGTAGGGGACATGATTCCATGTGGTTATTTAGCTTTATTTTTATGGTGGATTTAGCTGGATAGACGTGTTCCACCATTGTGACACTCCAGTGGCTTGTTTGAATCCATCACTGTTCAACAAGTGACCCCGACACACATTTCCCACGAGAGCTGGGAGCTCTCCCTTCCCCTTTTACACTCCAGCTATCCCAGTACTTGGGAAGTGACATGTCCCTCTCCATGATTTCCCCCAGGCTGTCTACAAGGCGTGGCTGTGCTCCGAGTACTTCAACGTGACCCAGCAGCAGTGCCGGCAGCGGATCCCATGCAAGCAATACTGCCTGGAGGTGCAGACCAGGTGCCCCTTCGTGTTACCGGACAATGACGAGCTGATCTATGGAGGTTTGCCTGGCTTCATCTGTACGGGTAAGGAGGGCCGGGCTCACACTGGGCACGGGGGGTGATGGTGAGCCCTGGGGAATTTCCAAGCCACTTCCTGCGTTTGGAAGGCTTGTGGGGCGGAGTGGGAGGAGGGGCAGTGTGGAAGCATTGCCTGATGCCAAAACGTGGTGCAGGATAAGGGGTTAATGGGGCCACTGCAACATCTCAGCACAGGAGGTGAAAGTCCTACCTCTGAAAGCTAAAGCGTGGAAGGAGCTGCAGGTGATGGATTAAAGCAGGGTGGGGATATTGAAGCTCTCTGAGCAGGATTTGGGGAGCCCTGAGCTCACCTTGCTGGTGTGTGCAGGCTCACAGACATGCTGGGGGCCAGTCCCAGGGGGTGTCTGCGTGTCCTGCTTCTCAGATGTGCCCATCCCACAGCTGGCACGCACCAGGGCTCACTCCCTCCGCAGCCTCATCCTCAGTGTTGCGCTGACCCCTCCTCCTGCTTCCTTCCTTCCCGCAGGGCTGCTGGAGAACCAGCTGCCCGACGAGGAGGCCAAGTGCTGCGAAGTGCAATGGGACTCCTGCGAGCACCCCCCAGACAGCAACGAGGACACATCCCCCAAATCCACGGCGTCAGAGTCGCTCCATTTCCACCGCCACGACCCCCACCTCCATCACCAGCGGCAGAACCACTACCACCTCTACCACCACCACCACCACCAGTACCACCAGTACCACCAGCCCCGCTCCCCGTCCTTGCTGCCGGTCTCCGCGGGGTCTCGCCTCGGCAGCAGCAGGATCAGACTGTGCGTGCTGGTCCTGATGCTCCTCCACACCATGGTGTCCTTCTCGAGCGTGCACGGCGGCGCCGGGGGGCTCGGCCTGGAGGCCCCGCCCGCCCTGGAGGAGAGCGTGGCACGGGACGAGTGACGCAGAGGGCAGAGCCGACCTCCAAGGAGAACGCCAGATCTTTTTCCATAAGGGGGGCACATGCTATTCCTCCAATGGGAGGCACGGGATTGGGGGTGGCGCACACGCACCCCCGCACATCCCCCAAGAGCTGCTCGCGCGGGGCATCCCCGTGGTGAAGAGTCTCAAACGCGCACAGGGCTGCGGGACCCGGCGCCAGAAGGGTTCCGGCAGGGGCAGCATTCCCGGCCCCGCAGGCGCCGGGCGGGCAGGAACGGCACGGGGGTGGGGGGACCGAGGGGAGGGGTCCCTTGGAATCGAGGGGTGTCCCCATGGGACTGCCGAGTGTCCCCTGGCCGCTGCCGCGAGTGCCTTGGGCGCCCGCGCCTCCCCTGCCCGTGCCGTGCCGAGGTTTGACGGTCGGCCCAGCCCTCGTTCCTTTTCTCCTGGGTCTGTGAATCCTGAGGGAGCAGGCGGAGGGGCAGCACCTCCCGGCACAGCCTGGCCCACTCCTGTCCCCGGGAAAAGCCACCAGCTCGGGGCAGAACCACCCCGGTGGGGCACAGTGTCCTCAGCGCGGCACTGCCTCGCTGATGGCGCTTGGGGACAGGAGTGGGACGCTGTGACACTGCACTGTGGTACCGCTCGGGGTTGGTCTCATCGCATCCCGGCTGCTCCTCCAGCCTGGCCTTTCCTGCTCCTTTATGTGAGGAGGTGGAAAGGGAGGAGGAATGGAGCAGGAGGGATGTTCCCAGCATTCCCACATCCCACTTTGCCAAGTGTCCTGATGATTTGGTGTAACCTTTTCTGTTGTCCTTCCTGGCTGGTGGGACTTGTCTCGGTGAGGAGCTGGGGAGATGTGACTCCAGCGGCACACAGGCTGTGAGGGAGAGGGATCCCACGTGGCAACAGTTGGATGCAGGAAATCCCAGAGGCATCCTTCCATGCTTCCCAGCTACAAATCATTGACTGGATGGCAGGAGGACTGGGCAAACGGGCTGGAGAAATCTGGCTTGGAGGGAGAGTCTCCCACACAAAGAGGCACTAATAAAGCCCAGCTAGGGAGGAGCATTTTTGTGAATAGTTTCAATCCATGGATGCTCCCAGATCCGGAAATTTCTGGGAGCCCAGCTGGACTTGGCCGGGCAAGGTGCTGGCTGGTGCAGCCTCATTCGGCTCACTTGGGGTGGTTTTTAACCTGAGCTCAGCACATCCAGGGATTCAGCCCCAAACAAACATCAGATCCCTAGGATCTGATCCCCAGGTCATTTCCTAGGAAACTCCCAATTCTCCACCCCCCCCTCCAGAACTGTTTCCCAGCATGGACACTGCGAGGTGGTGCCTCCGGGCCAGGCACCAGGGGCTGGAATTTGTCCTGGGTGTGGGCAGGGAAGGAAGAGGGGGTGTTCTGGCACGAGGTCAGGAGCTGGGTGTGAACCCACCCCCTGCTCCCAGAGGGGCTGGGACGGTCCCTCTGTTTCCAGGCTGGCTCTTGACAGGAACCTACAGCAGAGCCCTGCATGGGTCACTGCAGGAGACAGGGATGGAGCAGGAGGAATGTCCTGCTGCATCCCAAATTGATCCCAGATCCCTGTGAGGGTCCAAGAAGTCCCAGAGTTGATGACCTGTAGGAGTTTTATGGTTTCTAGTCTGTTGAGGTGAAGCAAAACCAAGCAGAGCCCTGTGAGCAGAGCCCCATGAGCAAAGCTACTTCCTGCCTGGCTGGAAGAAGGAAGTACCGGGCATCTCGTGGGAAGCACAGGTTTCCTGACGTTTCCAGCCCATTTCCAGACCAAAGAGGCTCTGAGAAGCAGCTGAATGTTTGATTCCTGCTTTGACTTGAATCTCAGAGCTTTGGGGTGATGTTTACACACCACCAGTTGCCTGTTCCCAAAGTCCTGCAGAGACAAGGCCTGTGATCCCATTGTCCCATGTTTTTGGGGTGGGAGAGGTGGTGCTCATGGAAGATGGAGAGTGTTTCCCAAGCAGATTCCCTTGCTGAACACCCAAAAAAGTAGGATGTCCCTCATTTGACTGTTCTTCATGACATCCACATAATTTCAGCCTAGTTTACACCAATCAGAGCAGTTGGACATGGAGCAGTTCTGCAAACCGGGATCCAGTTCCTTGGTTTTCTGTGAGCAGTGGGTTGTGGAGCTGCTCTGACAAGGAGCAAAAGCTCCCAGGCAGGCCAGGGGAGGGAGCACAGCCTCCAGACAGCTGGATCCCAAAGGAAATTAGATTTCTCCTGTACTGCCAAGAGTTAAGCTAATTCCAGGCGCCTCTCTCGGAGATAGGCTGTGTCCAATCTTGGAGCGACTCATCGGGAGAGAGAAGAATAGCCCAGTGTGGTGCGTCAGCAAGTGGCCCTGAGTCACTGGCCCTGTTCATTGTGCCGTGTGACACTGAGCAGCCCTGGTGGGCACGGCGTGGCCCGGCCTCAGTCCCTGCACCTCGTCCAGATCCAGATCCGGAACCATCCTGTGGGATGTGTGTCCTTCTCCCCGCCCCAAGGCCCTTGTATCTGCTGGTGATGGAGTGTCAGGCCAAGCTTGGGGGTGGTGATGGGTGATGCGGGATTCCCAGAGAAGCTGTGGAAGTGTCCAAGGCCAGGTTGGACGGGGCTTGGAGCAGCCTGGGACAGTGGGAGGTGTCCCTGCCCATGGCAGAGGGTGGAACAGAATGGGCTTTAAGATCCCTTCAACCCAAACCATTCCATGATTCCATGATTTCCGCAGAGTTGCAGGAGTGAGGTCCAACAGCCCAAGACATCTTCAGGGGGTGCTGGCAGGGATTTGCTGGGAGAACCTGGGAGCTGTGAGAAATGGTTTCACCTTCCCTAACACCAGCTGGAGGCTTCCCTCGGGAGGCCAGGAGCGTGTGCTGCATCCCAGTGGATCGGGAAGTGGAGTCAGTTCAGAACTGGGGTGGTTGCAGTGGCTACTGGGGAGGTTTGAGCTCCATTCACCAGGAGCGAGGAAGCCCCCAGGGCAGGAGATCCATGCATTTTCCAGGCCATGTCGCCTGAGGGGTGTTCCCAGGAGGACGAGATGCCAGAGGGAGCACACAGGATGCGGATCCGCTCTGGGAGCACAGGATGGGATTTACCTGCTGCAAGTGGGAGGAAAGTGCTGAGTCTTCCCAGAGCGAGGCTTTGGAAGATCTTTTCTTTAGCGAGTCTGGGCTGCTGTCAATAAGTTCTGTGGTTTTAGGGCACCATATGCTGCATTCAACACTTTGCCAATCTCCTTAAACAGATCCAGACAAGGCTGTTCCCAGGGCAGGAGCAGCTGGAAGCGATGTATGGAGCAGTCCATCATCAGGAGCCCGTCGGATAAAATTCCTGCCTTTGGTCTGACATTACAACCTCCTAATCCTCCAGCCCCAAGCACTCTGGCTTTGCTCTCCAAGAGAACAGCCCGAGAAGCAGACAGTGACATTGTCTCACTTAACACCACTGGCATTATTTTTATTACAACACGGAGGGAATATGCCTGGAAAAGGAGGGAATGTGCCTGGATAAGAAGGGAAGGGACTTCCTTGCCCTGTGCATCCACGGATGCTTCACCCTAAGCCCTGTGTCCACCAGAGCAGGGGCCCTTTGGAATCCCTAATGCTTTCCACATTCCCAAAGCCACCTTGGAAACCACGAGCTCTAAATGATTTATCCTACCAGGAACTTACACGCAAGGGGCTTTGTCCTTCTCGTCCAATGATCTCTCTTCTCCCTAAAGAAGGTGCCCCGTGTTGGGATTAATATGTAAAACTCAGCTTTTCCTTCAGTGGACAAACTTCTCTTTGCTCAGAGAAACTTCCCAGTGGGAAGCAGTGATTCCTCCCTGGTGGGGGGGTTTCTCATCCCCAGAGAGGTGAGGGATGATGTTGTCTCCACAAGCTCCAGGTGTGGGGAGAGAGAAGGAGCAAAGGGAGCTGGGTCCAGCGTTATTCCCGGGTTTTGCACTTTCATGTAGCTGCCAGTTGTACAAATTAATTAAAAATAACTGAAGAAAAATCCCAAAGAAAGGCCCCGCTTCCTCTGGGGAACATTAATCATTAGTTGAGTCTTTTTCTTATGAAAATACAGATCCATGGTAGCCCCAGGCAGAAGATTCCCAGGGAGAGCCCTCACCATTCGTGCTCGGAGTTAGGGAAATCGCTTTGAAAGCATCGACAACTAAAGCAGAACATGTTGAGTAACTTGGCAACACTGAGAAAACATCTGGAACTGGTTTTTCTTCAACACATTTTGCTTTGCTTCAAGAGGAGATGTCAGGGCAGTTCATTCACTGCCACTCAGGGCCGCAGGCTGGGCTGGAAGATGCTCGGCTGCCGCCTGGAGGAAGGGAATAAAGGGAAAATCCCAGATATCTGCTGCTTCTGGGCAGGATCTTTTGGGGCCAGGCTGTGGAGCGTCCCCATGCTGAGCTCTGCAGGTGCCTCCTGGTCTCTGGTGGCACCGAGCATGGAGGTTTGGGGTGGGTTGTTGAGGTTGCTTGGAAACCCTGTGGCTGCCCCATCCCTGGGAGTGTCCAAGGCTAGGTTGGATGGGGCTTGGAGCAACCTGGGATAGTGGAGTGTCCCTGCCTATGGAAGGGGGTGGCACTGGATGATCTTGAAGGTCTCTTCCAACCCAAACCATCCTGGGATTCCATGATTTCCACAGAGCCAAAGGGAGTGAGGTCCCATAGCCCAGGTTACCCTCCTCTTGTGATTCATCCGAATCCCATTCCTGCTGCTGCCAGGGAAAGGAATACCTTTAGGGATTGGTGGAGACAGTCAGGACAGAAACATTCCTGGATTCTGCCAAAAAGCAATGGGGCAGTGTACTAGTTTGAAAGCAAACCAGCAGGAGATTCCAAGTCAGAACTACAATTTAATAGGAAAATTAAAATAAAGGGAGTAGTACAGAAACACTGACAGAGTACAGCCTGACACCCTGTCGGGCAGGGTGCTGGTAGCAGCCCGATTAAATGGTGGCTGCAGTCCTGTTGGAGTGATGGATGTGGTTCTGTCACAGCGCTGATCCTGTAGAAAGACCTGGTCCTTCTCTGGAGGTCCAGTGGTGGTTATGGAGCTCTTGTCCTCTGGGAATGCAGCAGTAGTGCTGCTGTGGTGTTCCAAGCCTCAGATTATATCCAGGTAGGAATGTTCGGTTCCTCCCCCTGGACGGGGCATCTCACAATGAGATGATGTGTTCTGTGAGTCATTCTGTGAGATCCTTCCTCGGCACATATCACTCTTCTTCTGGGCTCCTCTTGTTTTCCCACAGTGGTGCTGGATGTTGTGGTGGTTGTGGAAGCAGCGCTTCTTGTTGTACCCTTTTTAGTGCCAGTCACAAATTCAGTCTTTGCATGTTCTCTCTTGGCCTTCACCAATTTGTCCATCTCAATCTCCTGAGCTTTAGCTAGTGCCTCATAATACGAATCCTCTGACCAGCCGTGAGGATCAAACATGTCCTTCGGGTAGTTTGTACCGATTTCATCAATGGAACAAAACTGGATCAGCTTTTCATAGAGTCTGGGGTTGCAAAATTCCTTTTTCCTCTGGATCATGTAGTTCATGTCCATGCCCTCCTTCATTTTCATCTCATACAGCTTTTGAATTTTATCCTGCAGTTGGTTAGAACATCTGCCAGGAGGCTCAGGACCGATTTTGATCTCATCTAGAGACATGTTCTGCACTCCCTCTGAAAAATAAACAACCAGCTCCTGAGGATCTCTTTCCTCCACTTCTGGGAATTTCTTTAGGTCACCAGACTCAGGTTTTTCAGTCTCTGAATCATCATGTTCTGACTGCCTGTTGTTCTCATCATCCTCCTCTTTGTACCCTTCCTCATCCCCATCCAGGCAGGTAGAGTCGTCTGCTCCATACCCAGCTGAGACCAGGCCTCCTTTCTCTCCTGTGGGCACTTCCCCATCGCTCCCCGCCATGCCGGCCTCACTGTCCGACTCCAGGTCTGACTCCTCGGCGTAAACGCTCAGCAAGGAAAGAACGCTGTGCTTCGCCATCTTCCACCTCGGCCACACTACCAGGAGTACCCCGCTTGGGTGCCAAAAATGTCCTAGTTTGAAAGCAAACCAGCGAGAGATTCCAAGTCAGAACTACAATTTAATAGGAAAATTAAAATAAAGGCTGTAGTACAGTGTACTAGTTTGAAAACAAACCAGTGGGGGGCACCAAGTCAGAATAAGAATTTAATGGGGAAATTAAAGAAAAGGAAAAAATAAAAGAAAACACTGGTTCAAATTGACAGAGTCAAGATACAACCTGAGTCCCTGTTGTAGCAGTCTGGTAGAATGGTGGCTGCAGTCCTCCTGAAGTGTTGATCCTGTAGAAAAGGGTCTGCTCTTCCTCAGAAGGTCCAGTGGTGGCTGTGTAGCTCCTGTCCTCTGGAAATCCAGTGGAAAGGCCTAGTCTCTGGTGTTCAGCCTCAGATTATATCCACGATGGGATGCTTGGTTCCTCCCTCTGGGTGGAGCATCTCACAATGGGGTAATGAGTCATGAGGCCAGGTGTTGATTGGGCTCATTAACAGAAGATGGTCCAGAGGGAGTTATCTGGGAGTCATGCGGCAGGACAATGATGGGCCATTAACAGAAAGATAGTCTGGGGGGAGGAGGCAAGGAAACACTGCCCCACCTGATTTCAATGGCTGATGGGGATAGTAACAGAATACACTGCAACGCAGGACATACAGAAACACTGACAGAGTACAGCCTGACACCCTGTCGGGCAGGGTGCTGGTAGCAGCCCGATTAAATGGTGGCTGCAGTCCTGTTGGAGTGATGGATGCGGTTCTGTCACAGCGCTGATCCTGTAGAAAGACCTGGTCCTTCTCTGGAGGTCCAGTGGTGGTTATGGAGCTCTTGTCCTCTGGGAATGCAGCAGTAGTGCTGCTGTGGTGTTCCAAGCCTCAGATTATATCCAGGTAGGAATGTTCGGTTCCTCCCCCTGGACGGAGCATCCATCCCACGATGGGCTGATGTAATTCTTTGAGCCATCCCGTGAGAGCCCGATAGCCCATGAGCAGAGGTAGCCCCCCACGGAGTGGCTGCTGCTTCCCCAGAGGGTGTAACCAGGGCTGACTCACTGAGAAGATAAAGAACATTGCCCCGCCTGTCTTTTGGTTACCTCTTACAACCCAAGACAGGCGGGGAGTTCTGTGTGTCAGCTTTTTGTGCTTCCCTGGGGCCTCCCCTCCCTGGGGGTTAAACCTCTCTTAAATTATGCTGGAAAAGTTGGGGAGGGCCATGTTTGGTGTTCAGGTTGGATGTTGAGGATCTCCTTCAGCCCAAAAGTCAGCTCGTGGCATCCCAGCTGGAGGTGCCACCATCACACAACCCCAAAATCATCTCTTCTCCCACAGAAGGAGCCTGCTCGGAGCTCCTGGATCACCGCAGCCCTGGAGCGGCACAGCTCCCACCATGAGTCCATTTTATTCTGGGAACGGAAGGATTTTAGCAGCTCTTTTTGGGTGTCCTTGGTCCAGGTGGCTCTTTGGGTGACCTCCCAGACCTGCATGTTGCTGTGAGGAAGGAGGAAGGGAGCAGAGGGAATGCACTGGTGGAGGATGGACCGTTTTTAATTGAGGATCATTAAAAACTAAGGAATAATTAATTTTAGAAGTTGTTGGGGTTTTAGCAAAGCTCTCAGCCTCCCTCAATGGCCTGGGCAGGAGATGGGTGAGTTCCTGAGCCCAGTCCCTCCACCCTTTCCTGCTCCATGTCTCCAAGACTTGTGTTCCAGGCAAGGCGAGGAGCAGTCTCCAGCCTTTTTAGCCTTTCGGGATGATCCTTTTTCAGCCCAGAAAGCCGACAACTCCGCTTGTTGTAAACTGAAACTCAACAAAAAAACCCCAAGAATTAGGTTTGGCTTATGAAATTTGGGGTTGGTTTTACCATTTTTAAACGTATTTGGGAACTGGACATGCCTGAGTTGCAAAACAAAAAGACAAAAAGAGCCAGACAGTGATTTTTTTAAATTTTGAAACTTGTCAAAACAAGCCAGATTGATCATTATGACCAATTTTTTTCCTTTTTTTATTTTTGCAAATTGAGAAATGTATCCAGAACAGCCCTTTCCCACAAAACCTTTAATTTTCCAGAAAAAAAATGAAGCAAAAAAAAAAAAAAAAATCAATCACACTTTTTCTGCTCGCACAGTTGGAACGGGCAGCAGCGGATTGGGAGAGAATAGCAATTTGTAAGGAATTCCAACCAGCTCTGCTTAAAATAGCATCCAGCCAGTTTCTCCAGGGCAGGAGGCTGGGTGGCTCCGTGGAGGCTGGAGCAAAGCCTGGCTGAGCAGGCCGGGATAACACCTTGGGAATGCAGGGACACCTTCCCTATGGGAACCTGAGACGCTGCTGCCTGGGAGGAATTCCTGGGGATCCCCAGCCATCCCTCTGATGGAGGTTTGGCTTGGTTTTCTTTTCCAACCCCACCTGAATCCAGCTCCTCCAAGCCTCCTGTTGGACACAGCCTCAGGATGCCTTCAAAAGGGAGACGCTCCTGTCCGAGCACGGGGGTGGGAATTGGGAACAAATTCCACGTGCTGGTCCTTGAGGGAGCCAGTGCTGCGTTCAGGAGGGGTGTGGGAAGGGAGAGGAGGAGACCCCAGCCCCCCATGCCCTTCTCCCTCTGGAGCGTGTCCAAGCTGGGGCTCCCTGCCCTGGGCTGGGTGTCCCAGAGCCTCAGGGGGATCTGTGGGGACCCGACCCCTGCAGAGCCCAGGCCGGTGGTGCCCAAACCCTTCTCAAGTGCTTGTGCCATGTGGGTGGTGACAGAGCTCGGCCCAGCCCCAACGAGGTCCTTTTCCAGTGCGTGGTGGTGAAACACAAACCAACATTGCTGAAGTCAAAGTATCCTTTCTAAGCCCCCGGCCCAGTTTCTCTTTCTTTCCAGCTTTTCCTCCTCCGCCTCCCAGACCCTCCCTCTGTTCCCACCCCCCTTCTGTTTCTCCCTTCTGTCATAAGAAAGTGACTGTGTCCTCGAGGGGACAGTTTTCTTATGCCATTTTATACACTGTGCTTCATGTTTAGAACTTTTTTGCACTAGTTCCTATTACATTTATTTTCCAAACTGGTTTGACAAAAAACAAACAGAAAAAAACCCAACAAAAACACAATCCCATGCTATAATTCAGTTGTATTAAAATATTATCCTACTACTCTCTGTGTTCAATAGTCTCTGTACCTGTAATGCTTTCAGTTCTGTTGTATTTTGGGGCCGAGGTTTTCTCTGCTCCTTGTTTAACCCAGTAAAGAAATAAAATGTTAAAAATTGATGATAACTCCTCCTCCCTGTCTCTGCTGTGTCATTGGGGCCACCAGGGTCCCACGGGGACGGGCTCCCCTCAGAACCTGCCCTAAACCCCGCCGCTGTCCCGTGGGGGTTGTTTTCCTGCCAAATCCAATCCCAACTGGAGGCCAGAGAGGCGGGATGGAGGGACAATAACCCTGCCTTAACTGAATTTGATTTCGTAACCTTTCTTTATATTCTTTTGTTTCTTGCCTTCACATTTCTTGCCACGGGGCTCACCTCAGAACAATAGGGGCGAAGGCTGTCACCAAGAGATTCATCAGACAATAATGACTCAACCAGGGTATCCAAATTTTGCCCAGCTGAAGTCCACACCCACGCATGATCTGGAATTAATTCCTCTGGACAACAGAGCTCGGCATGGAACAGAGCGAGGACACCGCGCTCCAAATTGAGCGCTGCGTGCCAGGCTGGGAAAGGCCACGGGATAAAACTCTGGAGTTACACTGTGGCCATCCCCATTCCAAGCTGGAAACCCTCTGTTTGGAAAGAAGACCAGGAAAAGGGGAAGAAATTGGATGGGGATGGAAATAAATGTTTTTAAAAAGCAGATTGAGGCAGGAGGCAAATGGGGGAGGCACCAGCTGTGCTGGAGAACCAGGGCACAGAGTGGGGGATGCTGGAGGGGGAATTTGGGGGGCTGGTGGGTCACAGTGAGGGGGGCTGGGGATGGATAATGAGGGGGCTGCACCTCCCCAGCGTGGGCAGCAGGAAGGGGGGATTCTGTCCCTCTGCCCTGCTCAGGTGAGACCCCACCTGCGGAACCGCCTCCAACTCTGGAACCCCAAAATCAGAAGGACCTGGAGCTGCTGGAGTGAGTCCTGAGGAGGCCACGGAGCTGCTCCGAGGGCTGGAGTTCCTCTGCAGCCAGGCTGGGAGAGCTGGGGGTGTTCACCTGGAGAGAAGAAGGCTCCAGGGAGACCTCAGAGCCCCTTCCAGTGCCTAAAGGGGTTTCAGGAGACCTGGAGAGGAGCTTGGGATGAGGGATGGAGGGACAGGACGTGGGGAATGGCTTCCCACTGGCAGAGGGCAGGGTTAGATGGGATATTGGGAAGGAATTTCTGGCTGTGAGGGTGGGGAGGCCCTGGCACAGGGTGCCCAGAGAGGATGGAAGAGGTGTTTGGCTCCCCAGACAGGAAAGCACCCACTGGAGCCTGTCCCCAGCCAGCCTCGGGTGGCCCAGGTTGTCCTGCTGCAGGCAATTACAGCAGCCCAGGCGATTCCCAATTCCAGAGAGGTTCCTCCTGGGTGTGCCCTAAACTGCCCCAATCTGAGAGCCCTGGGGCCCAGCTGGGCTTTAGGAACTACACAGAAGTGTCCTGCAAGGGCCTGGGCTGGTAGCCAGTGTTGGGATGCAGCATTGGCCTTTTCAGGAGAGCATTTGGGATCTTTTCCTTTGGGAATGCTGCTGGCAGGACGTGTCCCGGCAATCCTGGTGCCATCTCTCTTTCCCACCAACCTGCCTGGGGAGCAGTGATGCCACTCCTGAGCTCCCAGGGAAGGGTTTTGGTGGCCACGTGGTGCCCAAACTGCTGCAGCAGCTGCAAATCCACCCAGGAACGTGCTGATTCCCGAGGATTTGCTTAGCAGGGATTTGAGTTAAGTGGATGTGAATTTTCGTGGCTATAGGGCTGTGCACATCAAAGCTGGGACGCAGCGGAGCCAGGGAGAAGTTTCTCAGCTGTAAATTTGCCTCGTGACTCCATAAAAACTGCAATGGGCAGCATGGAAAGATTTCTGCTGGAAAGAGCCTGGAAAATGCTGCACCCCTGAGAAAACAGCACAAAGGGCTGCAGAACCAAATCAAAGCCCAGGCCTGGGAATGTTTTGAGGTGCGAGATGGGACTCTCCAGATGCTGAAATCCTGGGTGGGGTCTAGATTTCGAAGCTCAGCCCTTCTGGATGTGGATTAGGATTTCCTTTTATATGTCTTTATTTATAGTTTAATAGAAGGCACACCAGCTCCTGCTTTCTGGGTTATCAAAAAGGAAAAGGATCATTTTCAAACGTGTATTTCTGAACAATTTCAGACCCCCTGAAGCTTCTCCATCCTCCCTGAGCAGGGGAGAACTTGGGATTCATGGAAATCCAGAAACATGACTCTTAAAATCTGCTTGAGATCCTTCTTTTTCACACCAACGCTTGACCATGGGAGATGAGAATCCTGAAGAGAGGATTCCTCCTCTCAGGAAGGCAGTTTCAGGGTGTTTTCCACCTACCAGGAAGCTCCAGGGTGATTCTAGGCCTTTCCAAGTCTGGACATTCTGGATACACTCCAGCTGGAGCTCCTCATGTTGGTGAGTTCTGCATTTATTTTTCTGGGATCAAACAGGTTTTTTTGGGTGTGTTTATGGCTTTTGTGACTTGACAATGTGATGCCACCTCAGCCAACTGATGAAAATCCTGGAGTGAGGAGTTGACGTTATTAATGATCGTCATTTTCCACATTTTTTGCCTGGAGGACTCCTTTGTTCTCTTCTTTTTGTCTCAAGATCTGTGTTAAGTAAGAGCTTACAATTAATTTTTCATTCTAGCCCCCTTTGCCCCAGCAGAGCCTGGAGGGGCTGTGGAAGGTGGGTTTGTGTGGATTTCCATGGATGCTGTGGGCCAGATGGGTTTTGCTGGCTGGTTTCTTTCTCCCTTGCTCTGCTTTTCCTGGTTTCTCCTTTGGATCACAGCCTTGGATCTGTTTTGGTACCTGAGGAAGACCAAGGTTTCACCAATGTGTTTTCTCCACGGAAAAATCCGTGTCTTTATTAATTCAGCTTTAATTGCAGTGAAGTGAAGCTCTTGAAGGGAAAGAGCTGGGGAGGGTTGGGTTTGCTGTCTTCACCTCCCTCGGGTTTCCTGCTTACCCTTCACACTTGAACTGTCACCTTTTCCAAGGAATTCTTACCAAGGGCTCACACTCAGCTCCAATCTCTGCTCTCTGTGACCTGGAACAGAACCCAGGGAATGGCTGGAGCTCTACAGGAGGGTTAGGTTGGATTTTAGGTAAAGGTTCTTCCCCCAGAGGGTGTCGGGCACTGCCCAGGCTCCCCAGGGAATGGTCACTGAGGGAGCCCTGAGGCTGCCAGAGCTCCAGGAGCACTTGGACACCGCTCCCAGGGATGCACAGGGTGGGATTGCTGGGGTGTCTGTGCAGGGCCAGGGCTTGGGCTGGGTGATCCGTGTGGGTCCCTTCCCGTTCAGGAAGTCCTGGGATTCTGTGCCTCTTCTTCCTCCAGTCTCAGCATCTTCCCACCACCCTCTTCTGTCCCTCAGCTGTGTTGCTTGATCTTTTCTCCAAAACTCGTTGATTTTGGGGTTTTTTAAATAGAATTATTTAGGTTGGGATCTTTGGGTCATTTCTACCCCACTCTTGTTCCTTGCAGAATGGGTTCTGTCTCCTCCAAATCCCTTCTCCCACAGCTGGGAGCCCAGCCCAGGTGGAAAACCAGCCCCAGGTAAACCCAGCATGGGCTTGGAGTAAAGCCTCGCTGCCAGGAGATCCCCTGACATGTTTGTACTCATAAACTTGTCAACATTTGGCTTTTTTGGTCCCTCTTGGGGGAAATTACTGCTGTTCCTCACCCCGTGTCAGCTCTCGAGCCGTGTTGGGAACGGTGCTAAAACCCCCACTGTGGGCGAGGCTCCGGTGGGAGCTGTCACTACCTCGGGGTCAGGAAGCCAACGGGAACCTCTGTTCCATAAACTGTGAGTTTTTCATAAAAGCCTCTCTAATTTGTACCAAAGAGACTCCAGCACACCCTTGGGACTGGTAAAAATAATAATAGTTTGAGTGGTGGAAGACTGTGAATTTGAAACAGAAGGTTGTGAGATCCACGAGAATTTCCCGAAACATCAACGTTGGACATCAATAAATGTAATTTAGATATACAATGAGATAGCAAAGATTCCCACAAAGAACTGTCAGCTCTTACCTCTCCAGATCTCAGTGAGATAAAGCAGATGTTTCCATCCCATTGATCCAGAGGAACCGGCCCTTCCATCCCAGAGTGCGTTGCCTCCAATCGCCCGGGAATTATTCCTCACCAAAATTACAGGGTTTGCTATTTTTTCAATCATTTTTTTATTCATTCCGAGATGAAACGCACATGTTCCTATCAGCAGGTTTAGCTTAGGAATGCTGCATTCCCAAAGCCAGGAGTCTTCTCATGGAGGAGAGGTGAAGGCAAATGGAGCTGTTCCCTCTGGAAAGGTCCCTCTGTAACACCCAATTTAATCTTTACTATTCCATCCCCAACAAATGGCTCCTGCCCCTTCCCAAATCCCCTCAGCCAGGCTCACATGGACTGCTTTATCCTGCCTTGATCTCACATGGGCTCCGCAGAGGAAATTGCTGCTTTAGGGCTGTGTTCTGGAGGATATTCTGCCTGAGCCTTGTGATCTTTCTCCTCACTTAAATCCACAAGTGCTGGCACGCTGCGGAGAACAAACACGTGGGGTTTTCCTTCCCTGGTTATTGCTGTCATCTCACATTAACAATCCCAAGGCTGGAAATCGCTGAAATCCCGGGTCACCTGGAAACTAAGCCCCGGATGTGGGGTCCTGTAGCTGGATCAGGGCCTGGGCATGCAGTTTCCAATCACTGTGAGCAGAAAAAGACACTTCCATATGTTCTCCTTATGACTGTTCCTGCTTTGATATGAATTCCTTGGATTTACCCTTTTTAAAGCCAGGGCTTCAGTTCTTTACGCTGGTCTCACCCTGCCTCACCGAAAATGCTTTAAAGTTTGAGTTTAGACCAGAGCTGAGCTTTGGAAAAGGGCCTGGAGTGACAGGAAAAGAGGGAATGGCTTCAACCTGACAGAGGGCTGAGTTAGATATAATTTTGGGAATAAATTCTTCCCTGGCACAGGGTGCCCAGAGAAGCTGTGGCTGCCCCTGGATCCCTGGAAGTGTCCAAGGCCAGGTTGGATGGGGCTTGGAGCAACCCGGGCTAGTGGAAGGTGTCCCTGGCCATGGAAGGGAGTGGGATGAGCTTTAAGGTCCCTTCCCACCCAAACCATCCTGGGATTCCATGCTGGGGCTGGAACTGTGGCCGTGTTCCCTCTGGAAAGGATTTTGGTCACTTTATATTTGTCTCTCTTAATGCAAAAATTACACCTTTAGGCTCAAATCATTATCCATGGAACTTACATCTCTAAGGAGAGAGAAGTAAAATCCAAAGAGGCTGAAATGGGCACAGTGGGCCACAAACCCGGGGCAGGGGATTCCCAGGAGCTCTCCTGCCAGAACTCCCCCTGCCTGGAGAAGACACAAGCGGTGACATTGGGGTTCCAGTTTCCTGTGCCCGCAATATGGTGCTAATCCCATGTACTTCTGGCAGCAGGAAGCCATTCCCTGTGTCCTGTCACTCCATCCCTTGTCCAAAGCCCCTTTCCAGCTCTCCTGGAGCCCCTTTAGGCACTGGAAAGGGCTCTCAGAGTGTGGCAAAGCTGCTGCAAACCCTTGTGCTGCGAGAGCAGGCACTGGTTTAGGTGGGGAGGGGTCTGCTCAGGGGTGTCCCACCTGGACAGGGTGGGCTCTGTGGGATGGCACCTTTTTCCCAGGGAGCCCCAAATCCAGAGCTGTGCGCCCGGGCAAACAGGCCTGGAAAAGCACAGAATCAATTAAGTCGGAAAAGACCTCTGAGATCGTTGAGTCCAACCCAGGACTCAACAAGACCATGGCACCAGGAATGCTGGAGCCGGGAGAAACCCCTGCCAAGGGGCAGGGAGAGGAGCCCCCTCCCCGTGGTCCCTGGTCAGGCTCCGCGTTAGGGTGCAGCTCCCTCCTTTCCCTCCTCCTCCTCCTTTTCCCTGCCTTTTGGTGAGTGATCCGAGGGGCAGAGCAGGCTCTGGGCTCTCTGGCAGAGCATCTTTCATGTATCACGTCTGCTCCTCGAGGCACAGATCGTATCCTCTTTCCCTGGCACCAGCGCAGCCCGAAAGTGGCACCCCCAGGACAATGCCTTGGCCGGCTCCGGCACTGACCCGGGATGTGGGAGCCGAGGGGTCGGGATGAGGGGGCCAGGAGGCACCGGGGAGGTTGAATAACATGGTGTGGAATATCATTGTTCCAGCCAGGATGAGTAAGAGCACAGCTGAGCCTGGTCACCGACGGCACTTCCATGATTCCGGGGGAGGCAGGGGCTCGGAGACGGCTGCACAGTTGAGAATCAAGACAATGAGTCTATAAAAGTTTAAGAACTGAATAGATCCCAAACATTTGGTTCTCATTATCACCAAATAACATATAAATAAACATACAACAGAACCAAGAGCAGCATCTTCCTTACCCCCTCTGCAAGAAGTTGTGTTTAGGCTGAGCTCGGCCTCCTCGGCCAAACCTCCTCCCGCGTGCTCCGGGATGGAATCGTGGGGCTGCCAGGCCTCATCTTCCTTCAAAACAGAGCAAAGGCTGGTCCACGCAGGAAAATGAGCTGTCAAAGTGCTGCTGCTCCTTAAAAATCAGCAGTGCAGGGAGAAATGTGAAAATGAGCCCAGCAAGAGCCAATACAGCTTTTTTTTGTTGTTGTTGTGAAAAGCCCATCCAGTGCCACCCCTGCCATGGGCAGGGACACCTTCCACTAGCCCAGGTTGCTCCAAGCCCCGTCCAGCCTGGCCTTGGACACTGCCAGGGATCCAGGGGCAGCCACAACTTCTCTGGGCAACTAAATGTTAATTGTGAGAATTCACGGAGTGAGATGAGAGGGACGGATGAATGATCAGAGAGACACTGATGGCCTGAGAGGGGAAGTTTTGGAAGAGACCCTGGCAGAGCTAGGAAAAAAGCCATGAATGTGATTCCTTAGTACATCTTGCTCTTACAAGATGAGCATATTGCTCAATCCCTGCCCCTTTGGAAGCAGCTGGACACAAATAATTACCTTTCCTGCATGGACAGAGCTCACAGTTACTGAAAAAACAGCCTAAAGCAAAGCAGATTGTATGGTACATCTTGGATCTCACTGAGGAAGAGGAATTGAGATTGCAGCGCTGGATGGAGGCTCTATAAAGCAGGATTCTCCTTCCTAAGGGCTTGTAAACACCCGTGGATGTGCTGTTGGAGCGCCAGGATTTCAGGTTTTAGGAGACTTTATTGTACTCATGTTGTTGAGAACATCACTGAGAGAGCAAGGGATGGCTTTCCTCAAAAGAAAGTCAGGAATTCCAAAGCTTTTAGGTCACACATGTTAAACTTGACTCTGCAGCCGCTGCAGGAATTGCAGCTGCTGCCAAAATGTAAATGGGGAGTGGGCTCAAAGCTGCTTTACATCACACGAAGATTCCCTGATCTGTGGAATTCACATGGAGAGGGGCACTCAGAGCTGCCGTGGAGTGCCCTGTGCTGTGCAGAGAGTTGTACCCATTCCAAAGGGAAGGGAGATCTCCTAAGCTGCAGCAGTTTCCTCCCACCTGTGGTTAAATCCTGCTGGGATGAGAAGGCGATGCTGGAAAAAGCCCAGCAACTTTGGGAATCAAGAGAAAAAGTCATTCCAGACACGTCCTCTGTGTGTTCCCCTCCTCTGCAGCCTCTGCCCACCCTCCCCAGGACCCTCTCAACTGCTCTTTATTTTCCCATCCAGAGCACCAGGAATCCCTGCCCCTTCTGCACCTTCCCCACCCTCTGGCTCCTGCTTCTCCTGGACCAGGACCATTGGAGCATGGGCGGGATATGGAAAACAACTTAAACGTGTGAGGTTCTTCATCCACGTAATGAAGTTTTTCAGGGATGGCAGAAGAAGGGGAGGAATGCTCGGAACAAGAGGAATTAAAATAAAACCCTGGAGAAACAGCAACCATGGGCTGTGGGGCTTGACTGGTCCAGGTATGGGGATCCCACTTCCCACTCATTAATTACGTATTAATTCCATCATCACATGGGATTCCTTTTTAATTAGTGGGATGCTGATCTGCTCTAGGAGGCAGAAATCCCTCAATTTGAGGATTTGGCCTAAGTCCCCGATGAGATCCAGGCAGGAATGCAGAGCTCACATCTTCTCTCTGACCCAGCCCCAGGTTGACCTGACCACTAAAATTCACCTTCAAAGTAACATAAATGACTGGAAAATGGGACGAGGAGTGTGGGTAGGTCCATGTAGGATTGGGGTTGGGATTTTCATCTTGAAAACCAGGATTTTGGTGGTGCAAGAGTAAGATTTGATGATTCTTGCACGTTCCTTCCAACTCAGGATATTCTGTGATTCTATGAAAACCAGTAACAACCCTAAGCACTCAAATAATTATGAATGTTCCTAAAATAATTGCAGGGTTTTGAACAGAGGGTTCATTTGTGTTTATTCGTTTTTTGCTCCTCAGTTGTTGGGGTTGGCAGTGCTCAATGCTTCCAGTTTTGTTCTTCCCAAATATTAGGGAAACATTTCTTTCTTAAATGAAAACAGAGACTCTCATGGAATTCCATGTCTATGACACAGGACTTATAGGAAAAAGCCCTACTGGAGGAGAACAAGGCCAGGAAGGGCTGGAAGAGGTTGTCCTCCTCCCCAAAGGCAGGACAAGGCCACCACGGGATCCTTTATGGCTGTGATCGGTAGGATGAAGACCCCACGAATTCCCAGACAATGTGTTCCAGGACTTGGAAGGGTTTCTCCTGGAAGGGACAGCCTTGTGGGAAACTCACTCTGCCCCCAGGGTCTGGGACCACAGACCTGGCATGGGACCACCCAGCTCTCGGAGCCCACCCAGGGGAGCTCACCAGGAGCCCATCCCAGGGATGTACTGGCGACAGTCCTTGGTGCTGGGCCGTTCCCGGAGATCTGGGGATGGCTCTGATGTCTCCCGGCGCTGCTGAGCTGCTCTGCATTATCTGATCCTCCAAAAGCAGCTGGAATCCTCCTCTGCAGCGCCACCTCCTCTGCTGCCATTAACACCTTTTATTTAATCCTTTCTTTCCTTTGACTTCTCTTCAGGCCACCTCTCGAGTTTGTTCAGATAATTTCTAATTTCTGAGTTCAGATTTCCTGGCGGCCTGTGAGCATCACGCAGTACCTTACTCGTCTCATTATCCCTCTCGCTATCAATTAAATCCACTGACCGGGAATAGAACCAGCACAGGCTTTGCCGACTCCTTTTGATGAGTTTTAAGGTCCTTCCAAACCAAGCCAGGTGTGATTCTACGGTTCCCTCTCCAAACCCACTCCTCTCTCTGGTTCACTCTTTCCCAGGCTGTTTTCCACCTTCCATTATTTTCCAGCACTGAGAATGAATCTTTAAAAAGCTGGAGAAGACAGCGACAACCGCCCCAAAACACGGCAGACCCCTGGGCACAGCGTGCTCGGCCGTGTCCCCGGCAGAGCGGAGACAGCGCTGCCCGTGCCCGGGGTCGGTGGCGTTTGGCATCCTCCGCTGGCTGCAGACACAGAGACTGGCGAGACTGCGGTCACCGGGACCGGGATCGGGTCCATCCGCACCGGGATTGGGATCGGGAAGGGGATGTGGGCCGGGACAGGGACTGCGATCAGGACCGGGACTGGGACCTGAGTCGGAATCGGGACGGGGCCCTCCTGCACCGCACTGAGCACGGGCCCACCCATCACCAGGGTGACAGGGACAGGGATCGGGATCGGGATCGCAGGACACGCAGCGGGGCGTGGCTCCGGGCCAGGGTGACCCCGCCCCTCCTTTACATAACCCGGCCCCGCGGCGTCGCTGCCGCTGCCCAGCCCCCGCCCCTGCCCGCTCCGGGCCCCGCCCCCGGCCGGACGCTGAGGCGGCGCTGCCGCGGCCGAGCCCCGCCCCTCTCCCGCCAGGCCCCGCCCCGTTCGCGGCCCGGCCCCGCCCCCTGGCGGGGCGCTGGCGGCCCGGCCGCGCAGCCCGCGGTGCCCGGCGCGCCCCGGGAGCAGCAGCGCTGGGGCCGCTCCGCGCCGCTCCGCCCGAGCGCACCATGGGCGCGGAGCGCAGGGCGGCGGCGCCGGCTCCCCGCGGCTGCGCCTGCGGCGGTGGCGGCGGCAGCTGGCGGCTCTTCCTCGGCTTCTTCGCGCTGTCGCTGGCGCTGCACGTCCTGACGCTGGGCTGTTACCTGGAGCTGCGCTCCGAGCTCCGCCGCGACCGCGGCCCGCAGCCCGCGGCCCCGCCGCGCCGGGACGGGACGGCGGCAGCGCCCGGAGCCCCGGCCGGGGGCCGCCCGCAGCGCGCGGCCGAGGGCGCGGAGCGGCGCCAGCAGGTGGGTCCGGCCGGGGGCGGGGGGACCGCGGGGGCTCTGCGCTGCTCGGGGCCATCCCCTGGCTCCATCCCCGCGCTCGGGTGTCGCGCCCCGGGACGCTTCGGAACGGCCCCTCGGGGGTGTTTAGTGGAAAAAGGGGGAGAGCCCCGAGCTCGCGGTGCGGGGGTGAAGGGTGGGGGGAGTTCGCCGGGGCTGGGGGTGACGGGCTGCGGGGCAGCCTGCGCTCCACCTGCTGCCCGCCGTCTCCCTATCGCGACAGGCCCGCCGTGTGTCCCGACAGCCCAGCCTCGGCCGGGGGTAGCGGCTCTGCCCCGGCTTTTGCGGGGACCCCCAGGGCGCGGGGTGCTGCGGCCGGGGAGCCCCGCACGGCTCGGCCCCGCACCCGCCGTGGGCGCTGGGTCCCGGTCCCGCACGGCCTCCGCTCGCTCCCCTCCCTTCCTCCTCCTGCGCTGGGTTCGTGATTTCAACTCTCCCCCAACCCAGGTACATCTTTTGGGTGATGCCTCAGTGTCCCCCCCGCAGCAGCTCCTCATCCTGTGCAGGACAGGTGGGCAGCAGCCTCCCAGTTGTCCCCGCCGGTGTCCCCAGCCCCTGGGGGGGTCGCCTGTCTCGAGAGCCTCTGGGAGAGCCGGAGCGGAGCTGGGGCCTCCGCTCGCAAACTTAGCTCATTTTTTCCAGGCACGAAACCTCGCTGCGAGCAGGATAAGCTGGAGGAAGGAGTTTCCTCCCCTCCGAGCCTCCCGAGCGGATGGCCCGCTCCCCCAAGGTGCCGGGTGGCTTTGCCGCAGAGTCGCAGCGGGGTTTCGGGGGAGATGCCAAGCCCTGCCTCGGCACCCCAGCGGTCCTCGCCTCTCTGGTTATCAGTGTGTGGGGGGAAGGACAAAAATAGCTTTGATAAAGCGGCGAGTTTGGAACTCTTCCTCCCACTTGGCAGCGGGAGCCGTTCCGCTGCGCCGGCCTCGGCTGCCCCCGGGAAAGCCGGGCTTGCGCTTCCTTCGCTGCCTGGATCCCGCAGCTTCCCATCATAAATCCAAGTTCAGCGTTGAACCGGAGGGAAGCCGAGCTCCCGGGTCATCGCTCTGCGCTCTCCCCTCGCTGCCCCTCGAGCCGTGTCAACACAGAGGGAGCCGGAGCAGTTTGATGTCGTGCTGGGATTCCTGGGTTGTCTTGGAATAGCGCGCAGCTGGAGTGCCTTTCATGTTATCGTGCTGGATCTGTTTAGGCTTTCGAGCTCTTCTTTCCAGCGAGTGTATAATGAAATACCAGGGCAAATACTTGAGGCGTTCATAAATTACAGCGTTAGATAATTTGTCTCTGGATGCGGACGGAGCTCCAAGCGTCGCTCGCTGCAGCTGACGGACTCCAGATAAGGTAACGCTAATTATTTATTTCTTTATTCTACATCTGGCCTGTCAGGCTTGAGATGAAATATTCTTTGGGGCACATTGAAGCAGTTGGATTGGAGAGAGAGTTTGTTGGTAGTAGGGACATGGGGAAGGAAGGCTGAGCGTCCCGAGCCACTCTGGTTGGGAACGGCTGCTGTGACAACGTGTGATTAATGGGATTTTTAGTGGTGCTGCTCACCCGTTTCTCGCTGATTTTCTGCCTTGAGTCGATGTGCAGCTAAAACAAGCACTTCGGGTGTCCTGGGGTGCTGTGGGTGCATCCCTTCAGTGATTAAAGCAGTGAAACGAGGGCTTTGCAAACAGCTTTATTTAGCAAGTTATCATCAAGCTTTGGGGTACGAGTGGGGTTCCTGGCAGCTTTTCTAAACTGCACTGCTGATAAACCCAAAGTGTGATCCCATACATGTGATGGTTGCATAAATTAGGCCAAAATTACTAAATAATTAATTCAAGAGATGTGATCAATGACATTTCTCTCCTGGGGACCATGGTCAGAGCCAGGGTTCATTTGAGGGGGACCCGACGTCCCAATGGCCATTGTCATGTGGGCCCTCAAAAGTCCTTCAGCTGCTGAGGTGTCCTCGGTGAAGAGGCCGAGTGCTGACTGTGTGTTGTGATTGTACAAACTGATTTAAACCCAAAAGGTACTCCTCTTCCTGACCCATTTTTCTTTATTTTTAAATTATTTTGTTCCCCCCCCCCCCCCCCACCTTCCTGACCTGAGGCAGGAGGAAGAGGAGTGCAGGGGAAAGGATGGGGAGCGATGGTCAGTGCTGAGATTTTGGCTGAAACCTCACCTGGCTGCGTGCCAGAAATGACCTCATGACAGGAGTGAGATTTGGCAGCTCGATAACGCCCCGCTTCCCTATCTCACAGGGTATCCAAATATGTAACTCATTTGGGATAGAAGGGCAGATTTTCATGGCAGAGGTTGAGGCATTGTAGTTCCACGTCTTTGTCCCAGAACCCGCCGGGTGTTGCATCACCACGTTGGCTGCGAGATGAGGAGTTTGTTAGAGCTGCTTTAATTCGTTGACTCTTCAGTGGCTCGGAGGTGTGAGAGAGGGTTTGGGGAGTGGTGGAGCCTTGGCTGGTGGTATAAAATCCAAATAATTCCTCCGGATGGGTGTGCTGTGGGATGGGAGAGGGATTCTGTCAGGCGGGCTCTGCTCGCAGAGATCCACATCAGGACACTGTGTCCCTTTAGAGGGGTTTGGGCCTAAATTAAATCGTGTTTTGCTGTCAAAAAATCATCCAATCATCCTTGCTATATTTGAGCTGTGCAGAGCATCATTCCCATGCTTTTTTCCAACTAAATCCATGTCGTGCCACATTTCTACCAAAACTTGGGTTTTGGCCAATGCTGGGTGAAGTGAGTGCCCTGAGAGTGTCCCAAGATGGGGATAAAAACTGCCAAAGCCTGGGAATTGGATCAAATGCCGTCTGTTTTGTCAAACTAATTGTGGAGGCACTTGCAGCTGGTGGGGGGAGGGAGAGGAGCTGCTGAGTCATCCAAAAAAATGTGCTGAGCAGCAATTTGCTTGCTGGCATTTCACCTTCCCGGTGCCAAGGTGTCTGTTCTCAGTCTCCACTTTGCACCGTTTTAACAAGGGATGTTCCCACTTTGGAGCAGTGCCCACATCGGCATTCCTGACCTGGGCATTGCCTTCATGGAATCTCAGAATGGTTTGGGTTCAAAGGGATCTCAAAGCCCATCCAGTGCCACCCCCTGCCATGGGCAGGGACACCTCCCACTAGCCCAGTTTGCTCCAAGCCCCATCCAGCCTGGCCTTGGACACTTCCAGGGATCCTGGGGCAGCCACAGCTTCTCTGGGCACCCTGTTCCAGGGCCTCACTGCCCTCACAGGGGGGAATTTCTTCCTTTCTTTTCGCTCACCACTGTGAAACTGTAGTTATTTTGCCCTTTTTTGTCAATTCTGGCTCCAGAATAGGAGACAGCACTTGGTGTGATTGGCACAAAGGCTCTAAAAGTGTTAAAGCTGCTTCAGAGGCTTCTCCCGCCCTGAGCATACCTGGAGCTCATCCATGCGTCCTCATCCCTGTGTCTGGTTCCTGTATCCCAGCTGAAACCTGCCCAACGTGCTGAAAGCTTTGAGCAGATCTCGTGCTGGAAAGGCTTCTCCAGGAGCAGCCTCAGCACAGGGTCCTGTGGGCTCAGACCTTTAAATCCCTGTTCAGGGCCCATGTGTTGGGATTTCAGGGGCTCTGATCCCGGGTTAGGGAAAGGCTGGGTGTGTGCAGAGGAAAGATGGTGATTAGGGCTGTGCCTCATGGTGGGTTTTCTCTCAAATTCCACTTTGTGGCCGTGCTTGTAGCTGGAGGAAGCTCTCAGAGGGCAATAAAGGGAGCCGGCAGAGCTCTGTGGCAAATGTCAGGCTATGGTTACCTTCATTCACAACTCAAATTCTCGTATTGCTGCTGCTGTGCCTATGAATATTCCATGCAAAATTTGGCTTCAGTCCAGAACTCCTCCTGTTGAGATGCTGCAGAGTGGCAGGAGCGTGGCAGTGGCTGTGGGATGTGCTGCATCCCTTGGGAAATTAAATACAACGGGAGCTCTTCCCGATGGCTGGAGGTGCATCCCTGCGTGTCCTGTGGGGTGAATTCCTGGTTTGAGGAGAAACCTTTGGCTGTGTGGGAACAGCCCAGCTGGTCCTTGGGAGCTGAGGAATCACAGAAGGGTTTGGGTTGGAGGCGACCTCTCAAGGCTATCGAGTCCAAACCCTCTGCCACGGGCAGGGGCATCTTCAACTCAATCAGGACTTTCCCAAAGTCCTTATTCCCAGATTTATGGTGCTGCAAGGGTGCCTTTCCTTCTGCTCCCCAGTCTCCTCCACAGCTGAGCTGGCGTTCCTTTATTTCTATTTTCTGCTCATTCCATGAAGGATAAAAACTGTGACTTTATGTGAGGACCAGGATGTTTTATCAGCACTTACTGAGTTCCTTGATGGAGAATGTTGTTGCCAGAGTAAGTGTTTGACTGATCCGTGAGCAAATTGCAGGGTTTTTCCACAATTTTTCGATGAGTTCCCTGGCGAACCCTCAAACCTGGGTTTTTAACGGCATTCAGTGGCATTGCAAAGTTATCTTCCCCTTAACCCCAGAGTAAATAGTGCTGTATCAACCCCATATTATTTTAACCTTTTAACATTATTTTTCTTACCACATAATAACATAAATCTTCCCTGCTCTCCCATACACATGTAGTGTCTTGTAATGCTAATTAAACTGCACACCACCCTAATTTTGCTCTCAGACTAATCCAATATATTTTTCTTGACTGGAAGCCAAACCCTGAGAGCTTCAGAGCATGCGGAGCTCTCATTCCAGTCTTATTATATGTTAATGGCTTTATATTTTAATATCTTTCAACACTTGGGGAGGTTGTTATTTTTAGAGGTGTCTGGCTGCAGAAGGTACCGGTCCGTGGGGGGTTTGGGGGATGCGAAGCACTGAGTAAACTCCGTGCAGTGAGTAAGTGGGAAGTGTGTCTCTGAAGAGGTGTAATCTGTCAGGATCCATTGTGCACGAACGTGGAATTACAGGGAGGTTTGGATGCGATTTTTACCGTGGTTAAGTGGGAGATTTGGCTGCAGTTTTACCGTGGTTAAGTGGGAGATTTGGCTGCACTTTTGCCGTGGTTAAGTGGGAGATTTGGCTGCACTTTTGCCGTGGTTAAGCGCCTTTATGGGGCGGTTGCAGTGGTAAGCACTCTCTCGTTAAACTCTGGGTTTGTGTGCTAATGGTGCCGATGCCAGTCGGGCCTGGATGCTACTACAGCGGGAATAATCACTCCCAGATGGGTGTGGATGGAAACGAGCTCTTTCCCTAAGCCCAAATGAAACGCTGTTGTAAGTGCAAAGTCCTAATGATGCAGGACCCCACTGATGGGGTGCCAGCCCTGTAACGTCTTCCAAATGGAATTGCCGGCATCCTCCTGCCTGGCCGCACCTCAGCTCTGGGGATGGAGCTGAGATGCGCTCCTTGGGGATGGCTCTTGCAGTAGAATCCCAGGATCTGCTGAATTGGAAGGATCCCGTCAGGTTCGGGGTTCATTGCACAGTGTGGGGTTGAGATGTGTGGCTTTGCAGCCACAGGCATTGCGTGAGATGAGGTGGCATCGTGTGGTGAGGGTCTGTGTGCCTGGTGTGAGGGTCCATGTCCGTGGGGAGGGTTTGTGGGGATGGTCTGTGTTCCATGGTGTGAGGGTCCATGTCCGTGGGGAGGGTTTGTGAGGATGGTCTGTGCTCCATGATGTGAGGGTCCACGTCCATCGTGTGCGGGTTTATGTCCATGGAGAGGGTCCATGTTCTGTGGCTTTGCCGTGGTGGGAGCCGCTTGCTCGGTGGCTTTGTGGCAGTGACTTTGTGGATGTGGCTTTGCCGTGGTGGAGAGTGCAAGGGGTTCTTTGTGCTGCACGGGGCTGAGGTCACTGCTGCTGTGGCAGGGCATGGCCACAATGGCTGGGAGCTGCTGGATGCTCCCAGGAGGGAGGAGGAGGAGAGGGCTGGGGAAGAGTCGCCTCCTGCCAGAGCTGCCTCTGGCTTGGCCCTTGGGAGCTCAGACCCCTCCTGGCTCCCCTCCTGGTGTCCCAGGGGTTAAATCGCATCCCTGTGTGACACCAGGGTTAAATCCCGTGCCGGGCCAGCGGGGTGCTGTCCCTGAGTGTCGCCTTTGTCCTTTAATCGCTCTTTGCAATTCCTGTCACCTCTGGGCTTTCAGCCGCTCCCCAGGCACAAAGCACTCGGAGGGGGGAGACAGGGACGGTGTTCCACGAGCTGGCACTGGAAGTAAAATCCACCTGGGAGTAGGTACAGGCTTTGTGGTTGTAAATTACCTGCAGGTGGGAGGGTTGGGGAGCTGCTGTGTCGGGTTGTCCTGCACAGACCCCATTGTGCTGCTTAATCCCGGAATCCCAGCGTGGTTTGGGTGGGAAAGGACCTTAAAGCTCATCCCATTCCATCCCCTGCCCATGGGCAGGGACACCTTCCACTATCCCAGGTTGTTCCAGCGTGGCCTGGACACTTCCAAGGATGGGGCAACCACAGCTTCTCAGGGCATCTTCCCTGTTGTCTCTTCTCCCTTTTCCATTTGTTATTCTAATTGGATAATGCTGGCATTCCTTCCCAGAGAGTTGAGAAGATCTGAGTGCCCTGTCCAGGAAAAAAAAAAATCAAATACCAATTTTTTAATCTCATTCTTATTTGATGATAATATTTATATTTTCTAAAAATAACTAAATATTTGAATTCTTTCTTATGTTTTCTGATCCATGAGGCAGCAGTGGCTTTCCCCGGGTTTCCCAGGGAAGTGTGGGGCCAGGGATGTGGGGCAGGCACTAATGGCCTAAACAGACCTCTGTGATTCTTCCAGTCCTCTCCACGTGCTGGGCTCTGTGAAATTAATCCAGGAAATCATTTTGGAGCAATTATTTCCTTCAACTTTGCAAACAAGTTGCTGAGCTACCCTTAACCAGCACTTTATTCTAATTTTCCCATGGGATAAGAAAATAGGATAAGGCATTTAAAGCTGGCAGCTGGAACTGTTGCCAGCCCAAGAGGATGGAACAGTTCAGACTCAAAAATGAGGGGTTTATTTTAATTTTTCACTGCAGTTGCTGCTGTTCCTGTGGCTGCAGGAAGGCTCTGCCTGGAAAACTTGAATTCTCACGTTTTCCCATAAAATGTAACCTATGGCGGGAAAATGGGATCAAACAAGGAATCGCTGGATGGGCAGCTGATGAGGTGCATTTAGAGAGCAGGATGAAGGAAAGAGTTGGGTTTTCTACTGCAGCTGTTTGTATCTTTGGAGTGATAATGGACTCAATGAGTAGCTGGCTGCCTTGGGGCTGTGGATGGGCTTGTTGGTGCTTGCTCCGTCTGTCTGGGGCGTTAACTCTTGCTGGGAAGAGGGGAGATCCCATCCAAGGGCAAGGGAAGCCACCAGGAATTACCTCTGTGTGCTGTCAGTGTAAATTCTGGCAGATTTTTAAGGTCAAAAGGAGGTTTTTCTTCTGGGGGGGCAGGAAGGCAAAGTTCAAAGCTGTTAATTGTCAGTTTTAAAGGATTATTAAATCTTCTTTTGGGCATTATCTTTACTGCCAAGTTGGGGTTTTCTTATGTTGTTGACAGGAGTTTTTCTGGCTCAGAACACGGCTCCTGCACGGATTCCTGGGCTGTGCAGGACCTGGTGGTGAAAGGACAAGGGGTGACGGGTTTAAACTAAGAGGGTTGAATTAGATTGGATATTGGGAAGGAATCCTTCCCTCTGAGGGTGATGAGGCCCTGGCATGGGTTCTGTGGCTTTTCCGTTCCTGGAAGTGTCCAAAGCCAGGTTGGAAGGGTCTTGGAACACTCTGGGCTGGTGGAAGGTGTCCCTGCCCATGGCAGGTGGTGGGATGGGAGGGGCTTTAAGGTCCCTTCTCACCCCGTCCATCCTGGGGTTCATTCTCTGGGATGGGAATGTGTGCAGGAAAAGTCCTTGAACTGAAAGCTTCATCTGAGCCTTGGGAGCTCAGCACTAATCCTGGCTCAGCTGAGCTTGGCCTCTGTGTGTGGTGAGATGCTGAAACCAAGAGAAAAACCCAACCTTTTGCTGGCAGGGTGGGTTTTGCTTAGGAGATGGGAGAGCCTCCATGCTCAGCACCCGCAGGAATGCTGTCTGATGTAATCCCTGGATCCCCTCTATGGAATCCAGCACTGCAGACTCGGTCTGGTGCATCTCCCGCGTGTCTCCAGGGGCTGGTTCTTATTTTGGGCTCAGCACCAGCAGCAGAGGAGAAGGAGAATCCCTGTGCCAATGCCAGGAATGCTGGGAGCCAGTACATTCCTAATAAAAGCAGGGTTTCACTTCAAACACAGGTGCTCGGCAGGTCGTTCACACTCCCCTGTGCGGCTGCGAGGCTTGGGCAGCTCCAGATGTGCTGTGTCCGAGTCCTGGCTGGGATGGAGCTGCAGGACGAGCTCTGGGAAGCTGAGGTCTTCAAGTGTTAAATCCCAAGCACTGCTCCTGCAGGCTCAGCTCCGATCCCGGCGTCTGGCGCACGTTTCCAACAACAGCCTGGATTTGCCAAGGAAAATGACGCTGGATGTAGCAAGGAGCTGTCAACTCTTTCCTCCCTACGCTGCTGGGCAGCTTTTCTCCTGCTTTTCGGAATAACTGGGCTGTTTGGAAGTGATCTGGAATTTGGGGTTCCCAGCGATGCTTTCATCCCCTTCCCTCCATCCTCACCCCATTCCAGACAGCAGCACCTCACACGGGGGCTGTGGGGTCCCTCTGCAATCCCGTTGCTGAGGTGAGGGCTGGGTGTCACGTTAAAGCTGGGAATAACTCAAGTTCTTCTCGTCTGGTACCTAAATGTTGGACCAGGGGGATTTTGGCTGGAATATTTAAGAGCTTGTTTCTAAAAAAGGCTTTCTGAGCCTGGATTTGTGCAGATGGGTTCAGGGGAAGATTCCCAGAGACCCCTGGACTGGTGTTCGCCCACCTTGCTGACCATGAGCTTCTCTCTTGGGTCCTTCTGACTCAAAACTTTTTTTCCCATCTCTGAAGATGCTGAAACCCAATTTATAAATGATAATTCTGCTAACGAGGGTTCATGGGGTGGTTGGAGCAGCCACCCTTCAGTCAGATCCCTGTGAAGATCCCGTGTGGCTTCAAGTGCATCAGGTACTGAAGGAGTTAAAAATTCCTGCTGCTGGTGCACACGAGCAGCGCCAGGTATCTCCCAGGGGATCCAAGTTTGCTCTCTGAAATCTGGCAAATAGCAAAAATTTTGATGTCTGTGAACAGCAATCACACCCTGAGGCCATGACGGCTGACAGGGAAGGGCTCCTGACATATTTACCGAACAATTTTCTTATCATGAAGTGCTCAAAAAGCCCAAACCTGGAGAACAATAGCAACAAAAACCCCACTTCGGGGTTTGTCAGCAGATGCAGCTTGGAGATAAATGATTTTTGCTTTTTGTTTGACTCCTTGGCATTTAGGGGTTAATTGGAGCGAAGCCAAGTGTGGTGAGATAGTGCCTGAATCAGAGTTTTAAAAACACTAGTGTTGGAAGGGTTTTAACTTTTAACTTCTGTGAGGCTCTTAGAGGCTGGTGAAGAGGTAGGTTAGAAACAACTAAAGGAGAACATTTGGGTTGGGCAGTAAAAATTGACTGTGGGAAGGGCAGCCTGGGACCCCAAAAGTCATCTCAGCCCCCACCCCAGCTGCGCTTCCCCTTGTGCTGGGGCTGGAATTGGTCTGAAGTATTATTAAATGGTAATAAAGGGGAATTAAATGGGAATAAATGTCTCTGTGAGGGTGTTGTGTCCCGTGTTCATCCACCAGCCCCTCTGTCCTGGTTGTTGTGTGTGTTTGGAGAATGAAGGAAAACCACATTTGTGAGACACGGGGGCACTTAGACACAAAACATCAGGAACAAAGTGGTAATGTTGGTCCTGATCCAGCTGCTCCCCTTGAGTTCACTCTGATACAGAAAGGCACTGGCCTGAAACTGGTCCAGAGGGTGTCCAGGATGCTCTGTGAACTCTGGCATGTGGAATTCTGAGCAATAAAACTTTGGAAGTGCGGCCTTCAAGGGCTATTGTGGAAGGAAGGGCATAAGAAACATGACACTGGGATTGTGATTCCTGGCAGGAATGCTTTGCAATGGGGAAATTTCAGTTTGGTTTGTGTTGCTTACATGCCTTTCTTCTCGCTGAAGGGCAAATGACAGCGTCAGCATTAAATGTGAGGAGCTGACATCTTCCCATGAAATATGCCCGCCGTCCCCAGAACAGAGCTGGAATTATTGCTGCTCCAGAAATCTGCCTTCCCTGGTCTCTACTTTTGGTCTTACCCTGAAAGGGACCCAACTGAAATGTTCCTGCTGATAAAGAGGTTGGTTGTGGTGGGAATTGTGCTCCGGGGAGAGGTCTGAGAGCAGGAGGAGCCGTGGCTGAGCTGGATATCCCCGTGTCCCTTTTGGCCTCTGGGTTCTCGTGTTGGGACGTGTCAGCCTGACGGGCGCCTGAGATGGAACAAAACCCAGGGCAATTGCTTGGATGTTTGGGGTTTTTTTTAAGGCCACTTCTCTGGGTTTGAAGATCTTGAACTTCTGTGGGGAAAATTTATGGTGGTTTAGAGATGGAAGAGATTGGCCATGTTCTCTGCGATGCCCTGTTGGTCCTGTGTCCCCGGCAGCTTCTGTTGTGGTGGCTTTTAGGTTGGTTGGTTCAGCTGGGCTTGGTGTAGCCATGGCTTCACCCCACAGGGTGAGTGATTTAAGGAGCTTTGTTGACTGGGAGCCAGTGGAGATGTGTGTGGCAGCTGGAGCTGCAGGAGGATGAAGAGTCACTCGGTTTATCTTTACATCCAGAGAATTGCGCTGCTCGTGTTGGAGATCAGGAATTGCTCGTTGGGCTGGCTGAGTTTGGGCCCCTCGTGGGTTTTTCCGCCAAGATCTGCCAGAGTTGTTGTCCATGGGGAAGGGGAGCCTGTCAGGCTGCTCAGGAGGTGCAGATTGTTGCATCTGCAGAAGATCAGCAGGGTTGGGCTTTGTTGTTCGAGAGGCTTCAAGGGACACCTTGCATGGAAAGGGCTGTGCAGCCCTGGCACAGGAGTGGTGGAGTCCCCATCCCTGGCGGGATTTAACAGCTGGATGTGGCACCTGGGCACATGGGCAGTGCTGGGGGAATGGTTGGACTCGATCTCAGAGGGCTTTTCCAACCTGAATGATTCCATGATTATTCTCAGGTTTCTGCTATCACTGCACAGTGCTGACATGCTCTGTTTGGAAGAACTTGGGTTATTCCCTGCAGGATCCTTGTTTTCTTCTTTCCCCCTGAAATCTCTGTAACGGAACCGTTTGCAAATAAATGAAGCAGAATTTTTGGCCAGCTCTTGTGCACACCTGTGCATTCCCGTCACCCACCAGGAAATCACTGCCCTGAAATGTTGCTCCTAAAATATTTGCCGAGGAATGGTTTGGGAGAGCTAAAAATTATTCTTTTGAGACTTCTCTCATGGTCACTTGTGAATTAAGGCTGCACAAAAAGAGGTTGTTCAAGCAAATGAACTGTTCTTAGAAGCAGTGGGGTGGGTCAAGATGGGAGCATCCCCTTCCCATGGGCAGGGACACCTTCCACTATCCCATGTTGCTCCAGCCTGGCCTTGGACCCTTCCAGGCATGGGGCAGCCACAGCTTCCTCCATAAAATGATGGAAAACACTGGACTGGAGGGGCTCTGGTGAATATAGGATTATTTAATATACAGGATGATTTAATTTCTGTTTCAGTAGCTCTGTTTGCCATCGGGGGCTGGGGTCAGCTGGGGTGAGGGAGGAGGATGGAGGGGCTGAGGCAGCGAGTCCCTGCTCCACCAAGGCAGGATTTCCAGTAGGAGAATGCCCTTGGAAGAGCGTGTGTTTGTGCCCACAGCCATTAAGCTCCATAATCTTGGTGTCTGTATCGACTTACAAATGAAAGCTTGCAGTAATTTGGAGCAGCATTTGAATTGTGAGTGGTAGTGATGATGCTGAGCTTGTCTTTTAATGCTGAGTTTAGAGGCTTTGAGGTTTGGATTAAAAAAAACTTCAATGAAACCACAAAAAAGACATTGGAAGCATAGCTGAACAGGTGGAACAAATTTGTTAAATCTGTTATTGGGAAAACAGCAACTTGCTTTTAAGAAATAAATCAATCTGCAGCTCAGTGTTTCATAATGAGGAGTGGGATAGGAAAATCTAAAAATATCTCCAAATGAGAGCTAATGCTCCGAAGGAACAGATCCAAACTAGAATATAATATTGCCCATTGTGGTGACAATAAGGATTTTAAAGTTCATTGAGATCCTTGCTGGGATGCAGATGGGACTTGAAGAGCCAGCATATTTCCCTTGGCCGGGTCCAGTTTTTATTTGCATAATAACTTATTATATGTATTGCCAGTAGCTCGCAGAGCCCCTGGTCAGGATTGGGAAACCACGATGAGTTCATCCCCCTCTGCCTGCTGAGACAATATATTCCCCAAGAACTGGGAGGGAGGCATCTCTAGCAACTAAAGCAAGTGATTATGTGCTTGAAAAGGCAGGAAAAAGCAGAGTTTTAACCCTGTGAACCTTTGTGTGCCTCGGATCTTCTCACCAAGACCCATGTCAAGGGTCTTTGTCCTTTGGCTGCCTTTGTCCCTCTCCTTCCTCCTGTGGCGTGAGCTTTGGCAGCTGATTTTGATGAAGTCAGGGAGCTTTTCCAGGTGGAAAATGTGTCCTGGGTTTTCAGGCGATGGGGCATCCGTGCTGTGGTCTCTGTTAATCATGGAACCACGGAATGGTTTGGGTCAAAAGGGGCCTTAAGGATCATCTCGTCCCACCCCCCTTTTCTGCTCCTTTCCTGAATTTCCCCTTCGCTGTTTGGCAGCAGAGCCAGCGCCGCTTCCATTTTTCTTGGAAAGCGATTCCACAGCCTCATCCCTCTCTCTCAGCAGGTTCTTCCTAGTGTTATTCCAGAGTTTTCCTTGCTCAGCAGAGCCTGGGTGCTCTGTCACACCCAGCCAGGCCAGGCTGGGGCACTGCCATCACCTTTCATGCTCCATCATCCCTTTCCTTTGGGACTTGCTGAGGGCTTCTGGGCTCAGGGGGCTTCTTCCAGCGCCGCTGTGGAGTAGCTGCTCCCAACTAACCAAATCCACATGGACAGCTGTTGCTCGGAGGGGAGTGGATAAGTGCATCCATAAAGTTTGGGATTTGTGCCGGAGGGAGCGCAGCTGGTGCATGGCCATTGCTCTCTGGGAGCCCTCAGCACTTAAACCCAGGGAAACAAACCCCAAAACCTCTCCAAAGTCCAGATTCTGGTTGGGGGAAAGAATCAAGGTGATGTGGAGTTGTAAATGGAAATGCCAGTTTTTCACAGCCGGATGTTCCTGTGCACTGGGACCTGGATTGCTCAGGGACAGGGATTGTGTGTGATGGCACAGCTTCAGTTTGGGGGCAGAGAATGTTTACGTGAAACTGCTTTAGGCTGGATTTTAGGAAATGGTTCTTCCCCAGAGGGTTGTCGGGCACTGCCCAGACTTCCCAGGGAATGGGCACGGCCCTGAGGCTGCCAGAGCTCCAGGAGCATTTGGACAATGTTCCCAGGAATGCACAGGGTGGGATTGTTGCGGTGTCTGTGCAGGGCCTGGAGCTGGACTTGGTGATCCATGGGCGTCCCTTCCAACTCAGGATATTCCATGATCCTAGTTTTGGTGTGATGAGCAGGTGGCAGTTGCAGTGCCACTGTCCTCTTCTGTGCCAGGCTGAGATGCCCTCGGGGTGACAAAGGCCAGTGCTGCTGGTGCCTTTGCCATGGTGCCAGGTCCAACCAAACCATCAGGGCTGCCATTTTCCTTTGGAAGCGATTCTGAGTCCAGGGATGCTTTCCATGGCTGGAATTCCCTAACTGCTTTGTAACAGCACTTTCTGCCCCAAACCTCATCTCAAACGTCAAGGATTTATTTCTCACCTCGCAACTGTCACCGTCACCAACGTGGTCATTGACCATCCCAGCTGGGATCTGGATGGATCCACAGGTTTGGAAACTCCTTCTGTTGCTTTAGTGCCGAGAGGGGCTGTTGTGGTGCTAATTTGGGAAGCCCTGCTCTCCATCTGCTCCCGTGGTTTGGGAGAGCTGGGGTGTGATGCCCAGGACCCCCACTCCGACCACGCTGGGGCCATGGGATGGGGCAGGGCCCTGCTGGCCGGGAGCCACCCGGAGCGGCCGGGAGGCAGGGATTTGGCATCCATGGGTGCTGCTGGAGGTGCCAAAGCTTTCAGGAGGTGCCAGGGACTCGCTCCGGCCATGCCGCCGGCGATTTTTCAAGGCCGAGGGGTTGGTGGAGCCTTTGTGTTCCTGCTTTGAAGCCCCGGCCTGAAAGTGTTGTAATGAGATTTTATGATGTATTCTGGCAAGGCCTGGTTATTTTGTGTGTGGATTTATTGTCTAATGAATTGAGTGATTTTGAAATGTTTTGTGCAACGCTTTTTTGGAAAGGACATTGTATTTTGTTTATGGGACGTGTGAGTTTTTATGAAACTTTATTTAGCTTTTAGCAAGAATAATCTTTATTCAACAAATAGTGCAAATAAATCTTTAATTGAACAAATATGTGCCAACTTTCAAACACAGTAACAAACAATGACATGAAACAAGGAAACCTTGGAACAATATACAACTTTAAACATAGTATTAAAAAAAACCCTCAAAACCAAAAAACCACCAACCCCAAACCCCTAACAAAGCAGATTTTGAGCTGTGTAGAAGCACAGGGATACGTGCAACCTGCCAAGCTGGAGGGAGCAGAGCAGGGAATGTGGTGCCTGGTGGCTTTCCAGGAGTGCCCAGGGATTGGGGTGCCCCCCATGCCAGGGTTTGGAGGGAGTGGGAGCTGCTGGATGTGCCTGGGCTGTGGGAGCAGATGTGGAAACTTTCCATGTGTGTCCCTGTCCTTCCTGGGCCGTTCCTTGCACATCCCTGTCCTTCCTGAGCCGTTCTTTGTATGTCCCTGTTCCTCCTGAGCCCCCTTCCCCGTGGGGCATCTCCAGCCCCAGGGAGGGATGGGGGGGCACCCAGGGGTTGAGGATTTGCCTCTTCCAGCCCCACGTCGTCTTCAGGCTCGTGGGGGGCACCCGAGGGGCTCTGAGCTCTGTGTTGCTGCGTTGTCCTGTGGGAGCTGCCTGGGAAATGGGATGAGCGTTCCCTGCTCCTCTTTATTCGTGCCCGGGCTCGGCTGCTGCCGCTTCGGTTGGAAATGGAGATTCCCATCCCCTGCACTGCACATAGCTGGAAATCCCTGAAAAACTCTCAAATCCAGCATGAAAGGGTTTGGAATGAGGCGTGGAAACCCTCAGCATTTGCTTCTTTTCAGTTTTTGGAATGCTGGTCTTTAGGGAAGATGGGCAGAGTCAACTTTCTGTTTATTTCCTTATTAATCTGATCCTACTGGATTTCCTTCCTTGTTCCAAGTATGGGACGTTCCTTTTGTATCCCTGGAAGTGTTTCAGGCCAGGTTGGACAGGGCTTGGAGCAACCTGGTCTGATGGAAGGTGTCCCTGCCCATGACAAGTGGTGGAACTGGATGAGCTTTAAGATCCCTTCCAACCCAAACCATTCCAAGACTCTTTGCAAATAGTTATCCTAAAGTACGGAAGGAGTTTAGTACTGAGGATGCTCATAGGGTTGCTGCTTTTCCCTGGAATTTCCTATATTGATGACAAAATAACTTGGCAGGAGGAGACCAAACTGCGTTTAAGTGACTTCCCTACATCTTCAAACCCCAGGAATATCAGGAATATGAACCCTGATATTTCTTCTTTCTCTGGGAGGAGCATTTTCAGCCCTTCACTGCCCTTTTCAGCCCTTGGAAGTGGAACAAAAGAGCTTTTCTTCTAAAAGTGAGCCGTGGAATTGGGTGTTAATGGAAACTAATTAATGCTGAATGGAAAATTCCTTCTCGGCTGTGTTTTGCCATTCTCTTTTGTAGCTCCAACCTACCAGACCTCTCTCGGGCTGCCCATACTTTTCCCAGAAGGATAAATGAGGCTTATGTTTCCAGAATGGGAGCTGGAGGCATCTCACCCCTCCATGCACCCTTGGCCTGATCTGCCCCAACCTTCTCCAGACCTTTGAGTGGCCCCAGAAGGGCCCAGTGCTGCTCTGTGCATCCAGCTCACCTTCAAAGCCCCCTTTTTCCTTGGATTTGGCCTCATTTTCTGTTTCAGACAATCACAGGATCATTCAGGTTGGAGAAGCCCTCTAGAATCAAGTCCAACCCTTCCCCAGCACTGCTGAGGCCACCACTAGCCCATGTCCCCAAGTGCCACATCCACATGGCTTTTAAACCTCTCCAGGGTTGGAGACTCCACCCCTGTGCCAGGGCTGGACAGCCCTTTCCCTGAGAAATTTTCCCGAATATCCAATGGAACTTTCTGTAGCCCAGCCTGAGGCCATTCCGTGTCTCCCTGTCCCTGTTCCCTGGGAGCAGAGCCCGATACCCCCGGCTGCCCCCTCCTGTCAGGGAGTTGTGCAGAGCCACAAGGTGCCCCCTGAGCCTCCTTTGCTCCAGGCTGAGCCCCTTTTCCAGCTCCCTCAGGTGCTCCAGCCCCTTCCCCAGCTCCGTTTTCTCCTCTGGACACAGGAAAGCCCTGAAGAGCAGCAGCAGGTGGTTGGGTTGGGGAGAGTTTCACCCCATTCATAAATGGGAAGATGTTGATACTGAGGAGCTTTCGTGGGCAGAGTGGCAGAGTTGGCTGAGCCAACATTTTCCAGCTGGATCTCCTGAGCATGGCCCTGAGCCACCAGCTCCAGTCAGAGCTCTGCCTAAAGCTCTCTGAGCTCTTCTGGCCTTTCAAACAGAGCCAAGAGCCCAACTGTGGAGGGAAACACCTGCCTGTGCTTTGTTTTGAAATCCGTATTAAATCAGGAGATCAAGGAGTCGCTGTCCATGCAGAGGGATCGAGGAAAGCCATTGATGTGCCAGATGTGTGGTTGGAACATCTGTGGTTGGAGGTGCTCTGCCCAGGATTTCTCTGCCGAGGAAAGCAGGGAGGTGGTGCCTGAAGGGGCTGTGAGTGGTGGTCTCCTCTCCGTGGTAAATCCATCTTTTTTCCTAGGTAGGACATGGTTTGAATCCATAGAACAGCCTGGGGTGGTGTTAAGGATAAACTTGTTGGATTAATGATTGGTGTTTTTAATGGCTTCATTTCCCAGGTAGTGAGGGGGGATAATTCCCTGTAGGAGCAAACTCTGAGCATCAAAGCTGTTTGTCCTTGCTGAGCTGAGCTCCAGACACACCCGGCCTCCAGCAGAAAGTGGGATGGGGACTGTAATGTTGGGAGCTGTCAGTATGGAGACGTTCCACATCCTCCTCCCTGGATGAGCCCAGAGTAAAGGGACGTTCCTCAGGCTGAGGCTGCGTCTCACGAGGATCAGGAGGACAGTTCTGTCTGGCATTAGGACTGGCGTCCTTCCAGAAGGCAGGAGGGAAGGGAGCACTGGCAGGATCTTGGTGCTTGGCCAGTTTGGAGATGGATCCCAGTTCAGGGTGGTGAGGTCCAGAGCACAGACCGAGATGTTCACATTCCTGTCTCACTCCCTGTGAGGAAAAGCTTCTCCTCGTGCTCACTGTCCATATTTCCATGCCTTTCCAGATCTCCCCATCCCCCCCGGGTTGTGGCTGCAGCCATCCCTCTGCAGGGTGAGGGCTTGGAGCTGCCCCTTGGGCTGCTCCTGGGTGGGAGGATATTCCCACATCCCTGTGGGATCTGCTGCTGTCCATGTGCCATGGCTGCTGAGCTTTTTGCCCCGGGATAGACCAGGGTCCCGTGAAGCCTTGGCTGCCTCGGCTGCTGGGATTCCTGTCAGCACATCACCTGCTCCTGGTTGGAAGTGGTAAGTCCTGTCTGGCTCTGTGTCAGCAGCGTATCAGGCCCACAAGTGCGTTGGCAGGAAACCTTCCTCTCTCCCAGGCTCTTGGATCACAAGGGAAGGATCAACCAGATGTCCTCAAAATCCTGCGTATCCTGAGGCTGACCTGCAGCCGGCAGGGAAAACTTCACTCCGTGTCCATGGAATCTCTCCCAGGTTTTGTAAAGACAGAACCATTTCGGGTCTTTCCATCCCTCCTGCATCTCCTTGCTCCATGTTGGGCTCCAACCCCCTTTGGGGTGGTCAAAGTGGGACCTTGTGAAAGACCAGAAAGGTGCTGAGCTTCTCCTGCAGGGACTGCAAGGAATGTGTCTGACACTTTGGCTGGTTTTCCCTATGGATTTGAGGGGGGGGATCAGGGCAGCAGGGCTTGGAGGATGTCCACAATTCAATCAAAAAAATAATTTGTTTGCACCAAGCGTGGTGTTTAGATGCTCATGGATAATCAGGAATAGTGTGTAGGATTCATGGTACCTGTCTGAAATAGCTCTGCTGGAGCCCCAAACCAGACCCTGAGGGTTTGAGTTTCAGACCATCCTCTTGCTCCAGGATCTTCCTTTGGAAAGAATGCAACATTCTGTGCCAGCAGCTTGTGCTGCCCCAGAGATCCTCCTGTTTTTAGGATGCAGATTTTGATCTCAACCTGGGAGTCGGAGCACGCACTTGAACAGCATCTTAATGAGCTTATGGTTGAGAGCTATTTATTATCTGTTAGAACAGGCCTTTTATTCCACTGGCAGCCTAATTTGCATGGTTTGTTGTAATTAACACCATAAAATGTTTAAACAAAAGTACAGATAGAAATTAAATTTGCGGGCATTGAATTCAATAGCATCAGAATAAACCTTTGATTTGTTTTTTTCCTTTGGCAAGAAAGTGATTCACTCAAATTAAATTTAGGAAAAGCTCTCAGCTTGGAAGGAGGGATTTAATGAAAAAAAGGCATCCCAAACTGCCGGAGCAGCTCAGGGGAAAGCGGGGATTTCACTTGGACCAGGCTGCTGAAGGGAAACTCAACTGTTTTGGGTGGGAGAGGTGTCCCGAAATCCTGCGTCAGCCGATGCCAGCAGCACACGTGCAGGAATGATGGTGGCTTCGCTGTCCATCTGTTCCATTTTTCCATGCTCTGGCAACTGTTTTGGAGGCACTGTGGGGCTGGGATTGAGGCAGATTGATGGGAGTGTTCCCTGGAAGTGTTCAAGGGCAGGCTGGACAAGGTTTTGGAGCAACCTGGGATAGTGGGAGGTGTGAACGAGATGAGCTTTAAGGTCCTTTCCAACTCAACCCATTCCAGGATTATTCTATGATAGTTTGGACAGTCAAGCTGAGGCTGACCCGTGGGTGAAGGGGTTGGGAATTGTGTTGTGTCCCGGCCGTTCCTGAGGGGCTGGAGGCATTTTCCAGGGGCTCTGGTGGCAGCACATCCCCTCCTGGTGCAGAGCACACAAGGTGGCTCTGGGAAAGTCTTTTATGGCACTAAAAGAGGCATCACCATGTCCACCCCCAAATGAAGTCATCAAACCCAGGCCATTTCTGCTCTGATTTATGCAGCAAACATTATAAAAAATTATATTGTGAGCAAATGGTCTCTGGGTGAGGTTTAGATTCCCTTCTATTGTTTGGGATTTGGGGTTTGGTGTTATGGCTGGGATTTGTATAGTCAGAACTAATTTGTAGCGTCTGGGACCGAGGCTTGGGGTGGTGCAGGAGCTGGGATTGAGCTGCTGGAGACGTCAGCGGGGGGGAGCACATGTTCCCTGGCATCAGGGCTGCCGGGATTTGCACCCTGTGGGTTCCTGGGAGCTGATCCAGCAGGAATTCTGGTCAGAAAATAAACTCTGAGAGTTTAACACATCTGTGTCTCTCCCTGGATCTTTGAGGTGCGGAGTTGGGGTTTGGAGGGTCATCCACAGGTTCATGCTCTGCATCCCAAGGGATTTGTCCAAAATTTCCTCACTGAGGCGTTGCTGTAGAGGATGTTCCCCAACAGGTTGGGTTTTGAAGCTTAGAAAGGTCAAAAAAGCTCTGTCCCAAAGGTTTGTAGGATGAAAATTGGGGTGGTGATGGAACAGATTGAAAGCTTCAGGTCTTTGCCAGCCCCTGGGCAGTTCGATAAACTTAAAGTGGCTTTTCCTCCTGGATTTCCTCCTGAAGTCCCTCTTGGATCAGGGTGAAAACCACCACCAAGGACCTGCCTGTGTAGAGGACATGGAAAAACTGAGATAAGTGAACTAAAAGCAACTTTTAAAGGAAATAAAGCTGGCGTGCACCAACACCTCGAGGAAGAGTGCTGGAAGTCACATTTTCTTGGGCAATTTCTTTTTAAATTAATTAATTAATTCCTATCACTGCAGCAGAGTGTTCTCCATGTTGGTTTATTCTCTCTTCTAAAGCATTTCTGTCTTTACCTCCGCCTCCTATTGCTCCACTGGTTGCTTCTCACTCTTTCCCGACTAAACCTCTAAAAGCTCAAGGATCCATGAGGTTTGTGTCTTGTTTAGGATTATTTTTATTCCCTATTTGATTACTTGGGTTGGTTTGCCAGGAGAAATCCAGCCCTTCACCCACCAGGTGCTGCAGGTGCTGAGCATTGGCTGTACAGAAAATAAGAATTAATTTAGCACGAGTTGTTTGACTTTGGGATAAACTGGGAAGAAGAAGCATCTTGCTGTGCCAGCACCTGCTAACAGCACAACTTTGCTAGTTTGGGAGGGATTTGTCATGCCCAAACTGGAGATTTTGAAGCAGGAATAAAGCTTTTTCCCCTCTCTTCTCGGTTGCTTTGTAGTGTAAAGGGCCAGGTAGGGCCCTCTGCTGGGGTTTGCGGTATTAATCAGCGATTAACAAAAGGAAAATTGTGAAATTAGGGAAGACACGGAATTTAATGCCTGCAGTTTGATAATTATGTGATTGAGGGCTTTTTCACTTCAAATTAGAGGGTTTTGGTAACATGATAAGCTGCTGTTACATGTCGGAGGCACAGGACTTGAATTTGAAATTTGTTTTTTCTAGCAGTGTTTTTTAAGAACAGATTCTCCCTGTATTTACTGTCAGTTCCTGGCTTCTCTTTTTCTTTGGAAATGACACATTGGGAACGATGTTATCAGAGTTTGGGGGGGTTGGAGTGAGATTTTTTTGGTTTAGGCAATGGAGACTGAATTTTTGGCTTGCTATCCCTGGTCAGGTGATGTGCCCCATGACAAAGGTGACCCCAAATGGGTCCTTTTCACCCCAAACCGTCCTGTGAGTGCAGGATTCTGTGTCTGCACATCAGAGCCCGGGAGAGCAGCTCAGCCTGGGAGCGTGTCTGGGCAGGGACAGGAGGGAAATGGGGAGCAGAGCTGCTATTAAAGGGATTATTTCCAACATTATTCATCAGCCAGGCTTGAGTGATGGCCTCAGATCTGGTTATGTTTGTGTTGGGGGGTTGTGTGTGTGTTGCTGATGGGAAAGCGGAGCCTTGCTCTGGGGGGGTATTGGTTTTATACTGGTTTTGTACCAGTTTTTGGGAAGTGTTGGTAAGGAGGCTGCTGTTTCTATTTACATTTCTATTTACATTTCTCTGTATATATTGTATATATATATTGGGGTTTTGGGATAGGGGCACTGTCCATCCTTAGCCCATGAGCTGGGAGCTGCCTCTGCAGGGGAGGTGCCATGGCCATGGACATCTCCGTGGACAAAGAGCCACAGAAGCTGTGGCTGCCCCATCCTGGCAGTGTCCAAGGCCAGGTTGGAGAGGGCTTGGAGCAACCTGGGATAGTGGAAGGTGTCCCTGCCCATGGCAGGGGGTGGGACTTGATGAACTTTAAGGTCCCTTCCAACCCAAACCACTCTGGGGACTCTGATCTTGTGCTCTGGGCTTTGAGAGTTTGTGACCCAGGTTGTGCCAGTACATTTTCCTTTTCCCTGGGTCAGAGTTTTCCTGGTCTGGTTGTGATGGGAAGAGCTGACTGCCCTGATTGTTGGTGGAAAGACTCCACTACCATGTGAGAAGTGTCTCAAAATCTGCTTGTCAGTGAATAACTGCTGCTAAAAGATAGGAGCTGGCATTGGTGTCAAGAGGAGATGCTGGAACAAGGGTGAAGGTTTAGCTGCAGCACAGCTGAGGGTTCAGGAGAGATGGTGGAGGTGCTAAACAAGGAAAAAGTTGGAGGAGCAGCTTCCACTGCTGCCTGCTTACACATTCCCTGCCTGGAGTGTTCTGCTTGCAGTAAGTGCTGCTTTTTCATTTCACAGAATCACTGAGGTTGGAAAAGCTCTCCCAGATCATCCAGTCCAACCTGTGACTACCTTGTCACCCAGCCCAGAGCTCTGAGTGCCACGTCTGGACCTTCCTTGGACACCTCCAAGGATGGGCACTCCAAACCTCCCTGGGCAGCTCCTGCCAAGGCCTGGCCACCCTTTCTGTGCAGAAATCCTCCTGATGTCCAGCCTGCACCTCCTCTGGCACAGCTTGAGGCTGTACTTGGAGCGAAGACCACTTTTGGTCTCCTCGTGCCTCTGCTGGAGTGCAGGGTAGTGATGAGCAGCCGCTGTTTGTTGTGGCTGTTGCCACCTTTCCCTTGGTTTTCTGCCTAATCCTGGCTAAGGAATTATCCTCATGAATACACAGAACAGGCACAGCTCCTAGCTAGAGGGATGAGAGCAGCTAATCCACAGGAGCATAGCCCAGCCTTTTGTTGCTTCCCGTTGTGGGGAGTTGTGCAGAATAGCATTTGTCAACACTCGGGGCCTGACAAAGAGCCCCTGACGGCTGTGGGTGAGGCCAGAAAGCAGGGCCGGAGGGGAAGGTGTTGGGACTTGCTGCTGGAGCCGTGTCTGCACACAGACAGCTGGTTCAGAAATCCCTCCTCTCCTCTGGGAATGCAAAACTGACAGTTCTTTTGGCATCCCACAAGGAAGCAGGTTCAGGAGGTGCAGGGAGCTCTGCACGCTCAGGCCACGGGGAGTTGTCTTTCAGCAGTGAGGTGAATTTGGGGGGGTTACAGCTTGTGCTTCTGGGGTTTCATTCCTTTTAGATGTTCTTTCTCCTTTTCTCTTTTTTTCTTCGACTCTAAAAGTTGAAAGAGGCCTTGGGTGGCTTCTCCTTTTGAAAGGTGACCTTGCTGCATAAAGTTGTCTGACTTTGTGCTGTCCGTGCCTGGTGATATATGGGAGCATCTGGGAATGAGGGGAGGCTGCTCATTAATTCCCTGAATTTCTCTAGGATCACGCATGTACCTCAGGATCCCTTCCCAGCATTGGTGAAATGTTCCCCCTTTAATCCCAGCCCTGTGTGAGGAGCTGCCATGTGTAGGCAGAGCAAAGAGAAGTGGGGAATGGGCTTTTTTGGGAGTCTGGCATATTCCAGTAGTGCCGAGTGTGTCTCTATTAGTCCAGTGTGTGCATCTGTTATTTGATTCTGGGCCAAAGCAATACATTCTCCTCCTGCCTCCCTGGCCACTCTTTAATTAATTAAATGTAAAAATTCAGCCACAAGCTGTAGGTGAAGGTGCTGCTGGGGGAATGGGAGCTGCTACCAAAATACCATTGTTAAATGGTGGTGTCATTCCCAAATAATCCATTTTATAAGGCTGTTTTATTGGTAGTTTCTGTGCTTTGCTACTTCCAGAAGATCTCTCACCAGAGGCTGGTTCCTGCTCTGCTCACTCACTTCCCACCTCCACCCTGCACCTCTCCAGGCTAATTGTAAAAATCAAATTGTTTTCTCTGCAGGAGAAACAAAAGGAGAGTCAGAATTGAGGCTGATGGGATCCAGACCAAGCATTTCCCTCTCCTTTGGGTGCTGGATGTCCGAGCTCTCTGGGAATTAAAACCACCAGATGCATTTCTGCCCTTGGGCACCCCGAGCTCTCTGCAGCAGCATTCCCGGTATCCTTCTCTCCACACGGGATCCTCAGTCATTTGGTTTTTCCTGTTGTAACGTTACAAATTTCTTCTGCCCTGGATTTTATTTGTGGGTTTTTCAGGCTTAGCAGGTAATGGTTATAAATGGAAATTTGACTGCAGCACGTGGTTTCTAGCTGCAGTAAATTCATTCCCTGCGGGCTTGGGGACGGATCCCATGTGTTTTCTCCAGTGCAAATGGTTGTTTCAAACATCCATCTGCTTTATCTGCTGTTGTGTTTACAGTTCCCCTTTGTAGTTCCCGGCAGCATCTCCTCTCTCTCCTCTGCTTTTGTTTATTTAAGGTTATGGTAAAATATCCCTCTCTTTTGGAGCTGGTTTGTGGGAGCCTTTCCCAGCTTGGCTGATCCCAGGGGTCAGGGAATAAAATATCATGACCTGATCACCCCAGGGGAATCCCACAGTGGTGGTTCCAGCTGGTCCCTGGTGTTGTTGCTCTTCGGGAATGGGATTTTAGGCAAATCCTGCCCTTGACCTTCCTGGGCTCTGCAGGCAGCATGGCTGGTCATTATTGAAAAATAAAGGGTTTAATCCACTCAATTTGTAGCAAAAGCTGACCAGTGGACTTATCTTTGTTTGGGTATTGACTTGTGTGATGTCCCTGGTTGTTTGTCTGTCCGGGATGATTTAGGAAACCAGTTTCAACTTAAGAAAAAAACCCCAAAATAATCCAACAAACAAACCCAAACCAAGCTGTCTGAAAAATCCTAGGAGGATATATTTGATACTTTTTCCTGGCAAAAGTTAAACATTTTCCATCCCTCTTCAGTTTCAAGCCTTCAGAAGGTTTGTGGGTCCTTCTCCAGCACGTGGTGCTGCCTCTCCATGTCCGTGTCCAGGCGGGAGCCGCGGGGAGCACCCCAGGGCTCCACAGCCTTTGGAGTTTCCCTCAGGTTTTGTGTCCCCATCACAGGCAAAATATGACCCAGGATGACATTTGGAGAAGTTGCAAAATTCTGTCTGTAAACAGTATTTTATTTTTTTTTCTTATGCTGAGCCTCGAGCAATGTCACTGCTCGTCTCGCACAGAGAAGTAGGAAAATAGTCCCTGGCTGCAGGAGGGGGTTGTTTTCCTAATTTTCCTTCACCAGAGCAGCATTTCCTGTTACTGGTGAGTGTGTGGAGTGCCCTGGAGACCCCAAGCTCATGTGTCACCCCAAGGTGTGTTGTTGGTATTCTGTGGGACACTGGAGAGGGACTTTGAGAGGGGCCTGGAGCACCAGGAGGAGGAATGTCTTCCCACTGTCAGAGGGCAGGGTTAGATGGGATATTGGGAAGGAATTTCTGGCTGTGAGGGTGGGGAGGCCCTGGCACAGGGTGCCCAGAGGAGCTGTGGCTGTCCCATCCCTGGAAGTGTCCAAGGCCAGGTTGGATGGGGCGTGGAGCAACCTGATCTGATATCCCCTTGGCAAGGGGTAGAACATTTAAGCCTCCCTCCAACCCAAACCAGTTTGGGATCCTGTGGTCTTGAATTCCCTGTCCTGTGCTGCTGGAATTGTCTCTTTTCCTGGGTCAAAAGCTGCTGGCCAGCTCCAAATAGTCCAAGCCAGTTGAGCCTCATTTTGGCTGCTGGGTATGGACCTGTCCATGAAATTTTTTTTCTGGCTCCTTTTTTTTTTTTAAACCTTCCAGTTTTTTAAACCTTCTGTTTTTTAACGTCCCACTGCCTCAGTTTGTCCATACAATGGAGAAGCAGCTGTTGCAGAGGCATCCAGGAGCTGAAATATTAAATCCTTTACTGCTTTCCTTACTTAAACTCCTCTCAACAAACAACTCAGACAGCACAAAACCTTTTGCTTTCAGCCTCGCAAAGTCAGAACATGTCATAGGGGATGTTGAGCGAGCGCTTCCCCAGCGCTGCTCCCTCCCAAGAGCTGCCCCAGCCTGACACGAGGCAGCTGTGCAGCAGCTGGCCTGGCTGCCTGGCTGGAAACATCTGGACGGGCTGCGGCGCATGGCGGGAGCCGCTGAGCCGATGCTGCTGTGCAGCCTCGGGCGCTGTTTGAAGACGTGCGTCGGGCTCTGCACTTCAAAGCCCGGCTCAGAAAGGCTTGGCTTGCACAAACTCACACCTCTGCCTCTGCTCTGGGGCTGCCGTGGCTCCCACCTGCAGCCAGAGACCCAGGAATGCCCTGGTTGAGGTTCGGTTGCTGGGAAGATAATGGAATTCCTGTGCCCAGCTTCAAGAGCCACTTGCTCGTGCTGTGCCAGCTGCTCGCGCTCGCTGGCCAGGCCGTGGGGGCTTGGGGATGGGTTGTTTGGATGGAAAACGGAGCTGTTGCCATGTGGAGAGGGAGTGGAGAATGTTGTTCTGATTAGGAACCGTCTGGTGCTTGCAGCAGCAAGTGGAGCTGGGTTTGGCAGCCCCAAAGCTGGGCCTGGGGCGGCCGGGGATGCGCACGGTGCTGGGACCGGCTGTGAGATAGCGGCTTGTGGAAAGCTCACATTCCTGAACTCCTCCCAGCGCCTTTCCCGGAGTTTCTACAGCACATCCTGGCGATTCTGATCCAGCTCATCCCTCATAGCTCAGGGTTGTGCTGTTCCAGTGCACAGGGAATGGTGGGGCAGAGCCAGCCCGCTGCTCACAGTCGATCCCATGGCACCGCTCTGGGCGTGCTCCACGGAGCCATCAGGGATCCCATGTGCCTTCTCTGAGTCCTTCAGCTGCCCACATATCCCAGAGCACATTCCAAGGCCGAGGAGATGGCACAGCTGGCAGGTGGGTCAGGCTGCCACAGGTTTGCTTCTGGAAGGATCCATCCCAGAAGTGCTGGGGTGTTGTTTTCTCCTTGTGCCGGTGGTTTGCGTGGGTGCTACGGCTGTGGGAGCTGCTCCAGGTGTCCTCAATTCCAGAGGAGACAATTCCTGCTGCTGAGCTCACACAGGCAGGGAAAGCCAGGCCAGGAGGGGACTAAACAGCAGCAGAATTTGAGTTTTTTTTTTCAATGAGGGTGGTTTGTACCACCACTGACACAGGGTGCCTGGAGAGGAGGTGGATACCCCAACCCTGGAAATATTCAAGGCCTGCTTGGATGAGGCTTGGAACAGCCTGGACTAGTGGAAGGTGTCCCTGCCCATGGCAGAGGGCTGGGCCAAATGGTCTTGAAGGTCCCTTTCAGCCCAAACCATTCCATGTTTCTATAATCCAGTTTTTGGGAAGCAGGGTGTTTATCTGGAGGCAGCTTCTGCGGTGCCACGTGCTGAGAAGTCCCTTGGTGCTCCCTGGATCCAGAGCTCGAGGGGACATTCCCTCTTCCCCCCATTCCCATGCTGTGTCCCGTTTGCTTCCAAGGAGTCCCTGTAGGATCCGGAGTTTTGCAATTCCCGCATGAAGGAGCATCTCTGGCACCGCACCCAGCCCTGCCTTGCGGGGACTTGTTCCCGTGGCTGTGCCCGGAACGGAGCCTTGCAGAGCTCTTAATCCTGTCTGCATGAGGTCATTGGCTCCTTGACGTTAATTGCAGGGGATCTGATTAATTAGGCAACAGAGCATAATTTATTTGAGCAGATTATTGTATAGAATTAACCAGGCAGTCCCTGTCTCCCACCACAGTTCCATGCATCCCCGCAGGTGTGGGAATCGCCATGAAAAGCTTCACCCTCAAAGTGGATGGCTGGGTAATAACTGGATTATTTCCCAGTTGCTGCAGTGGACTGTTTATCCACATTATTTCATGGATGCATTATTTCATGGGTGTTACAATTTCAGCAGACTTGTTTTCATTTTAATTCTGGACTACTTGATTCCCTCATCCTGTTTCCTTCCCTTCCATTTTTCTTCTTCCAATAAAATGTCATAAAAATTAATCCCCACTGAAGGCCAAATTTAACATCCAGCTTGAGAAAAGAAGATTTTAAAGCCCTTGTGCTAAAAGGGGGAATAAATGCGCTCGGACAGGAAGTGTTGAGTTTGTTATGGAGCAAGGAAAAATGTTTTTAAAACTTTATCATAGAATTATTGAATCCTGGGATGGTTTGGCCTAGAAGGGACCTCACAGCTCATCTCATTCCACCCCCTTTCCATGGCAGGCACACCTTTCACAAGACCAGGATGCTCCAAGCCCTGTCCAACCTGGCCTTGGATACCTCCTTAAACAGCTTGATTATCTGAACAGCAAAAAGATTTAAAACTTATGAAGATTTTTGAAGATTCCCCCCACAAAAAGACAGGAGGGCCTGTCTGAGAGCAGGGGCAGAATGACGTTCATCAGTTCCAGTGTCTGGCAGACGTTCTCCTGTAACTTTCTCCCGTATGGATCCATCTCCATGAGTGCATCCAAACCAATTCTTTGCTGCAGCTGGCCCCGCCCCAGGCAATGGGGTTATATAGAATGGAGATAAAAGGAAAAATACCAGAGAACTGAAAAATGCCATAACTTTGGGTCCTGCAGCCACATTCCCAGCTGAAGGCTCTAGAGCAGGATGTGGTTGGTCACCTCCTGCAGGAAGAGGTGGCTTGGTCACCTGGAGTGTTTGTCTGCTTTGGAGATGGGTTCAAAGAGGGGACTGTTCATTGAATCAGCTGCTCATCCCAGATGTTGGGTTTTCAGTGTCCTGTCTCATGAGAAACGATTGGAATTGGTGGGAGTTGAAGGAGCTGAGTGGAAAAGAAGCACCTTCAGTGGAGATGATCCAAAGCATCCTCTGGGAATGGTCCCTGTGCCTGTTATGGTCCGTGTTACGTTGGTTGTGGAAGCAGTTGAGGTAATTGTTCCTGCTATGGCTATCAGGACCTTCCAGGTATTCCTAAAGATGTTTTCAAACCTACCAAAAGGAGTTTTTCGCCTAAGGAAGAGCCCCCAGGGTGGTTTTAGGCTGGAAAGAGTCCAGGACTTCATTTTGCAGGGAACAGAGGTGCGCCAAGAGAAGCAGCAGAGTCCTGGATCTCTTTGCTGGAGCAGCTCCTGACTTGGGGAATATTTTTAAGAGGGATTCTGGCTTTGAGGAGGATTGTGCTGTTGACCTCATGTTCTCCTGGGTGTGCTGGAGAAGCTCCAGGTCATGAGGAGCAAGAGCAAAGGTGCAGCTGGAGAAAGAGAAAGGAGGAGGAGGAACTATGGCTGATACGGAATTGCTGAGGGTTGGGTTCCCCCAACCCAAGTGTATGCCATGTCTTATAAAATGCATGAATATTTTGGGAGTATAGCTGCTCATATAAGGAAGGAATTGCTGTTGGAATGCAGGAGAAGAACCCATGACCTCCATCTGGAGGGGGGTGTGGCCCAGCTGGCTGAAAATGGGCCTGAAAAGGGCTACAAAAGCTAATTAAAATGTGAAAAACTGAGAATTCCTGCTAATAGACAGCAGATCCCTGCCTGGCGCTGCTTCACAGCTAAATTTGATTTCCTTGGGAGGCAAAAGGAACTGATTTAAGTTCCTTACCTTGCTGACATTGATCCTTCTCAGCGTTTAACCAGCCCGTTCCCAGCGAGGAACTTCCCACGGCTCTGCCGTGCCGGACCCAGAGCCCGCAGCAGGAATCTCTTACTCCTGCTACCAGTAAAAAATTCACTGCAGGTGTCTTCATGTGCAGTGTTAAACTCCTCTTTGACCTTGTTCTCCTCACATCTGGGTTGTGTTTGAGCTTTCCCTTCAGTGCCAGCAGGTGTAAGGAAGGGGAAGCCTCAGCTGTCGCTCAGCTGGAGCCATGTCCACCTCCGTGGCATTGTCCCCCCATCAAAGCCCTTGTGGGAGCCACCAGCTCCCCTGCAGCCCAAGGCAGCTCCAGGGAAAGGTGTCTTAGCCAAGTGCACGGACAAACAGCCTTGTTAAACAAATTGTGCTCTTCCAGGCTTGAGGTGGTGCTGGTTTGGGGTCAAATTTGGTAATTGCGGTGCTCCTTCAGTCAGGGAAGGTTGTGGGGTGTGTGGAATCCAGGGATTCAGACTGTGGACCTGGTTCCATTTTGTGCTGAAGCAAATCTTCTATGGAGGTTTAGGACAGAAAGTGTTTCTAAGGGTTCCATAGGTTATTCTCTCTGTGCTGAAGGAATGCTAGAACCTTCCTTCTCCCATGAGAAGCAAATCCACCCCCTTGCTGCCTCTGCCATGTTCTTACCTTCCAGGTGTACCTGCATTTGCTCCAGGTTCCCTGAGCTGATTGAAAGTAAAAGTCAAGTGGTATGTTCAGTTGGATCAGTGGTGGAAATGTAAATATCTGGGATGTTGCTTATTGAACTAAGCTGAGTTTGAGCTGGGAAAGGTTTGGATTAGAGGAAAGGAGGAAATTGCTGTTCAGACTTGGAGTTGTGGGATGTGATCACTGCTGTCGCAGGTCTGCTTAAAGCTCTGTTCCACGTGGAAAGGAGGAAGGGAAAGGGAAGGTTTTGGGAAGGGTCTGGTTCTGAAGGGAAGTTTATAAGGTGTGTTAATTGTTCAGATGGCCATTAATTCCCTGTGTCCATTGCTTTGGCTTGGACTGAGAACTGGCAGTTGGATTTAGGGTTCTGTGCTGCAAAACACAGTGGCTGTTCTGGGTGATGAAGGTAAAACACCAATAAAATCTTGGGAAAACCTGCTCCCTCCTCTTTCATTGGTCTCCAGTGGTAGTCTGTTACTGCAGTGCTTGGAAGACCCCGAGTGTCATTCCCTGGCCTTCTCCAAAGTGGGATTGCACAGTCCTTGGGAGACGCTTTCGACCTGGGGACAGGGATGCTCAGCAGATTGGCAGCGTCTCAGATCCTGTTCCCAAAAGCACTGGTGGCATGTTCAGGGTGTAGATGTGGTGAGATGGGAGTTCCTGCCTGCTGGCAGGTGCTGTGCCCCCAATCCATGGCATTCCATGGTCCACCTCCAAGACCAAGGTCATTTCTGTTTTCTAGTGGTCGAATACTCCCTCGAGTCCTTGGTTGTCATTTTTATGAAGCTCCTCGTGAGTGTTGGGATGGAGGTGGCTCTGCTGTTATAGCTCCTGCCTGGACCAGAGCTCAATCCCTCCTCCCAGCCAAACTTCCCGCCTGGATAAGCTCCTTAGCATCACTGGTGTTTCTGGATTATAGAACAGCTTTGGGTGGCAAATGCTTTTGAAGGTCCCTGTTGGGTCTGAAAACCTTGGTGAGGATCCTTGAGTGCAGATTGGAATGAGGGGGAGTTGGGATTTCTTATCAACTCCAGGGTGAAGGATTATGCCTCTGGGATCTTGGGCTTCAGGATGAACAGCTGGAAGAGCAGGAATGTGGCTGGAGTTGGGAGGGAAGGATGAGAGGGATGAAGCAACAGGGACCAGAGGAGTTCTGGGCACCTTGAAGGTGAGGACCAAACTGGAGCTTCACACAGAAAAAGCTGATGGAAGGGGTTTGTTATGGTGAGGAACCCGCTCCAGAGCCCTGGAAAGGATTCCCACAGCCAGCTGGGAATACCAGGTTTGGGGAGGAAGGTGGGTAGTGCAGGTTATCCCATCTCTGCTCTACCTCTGGTCCTCCCCGTCATGGTATTGATCACATTCCGTGAGTTTTGCAGGCAGGGCTGTGGCTTGTCCTGCAGACAAGGCACGGTGTCAAAGTTCTGTCACGTTGAAATGGGAATTGTTCCCTCATTTGCTCCTTGCATTTTTATGAGGAGCAAGAAACGATGACAAAAACAATTCTTAAAATATGTTGAATGAGGTTTCTTTTCAATAAAGAGAAGCTACTCCCCGAGCTTCTTTCTGGGCTGGTGGAATATTAATTATCTACTTGATCATTTCTTTTTGCACCACGTGTGACCAGAGGCGAAGTTCTGGAGGACAATGGGGCTGGATATTCAAGTAGCTGCTCCTCTGAACCACAGGCTGAACTTGAGAGCACCAGAAAAACAACAATATTGCTTGCAGAGAATGCTGCAGCAGAGCCTGGGCTGGTTCTTAGGCTCCTCGCACTGATGATCTCCCAAACTGCAAAGGAAGAGGGAATTTGACTTTAAAAATCCCGTTCAACACTCGTGCAAGTGGGTGAATTCATGCTTGTTTTCTCAGGTGCTTTAAGACATTGAGCTGTGGGTTTCTGGATGAGATCTTTGGCTGGACTTGCTTTGTCAGGAGGAATTGGGAGCTGTTGGAGGCAGAAAATCTTTGGGGTTTTTCTCACATTTCACCCAAAAGGCTTCGTGCACCTGAAGGTTTGAGTGTTTTTCCCAGTTTTACAGGAGGGAGACTCTTGTTCCTCCTACCAACTTTGCCTAAGGACAAAATCCACCTTTTGTGCAACATTGTGTAAGTTGGGTTGTATTTTTCCACTTCAAGCTGTTTGACCATTGGAAATACATTCCCTTGGTGTCCAGTGGCTCTTCAAGAGACTTTTGGCAAGGGCCTGGAATGACAGGACGAATAGTATTTTATTTTATGAAAAATGATAATGCCTTTCTTTATCCTTACTTGCGTAGAGTGTGGAATGTCCATCCTACAAATGAGTTTGAGTGACCACAGGCCCCGTTATTTTGGGAGTTCCCACTGTGCTCCCTTGGCATCCATCCTCCAGAAGCTTTGTCCAATGTTCCCAGGCAGGTTCTGCAGGGAAAACCAGCTCTGTGTGCCTTTGTTTTGCTTTATTTTGCCCAGAGAAACCAAGGCAGATCCGATTCCCTCTGGCGAGCGGTGCCTGCGCTATTGTTTCCCAGGTTATTTTGAGGAATGGCTTCCCCTGGGATTTTTCCCGTGTTGGCTTTTTGACCTTTTTGCATCCTATAGTGATTCTCTTGATTAAACCCACGTTGTTTTCTAAAATTAAAGGTGATTTGAGGGCTTTAGGTTGGAGGAGGAGGGAAATGGGGATTGTTCAGACTGTGCAGGGAAAATACCTGTTCCCAAAAGAGAAGCTGCATGTGCTGGACTCCTCAAAAATTCTCCAGCTCTACAAGTGCAGAGGCTGAGAGAATCAGTTCTCTGTGACTTTGAGGATGAGGAGTTTCGGTGAAATCATGGACTAGGTAAGAATTCCTTTTAGAATTCCCCAGAAGGTGCCAGAGCCAGGGTGCCCCATGAGCCCAGGGCTGATGCAGAGGTTTGGGTGGGAAGGGAGTGTAAAGCTCATCCCATCCCACCCCCTGCCACGAGCAGGGACACCTTCCACTGTCCCAGCTTGCTCCAAGGCCCATCCAGCCTGGCTATTTGGACACTTCCAGGGATCCAGGGGCAGCCACAGCTTCTCTGGGCAACCTGTGCCAGGGCCTCACAGGGAGGAATTTCTTCCCAATGTATTACTGATATCTCGTGGGGGCTGAATGGAAAAAGCATCCGAGCGGTGCTGGCCATGATTCCCAGCCAGACACAGACGGGCCCTTCATGGGCGAGCCGGCGGCCGAGCATCCCCCGACCTCGGGCAGCTGCAGCCCTGGAACAACGGAGCCCTTGAGTCCCAGAGAGGGACTTGGCCTTCGGGAGCTCGGATGGCTGCAAGAGGCTTGGTCACCCTTTCCCTGCCCCTGACCTTGCCAGGGATCTGAGCATTCCCTCCATCCCGAGCCAGACCCCTGACCCCTCCTGCCAGTCACTGGAGGGTCAGTGCCATTATTTGCATAATTCAAAGCACTCTGGAAGGTGTTCCCTAGGGATAGGCCCCTCTGTCTGCTCACACCGGTTGTGTCCATTCCCAGGTTGAGTGTGGAGTGCTGGTGGGTCACTGCTCCCGGAAAACACCATTTCATGGGAGTTGTCCCAAAGCAGCAGCTGCTGTGGTCACAGTGTCACAAGCTGCTTGTATGGGTTTATTTCCTAAGTAAAAGCTGTGTTTTAATCACTCACCGTCACTGTCATTTCTCTTTCTGACTAGAAACACAAAGTTTAATGGACAGATGACTTTTAGCCAAAATTTAGTGTTTTTCGGAGTGGTCAGTGACAAGTGACATCAGATGAAAACCTGGAGCAGAGCAGCAGAGTTGGGGTTGTTCAGCCTGGAGGAACAGCCTCTATTTCACCGTGTTCTGTAAAACTCCAATGAAAATCCAGGCAATAACAGCATTCCAAAGCCACACTGAGGATTTCATTGACATTTTCAGCTGAATTATAAAGCAATTTGTTCCTTCAGTTAGTGCTGCAGTGTTTCAGTGTGAGTTAAATAAGGCGTTTAAAGAATAATTCACTTGTTCTCATGCCTTGCTCTGCTCTGGTGTGTCAGAGAAGGTGCTGCTGGTGCCTGCAGGAGCATCCTGCTCCGGTGTTCCACACCTGGGGCAGTGCAATGGGATGTGGGAGCTTTGGGAATGTGGGCACAGGGAGCTGTACCCCGTGTTCTTGCCCTTTTCTCCTTGTTGCAAACGGGAGCCTTCAGCTCTCCATCCAACCCTGTAACTGGTCTCCCTCAGGCAGATATGTTTTACTCATCGTTGCTTTTTTAGGGATGTTTAAAAGCCTTGTAGGGAGACTTTGGGAAGCTGATCCCAGGTCATCCCACAGGGTTTCAGGCTCCTTTCAGCCACAGCATCACTGCAATGACAAACACCCAGGAATTTTGCAGACCCGCCTGCACAGGGACAGAAGGAAATAGCAACAGTTTGGGAATCTGAGAAACGCTTTGGAGGGTTCTTTTTGGGAAATCAGAGAGTTTCCAAACGTTTCCATTTGTGAGACTGCACCGGAGCTTGTTGGAATAAAGTAAAATGCAGATGTAAAATCTGAACGGAGGCCTGGGATGCTGACGTTGGGAGGGGAGCTGTGCCTGGGAAATACCTTGGGAATGCTCAGGGAGAGGGGAGTGAGAGCCCTGGGGCTTGTGAAAAGCCAAGGGCCTTTAGCGATTATTGCTCTTGATAGGGACTTTTATGGGCTGAAGCTTAACGAGCCCGGCAATTCAGGGGAGGTGTTTGTTCTCCTCTGCCCTTTCAAAGATGCTTTTGATGCCCCAGGTTTTGTTCTCAGAACAATGATGAGCTCGATAACCTGTGGGGCTGCTTTTTGAAGCCTTCTGGATCTTATCTTGGGCTGTGTTTGGTTTTGCTGTGTATTTACAGCTTAAATAAACACCATCGGGTTCCTTCAGCAAGAAAACCCCATCCTGGTCGGAGCAGCCCTGGCTGTTGGATGCAGTAACGCACAGAAGGTGTTTGGTCCCTAATTGGTCTTTGAATTCCCTTTTTTATGAAGTGGAAATAACAGGAAAACGCCGCTGGTGATGAGCTGGGATTCTGGTTTCTAACCCCGAATTCCAGTTTCTGGGTGGGGATGTTGATCTGTTAAAGAGTTTTTAAGGCAGCAGCAATTTTTTGCTGAATAAGAGGTCGCTGCATAAAATTTTTGCCTCTTGGCGAAGCTCGTGTTACAAATGTTGCTGTAGGTTTAAAGTGTTAATTTATGTGGCATATTGGGTTGGATTTAAAGGTCCCTGAAGACCTTTGAATCTCAGTAGCTAATGAGGCTTGCAGAGGAGAGCTTGAGAGAGGAAAAACTTACTGGCAGTGAGTAATGCTGGAGAAAGAGCTCCAGGATTGAGCAAGTTTTGCAGAAAAAAATTAGGAATTATCGCATCGGCCTTTGAGGTGTTTGATTATTTCCAGCCATAGATCTCCCTGCAGCCCTGGCCTGCAGTCCCCCGTTCCTGGGGGAAGGGTTCTCCGTGCTGAAACGCCTCAGGAGGAGTTTTCCCAAGTCAGACTGCTTCCGAGGGGACACATCTCCTTGGGATGAGCTGAGATCCGTGAGCAGCCATCTCGCGTCTCCCGCTCTATCCCTGACGGGAAGGATTTGGCATTTAGGCTCCAATCTCTCAGCCTGGCTAGACCAGCCTTGCAAAGATGCATAAACTTGTCCCTTTTCTTGCAGCTCGCCTTGCTGAACTTCTTTCACCCCGAGGAGAAGCTGCACGTTGGAGAAGAAGGGAGACGCGTCCGTCGGAATAAAAGGAGTAAAGGCAGCGAAGGGCCCGACGGTGAGTCCTGCTCAGCTTCTCCCTGATTTTGATTCCCTCCCAGATGAGGAATTCCAGGAGTTCTGATGTCTGCAACTGTAGGGCTTGTGTGAATGAATGCTGTTTAGGAATTCCATCCTTGACTCCTCAAACTGTGATCATTTAAGGCTTTAATTTGTACTTGTTTGCCTTTATTTGTTGTCCTGCACACCCGGCTTTGCTTAAAATCATCAAGGAGCTTTTCACAATCCAACAAACAGCTGGGAACATCTGCATCCCAAACTGGTGACTGCTCTAAGGGGGTTTTGCGTTGCTGTGTAGTCTCAGGTGGTGTCAAAGCCCATGTGAAGGGAAGGCAAAGTTGTACAAAGCTTGGATTAGAAGAGCAGAAAGGTTCCTGATTTCTTGGTGAGGAATTTGATTTCCAGTCCTGGCTTTCCATCACTGTCATGACACAAAGACAGGAGCATGAACTCCTGGAAGAGCTCCTGTGCTTCCCTACTGCAGGAAAGCACAGATCCCCTTTTACAGGAGAGGAGAAAGGACTGGATGCCAGGGAAAGCAGGACAGAACTGATGGAGCCATGGTCTGTGTGCAGCTAAGCCCGAGTGCTGACTCCATTATCATTCTAGTTTTCCAGCCCAGCTCCGTGAGTTTCCCATCTCCCCTGAAACCTTCGCAGTTTCACAGTGGAGAAGCATTTCCCTGTGGCGCTGCTCCAAGAAAGAGCTTGGTGAAACTCCCTGGATTCCTCTTGCCTGGAATGCTGACAAGTCTGATGCATTTGGTACAGACTCCCTGAGTGATTCCAGCCCAGTGTGGGCCATCAATTTTGGAGCCGGTGTCTCTCTGGTGCTCAGATGGCTCAGGCAGCGTCCCAGTCCTTTTCCCAGTCTCCTTGAAATCTATCCCAGTGTCTTCACAAGTCACTTGTGTAGTAGCAAGTTCCCACTGGAGGCGAGCGGTGTCGACGGAGCGCTGCCGGCAGATGTTGGGAGGGATTAACTTCATCCCTCAGGCTGCCTCTGCCTTGCCAGATGTGCAGAGAGCTGCTGAGGAGAGAAAGAGAAGCTCAAGGTTGGTGTCTAACAAGGGTTTTGCTTATCACCCTTGTGCCCATTGTTGGCCTTTCATGCCTGGCAGTCCTTTCCCGGATTTCCTTGCTGTTCCCTGGATGCTCAAGAGTTGAGCCACTCCAGAAATGCAGAGCACTTCCACCACTTATCCAGTCCCAGGAAGGGAATGGAGCTGGGGAAGGGGCTGGAGCACCCGGAGTGGCTCAGGGAGCTGGGAAAGGGGCTCAGCCTGGAGCAAAGGAGGCTCAGGGAGGACCTTGTGGCTCTGCACAAGTCCCTGACAGGAGGGGGCAGCCGGGGGGATCGGGCTCTGCTCCCAGGGAGCAGGGACAGGATGAGAGGGAACGGCCCCAGGCTGTGCCAGGGGAGGCTCAGGTTGGATATCAGGAGGAATTTCTTCATGGAAAGGGTGGCCAGGAACTGGAAGGGGCTGACCAGGGAGGTTTGGAGTGCCCATCCTGGGGGGTGTCCAAGGAATGCCTTTTCCAACCTCACTGATCCTGTGACTCTTACCTGTGTCTTTTTGAAAATCAGGGATTTTGACTCCACAGGTGATGGAGATGGGGAAAACTGCCAGAGTGACAGGTTGTGTTACTCTGGCTTTGGCAAGTGGTTGCCCTGTGTTTGCCCATGGTGGTTCTAGAGCTTCATTTAACAAGTGGGAGCTGTCAGGGTGGGGCTTGACCTTGTAACAACCATAAAATTGAGAAACAAACAGAGCCACGGCCTTGGGGAACTCAGGCTGTTTGTTTTAGACCTTCGTGAAGGAATCTTGCTGTCAGAGCAGGGCAATGAATCATTAAACTAATAAATAAAATCATGTCATGGTCCTGATAACACCATTTTCTTCGTGAGTTTCGCAAAGGGAAGGTTGATCAAATCTTTGATCTCCAAAGAGCCTCCCAAAGATAAAAGTGGCTGAACTATAAATTCCCAGAAGGAAGGAGATGTGCTTTCCACTTGAGGCCTCGCTAATATTTGTCTGGAATTAATTTTATGAACTTTCAAGTGCTTTTACACATGCAGGGAAAGACCAAAGTGATCCGAGCGTGGAGGCTGGTATTGGAGGGAGGCTGCTCCGACCCTTCCTGGCTCTTCCAGTCCTGCTCATCCTGGTACCAACGAGGGGCTGGCTTTGATGATTTATAAACATCAGGGAGAACATGGTTCCTTTCCCAAAAGCTTTTTCTTTTTGGAGGATTTGCTTTCAAGCCTTTTTGCTGTGAAAGAGGCAGGTTTGGGACAGGGCAGAGCTGGTTCCGTGCAGCCAGGGGAGGGTGAAGGCCCTGGCTGTGCCCAGAGCACGGAGCCACAGGGGTGGAACATGGGAGCAGCAAAGCTGCTTTGGTGCCTCGTTGTTAAAAAATGCAAGGAAAATTGTGTGCAAAGCCATCAGCTGGATCCTGTCACTCCCCACATGACTCTGGAATTTCAGGGGCTCCTCCTTGGAGGACTCTGGTTTCAGCCCTCTGACCCCTGATATGTTTTATGGTTGGCTCTGCTTAATTTGGGGTTGTGGCTCTGCACCCATGGTGCCCTGGGGCCACTTAAAGCAGCCGAGGTCGTGTCCTGGCCCAGGTCCCTCTCCTCATCCCTGCAGCCCTGGGGCATCCCAGGGGATCACTGGGGGCTGGTGCCTGTCTCAGTCCTGGGATCATCATCTTGAAGCCAGTTTCCAGTCCATGTCACCAAACCTGACTTCTGCACAGCTTTAAAACCTGCCACCAATTTTTCCAGCTTCTCAAGGCCCAGGGTTATCCTTTTCCACTCTATTTTTCCTGCCTCTTTTCTCCTCAGTGTTCCCATCTCCACCTGCCACTTCATTTCCATTAATTCTCTAAAACCTGCCCCTCTCCAATGCCTCTTCCCTATTTTCTCCTTTCCCCCTCCTTCCCTTTTGCCCTGGTGTATTTATGCTGCTGTGGAACCGCCGCTGCTCCCAGATGAGCAAATCATTCTGGAGCTGCTAATTAGCAACAGTTGTGCTAAAAGGAACCATCAAGGATGTTAAATTAGTCCACTTTTAAATAAACTGGGTATGAAATGTTAGATCTCTATTCCCAGAGTGCCAGTAAAAATGCTGCTGGCTCTTTGCTAACAAAGCCAAAATCTGGGAGTAGCATGGTTGTAACTCCAGAGACAATTCCGTGCTCTGGAGGTTAGAAATAATGACAGAGCATTTACAAAGCAGATGTCAGTAGGACTCTTTAAAAAACATTGTTTTAAACAAATAAAATAGTTTCTTTTTCTCCTACTTTCATCTCTGTTCCCAGTTAGATCCCTGCCAGGCTGCTTTCCTGATTTCTGGGGTTTTTTCGCATTTTGGGTTTGGGGTTGTTGGTTTGGGTTTTTTTTTTCCTTCCTAGATTTTTTTCATATTGAGCTTGGTGAGAAACATCAGGGGTTGTTCTCCAGGCTTTGATTGGGAGCATGGCAGCTGGGAAGAGGCTGAGCAGATGGCTGGCCTTAAGCTGACAACAATTTGGTTCCTACTACTTTGGCAGTTCTTCCTGCCGAGGAAAGTCCTGGAGAACTGCAGCGCTGCAAATGGCTTTGGCTGGAAAGCAAAATGAAATGCTGGGGAATTGAAAGCTCTTCCCCATCCCTGCTCCTACCTGGAGCTTTGGAAGTGATGCTCCAGCTACGTGGGTCCAGTTTCACCCTCTTAGGACTTGCTCAGTGGTTTTAGGGTGATTTCAGTGTGGTTTTAAGATGGTTTTAGGGTGGGTTTAGAATGGTTTTGCAGTGGTTTTAGGGTAGATTTTGGATGGTTTCTGGGTGGTTTAGCAGGTAGGTCATACCAGAGCCTGGCTTTTGGAGTGGTTTTAGGGTGGTTTTAGGGTAGATTTTGGAAGTTTTCTGGATGATTTAGCAGGTAGCTGATGCCAGCCTGGCTTTCAGGGTGGGTTTAGGAGGATTTTGGATGTTTCTGGGATGGTGTAGCCAGTGGCTACAGGGCTGCCAGCCTGGCTGGAGGTGCCTGGCTCCCCCTGGACAGCCCCCAGTCCCACAGGTGCCCTGTCCCAGCCATCCCCCTTTCCCGACCCGGCAGCACTGACGATGCAATAGGACTTTTTTTCCGTGTTTTTTTTTTTAATATCCAGCTCACAATAGCAACTTTTCCTGCCGGCTTCCTCTCCTGTGGAAAGGGCAGGTTCGTCCCTCTGCCTCCAGAACAATGGGTGCCTTTGTGTCGGCCCCGTGCAATTCCCAAAGCCCCGGCATTCCCAGAAACACAGATGGATGCAGGGCGATAGAGCCTTATTGTGCTCCGAAACCATGGTGATGAGCACGCAGTAAATACTGGACATTTCCTGGATCCTGGAGCACGGGAGACGCTCCCAGAAGGAAAGGCTCACCACAAAGTGCTTGTTCTTACTGATTTCCCCCAGAATTTCTCAGTGATTTCCCCCTGAATGGGAGAAATTGGGAATAATGTGATGTCTTAATCTTTGGGGATAAATTCATCCCTTTCCTGGGATGTTGCTCTCAGTATTTGTTATTACTGTGATGAAATTAAGGCTGCATCTTATTTACATATCCCTATCTCTGTGTTATTCCCAGGCTTATGATAACAGGGATCTGTTTAAAGTCTTGCCCCTAAAAACCCAGAGTGTTGTTTAGGTGTCAGTTCCAGCCCTGGCACAGGTTGCCCAGAAAAACTGTGGATGCTCTTGGAGGTGTCCAAGGCCAGGCTGGATGGAGCTTGGAGCACCCTGGGATAGTGGAAGGTGTCCCTGCCCATTGCAGGGAGCAGAATAGGATGAGCTTTAAGGTCCCTTCCAACCAAACCACTTTATGATTCCGTGATTCTCTAACTGCTGGAGCCCAGAATTCCTCACTGAGCTCTGCTATGTTGCTGTCCCAGTTGGATGTTAAATAGGAAAAGCTGGGAGAGGCACAAGCCCAGTTGTGTGGTGTCCAGGGTGAGGAATTGTCCCAGCTCACAGTGGAATAATGGTCGGTGTGTCCTGACCCATCCACAACCTCCCTTTGCCCCCTGGCTTCTTCAGCAGCCCTTCCAGTTGGGGTCTGGATTGTTCCAGAAGGAACCCTGCTTCATTATTCGGATGTTTACAAAGCTGTGATGAGGTGCTGCTGATCTGGTCCATCCCTGGAGCTGCTCTGGGCGTGTTTGTCCTTCCCTGGCTGGGATGAGGCCGTGGGGTGGCCACTGGGAGATTTGGAGTTGCTGAGGATGAGAAGGAATTCTCTGGTCATTGTCACCTTGATGGCACTTTCAGACACTTGCCCTGACTGCACTTGTGGGTGGATTCTGAGCTCCCAGGGGCTGTGCTTAAACTTGACCAGAGCTCAGCTCCTTTTCCAGCTGTGCTTTGAGCAGCGAGCAACATTATTGGAAGTGACTGGTGATTCCGTCTGAATTCCACTCCTGAGACCCCGGGGCTTTTCAGAACGCCCCGGGTCAAACACTGAGCTTCAGGAATCTCACAGAGTTCCTTGTGTTACAAAACAGGGCAGCACTAATGAGAGGAGAACAGATGTTCCAGAGGGGCAGGAATGTGGCTGCAGCTGAGCCCTGAGTGCAGCTGAGCTGCACCGAGCGCTGGAAATGCCGGACTCCTCTGGAAGCTGCTGCTCCCTTCCCGCAGCGTGAGAGGCTCCATTGTCTCCCTGCTGGAGGATTTGCAGCTGAGCTTTGATTTCGATGAAAAAACCCTCAGCCAGGGAGGTTCTGCAGGCTCAGCACGTGCTTCAGGCCTGTCTGGTCGCTCCAAGTGGAGGAACTGGTGCAGAGCTGGATCAGATCCACCTTCCCCACCTGAGGCCCCCCTCAGGTCCTGCCCCAGCAACCACAGGGATCCTTCTTCTGCTGATTTTGGGATGAATAAGCTTGTTTTTCTGGCTGGGGGTCATGGCAGGGCTGAGGGGATCTCATAATCCATACATGTATCTCCAAGGGGTGTCAGAGGATGGTGCCAGGCTCCAGGACAAGGGGCAATGGCCATAAACTACAACACAAGAAGTTCCACCTCAACACAAGGAAGAACTTCTTTCCATGAGAGTGGCAGAGCTCTGCAACAGCTTCCCAGGGAAAGTATGGAGTCCACCTCTCTGAGACATCCCAAACCCATATGAACATGTTCTTGTGTCAGCTGCTCCAAGGAGTGACTCTGCCTTGGACTGGATGATCTCCAGAGGTCCCTTCCAGCTATCCTGGGATTCTGTGAACAGCCAAACCTGGAGCTGCTGCTCTGGTGGTGGCAGCTGTGATTGTCCTCACTGTGCCCTCTCTGGCCGCTCACCGGAGCCCTCTCGGCTGTCACAGAGCAGCTGCACCAGCCCAAAGACGGGCCCAGAGCTGCAGAGCTCCGGTGAGGAATTCTTTAGGGAAAAAGCTGTGAATGAGGCTGAGGTTGAATGTTTTCATGAGGGCTTTGTTGGCCATGGAGACATTGTTGGAGTTGTATCTGATCCCACTAATTCCAGCAGGATTTGGGGAAGTGCCTTAATTGGTTTCAATGGATAAATGCAAGGGTTGGCTGAGCCAGGCAGCATTCCCTGTGTCCCAGCTGCTGCAGGGATTTCACTTGGGCTTCCCAAGAGCAGTAGAGTCTCTCCTGGGTTTCCTTTTTTCCCACTTTTTTCCCTTCTTTTTACCGTTTACCAAATTCATCCAAATCCTCCCACAAGTGGTGGGATCTCTCTTGGATTTCCTTCTTTTTCCCCCTTCTTCCCCCTTTTTTTCCCCTCCCCTTTCCCTGTTTTTAGGTTCATCCCACTGTAAGATGTGTGGATGCACATGGGTAGATCCTTGGATACAGATCCCACATTTTTCTGTGTAATTAAACCATCAGTTCTCAGGCAGCTGCTCAATGCCATGGAGGTTTTCCATCCAATTAGGCAGGATTATGGATGGGAGGAGGAAAAACATATCAAGTTCTGCAGGAGTGGGACAGTCAGAGAGGTTTCCTCCCACCTGCCCTCGATTCCTTATGGATAACCACGGGAAGAGCTCATTTCAAACATCCAGCAAACAATTCGGGAGAGCCTCTCGTACTCCCGCTTCAAACCTTGCTGCTGCCCCACTTGGGAATCGTTTCTGCTGGAATTCATGACATATGTTCGTTGTTTATCTTAGTGGGATGTGACTGAAAATGTCAGAGTGTTTTGTGTTAGGCAACAACCAAATAAAACAAACAAAATAAAAACACAGCTGTAACGCTATGCTTCAAATTGTTGGATTTAAATATGTGGGATTGATAGAGGAAGCAAGAGGGTGCAGTGGTGGATAGAAAATCAGCCTGGTGACTCCAGCCAGCAGCCAAAAAAAGCCTTGGGATCCTCAAATTAGAACTGGGAATGTTGTCTGTCAGCTCTGCACTTGGAATCCAACCGAAATGCCTGAAGGGAAACAAAAGGCACATCGCATCCTCCTTCCAGAGCCAGCCAGAGGGTGGAAAATGAAATATGATGGCCACAGGTTCTGGTGTGAACCCCAGGAACTTGGCTGGGACTGATGATGTGGGAGCGGAGCTGAGGAGGGTGGAGATTTCTGTTTGATTGGCCTTTTGTGTTTTTGAGGAGGCAGTGCAAGAGGATTTTGCCAGCAACAGTGGCTCTGGAGTTAATTGGGAGCAGGATTTTGTCTTTGCTCGTGACCACATTTGTGCTGTGGTGTTCTTGCACCTACTCAGAGACTGGAGCTGGTTTTTTAGAGCCTTCTGGTACCAGCAGCCTGTCCTGGTGCCTTGCCACTGATCCCAAGGTGGATCTGGATGGGATGGAGGAGGTAAATCACCTTGGTTGTTCCTTGTGTCCTGTAAAGCCTTGGAAATTCCCCTTGCAGTGAGCAGGGACACGTCTGCCTTGCTCAAGGAAGTGAGGAGGGATTTTCAGCAGAGAAAGTCTGGCTTTGGAGAGCAGAGGTGATGTTGTAGGGTGGAGAGAACCTCAGGAGGTGACTGAATCCAGCCTCTCCTCCTAAATGGGACCAGCATCGTGGCAGAGGTGACAACAGCAGAGCTGACAGACCGCTAAAGGACGGGTGCTGTTCCATCCTGCTTCTCCTACAACCCTACACCTGTAGTTTTCCTCATGCCAAAAAGCCCTTAGGAAGGAGACACACAGGGCTGGTGGGGCTCTACCTCACCTCCCTTTGGACAGCCCTTTGAACCCCATCATCCTTCTGAAGGTGGAAAAACCTGTGGAATGCACAAGCACAACTCATTCATCCTGCTCCTTTTGTCCTTTCCAGCTGGGGGTTGCTCGCCATGTCCCCTTTACCTGGAGCAAAAATCAGGTTGTTGAGTGGTTGTCCTTTAGGTCTGTGTCCTGTTCACACTTCAGTTCTGATCGTCTGATCAGATTTTTTTCCTTTGAATATGATTAAAGATCAGGATGAACTAGATCACAACCTACTGCCACTGTTGGCATTATCTGTAAATTTGAGTTTAACTGTCCTTAGGAGCTTCACCAAATTATTCCCTGAGGAGTCTTGGGTTTTGTCAAACTGAGCAAAAATCTCTGAGTACTGGCAGGAGAAAAAAAACTTTCTCAACAGCAAAAAAAAACCTGTTCCTGATGAGAGCTTACGTGGTCTGAAGCTGTTTGAGAAGAGAGATTGCGGCTCTCTGGCATCTCGTGTCGCTCCAGGGATTCCAGGGATGAGCTGTGACTTCTCTCCGTTTGTTTTCAGCCCGATGAGCTTGAACTGGGGGCTGGTGTTTGGGATCAGAGGAATGGGGAGGGAGCAGGCTACTGATCCATGGAGCTCCTGGAGCAGCATCTGCTCATCTGGATGACACATGGATGGAGGTTTGTCCTTTGGTGGAATGTGAGGAGAGGAGCAGGGAGGCAGCAAAGGCCACTCTCATCCCTAAGCCACCACATGAGAGATGATTCCCAGCCCTTCTCACACCCTGTGGCCAAGCAGCCCCAGGAGTGACCTTGCTGCAGGATACTTCCCCTGGAGACACATGAAAAGTCCATCAAAGAGATGAAGAATTGCCTCAAAAATTGGATGGAGCCAAGGGAGTGCCTCAGAAGAGTCCAAAATGAGCTGCAAACTGTCCTTGATCTCCTGGGCTGGCAGAGACTGGTTTTGGGCTGGAGCAGTTCAGTCCAGCTCGGGGGTCACAAGTGTCACTGTCCCCGAGCCATTTCTGGGGACTCAGCAGCCTCTCACTGTGCAAAGGGATGGGCTGACATGAAGCAAAGGCTCCTGAAATTCAGGGCTTGTGTTGTGCAGGTGGAGCAGGCTGGGATGGCCCTCTGGGAATGGCATGGGACCAAGATCCCACTGGATGAAGGACAGGGAGGGATCGCTGCTTTGTGGGGTGCTGTTGTGGACCATCTCAATTTAATGTATCACCAGGCAAAGACCATTAAGGGTGGCTGTGTTCGTGCGTGAATTTTGAGGAGTTTTAAAACAAGATTGAAACAAAAGCAGGGCGAGAAGGAAAAGTGGTGGCTGAGGAAAGCTGGAATGCCCTGGGCTCTGCCCTATGGACTCACACATCCCACAGTGGTGTTTCATCCTTCCCCTACTTTGTGCAATGAATTCCCTCCCCATTCCCTTACAAAACACTTTCCCCATATTCAGATTTATTGAAATTACTTCTAGGTCACACCCCTGACTTGGGTTCCTGTAAGTGTGGGAAGCACCTTTCCTCCACCCTCAGCAGAAGATTCCCCTTCTGCATCAAAAAACCACCCTGGGAAGACACACCAGAATTCCGTGGTAGCACAGGATGTGATTTACCTCTGGGATGTTTTCTTAGATTCATCATTTATCCTATTTTCTAAATATTCTGGAGTTATAATCCCAAAGCTGCTCTTCAAACCCCGTTGCTTTCTGTCTGGAGTTGGTGAAGAAGCACTTTCTTTTCAGGAAAAAGGGAGAAAATTCCTTGTTTCAGTGTTTGTATCACTGACTGATAGTTCAGTAGGGTCCAAGAAGCTTTCATCTGGATAGACCAAATTTCCTGAAAATGTTGAAAACATATTGGTTCCAAACCTCCCCCAAAACCACATGTTCTAGATTAGGCATGTGTTGGGAGCTAACATCCCTCTTTCCCCAATCCACTGGAATCTGGCATTAATAACCCCACACTTAAAAATATTTGAAAAGCTTTGCATTTCTCCTACCCATGGGAATGAAGTGAATGTCACTGCACCAGTGCTGGAAAGGCAACAGCCGAGTTCTGGAGGTTTCTTGTTTGTTGGGAAAACTGACATCCTGGATGGCAGGAGGTTCATCATCGCCTGAAATCTCAAAGAACACCTGAGCTGCTCTTTCCACCTTTAATATTGGTCAAATAGGGATAGAGGGGTTGGTTCATGGGTAGGCCTTATCCCCAAGTCCTTGAGGTTGGAAAAGCCCTACAAGATCATCCAGTCCAAGCTGTGACTGATGCCATCTTGTCACCAGCCCGGAGCACCGAGTGCTACATCCAGGCCTTCCTTGGACACCTCCAGGAATGGGCATTCCACCACTTCCAGTGTTTGAAAGAACCTACAAGGCAGCCAGAGAGGGACTCCTTGTTGGGAACTGTAGTGACAGGACAAGGAGAAACAGGTGCAAACTGGAAGAGGGGACATAGGTTGGACATATGGAAGGAATTCTTCCCTGTGAGGGTGGTGAGGGGCTGGAATAGATTTCCCAGTGAAGCTGTGGCTGCCCTATCCTAGGAAGTGTCCAGGGCCAGGTTGGACCGGGCTTGGAGCCACCTGGGCTAGTGGGAGGTGTCTCTGCCCATGGCAGGAGGTGGAAAGGGATGGGCTTTAAGGTCCCTTCCAACCCAAACCATTCCATGATTTTGTGACTTAATAATTTAATGTTTATTTTATGAAGGAGTCAGAAGTGATGTGGTGTTTCTGGATGATGCCGACATCTCATTAACCATCAGGATTTTGTCTCTGATCTGTAACCTGGGATGAGGATAATTCCTCAGTACCTGCATCCTCTCATCTCCCAGGGCAGAGTGGAGATAGAAACACAGAGGTGCCTCAGTTGAATTATCTGATCTTAACGTCCCCAAACCAGAGTCATACTTAGGTAAGAAGATTGAGGATATTCCATAGTAACTTAGTGCTAGCAAATAGGAGAAGGATCAGTAATTCCCAGTGCATGCTGAAAACAGGTTGGCACGGTCTCCAAAGGATGGATGGATGGATGGAAGGATGGATGGATGGATGGATGGATACCCCAAAACTGGTGGCTGCTGCCATGTACCTTTCCCAAACTGGATAAACACCTTGAAGACATCACTTAATGTTATGTCCAGAATCAAATTATGCTGCTAGAACATGGTTGTGGCACTCCATGGCTTTGTCCTGCTCTTGGCAGCTGGGAGTTCTAGCACATTCAGTACCTCCTTAGGTGTATCCTTTGTTTGACTCATTCCTATAATGGTCAACCTTTTGTAGGTTTGATATAAAATCAGCGTAATTACAAAGATCTGTTCCCGTCCATAAAACCAGTTGGAACTGTTTGGCAGGAATTTAAACTATTTCTTGTTAATCCACACACAGAGCTAATAAGGGAAGGCAGGGGTTTTTTAATATCCTATTTATATCAGCAGATGTCCTAAAGAAGTTTGGGATATTTCTGTATTTATAGTAAATCATAGCAGTGTGTAGCGTGCAGAAAGAGAGATTGGAGGGGGGGCAAAGTCAACTCTATTAATCTTGCTAAGAGCAAACATGTCACATGTAATATCCTTGAGTTGCATCACCATCTGGGATTTTTCTGAAGGCCTTGGAAGTGATCCAGCAGATGGTAGGGCTGCAGGAGCTGGGGCTGGAACCTGCTCCCTGAAGCATGGGGAGATGTCTTCTGCTGCTGGCTGGGCCACAGCTGGGGGTTTGCACACCAAAAACTCATCTCTTGCAAATATTTTCCTCAGCTTCAAGTGAGATGCTTGCATCTGAACCCAAAGTGCTTCTGCCAGAAGGGACTTGGAATTCCTTGGAGTGGCTTGGAATTGTTCGGAGCATTCCACTTGTGGTGGCTCTGTTTGGGTTGGGGGTCTTTTGTCATCATATAGAGACATCTTTCCTGCTTGTACCTTTCCCTCCAAGTTTACCACTCTTGCTGGCTTGACATTCCCTCTGATGTCCTCCCCTTTTATTTTCCCAGCAGCTGTGGAAAATCAGCTTTTGGAGGAGTCAAGCTCTGGAGCGCTGCTCACAGCCAGGGTGTCCAGAGCCCAGCATGCAGCATTCCTGCTCCCACTTTTCCTGGGGGAATCCTGTCCTCTCATGAGGGATTCAGCTGGCCCGAGTTACTGCAGCAGAGTCAGGGGCTTTTCCTACAGGAAATCCAGGGAAAGGGAATATCAATGGTAGGAGTAGATCAGATATCTGGAATGTTTCAAGTGGCAGCTTCACTAGCGATGGTTTCGGTGGTTAGGCAAAAATAATCCCAAAACCAACATTCCAAAGGGACTGATGGACTTTGGTGAGACTTTCCAGCTGTGACCTGTGACACAGGAGGGCTCACTCTGAGCCAGAAGATCCCCTGTGCTCCTCCTTGGGAGCCTTCTCATTCCCAGCTCAATGGTCTCGGGGAGCAATTTGGATGTGCCAGTGCTGTCCTTGAAGCCCTGCAGGTCTTCTCATTCTTTAGCCTTTCCCAGTGGTGCTCTCCCCCCTTTCCCAGTGTTGATGGCCACCAAGGCGAGCTCACTTGCCACTTCTTGCCCTTCCCAGGAGCCTTTGTGTGGAATTCTTCTCATTTCAATTCATCTTTCTGTATCAGATGATCAGGATTGACTTCACTGCTCCTAGGATTTCGTCACTCCTTCACTGAGTGGCAGCAGGATTTCCCCATGTTTTCCAGAGCTATTTCCATTTAAGGGTTGTGTTTCTGCCTTGCCTGGCTGGGGAGCAGCAGCTGAGCATGTGCAGGTGTCCTCCAGCATCCACCAGAACACTTTTATTATTTCCCATGTATATATATTTTATAGGACTGTATATTTTGTATGACTGAATCTCATTCCATGCTTATTATCCTTCAAAGCCATCCAGCCTGTCCTGTTCTCCCAATCCTTTTCTGTATTAACAGTTCCAGCCAACCTCCCTCACCCTAAACCAAGGGGTGAACAGAGCTGACAGCTCCTTCAAGGAGGGATCAGAGTTTAAATATAAATTTAATTCCAGTTGAAAGATAGGAAAAGTAGAAGGGGATGGACTTCCCAAGGTCTGGGCCTGGTTTGACCTCAAAGGAGAGCAGACAGCATGTGGAAAGGGGGTGGGAGAGGTGGGGTTAGTGGGAAGAAGGACAGAAATCGGGAAGAATAACTGTGCTTGGGTGTCTGTCGCATTCAATCCCAGCAGACAGGACCACCTGGATCTCTAGGACATTCCTGATGGATATGGAAAGGCATGCATGAGGAGCAGAAAGGTGCACTCAAGGTTATTCTTGTAAAGAAGGGCAAAGAGGTGCCAGGGAACAGCTGAGAGGTTGGGTTGCTCTCGGATCCCATCAAGACTGGAATAAATCCTCAACTGCAGCATGGCAAAGTCCCTGAAATCAGGGATGGGATACATTGATCAGTCAGGAATTCTTCAAGTCAAACCAGTTTCCTTCTCCATGAAGGTGGCAGGTCTGCAGACTCTGGAGCAGCAGAAGATAGTCTGTAATTTGGTTTTTTGTACGCCTGTACAGTGGAGGAACACGGTGGATACACCTGTGATCCACATCTTGGAGCGGAAAAAACCAGAGTTTTCTCTGAGACTATCCTTGGAATCAAGGCCTGCATGAAGCTACAGTAAATAAACGTGGGTTGGATAACAGGCTTTGAGTCTTGAAGCCTTTCCACTGGAGGAATGGGATGGGGAGGTGGGATTGGCAGTGCGGGAGAAGGGTCTAGGAAAGACTCAGGTTTGCTTAACTTGTAGGTATTTAACCATCAGTTAAGAGGTAACCAGTGGGTCAGATATATCATGGAATCCCAGACTGGATTGGGTGGGAAGGAGCTTAAAGCTCACCTTGTTCCTCTGCCACGGCCAGGGACACCTTCCCCTATGCCAGGTTGCTCCAAGTCCCATCCAACCTGGCTATTTGGACACTTCCAGGGATGGGGCATCCATGATATTATAATGATATTATCTGTGTGTTCAACCACTGCATTTAACAAGTGTAAATATTTTGAAAAGTGTTTTAAAATATTTTAACAAGTTTAATGTTTAAATATTGGGTTGTGGCCTCCGAAAACCCTGGCAGAAAGGATTTTTTAATTACCATTTTTCTCCTCTGCACGTCAGTGTTGGGACAACATCCATCAAGCCAAGTTTTCAAGCCTTGTGCCTCAGCACCTTTAGTTCCGAGAGGAATACTGATCTGAAATTTTGGTGGCCCTCAGCTTAGACTCAGTAATTTATTACCATTTTAGCCTAAATGGAGCAGTAGCTCATGAACTTCCCATTTTGAGCAAAACCGAGGGAAATTCTGCTGTATCAGAAGCTTCAGCTCCGCAGTCCAATTAAACGATCCCCCCCTGCTCTCGGGAGGCGAACAGATGCAAACCCCAGAGAGACTCAGAAGCTCCCAAGCTTAATAAGCCTGGCTTTTTTCCCCCCTCGTGTCAGGAATATTTTTGTGTCTGTCGAAAGCTCCACTTGCAGATCCATAACATCTCTCTCTGCCGTGCCTGGAACAGATGCGTGTGTTGTAATATAGACTGCGAACATTGACATCCCATGTGGTTCTCATTCCTCCCAGTCATCTTTGAAGCTAATTGGATCCAGCCAGCCCAAATGTGTCTGGCTGGCCGCAGCTATTTGTACTTTCACTCTGGTTCTGGTGCTAATGGTGGGATCTATGGAACATGAAATAAACTCTCGTGACTCCGAGGGCTGCCGAGGCACAGCCGCTCGCGTCTTGCTGGGTTGGGATGGGCTGGGATCTTTAAATGGGATTTTTTTCTTCTTCTAATGTTGTTCACTGGCTGGTGGCTACAGCGAGGACTGGTGGGGCTCAGAAGTGCAGAATCAGGAACCTGGTTGCCCAGCCTAAAAGGTTTTGCAGTCTGGTGTGGCTTCCTAGTGGGATACGGGGATGGCGTCATTAGGAACCCACGTGCTGTCCAACCTGTGAATACTATAAAAAATACTATAAAAATATTATTAAAAATAGTAAATTAGCAGAAATTGTCATTTAGATAAGAGAATCATAGAATGGGCTGGGTTGGGTTGGGTTGGAAGGACCTTAAAGCTCATTCATCCCCATGGGCAGGGACACCTTCCACTATCCCAGGTTGCTCCAAGCCCCATCCAGCCTGGCCTTGGACACTTCAAGGGTTGGGGCAGCCACAGCTTCTCTGGGCACCCTGTGCCAGAGCCTCAAAGGCAAGAATTTCTCCCTAAAATTCTAGATAATACCATTTAGAAATAATGTCCTTTATAGGTAACACCATCATTTTCCCATGACCCAACAGCACAATGTAGGAAAATCAATATTCCTGTTGGAAAGGAATCAGTAAGGTTGATGGGTAATTTCTCTGGTCCTTTCCTCTAATTATGCATGGGAAAAAGGCTCTTCTGTTGGGAATTTACCTTTCCCCACCCCCTCAGACTCAAAGCACCCTCATTATCTTCAATTGGTTATAATTTTATCTCAGTTAAAGCTGACTTCAGTCATTGCTGTGCTAAACCCCAGGTTTTAGAGGGATTTCCCTGATGAATAGCGAGGGAGTATTTGGGGATTTTTGCAGTTCATTCCCACTCGTGATGAATTCTTGGGGAAGCAGTGGAACATGTTTCACACTTCAGCCTCTGCTCACAAAGTCCTGTCATTTCTCAACTTCACTGTAAATATTTTCTCTCCGTGCTCGGGAGGTTTGGGTTCCCATTGTTTCAAACAGCCAGTTCAGAATAATTCTTTGCTTTTGTGGTTTTTTAGGGTTTTATTCTTATTTTTAAACAACTTGGCTCACAAGGAGTCAGCAGGGGGTTGGATCAGATGATCTTTAAAGGTCTCTTCCAACCCCAACCACTCTGTGATGCTCTGAAATTTGGGTTACTGCTCTCAGCTGAGGCCATTCCTGTGCTGCTGCATGGGTCACAAGTACCTCCGTTGTCCACTTGGAAAACAAAATGGCAGTGGGGATTTTCTCTGATGGAATGATCCCTGAATTTCACTAATTTTCTTTTTTTTTCCCCCTTTGTAGGTCCAAGTTCAGTGAAAAACAAGAAAAAGGGTAAGTTTGAGTTTTAACTGAATTTTCCTTTCTGTGCTTTGTGAATTCTCTTTGGCAAACACGAGGGAGAAACCAAAGGCAGCTTCCCTCTCCAGGAAAGGCTGGAATAACACCCATAAGCACCCCTTAAAACTTCCCTAAATACTGAAGGAAGTTAATTATGTTGTACAGAAGTAATCCTGAAGGTTCTCCAATTGAAGAGTTGAGTTGAGTCAGTGCCAAATACCAGGAGTTGTTGCTGTTTGCCAGCCCTGACAAAATTCATCCCAATCCTGCCCACCTGCAGTTTGGATTCTCCTTCAGACCCACCAAACTCGGCGTGGACACACTTTGCATCCCACTTTTCCTTGTGTTGCCATTTTATGAGCCCCTTCTGGGTGTTGCTCAGCCCTCAGGGTTTTGTGGATTTGATGCTGTTCCTCAGGCAGTTTGCAAAGGATTGCTGGGATTTGGGTTGTTCAGGCAGCCCTGTTTGGGGGGTTCCTGATGCCATCCTTGTTTCTGTAGGACTGCTGGGAACACTTAGGGTCCCACACTTAGGGTCCCACATTTACTACCAGGAGCTTGAGTGAAGCCAAGGATCTGAGCAGCCGAGTTTTCCGTGTCCGTGCTACTGTAATAGCACATCAAATGGCTTTAATCCTTGGATGCAAACTCCAGAGCCACAGCTGAGAGGTGGGAACAGGCCACACTTAGCAACTTCATTTGTATTTGCTCTGAGAAGCAGCGTAAAATTTTATGTTGGAGAAGTTTGTCCTAACAAAGCTCAACCCGCCTTCAATCAGCCCAACAAAAAGCAACTGATGGCTGCAGCCTCCGGAGCAATTCCAGAGGGGCAGGGGGATCTCATGGAGCTGGATTGCATACAGCTGTATAAAGTAGCTTAATTTTATGGTATTGTCACATTTAATTCTTTGAGTTGCAGTTCATTGTTTGATGAGCGAGGGTTTTGGAGAACTCCCTGCTTCTGCCTGCTCCGAGTTTCGGAGCCTGTGGGTACGGGCACCGGAGACTTGGCAGGCTGGGATTTGGGTGCTGGGACCCTCCTTGGAGACCTGATAAGGGAGCTGTCAGATAATAAATAGAATATTTTTTGTCTTGTGAGGTTTGTCAATGCAGAGAAGTGGTTGAAATGCCTTGAGGGAGGGGAAAGCACAGAAATGTGTCGCTGGGATGAGCAGTTGTGTCACTGCTGAAGCAGCAGCTCCCTGAGTAGCAGAGCAGATTTCGGAGGCAGATGAGTTAAACCAGCTGTGATGTGCATCCCTCTTGGGAAGGGAAGCCTGCAGTGACAGCAGCAGCACTCCCAGCTCCCTGTCTGCAATCCTCCCTTGGGATGGCCTCGATTGGGGGGGTGTCAGTGAGAGGAGTTTGGTGTGATTTAGGGAAAATGGGTGTAGTTCAAGGGGATCATTTCCAAAGCACGCCATCATCCCGAGGAGGAGGAGTACTGGATTAGAGGAAGGCTGGATTGCGGCCAGCTCAGGTTGGAAGTCATGGCTGCTGATCTGGACAGACATATTGCTGTGGACATTTGTCCCCTGAAGCCTTTTCTCACTTCTTGTAGGACACCAGTGTGACTTTACTCACCCCTGCTTGCTTTAACTTCATTTTCTGCACATTTCAATTACGCCCACAGTTGTCCCACCCTAATGTCCTTGTGCCCTTGCTCCTGGCTAGTGGCCATCCAGAGATTCTCACTCCTGTGCTAAAACAGATGGATTTTTCCTGACACTTCTGTCCATTACAAAGATTGATATTAGTAGAGAAACAAGTACATAAATGTACTCAGAAACTATTCCAACAACCATAATTTCATATCCCAACTGCCGCTGTCATCTAAAAACGAGTTTAATTCTGTCCTACTGGGGACCTTGTGGCAGCAATTGAAGTGATTTTGCTCCGTTTATGCTCCTTGGCAGAAAAGCTGTTCCAAAGTGGCATTTTAAAAACTACATCAAAAGAACATCATTTTTGTCAGGAACATGGAAAATGAGGAGAGCAGGGACCAGGCTTTCCCTGCAGAGCTTGTTTCATCCCACTCTGTGTATGTAGGAGTCAACTCCTGATGTGGCTGTGCCATTTCTCTTCCTTGGGACATGTGAGGTGTTTGAGGATCATGGTAGGGAAGAAGGTTTTTACCACAGGGCTGGTAAAATACTGGCACAGGTTTTCCAGGGAGACTGTGGCTGCCCCATCCCTGGCGTGTCCAAGGCCAGGTTGGACAGGGGCTTGGAGCAACCTGGGATAGTGGAAGGTGTCCCTGCCCATGGCAGGGGTGGAGCTGGATGGGCTTTAAGGTCCCTTGCAACCCAAACCATCCTGGGATTCTATGATTGTAACAGTTCTCCAGTGCTTCCATTGCCCGGATGGGTTTAGTCCTTCCCAAGCCCCTCCCTCCATCCAAAGCCCAAAATACTGAATTATTTTGAGGAACAAGCAGCACAGGGGCTCCTCCAGCAATGCTGGAGTGGAGCTGGAGCTCAGCTCTGAACTGCCCTCTGGAGGGAGACCGAGCCATGGGGATCATCTCTAAATCCTAGTGTGCAACAGGTAGGAAGGATTATCCCGGTTTTCCATCAAAACCCAGCAATCTGAGTAACTGTGGAGTGGTTCATCTGGACTGTAGCACTCCAGCCTGGGCTGGGTGCATTGGAACGCGCTCTGGGAGCATCCTGGCCGTGTCCAGAGATCATCCCAGATCTGTAGGGATGTGACCAGCTCCGGGGCATGGGATTTGAGGACTGACCCTGTGCTGAGAGCAGAGTGACCAGAGCTGTGACCAGAGCTGTGGGAAAAGACCCCCTGAGCTTCCATCCCTTGGGAGGCCCTGGAGAGCCCCGGTGCCTCGTTTAAATGTAATTCCCAACGGGAAGGAGCCTGCAGGGTGGTGACCCAGTCCTGCCCTGTTGGCAGCATTGTCCTGGTGGTGTGGAGCTGTGGGACACCCACCCCAGCTGTCCTGAGGCTCCTCCTCATCCCTGCCTGCAGCCAGGAGTGACCCATCCCCAATCCCCCATTTCCTGCAGCTCCACAGGTGATGCCTGTCCTTGTGTTTTCCAGGTAAAAAGGCTGGTCCTCCAGGGCCCAACGGTCCCCAAGGGCCACCAGGGCCTCCCGGGCCGCAGGGTCCCCCCGGCATTCCCGGCATCCCCGGAATTCCAGGCACAACCGTGATGGGACCGCCCGGCCCCCCTGGCCCGCCGGGCCCTCAGGGACCACCCGGAGTGCAGGGCCCCTCAGGTAAGGATCCGTCCGTGCCCTCTGCTCCAGGCTGGGAATGCTGAGCTGGGAATGCCGGAGGTGTCACGGATGCGATGGCACAACGGCCTGGGGCAGGACTCGGGTGTCCTGGGCCATGTGGGACAGGGCTTGGAGCAACCTGTGGAAGGTGTCCCTTGGCACAGGGTGGAACTGGATGGGCTTTAAGGTCCCTTCTAACCCAAACCATCGTGGATTTGTGGGATTCTGGGATTCCATGGCTCTAAATGGCCAGGAGCAGCAGGAGCCCCTCAGCTCCGTGCTGTGCTGCCACAGGCATCTCCTCCTTAATTAGGATTTGGCTTGCAGGGAAGGGGATGCAATGAATGACCTGCAGAGGGAAACTTGGCATCCTGGCAGCCAAGAGGTTTTATTCCCACTGTGGATCAGGGAATGAGTTGTGCAATTTTTCCTTCTAGTAGAAGCCTGTTAATAATGAAGAATTTTGATGGTTGGACAGAAATGCCAGGAATAAAACAGGGAAATGTTGGATGAATCTTTCTCTTCCTTATGTGTTTTTTAGTATTTTTTAATATTTAATATTTCTATTTTTTATATTTTAATATTACCTGCACCCCATACCTCTCCTCCTCTTAAAACAGAGGTTTAATGGTTATAATGGGGTAAGAAAAGTGATTTCTATGGGGGCTTCAGGGTTATTTTCGGGTAAAAAAATTTATTTGTTAGGGGGTTTAAGGGTTATTTTGGGGTAAAAGAAGTTTTATTTATGGGATTTTTCACTCAACCTTCCTCTTCAACGATGTGGAATTGCCTTTTGCAGGTGCCACAGACAAGGCCAGCTCCAGAGACATCCAGGTGGGTTGATCTTTCCATGGGAAAACCCAGCTTTGGGGGGGATTTTTGTGGACTGGTGCGATGCTTCCCGCTAATCCTCAATCCCTGTGCTCTCCCTTGCAGCCAGCTGTGGTCCATCTCCAAGGCCAAGGCTCAGCAATCCAAGTGAAGAATGGTAAGGATCTCTTGATAATTGTGGGTACTGGGCAGAGCCCCTCCTGCACCCATAGAATTCCTGGGTCCCAGTCCATCCCATGACACAGCTCCCAGATTTTACCTGCACCCATGGCCTCGTACCTGGATCCTAATCCATCCCGTGACACAGCTCCAAGATGATCCCTGCCCATCCCTGCCTTCCAATACCCCTGCCCAGACCCCCTGAGAAGAGTCTAGTGTGGAGTCTCCATCCCCATTTCCCCTGAGCTCCTGTTATCTCCCAGATTTTTCTTGTTCTGTACATCCCAGTAATTCCATCCCACTAACTCTCCCTTCTCCCTGACCTCCAGGTACACCTTGTGCCTCCCCAGCCCCTCCATGACCAGGCCTTTTTTCCCCCCATTCTATTTTAAGCCCTCAGTGGATCCTTGTCCCGTTTCATCCCCACTTGCCCATTTTCCTCCAGTTTCCCGGGAATTTAAGGCAGGGAAGGCCCAGTGGTGTGAGGACACAGAGGCGTCCAGCCACCAGCTCTTCCTGGGATCCCCTGAGCACCTCTGCCCCCACCAAGAGCCTGGAATCCCAGATCCGGCCGAGCCACTTCCCATCGCAGGCAGCTCCTCGCTCTCCTCCTCCTCCTTCCCGGATCCTCATCCAAATTCTCCCCAAGTTCCTGCTCTCCTTGCCAACAGCTGGGGCTCATTCATCACCTCCTGCCTCCCTGCTCTGGCTGTGCTGGAGAGGAGCTGCCTTGTCCCTTCCCTGAGTCCCCATATGCAGCTCCTCAGGAACCGCATCCATCCATCCTTACCCCAGTCCCAGACTGGGAGGGACGCGGCTCCCGAGGGTGGGGGCAGCAGGAAGGGGCTGCAGGATCCCTGTCCACGAATTCCTGCCTCACACGTGGGATGAGGAGGGCTGGCCACTGCTTCTGTGGGAAGGCAGCTTTCCCTCTCGGCAGGCGTGAGCAGCGGCAGCTGGAATTTCTCATGGACAGGGACGTGTGCTTACAGCTCCCCAAAATTAAAAGGAAACCGCCCATTCCCAGGAACAATGTGAGGGAAAAGACGCTGTTTGCTTACGTTCAGAAAGCAATTATCCCTTCGTTACTGGGAATGCTGAGGGTTTCCAGAGGGAACGCTGCTCTCTAAGAGCGGGAATGCCCTGTGAGTGTCCTTCCCTGCTGCTCGGGAACAATCCAGAGCTGGGAGCCAGGAATGCTGTCCAGCTGCCAGCCTGGCGAGCTCCAGCTGGGGGCAGGGAGAGGAGAGGCAGATGGAGACTGGGAGGAAGAGAGTGGGATTTGACAAACTGAGGCACCTACAGAGATTGGCTCAGTTTGAGGCTCCCAGCAAAGTCTGTCCCTAGGTCTGTCCCAGTTATCCTGGTGCCAGAGGACTGGGTGGTGGATCCATAAATCCCTGACTGTGTTGAGGGACCCCAGTTAGGGGTTCTGTGTTGTGATATGATGCAATTTCCTTTTTGTTTTTAAAAACCTTAGGAGTTGTAATGGCAAAGGGTTTGTTAAAATTATCCCAATGACAAAGTCAGGAATGGTGAAGTCAAGGAACACCAGAATTAAAATCAATCGTGTGGCCCTAAGCTGCTCTCCATGTGCCTGGAGAAGTGAAGACTCCAAGGAGCCCCTTCCAGTGCCTCAAAGGGTTCCAAGAGAGCTGGAGAGGGACTTGGGACAGGGGCCTGGAGTGACAGGAGAAGGGGGAATGGCTTTAAGCTGAAAGAGGGTGGATTTAGATGGGATGTTGGGGAGAAATTCCTCCCTGTGAGGACGGGGAGGCTCTGGCACAGGTTGCCCAGAGAAGCTGTGGCTGCCCCATTCCTGGAAGTGTCCAAGGCCAGGTTGGATGGGGCGTGGAGCACCCTGGAATAGTGGAAGGTGTCCCTGCTCCTGGCAGGGGGTGGAACGGGATGATCTTGATGGTCCCTTCCAACCCAACCCATTCCATGGTGGTTCCCTGGTAACCATTCCCATGGACACAGTAGAGAATAGGGATCCAACAAGCTCGGCTGCAGGGTCAGGAGGAGGCAGGTCTGTGTCCAGCCCTGGGATGAGCAGAGCCCAACAGACCTTGCACAAGGGTTTGAGGATGAGAACACGGAAGGTTGGAGGGACAGGCGACCCCACAAGCCGTGGTGTGCTCAGAGCTAGAGAGGAGTCCCTGCTCCCACTCCCTAGCGTGCAATCCTGGGATTCCCTCTCCAATTTCCCTGCTCTCTGTCGTGCTGTGACTGTATTTGTGTTGCTCCTGCGCTGTTCCTCCTGACGGGTACTGAGTGACCGCCGTTTTCTCATACTGAGATCTTTCAGGTGGAGTCCTCAATGACTGGTCTCGCATCACTCTGAACCCCAAGGTGTTTAAGCTGCATGCCCGCAGTGGGGAGCTGGAGGTACTGGTGGACGGCACATACTTCATCTATAGTCAGGTAGAAGTGAGTACGGTCCTAGGCTAACTCCTCCTATTCTTGTGTTCCGGTGGAAGCCTTGCATGAACCACGAGAGGGCTCCAGACAACAACCAAATGCCAACAGCTCGTGCGGAGCTGTAACCGCTTCAGGATGGGTGTGGGGAGGAGTGTCACACCCCTGTCACCGCCGGGACACCACCCGCCAGGGATTAGTCACTGAAAGCACACCCCACAGCCGCCAGTCCCGGGCTCGTCCCCCCAGTTATCCGTGCGGTCATTCCCTGAGCCTTCCGAACCTCCCTGCAGGCAGGGCGCTGAGCTCAGCGCTTTAAAGGACCCCAGCGCTGGTCATTTGGGGTTATTTTGGAGCTGTGTCACTCTGGACTCCCAGCCCAGGTGGTTTGGCCAGATTCCAGCCCAGGTGACTCCGTTTGCCTCACCCTGCTCCGTGTAGCTCCACCCCAGCACTGGCTCTGGGATGAAGTGGGCCATGGGTGTCAGGTGCTCTTCTGTGGAACTGGTGACACCTGTCCAGTTGGGATGGGGACAGAAAATACAACTCCACATGGGCCAAAGTATTACTGTTTCCCAAGTGCTTGATGCTGATTGCTGGCCACAGTGTTGGGCCACTGAAGCCTCATCATTTGTGGTCCACCAAGGAAAAAAAAGGGGATTCAGTGTTCAGGCAGCTCCTGTCTCCAAAAGGGCTGGATTTCCTCTCTCAGGAAGAAGCATCTCCCTGAGACTGACTTCTCCTTGGACAGGTCTTCCTCCTGCAGTTCTTTGGGATCAGAGTGTGGGAGAGGGTTAAGTGAGGACAAGTGGAGTTACAGGGCCTTGGAAATCAGGGAGTTCAATCAGTAGAAACGCTGTGAGGTGATTTCCTTCCAAGCTGTGGAGGTTGGGAGAGCCTTTTCCCTGTAGTAGCTCGTGCCTGTGCAAGCACCGAGTCCAGTTACGCAGGAGGCAGCTCCCAGTGCACCTTAGGGCAGTTCTGATGTCACCACTAAAGAAGGCTCCTGGCACCAGGAAGCAGGACTGGCCAGGTAAGTGCAAGAGGCCTTCAGTGGAATGTGTCTGTCTGTGTGTGGGATGAGAAGCTGTTGTAGCACACAGGGAGCCCTGCATGGCTCTGTGCAGGTGCGTCCCTTCCCTGGAGTCAGCAGGATGGTAGCTCAGCCTTAGGCACATGGATTCAGGGGATTTTGCATGCTTGGGCCAATCTGAAACGGAATAAAAGAAGTTCCTGGTGAGCTTGGGGCTCTTCCTGCCTCGCACAAGTCGCCTGTGAGTGCAGGTGTTGGGGCTAGGAGGGGCTGCACACACCCCTAGGACGCTGCACTTGCTCCCCACACCCCAATCCCATCCCTGACACCTTTCTTCTCCCTGCCCCACATCAGGTCTACTACATCAACTTCACTGATTTCGCCAGCTACGAGGTGGTGGTGGACGAGAAGCCCTTTCTGCAATGCACTCGGAGCATCGAGACCGGCAAGACCAACTTCAACACCTGCTACACGGCCGGGGTGTGCCTGCTCAAAGCCAGGCAGAAGATCGCCGTGAAGATGGTGCACGCTGACATCTCCATCAACATGAGCAAGCACACGACTTTCTTTGGGGCCATCCGCCTGGGAGATGCACCGGCATCCTAGAGAGGAACTTGGCGTGGCCAAGGATACCCACGGAACTGCACAGTGCTGCTGTTCATAAAGCGTATCAGTATTTCAGGGGTTCTGTAATCCGGCCATAAAGGAAACTGATCCAGAGCTATTTATTCCTATATGTGAATGCAGGAAGCACAACTGTCCTCTGTGACTCGCGGGGAGACTCGGATCAAACCGAAACGCTGGTGGGGAGAGCGTTGTGAGGAGGAAAGGCTGTTGGGTGTGCCTTGTCTCAGTATTTCAAGTATTACTGCACTGATACTCTGCTCTGTGACCTTCACACGAGGCTTGGTGGGAGAGCTGGGGGCTCTGCTCGGATGTTGCACTGGCGAGAGCATCCCAGGCGGGAGTGGGAGGACACGGACTCCTGTCCCAAAATCCCAGCCAGGCTCCTGCTTGTGCACGCTAACGACAGCCAGGAAGGGGTTCTGGCTTCCTGCCTTCCCAGGGGGAGCTGGAAGGGCCGGGGGCGAGGGGAGCTGGGTGAGACAGGGTCAGTGGTGTTTACATTCATCCTCAGGAGGAGGAGGAGAAGTGCCTCGACCTAGAGCTTGGAAGCAAAAGCAGGAAGTGCGAGAGGAAGAGGAATAACTAGAGCAGGCTTAGCAGATAGCAAACTGCCTCCACATTCCAGAAACCACCAAATCCCAAAGAAAACACCGATTCCCGGGTCCAGGCCTCTGCTCCTTTCAGCTCCTGCCCTTATCCCAGAGGTAACCTTGCCCCAGCAGGGGCTGCCTGCAAGTACTGCTGCTGTTACAGCAAGTTGAGTTGGGCTGGGGGTATTTTGGTTTTGGTTTTTTGGTTGTTTTTTTGTTTTGTTTTTTTTTGGGGGGGGGTTTGTTTTGTTCTTTTTAATTAATATTTTGCAAACCAGAACACATTTCTACAGGCTTCACCGGGCCACGTAGAGCAGCCACAAGTACTTGTGACAACACTCGGAGGAAGTTTGTTATGTTTAAGAATAAAATATTCAAACAGGAAATTTTTTTTTCTGTTTTAATAGCAACTGTCCTGCTTTTAGATGTGGTTTTTAGCCTTCCGCCCCCCACCCGTTTCCTTTTGGCACCCTCCTACCTAAAATAAGTGGTGATGGAGACTTTAGCAAAGGAAAAAAAATGGGATTTTAAAATCTGGTCCAGCATGAAGTCACCACTTTTTCTTTTCTCTGAGCCCTGCTGAGTCTAGTCATAACTCGATTTCTGGTGACTAATAGAGGAGCTGGGACACTATTGTTTCTTTTGGCTTCTTGAGCAACTCTGTCCCGTTACCTCCCCTCAGCTGGGGAGACCTAAAGCCATAAGATGCTCTGGAGCTGGGGCAGAGGCACAAATTGCTCTGTTGTGTCAGCCCTTGGCTCACACTTGCTCGGCTTGGTTGGGTTTTGTTTCCCTGTGTTTCTTTCCAGAGCCTGTTTGTGCTTTCAGGAGGGGAGTGAAGTTGCAGCCTGTGTGGAAACGGGACAAGTCCCGAAGTGGCCCCTTCAGCCAGAAGCAGGGAAGGTTTTGGGGACCTCAGTGCCTGAAGGGGCTGCAGGAGAGCTGGAGAGAGCTGGAGACTTGGGACAAGGGCCTGGAGTGACAGGACAAGAGGGAATGGCTTCCCACTGCCACAGGGCAGGGTTAGATGGGATACTGGGAAGGAATTCCTCCCTGTGAGGGTGGTGAGGCCCTGGCACAGGGTGCCCAGAGAAGCTGGGGCTGCCCCTGGATCCCTGGAAGTGTCCAAGGCCAGGTTGGATGGAGCTTGGAGCAACCTGGGCTAGTGGGAGGTGTCCCTGCCCATGGCAGGGGGTGGAACTGTTTGATCCCTAAGATCCCTCCCAGCCCAGTCGTGTGATTCCACAATCTCGGGGATGGCTCCATGCAGAGGTGGCTCATGGTCACCTGCAGGGTGTGGGAGGGACGTGTCCCAGCGCTGTGCTGTGGCCACGGAGGGTCCGCCCTGCCTGGAGCATTCCTGGCTCCACCCCTAGCGAGTGGTGTCCCTTGCCAAGTGTTGCAGTTCTTGGGAGACAAAAATTCCTCGGGGCAGCGGCGTTGGCCGCGGCCTCGCTATTCACAGGAGCCGTGTGCTTCGGGAAACAACTGCGTGACAAATGGGCTGCTCTGCCTTTTTAGTGGCTTCTCCTCCCTTCAGCCTCGACATGTGGGACGGGCAAGAGCCTTGGGGGCTCTTCACTGGGATCTGTGGTTTTCTTTCCTTTCAAATGGATTAAGAGGGACATGTTCCTGTGACAAGAATGAAGCGGGACAACTGTGTGCAGTGAGAACATGAAGCAAATCGTTAACAGGATCGCTTTAGAACAGGCCTGAGCAGCAAGGCTGGGGGCAGCCATGAATAACGTGGAGTTTGCATTCCTCGTCCCCCGCTGGCAGGATCTGTAAAAGGCTGGAGTGTTGCTGTCCCCTCTGGTGTGTGCTCAGGATATTGGAGGAGAGCAGGAGAGAGCAATTCCTGCATGGAAATTCCCTCTGGTGCATGCTTGGGATGGAGAAGGGAGCAATTCCTTGATGGAATGTGTTAACAGGCTTTTTCTGGTGCTCACACTAACCGAAGTGTGAGTTGGCGACATGGAATTGGAGCTGGAGAGCAGTGAAAAGCTGGCTGCAGGTGGCCTTGGCAAATCCAGCTTTTTCCTGCTCTCAGTGTTCCCAGTGGGATGTCCTTTCCCAGCCACACCAGGAGCTCCCATGGAAGGTCTGTATGGGCACAGCAGAGCATTGGCTGTGCTTTGTGAGGGGACAGCTCCATCCTTCAGGGGTGGGAGAGGCACTGTCCCCTCATCAGGGACAGTCAGGAGTCACCTTCCCAATGCCCTGAGAATGCACTGGAGGAAGGGCAGATCCCATGGACTTGGATAAACAGGTATCCTTCTGCTCCCGAACACCCAGGCTGGAGCCCATCACCCGTGGTAGGGATGTGACCTGGGTGGGTGGTTCTGTCCCTGCTCCCTCCACACCTCAGTCCTGCTACTCGTTCCTCACATCCTTTGGAGACCTCTCCCACAAAAGCCTCGAGGGGAACAGGGAATCTCTCCAACAGATCCTGCTGGAGCCCTGGGAGCCAGCGTGGAGGGCAGGAAGGCCAGGAAGCACAGGAGAGCTGGTTTCAGAGCAGATCTCTCCCTGTTCAGGCCGTGTGGTTCACTCTGCCGTTACCGTGATCCAAGAAAAGCCTCTCGGTGTTTGCCGGGTCCGATTCACGCCCGGTGCTCCCGCGAAGGGAGTTCACAGCCTCGGGATGCAAATGCCCAGGGATTCTCTGCAGAAGTCCCTGATCCAAATCAGGGACTTTCAGCTGCTGACAGGGGCTGTGTCACCGCGCAGCCCCATGCCCAGCAGTTGGGGTGCAGGGGGACAGGCCGGAGTTCCCCGGGCGTGGCAGGGCCGGACATGCCGGGGCTGGAGCGCCCCCGGGGCCGGTTCCGCTTTCGGGAGGGCCGGGGGGTCATCCAGAGGTCGGTGTTTCCCTGGCAGGAGCTCACATCTGCACAGATGTGCTGTGTGCGCACAGCTGCGGCCCGGCACCGCGGGGCATCAGCCCAAAACGCTGTCCCTGGGCTGTCACCGCTGTCCTGCCTGCTCCGGATGCTGGGGACACCAGGCCAGCCCGAGGCTGAGCCACATCCTGAGGTGACAAAGTGTCCCCCACCACGCCAGCTGTCAGAGGGTGAGGGGTAACATTCCAGATGTGTAACTGTGTGTGTGTATATATATATATATAAATAATCTGTATTTATTTATTTATGTATTTTATGTCTATATATTATTTTTTTCCTGCCAGACACCTCCAGGATTAGAGCATGAGCTCCATGGCTGAAACTTCACATCCTTGGACAACCCCTCAGCAGCCTGAGTCGCTCCATCACATGGAGTTGGCCACACTGAGCCAAAAAACCCCAAATTGTGCATTTTGGAGAGTGCCCCGTGAAGCATGAGGGGCGTGTCCCCAAGCAGTGTGTCAGCACTAGGCGGCACAAGGACCAGGAGATGCCACCACAAAAAAAACGTCTCTGTGGGTGGGGCATAGCTCCGGGTGCGCAGATCCCACCTGGAGCTGCCGCAGGGACAGTTCCCTTCTGGTTCCTGCCCTGGGCGAGGAGGTGAGCCGGCAGCCCAGGTGGGGCACGGGGTGTGACAGCGCGGAGCCCAGCGCTTGCACACCGCAGACCCCTGGGGAGGGAGAGGAGCAGGAGGAGGAGGGGAATTCTAGCTCTGCACATCCCGCTGGGAAGGGGCGCCGAGCCCTGGGAAGCTGTTGTTTCCCGAGAGGGGTAGAGTCCCCTCGGCTGGGCTGTGCTGGGATGGGGAGGGAATGTCACCGCCCGGGTGTGACAGTCAGGTGATCCCACAGCCAGGAGCTGTCCCTGGCTCAGGATGGCTGCAGAGCCCTCGCCAGCTGCCCCTGGTGTCCCGGGAGCTGGCACAGCCTGTCCCTGGCACAGGGAAACTCCCCCAAACCCTCTCAGCTTTCCTACGTGCCACCTCTGCCTGCTGGCATTTGATGTCACAGCGGGTCCGGCCGGTCACCTGAGCTGCCTCCTCCCCATCCCGCCGTTTCTCTTTCCCTTCCCTGTGGCTTTGTGCCGTTTTTTCCCCCTCTGCGAGCTGATGTCTTTCTTTTCCCACTTCCGTAGCTACGAACACCCACATGCCTTATCTCCTTCCCCCATCCCATCCTGGAGCCTATTTATACAGAGCCTGGCTCCTGCCCAGCCTGCCAGCGACGCCGCAGGAGCGGGACGGGGCTGGCGGCGCCCGCAGCCCAACATGCTCTGGGCTGCTCGGGGATGTTTCCTGCTCTGGCTGCTCTCGCCCATCCTCAGAGCCGGGGCTAGCCCGGAGGCGAGGCCCAGCCCCACGCTGTGCCAGCAGGTAAGGCTGTTTTCCAAGGAGCACCTGGGCTGGGATGGCTCCAGCAGCGTGGCTGGGGCTGCCAGCATCCCTCTGGATCTCCTCCCTGTGGCTCTCACCTCCCTCCAGCCTCCATCTCTTTAACTTTCCCAGCTTTTCCTCTGTTTTCCTGCCTTCGAGCTCCTTTGAGGTGGTCCCCTACATCCAGATGCTCCCAGGTCCCTGCCGTGCCTGAGGTGCTCAGAGGATGGAGTGCAGGGATTCCCGTGGATGTTGGTGAGGCAGTTGGGAGCCTGGATGGGGAACAGCAGGTTTCTGTCACCCCAGAAAGAAATCAGCTGCTCCCCATCCAGGTTCCCAGCTCCAGAGGAAACCAGGGCGAGAGGAAAGGTGGAGCCCACACAGCACCCTTGCTCTGCCTAAACAGGGATGCTCTGGACCAGCTGGGCTTGGGAAGGGGGAGCAGTGCTCATTCCCGCTTCTCGTGCCCATTTTGGCCAGCTGCTGGCTCACCTGGAGCTGTGGCTTGTAGCCCCCCCTCATTCCCACCTTTCCTGTCTCTCCACAGAGCCCCATGAAGGTGTCTTGCAAAGGAGTTGGCCTACGGAAGTTTCCCAAGGAGCTTGGCCAAGGAATTAAGTACCTTGAACTCTCCAACAACTTCATTCAAAACCTGTCAGGCAGCACCATGCCAGGATTTGGGCAGCTGGAGTACCTGGATGTGTGCTTCAACCAGCTGGAAGCCGTGTCAGCCACCGCCCTGGCTCGGCTGCCTCGGCTGCACTCGCTCCTCCTGGGATCAAACCACCTGGACCGGAATTACTTGGCTAATGGGGAAGCTTTCCATCTGCTCAGGAATATAGAGGTCCTGGACCTGTCTGTGAATAACCTGGAGAGCCACATGGCCAGCTGGTACATCAGCAACCTAACCAGCCTGAGGGTGCTGGATCTCTCCGGGAACACGATGACCAAGCTGCTGGCAGGGACCTTCCGGAGCTCACCGCGGCTGCGCCAGCTCGACCTCAGCAACAACTACATCATGGAGATCCAGGAGGGAGCTTTCGAGCCTCTGGAAGAGCTGGAGGTGCTGAACTTGGCTTTGAATTCCCTGCACTGTGTCTCTGGCTTCAGCCTCACGCAGCTGCGAGTTTTAAACCTCAGCCACAACGCCCTGGAGCTGTTCTCCTCCGAGGAGGGAGCGCAGCCCTACCTGCTCAGAATGCTCGACTTGAGCCATAACAGACTCCTCTCGTTCCCAGAGCTCCCCAAAGCCCATGATCTCACACACTTAAACCTCTCCAACAACCTCATTGCTTCCCTGCTCCCAGGCTCACCCCATCCCAGGGATTTCGTCCTGCTCTACAAGGAGATGCAGAGGTTCAACAGGACCGTGCATCCCACAGCCACTCTGCCACACGTGGCTGACCTGGATCTCAGCAACAACCGCCTGGAGCTGTTCCCATTTTCCTTCTTCCACAGCCTGGGCACCCTGCACAGCCTCAGCCTGGCGAGGAACTGTCTCCGGGATGTGGCCAGGGAGCTTGTCTCCAATGGCACGGAGCTGTCCGTGCGCTCGCTGGACCTCCACAGCAACGCCCTCCGTGTGCTGCCACGCTGGTTCTTCGATTCCCTGCCTCACCTGGAATCCATGGATCTGGGCTCCAATAGCCTTCAGCCCTGTGAGAGCCAGGTGAGTGACCAGGGAAGGGATTTGGGAGTGGATTCTCACACGTCAGCCCCCGGAGACACCTGCACCCCCTTCTACAACGTGCCTCACTTGAAGCACCTGAGCCTGTCCAAGAACAACATCTCCAGGCTGCAGCCCTACGCCTTCAACCGGACCCTGCTGCACTCCCTGGACCTGTCAGGAAACAGGGACTTGTCCATACCCACAGGAGCGCTGGGAGGCTTGGAGCTGTCCCTGCAGGAGCTCTCTCTGAGGGACAACCTGATGGACGAGAGCCAGGCAGCGCTGCCCTGCCTGGGCACGCTCCGAGTGCTGGACCTGTCGGGCAACCGCCTGAGCCTGCTGCCCTCGGGGCTTTCCTGCTCCCCACTGGAGAGCCTGGACATTCGGGATAACAACCTGCAGACCTTGGGAAAGCTCGGGAGCTGGTCCCACAGCCTGAGGGCCGTGTCCGTGGCGGGGAACCCCTGGAGCTGCTGCTCGCTGGGCTGGCTGGACGCGCTCCGTGCCGCCAGTGTGGCCGTGCTGGACCTGCCCCAAGCTCGCTGTGCCTTCCAGGAGCACGGCCGGAATATCTCAGCCAGGATCACCGGCACTCCCCACTGGATCTGTCCCCAGCCCAAGGGCACTGCCTCCCTGGCTCTGCTCGTGGCCCTGATGGGCCTTTCCCTCCTCGGTGCCTGGGCTTTCTGCCTCCTGAGGAAAGGGCAGAAGGCTCCGGAATGTGCAGGACTCGGGAGCAACAGGGTGGGAGTCTCCCAGCCCTATCCCAAAGGAGAGGGGCCAGCCGAGGAGAGGCCACCTGACAGCGTCACCAAAGTGTAGCCCAGACCTGCAGCCATGGGTCAGAACTCTAATTATTATTAATAATATTAATATTAATAATATTATTGTGGTTTCGGTCTCACTGGTACCTGCGGGATTTGCGAACCCAGTGGCGGGAGCGTGGAGGGTGCTGGGCTCTGAGCCACCTCCCCTTCTCCGGAAGGGAGATTGCCCCATCCCCTCTGATCCCTGCCAGGAATTAAACATGGGATTTGGGGTGCCATCACACATTCCCATCACTCAGCACAAGAAGCCAAGCCCTGGGCTGGCTGCATTGATCACCCGCCTTCCTCCACATCACGCTCAGCTGGATGGGAATTGTCTCCACTGGGACCACCTGGCTGTTTCCCAGCTTGCCCAGTAGCCCCTTTAAGAAGGTTTAATAGCTATACTAAATCCCTGCTGCTGCTCCTGAAGCATTCCCTTTTCCAGGAAGAAGCAGCCAGGGAATGGGAATGAGAGTGGGAATGGGAATGGTGCTTGGTGGTGGCTCACAGTGCTGGGGAAGGGAGGGGGGATGGATTTGGCACTCTCTGAACACCCCCCAAAGCCAGGGATGATCCAGGGGCTCAGACCCCAGCTCGGGAAGGCAGCAAGAGGAGGTGTTGAGTGGGATTGTCACTGTGTGGTGTTGTCCATCTGTCCCTTGAGTGACCTATCCAGCTTCCCAGGGCAGAGTGGGAGCACCTGAAGGGCTGGGCCAGCTCCAGGAAGTATAAAACTGAGGCTGCAGTGAACTCTTTAGCGTTTCACATCCATTTGGTTCCACCTCGGAAGTCCCCAGCTGGGCCCAGTCACCTCCACACACACCTGGTGGGTTGGAGCTGTGGGAACAAAAGGGTTTGGAAGTTACTTAAAATCCCAATTACTTCATTTTCTTCCTTTTTTTTTTCTTTCAAGCTTATCATGGTTTTACTGGGAAGCAAAAAGGGCATTTTTGGTGTCAGATATGTCAGGGCTTCAGCTTCCTGTCCTTTGCTGGGCACCCAGCTCCAGGACCCATGGTGACTTTGGTGGCCCCCACATTTCCACCCCTGCCGGCTCCGTCCCCAGTGCTGTCCGCAGCTGCCGTCCCTGGGGAGCTGCAGCCAGCTGGGCTCTGGGCATGGAGTGTCCCAGGAGCTGCTGTGCCCACCTGGGGCTTCTCCCCAGCACTGTGTCCCCTGTCCTCGGGTGGCACCTGAGCTCCCTGGGGCAGGAACCTGCTGTCCCAGTGTCCCCAGGTGAGCTCAGACTGTCCCTGGGGCAGGGATTTGCTTTTCCAGTGCCCCCCAAGTGCTGGGACAGCAGGTGGGTGAGCTCAGCGCATCCCTGATGCCATGCCAGCCTCCTGCCCCAGCAGTCGGTGACATTGCAGGGACACTTCGGGGCCCAAAGTGCCTTCACTGGGTGTTTCTGGTGCATTTCTGTGGCCTCTGCTCCTCGTTTAACCCCTCCCCAGGCCGAGCTTCCCACTCGTGGCACCAGGAGATGTCCTGCCCTTTGTGCTGCCGCTCCCACCGGCATCTTCCTCGCGTTAGGCTCGGAGCTGGGGACGGGCGGGGACACCACGTACCACCGGGTGCTCAGGGACACCATGTGCTGCCGGCACTCGGTGCCAGGCGCTGCCTCGGGCATCCTGAGTGTCCCCAGCCGTGTTTATCCAGTGTCGTGTCCCCGCGGAGCAGCAGCTGGCGGGGGTTGACCCCTTCGGGGCAGTGGCACTTGGGGACAGCAGCTGCTGATCCGGAAGTTTCTCTGGGGATTGAAGCATCTGCTGAAAAACGTACTAAAAATAGAGGGGGGAGAATCCTGGGGCTGATTTCTCCCCACAGAAAAGGCTCCCAAATAACTGGACTCGATCTTAGAGGATTTTTCCAACCCTAAGGATTGTGTAAAGCCCAGGGTAAGGGGGGAAGAGGTGGAGCTTCCCAGGCCAAGGAGGGGCTGTGAAGGTGTGGAAAATGAGCCAGGGCAATGGCGTTGGGTTATCACTGTTGTTGATGTCCGTGTGCTTTCCCAGCTCAAAGAAAAACGGGATTCCAGGTTGTGGTTGCATGGATTTGCCAAGAATTGAATCCGAGGGCAATGTCCCCTTCTCCCAGCCCCAGGAACAGCTTGGCCAGCAGCAGGGCATGGGGTGAGCCTGTGTTGGCCCAGGGGACAACGAGGTGGCATGAAAGCACATTTGTGTCCCCAGAACCAGCACGAGGCCAAGAGAAATCCGGGGTCTGTGCTGAGTTCTGCACTGCTCCTCATCCGGAGCTTCCCGTGCTTTAGGCGAAATGGTTTCCCTATCCCAGGCATGTCTTGGCATCTCCAGTGTTTTCTTGATCCAAAAGGAGGGCAGAAGATCTGTAGAATATTAAATTTTGAACAAATAAAGCGGCGATGCCAAAAATGTTGCATTTTCATGTCAGGCTGGAGGGTGGCGGGAGTGTAAATTTTGGTCTGACAAAAAAAGCAGCAGTGATTAAAATGTTGTGACCATTGACAAATTTTCTAGAGAACTGGTTGAGAAATCCAGCAAAACTCATTCTTTCCAGTGGAAAGCCTTCACATTTCTCTGGATCTGCATTTTCAAAGAAGAATAGATTTTTATCAGAAATTTCCACCGAGCTGTTTCACTAACCCGGGCGGAAATTACCTTCCCTCAACTCACTTCAATTACAAGAGTGCTTCTTTTCCCCTTTCTCCTCTTTTTTTCTCCCTGGACATGATCCAGAGCTTCATGTGCTGCAGGAGCTGAAGGATATCCTGGGAAGCGCCTGGCCTATCTCTCTCTTCAGGCCACCCCAGCAAGGCAGAGAGAGGAGAGCCCTTTCTCCTCCTCTGTGTTCAGACAGAGCCTCAATTAACCCAGACCTCCCCCATGCTGATAAGATAAGGAAGATAAGGCTTCCTTTCACCCAGCAGAAGGTACATCCCCTTCCAGAGGGCTGCTGGAGGTACCATTTCTTTTCTTTTCCCCCATATTGATGCAGTGCCCAGTCCCAAATCCTTTGGATCTCATCAAGGCTCGTCCTCGTGCCATGTTCCGGCTGCTCCTGGTGAGTGTGGCGCTTTCTTTGTGGCTTTGGGAGGCTGGTGGCACCTCCAGGACACCACCCTGTGTCCCTCCCATCCGCAGGGCTGCTTCCCATTATCCCTCCCTGCCACAGCGACTCCGTGACTGGCACAGCTCCCCTGGCAGCTCTTCCCAGCCCGGAGGCAAGGCCGGGCGTGTCGTTCATGACACTTTTCCTCCTCTCCAGGGGCTCTGGCCGGGCTGGGACCTCCATCCCAAGGCGCCTCGGGCTGTGGCAGATGGGGAACGTGTTCCCCCGGGTCCGCCCAGCCTTGCAGAGCCCTGCAGTGTCACCTCCCCGGGCTGGGGGGGAACAGATGCTGCCACATGTTCTGCAGCTGGATCCTCGCTCCCAGCTGTGCCTGGGCTGCCTGCACGGGGACACTGCCGGGGGCACGGGCAGCTCTGTCACAGGCAAGTGTCACCTCGTGTTGTATCCTCACAGCAGGAGCAGATCTGCTGGCTCTGCTCCCAGATTTGGGACTCTGTGTGGCTGTGGGGACAGGTGACACTGGGAGGTGGCTCTGCAGGATCAGGTCCCTGCCACCCCCAGCCTGTTCCCAGTACCTGTCCCGTGCTCTGCTCTGGAAAGAGGAAGGGGATGGTGTCCCTGAAGGAAAGCAGAGCTCCACGGCAGGACGGGCTCCTGCCACCCAGGGTGATTGTCCCACTGTCCCCAGGCTCCAGAGGGAACGGGATGCTCCCAGTGTCCACCAGCAGCAGGAATCTCACCCCCAGCCCCTGGGCTGTGGCAGGAGCTGGGACGTCAGTGCCACATGACCACGTGCCACCACCCCCTGCGTCACTGTCACCACACGGGCACAGCCTCCACGCAAAGGATGTGGCTCCTCACGGGGTCGGTCGGTAGGTGAGGGTGGGGAGCCGAGGTCACCGGGTTCTGCAGGGACACTTTGGTGGTAGGGGAACCCCTGGAAGGTCTCTGGAGCCCCGTCTGAGCCTGGGAGCCACAGGCCATGGGGAGTTGGGACAGTGCATGGGGACACCGTGTGCTCACACGGGTCACAAACCACTCACTGGTGTTTGCTTTGGCCCCTGTCTGAGTCCCAGGAGTGAGGGACACCAACCTTTGGCCATCCAGGACAATTCTTTGCTGTTCCTCCACTAAAGCCTCATGCCAGGAGCTCTGACCCAGCACCAGCTCTGCCTCTTGAGCCCCTCCTGGAGCTGTCCCCTCCCTGTGTCGCCAGGATGGCCAACACCAGGCAGGTGGAAGAGACCTTTCCCAATGTTCTCCTGGCTCCTTTGGTCTCCCTGCTGCCAGTGAAGCCCCAGCTGAGGAAGGGAAGCCTCTCCTGGGCTGGGAATCCCCTCCTGCCTCCCTCCTTCCCACAGAGCCAGCCCAGCCTGGGAGGGGAAGGAAGGGGTATTTTTAGCACTCACCCTCCGGTTGTTCCAAGGATTGATCTAAAAAGAGGAATTGACGTTCAAAGGAGGGCTGGCTTTGCTTTAAAAGGAAGGGTTTGTGTTTTTCCTACTACTCAGTCATTGCAAAACTTTCCTGTGAAGAGGGATTGGTAAAAACACCTCTGGTGGGAGGTGGCAGCCTGTGACATCGGGGCACAGTTCCACAGTGTTCTGGCACTGCTCCCCTTGCCCAGTCCCCAGGGTGAGCTCCCATCCCAAAGCAAGGGATGGGGTGGGACTAAGCCCCCCTGTTCTGGTGCTGATCCCAGCTCTCATCACCTGTGAAGGGAATTCCCTCCTGCCAGCCCATCCTGGAGTGGTTCCTCTCTGCATTCCTGCTCTCCAGCAGCTTTTCCTGACCACTCTCATGGCTTCTGAACCTCCTGGGAACTCAGGTGCCTTCCCAGCTGCCATCCAACCCCTGGGTTGTCCTGGCAACACCCTGGAGATTCTCCAGGTCCCAAAACGAGACCCCATCCATGCCCTGAGGAGACGTTTACCTGGAAACCACAAGGGACAGACCCCAAAACACGGGATTTGGTGTTTAGGGAATACAGACTTGGGTTATCCTTGTGTTCCTCCTTTTCTGTCCACCCTTTAACCAATCCCCTTGTAACTGCTCAGGATTTGGGAGTGACCTGTGACCCTTCCTCAAGGGCCATTGCTGCAGCACAATGAGCTGTGGCCTTTGCATCCCGAGGGAATAGTTTGGGAAGGACGACTCAAGCCCTGTGTGCCGGTTTTAGTGCACACGGTCCTAAGTCAAAGGAAGGTCACGAGGGGACAATGATCAACCATCCAGGCATGTCCTGCCAAGGTAAGAGGTCACAGAGGGGTGAAAACCAACTCCCAGTTCAGTTCTGTCAAGGAAAAGCACTTTCCAGAGAGAGGGGAAGTAGCACAGCCAGGGAGAAATTGAAAGCCTCAAAAGTGGGTTTCAATCTGTGACCCTTTCCAAGACCTGAGGTCAGCTGGGCTTGTGTCAAATGTCACCTCCCACTCTGGGAAAATCCCAGCCTACCTGGTTCCTCACTGGCATCAGGCGGCACTTTTGGTTTTGTACTTGTAGGAGGGAGAGATCCTGAGAAATGCACCTTGTGACAGGCACGTGCCAGCCCTGGCTGTGGCGCCCTGGGCAGCTCCTGCCTGCACTTCAGGGCTGGTGCCTGTGCCAGCTCAGGGATGTGCACTCCTCTGGGTCAAGGAAAAATGTACTTTTTAAAGCTTTTTGTGAAGAAAATAAGAAAAAAAAATAGAAATTTTGGGCCTGTGCTGACCCTACAGGAGAGCACAGCCAGGGGGGTCGGGCTCTGCTCCCAGGGAGCAAGGGACAGGACAGGAGGACACGGCCTCGAGCTGTGCCAGGGGAAGTTTAGTTGGATATTAGGGAAAATTTCTCATGGAAAGGGCTGCCCAGGACAGTGGTGGAGTGACATCCCAGCAGGGATTTAAAATCCGTGGGGATGTGGCACTTTGGGGACATGAGCAGTGCTGGCCTTGGCAGCGCTGGGGGAACATCCTGCAGTGCTGGTCCCTCAACCCCCTCCCAGGTGCTGTTTGGAGACGGTCACTGCTAATGACAGCTGGACCCCCCTCCAGCCCCTCCTTGTCCCTAACCCTGTGAATGGCACCGAAACCGCCTTTGTTCCCCTCCCCGGGGGGCAGGACTCGCCGCCACCGCTGCTACAAAAGAGGTGGTGGGGCCGAGCAGCCCCAGCCCTGCTCCCAGTCCCTGTCCCGGTCCCCATCCCAGCCCCATTCCCGGCCATGGGCCGCCCCGCCGCCGCTGCCACCGCGCTGCTGTGCCAGCTGGGCCTCTCCGCAGCCATCCAGTGGCTGTGAGTAGGGATCTCCCCCTCCTTGGGGCTGCCCCCGGGTCCCTCGGGGCGCTGTGGCCCCTCGGTGACGCCCAGCTCTCCCCACAGCGGGCTGGCGGGCAGCGGGGTGGCCTGGAACGAGAGCCAGCACTGCCGGCTGCTGGTGCCGGAGCAGCTGCAGCTGTGCCGCCGGCACCTGGAGGTGATGCCCAGCATCGTCCGGGCCGCCCGCCGGACGCAGGCCCTGTGCCAGCGGAGCTTTGCGGACATGAGGTGGAACTGCTCCTCCATCCAGCGTGCCCCCAGCTTCGGCCGCGACCTGCTCACAGGTAAGGGATGCTCCTCCGGCCGTGCCGCCGCTCCCGCTCTGCCCCGGGGGAAGCCCGGGCTGGCGGCGCGTTCCCGGGTGGCTTCTGCCTTGGATTTCTGTTTTGGAGTAAATACCCTGCCTTTACGCGGTGTTAATCCTGCGTAACTTCCATCTGGGGGAGGTGACAGACGGGAGCTTCTATTTCAAACAGCTGCCAGGGCTCCGAAAGAAGCGGGGGAAGAGGTGGGGATACAGGCTGGACACGGGCAGTGCAATAGGGGGGCCACAGGTTAAAATATAAAAATGGGGAGGCTTCGGGTTTATCCTGATGCAAGGTGAAATAAAGAAACTCCTCGCACTGTGAGATGTGTGAGAGAAGAGTCTGGCTGGGCGGGGAGGAAGGAAATACCCCTGTTTTCTCCGCAGGAACCCGGGAAGCCGCCTTCGTGCACGCCCTGGCAGCAGCGGCCGTGGCCCAGGGCATCGCCCGCTCCTGCGCCTCCGGAGAGCTCCCGCTGTGCTCCTGCGGCCCCGGCCCCTCCGAGCCCCCCGCGCCCGGCTCCCGCTGGGGCGGCTGCGGGGACAACCTGAGCCACGGCCTCCAGCTCGGGGCCGCCTTCACCGAGGGCTCCGCCGGAGCCGGCACCGGCGGCACGCCCGGGCTCAGGGCGGTGAACCGGCACAACGGAGCCGTGGGACGGGCGGTGGGTGCGGGGCCCCCGGGGCTCTGCAGGATGGGGTGGGGGATATGGAGCCCACCAGGGCTGCTGTAGTCTGGGATGGGGTGCATGAGCCCCCCGGGACTCTGCAGTGGGTCACACAGAGGGGCTGAGCCCCCTGGGACAGACGGAGCCCAGCACCCCTCGCAGCAGGGGCAGAGGTCCCTGATTTAAGGCAGCAGATGCCAGCCAGGTTTTTGAGATGTCCTGAACATCGGGAGGCAACTAAATGGTTAAAAAGTGTGTCAGCAGACACCCCCCACTGCTGCTCACCCCCAGACGTCCCACACCCTTTCCACAGCCAGCACATCTGACACTTCACACCAGTACTCACAGTTGTCTGACACCTCACACCAGTACTCCCAGTGCTTCTTTCCACCCTTCTCACTGGAAACACGGCTCTTCCTGCCCCTCTCCACTGGGCTCCCCTGTTCATCCAGTCTTTTTGCTTCCATCCACTCCTGTTCCCCAGGTGAGGCTTGGGAAGCCCCCAACCCTGCTGTCAGCTCCCATAGGAAGTTCCCCAAGGATCAGGTTCTTATCAGAAGGGATTGAAGCAGGGTTGAGCCCCTGATCACCTCCTTATATTCAGCTCTGAGCTCTTCCACCCCTTGAAACTTCCCATGGGTGTCCTTGGGAGTCAGTCCCTGGGGTTTGAGAGGCAAACTCACCTGTTTCCCTGTGCTCTGCAGGTGCTCAGGGACTCCCTGGATACCAGGTGTAAATGCCACGGGGTTTCAGGCTCCTGCTCAGTGAAGACCTGCTGGAAAGGGCTGCCAGATCTGGATGAAATCGCCTCTGACCTCAAATCCAGGTACCTGGCAGCCCTCAAGGTGACCCACCGGCTCGTGGGGCCCAGGAAGCAGCTGATCCCCAAGGAAGGGGATGCCAGGCCAGTGACAGAGATGGACCTTGTTTATCTCATCAACTCTCCCGACTACTGCACCCCAAACCCCCAGCTGGGCTCTCTGGGGACACAGGACAGGTAGGAAGAACCCAGCCTCTTGTTCCAGGAGTGCCTGTACCGCTGGGTTTGAGTGGCCTGGGAAGCTGGCGTGGATGGGCTGGGGTGAGCCTGCAGCAGATCCCTGCATCTCCGAATCTCTGAATCCCTGTCTTGTGAGACCCCACCTGCACTGCTGGGTCCAGGTCTGGGGACCCCAACACAAGACAGAAACTGGACTTGTTGGAACAAGTCCAGAGGACACCACGGAGCTGCTCCGAGGGCTGGAGCCTCTCTGCTCTGGAGCCAGGCTGGGAGAGCTGGGGGTGCTCACCTAGAGAAGAGACGGATCCAGGGAGAGCTCAGAGACCTTTCCAGAGCCTAAAAGGACTCCAGGAGAGCTGGGGAGGGACTTGGGACAAGGGATGGAGGGACAGGACAAGAGGGAATGCCTTCCCACTGACAGGTTTAGATGGGATATTGGGAAGGAATTCCTGCCTGTGGAATTGTAAGGATTGTGAGGCCCTGGCACAGGGTGCCCAGAGAAGCTGTGGCTGCCCCTGGATCCCTGGAAATGTCCAAGGCCAGACTGGACAGGTCTTGGAGCACCCTGGGATAGTGAAAACTGTCCCTGCCCATGGCAGGGGTGGCACTGGGTGATCTTTAAGGTCCCTTGCAACCCAACCGTTCCATGATTCCATGACCCTGCTGCCTCCTGCTCTGGGCACGCCAGCTCTGGGAGAGGCCAGAGCCTGGGAGGGCAGGTCCCCAGGTGCCACATCTTTCCCCAGGCCGTGCAACAGGAGCTCCGTGGGCAGTGACAGCTGTGACCTGCTGTGCTGTGGCCGTGGCTACAACACCTACACGGAGGAGGTGACGGAGCGCTGCCACTGCCGCTACCGCTGGTGCTGCTCCGTGGTGTGCAGGCGCTGCCGGCGCAGCCTGCAGAGACACGTCTGCAAATAAGGAGGAGAGCTCATGCTGGCACCCACCAGGCACAGCTGAACACCAGGAGCCCATCCCAAGGGATGCCCCCTGCAAGGAGGAGGCTCTGCAGGAAGCCTTGTCTCTCGTGGAAAACCTCAGACTGAGAGATTTTAGGAAGCCTCTGGTCCCCTCCAACCCAGACCTCAGGGCAGGACAAAGCTGCCCTCCTGCAGCTGGTCAGTGGCCAGCCCTCTGTCTCCAGCTGGGAGAAGCCATTGATCATTCCACAGGCCCCTTTCTCCTGGGGGAACGGGGACCCTGGGCTGCCATTGTCCCTTTGCAGGAGGATTCTGACAGCGGCCTGAAAGGCAGGAGTGATGGATGGGAGGGGTGGAGTTATCCACTGGGACAAGGCTGCAGGGATGGAATGCTGCTTCGGGTGAGGGGGTCATGGGCAGCTCCTTTGGGAACAGGATTCTGCTGTGGGCTCATCCAGGATGTTCCTCCTCAGGGGAAAACACTGCTCCAGTGCCTTTTGCAGCATCTCATTCGCATGGAGATGGTGCTGCTCTGTTGATGGCAGAGACACCAGGGACAGGAGAGGTCCTGGGGGCTGCCAAAACTGGGCAGCCTGGCAAACCCACACCTGACCGTGTGTTGACAGCCCAGCCATGGCATCACTGTAGCTTCTGTCCCCACGTCGGAGGTGGGAGCCCACTCACTCAGTACGTGAAATTCTCATGGCTTGTCCTTCCTGCCCCTCCTTCTGGCCCACTGAGGTCTTCAGCCCACTCCTTCCACCCCTCAGGGCCAGGTGTGTTGGAATTCTGGCCTGGAGAGGGGACACGACTCCAGGGCCTTGGGGAAGCAAGAAAGAACCTTTAGTCTCTGTACTTCCTGTAAGCGGGATTCTGGTGTGGGATTTTAAATAAATATGTTATAAATATGTTATAACTCTCTGTGCCTTGTTTTCTAGGACAATCTTTCCTTCCCAGCTGGTCCTGGAGAAAGAGAGGCTGTATCCCTGTGTCCATACGTTTCCTTACACATATCTGAGGACCAGCTCACTTTCAACTTTCTGCTTCTCACTGGCCTAGATTTGCCTTTAATTACAGATCGCTGCCAGCCTCAGCTCCTGTTTTATCCCCTGCTGCCTCAGGTCTCCAGCTGCCTGGGAACTGGCTGCCTGGGATTCAGGGCTGGTGCTGGAAACTGCAGCAGTCCAGGGTTAATTTCTGATCCTTGGGAATGCGGGCTGGACTAGCCAAGGGTGTGTGTGAACAGCAAGGGGTTGGGAGTCAGGGATGGGGGCTCCCACATTTCCCTTGGCGGAATCTGGCCAAGAGCTTGGATGGGATGAGATTCCTGCTTTTGCAGCCTTTGGAGAGGAAGGGTGAGGCCAAACAAGTGCTGGAGAGACTCCACAGCACCAGGAGGACAGGTAAGTGGGATGGGAATCTTTGTGTGGATTCCTGCAGCTCCCAGAGAGCTCCAGCAGCTCCGCTTTATTTTTGGTTCCCATTGACTGGAGTTGGCCGCGCTCAGCCCGAGCCCAGCTGGGCGATTACTCATTTCCATATCCATTCCATCATTTTTAATGGTCTCTGCTGGGTCATGGAATCAATTCATGAGCGTTTCTTGTAAAACATCCCCTCCCCTTAATGTGCTCCAGGTTTCCGTGCGAGCAGGGAAGGAGTCGGAGGTGGCTCGAGAGGATGCAGGGGCTGGAAGTTGAGCCCGAGCTCAGGGAGCGCCAGGAGGGAGTTAACCCTCGTTATCAGTTGTTAATGTGCCATTGCCTGGCTCTGCCCGCTGCCATCTCCCTTCCCAGAGCGCCTGGAAAACCGCAGCTGCCCAAGGCCGAAAGCTATCTCGAGTTTTCCCTTTAAAATGCAATTAGGGGTCAGTGCCCGGCATTCCTCAGGAAAAGGAGTTGCAGCGGCCAGGCTGCAAAACAGCCGCAGTTTCTGTGTCCGGAGGGCTGCGGGTACTAAATTAGGATTGCTTCGGTGCCTTCCCTCCATCCACCTCCCAGCGCATCCCAGATCACAGGGAGGTGACACCGGCAGGGGTTGCGGACTCCGCCGAGCATTGCAAAACGAGCTGGTGAGAGGAGAATAAACCGGGAAGGATCTTGTGCAGAACTCCAGCCAGGAGGGTGGGAAATGTGATTTGCATTTGGTAACTACAAACACGCAGCGCCTGGGGGAGAGGAGAGGAGCCACAATAGCAAGGAATGCCCAGGGGAGCCGTCGGGATCCCTCCTAGAGAGGTCCCGTTGGAATTTCTGCCTGGGAAAAAGGCAGGGTCAAGTGCTGAATATGCAGAATCCACTCCTCCTCTCCCTCCTTGACTCCAAGCCCGACGGGGAAGAGCTGGGAAAAGACTGGAGGTGTCACTGTGCAGCCGGAATCCTGCGGGAAATGGGAAGGCGCCGGAATTAGTTGGAGAGTGCAAAGGGTCAGGCTGGCAGGGGGTGACAGCTCTGTGACAACGCTCCCAGTGGGAGCAGCTGGGATCCGGGCCCACACCTGGAATTAGCAGGGATGTGAGATCTGCAGGGCTGGGAGCATCCACCAGGAACCGGCAGCCAGAGGGTGGATGCGGTGGGAATGATCCCTGCGTTTGTCCCAGGGGTTTTAAGGGAGTAACCTTGGTGTGAACGTGGTTATTTGTTGCTGGTCAAACTTGTGCAAACAACAAAGTCTGGAGGAAGGCGAGTGCTTTTCATGGATTCTTTTGATTTTGCTGTTAAAACACTGATTTATTTATTTTTCCTTTTAATTCTTTATTCGTTGACTATTATAATATTATAATTGAATATTATAATATTCATACTGCATAACTCATTCCAGGAGGGTAACCTGAGCAAGGGCAACAAACTGATTGTAATTAAATATTTTGGAGGAAGGATGACTCTGTGTTCAAGGATATGTCGGGATACCTCTTCCACACAGCCCTGGATTGCAGCTCCCACCGGAATGTGGATCAGGACCTGCACCTGCTTTCCCTTGTGCTGCTCACAGAGCTGAGCCAGAAGGAGGAGAAAGCCCAGAAAGGGGCTCAGCTGTGGATCAGCATCTCACGGAATCCGGGAATCCTGGAATGGTTTGGTTTGAAGGGATCTTAAAGCTTATCCAGTTCCACCCCCTGGCACGAGCAGGGAACCTTTCACTAGCCCAGGTTGCTCCAAGCCCCATCCAACCTGCACTGCTGGGAATATTTGGGGGATGTTGCTGTGACCTTTGGGATGGTTGGTCCGTGCACCATCACACCACAAGACACACACATGAGTAAACGCCCGTATTTAAGGAAAAACCCTTCCCTCTCTGTTCTCCTTTATTCCCGGGCTGTTCAGCAGTGCTGTGGTGCTCTAAGGATGACAAACAAAAACAGGGATTGTCCGTGTGGGGATCTTCAGCTGAGGGACAGGGACAAACAGGGGTGAGTAAGAGCCATAAGACCCGAGGGGGATCCAGCTGCAGCCTGAGGAATTTTGGGTGTAGCTGGAAGGTCAGTTCTGAAAGGGGCTGCAGGGGGTGCGGAGGAGAAGCAGCTCTCCGTCCCTTGGAATTATGGAATTCTGGGATGGTTTGGTAGAAGGGACCTCAGAGCCCATCCTGTCCCACCCCCTGCCATGGGCAGAGACACCTTCCACTAGCCCAGGTTGCTCCAAGCCCCGTCCAGCCTGGCCTTGGACACTCCCAGGGATGAGGCAGCCACAGCTTCTCTGGGAATTCCATTCCAAGGCCTCCCCACCCTCACAGGGAAGGATTTGATTTCTCCCAGGCTGGGCAGCCATTCCGGTGAGGAGGGAGCCTTGGGACTCCCTGCTCTGCAGAGCAGACACTGACGTGGCCATGAGGCACCCTGGGACTGCCATCCCGCTGGGAATATCCAGGAGATCCTCCCATCAGCCCAGACCTGTGGCCAGACAGGTTTTGAGGACCCACAGCGCTCCTGGGCTCTGTGAGTAACAATTTATTGCACAATCTGACACAGGCATGAAGAAAACAAACAGAATAAATCATAAACTGAGTCATCCTCAGAGGCTGAGTTAGAGTTACTCAGCAGTAACAAGCAGTAGTAGTAGTTCCTACATCCATACTTTGCTCACAGACAGGTCAATCACCTGCATTTCTAAGGGAAATAATCTGCTCCCAAAAACACAGATTTAACCCTAACCTGCCTGATGCCTGGTTGAATTTTAGAGATTTTAGGAGCGAAATAGATGAAAAAGAAAGGAGAAAGGTCGCATGTCCCACTTGTTCTGTAGAAAGAATAGAGAAGAATGGGAAGGTGCTGTGCTTAAACAAATAAATGTATATTTATTGACATCCAGCACTGCACTATCAAGGATCTCCACTGTGTACACCTTTTGTACAGCAGGAGAACGAATATTTTCTGCCAATTTATCTTAATTATCCACATTTTTTCCCACTTTCCCAGACTCCATCCCAGTGCTCCCTGCCAGGACCCGTGCGAGTCCGTGCGCCAGGCAGGACCTGGCAGGGAAAAGAGTGGAGGCACTCGAGGCCTGTGAGCGGCCCCGGCCGCGCCGAGCCGTGCCTGCCCGCGGTGCCCGCCCGCCGCGGGGGTCCCGGGGGGCTCCACGGCCGCGGGGCGAGCGCGGGGCCAACACGGCGCCCACGGGGCGGCTGCCCCTCAGCCTGCCCTCACCAGCATGGCGGCACCCGCGTCCCGGCTGTGTCTGTGCCCTCCCCAAGAGGGCGCCCCTCGTTGTTCTAGCACTGACCTCCCCAAGATGGCGCCTCATGTGGTTGTTATGGCAGTGACCTCCCCAAGATGGCGGCCGGGGCTGGTACGGTCGCTCCGGATCGCGCCGGAAGTGGCGGCGGCGCCGTTCCCGGCCCATGATGGCGGAGGCGGGCGCGGGCGGCCCCCGGCTGGCGGAGCTGCTGGCGCTGGGACAGCGGCTCTGGGACGAGCTGGAGGCCAGCACCGAGCCCTCCTCGGGAGCCCCGGCCGTGCAGGAGAAGGTGCGACAGGGGCTGGACGCGCTGCAGCGGGCGGCGGCCATGGTGGCGCAGCTGGAGCTGTTCAGGTGAGCGCAGGGGACGCGTCTGAGGGGGACAGGGAGGGTCCCCGGCCAGGGCAGAGGTAGGGCGGGAGCGGGACAGAATCCCAGAATCACTGAGGTTGGAAAAGATCTCCAAAACCATCGAGTCCAACCTGTGGCCGATCCCCACCTTCTCACCAGCCCAGAGCACCGAGTGCCACCTCCAGACCTTCCTTGGACGCCCCCAGGGATGGGCACTCCAAACCTCCCTGGGCAGCCCCTGCCAAGGCCTGACTGCCCTTTCCATGCAAAAATTCCTCCTGCTGTACAACATGACCCTCCTGTGGTGCAGCTTGAGGCCGTTCCCTCTCCCCCTGTCCCTGTTCCCTGGGAGCAGAGCCCGATCCCCCCGGCTGCCCCCTCCTGTCAGGGACTTGTGCAGAGCCACAAGGTCCCCCCTGAGCCCCCTTTGCTCCCCCAGCTCCCTCAGCCGCCCCTCACAGGATGACTCCAACCTATTTCCCATCTCCATTCCTTTTCCTGGACTCCCTGGTCTCTCTCTCGCAGCGAGAACGAGGAGCTGGAGGAAATCGCCTCGGCCGACCTGAAATTTATGCTGCTGCCGGCGCTCCTGGGAGCCCTGACGCTGAAGCAGGTGGACCTGAGCAGGAGAAGGGAGCACCTGGAGACTGCCCGGGAGCACTTCCTGCGCTTCCTCAGGCTCTGCAGGAACTACGGGCTGGGATCTTTCCAGCTGGCCCCCGGCACCTCCAGCGAGGAGGGAGCCGGGAGCCCCTCGGCCCCCCGGGACCCTGCCCAGCCCAACCTGGTGGCCATGGCCATGAGTAGGACAGCCAAAATTGAAAGGTGGGTTCTGTGCAGTGGGAAGGGCTTTGGGAATGGGTCTGGGAGGAGCGGGAGCCTGAGGCAGTGCAGGGTTGGACAGGGAAGAGCTTCCCTGGGCATTGGAATAATTTGATCATCAAGTGCTTATTTTAAGAGATGCAGCTCATTGTTTAATAGGTAGGGCTGGAGAGGGACAGAGTCTCCAGTTTCTGGTCTCTGAGGAAAACCTGCTCAAAAACCTATAATTAGCTCTTTAATCTTTAATAATTAATTTTACCATTAGTTATTTAATCACTGCTGGCAGCATAAAGACTTCCAAACCGGTAATTTCCTACCAGTGGGTTCATTAGAGCTTGAAAAAGAGGTGGTTGGTGCCTTTGGTGCTTTGGTTGGGATTTTGGCCACTGAATTGCTCATAGTGGCAACACTGGGAGGTCCAAACTGGGCTGGACCTGCTTAAATTGGATAGAAAAACATAGCAAAACACGATTTATATTCTAATTGGGAATGGTTTCTTGTTTAGAATTACTCTTTTATGCTCCTTGTCCTCTCATCTCCCAGAGGTTCTTGGCTCTTATTGTTCATTCTCCAGGTGACAATAACTGAGGGCAGGAGGACACAAGGATTTAGTTTGGAAGTGTTCTACAGGAGTAGTTTCCCCTTTACTAACTAATTCCTGAAAAAGTAAAAATAAATTTAGCTTAGAAGTTTGTTATATAGGGAGTTCTCCCCTTTAATAACTAATTCCTGAATAGGTCAAAAAGCCAAAATTATATTAAAAAAACCACCTGCACACACAAAACCACCTGAGACAGAAGTTGGAAAAGTGTTTTATTCTCTTTGTGTGACATGGAATCAATTCAAACCAGCCATTCTATTGATTTTTCTCAGTCCTGCTTTCTCCAGGAGACTGATGTTTCCAGTCTTGCCTAATTTTACCAGGAAGGTTTCAGTTTCCAAGGATTCCTCAATGTTTGGGAGAAGAATAAAACCATCGAGGCCCCTCTGAATTTAATGTTATTTTACAGCTGCTTTTAAGAGACGGGAGAGGCTGAAATTCCAACAGGAACCATCACAACCTCCCATGAAATTTTGTTGAACCTCTTAGAAAGGGTGGTAAAGACTCCAAGGCTGGGCTGGGCCAGAGAAAAATGATTCCATGATCTGATTTTGCTGTGTTTGAGCCAGATACAAACAGAAGAAGGAGCTGGAGAACAAATTGGCCTCCATGAGCAGCTCCGTGGAGAGCGGCACGGCGGATGAGGATCAGATCCGGAAGTTTTACATCCTGCAGATCCAGAAATGGATCGGCACCAGCCTGGAGGAGACTGAGAGCATCGAGCAGGAGCTGGTGATCCTGAGGAGCAGGGATGCAGCCAGGCAGGTGAGGGAGCTCTCCTGGAATCTGGGTGCTGCGGGATGGGCATGATGGGATGAATCCCAGAGGAATTCAGTGGCAGAGTTGGAGCGACTTCCCAGCTGGAATTGGGCTCGATCACAACATGAGCTGGTGGGGTTTCCTTCATTCAGAATTCAGAGTTTTGGGTTGGGTTCTGCTGCCACATGTTTCTCACAGTCCTGGCCTTCTGGAATGCTGGAGCTTGGAATATCGGAGCTGAACTGGGCTGTGCAAAGGCTTTTCCTGGGTTCTGCAGATCCCTAATTCTGAAGACCAGTTGAACTGGGGAATTAAAATAAGACCCTTGTGGTTTCTGTCAAGCCTCCACTCCTGGTCTGCAGCGTGTCCGGGTGTTACAGCCCTTTTGGAATGACATTCCCACAGAACTGCAATCCCTGTGCAGAACGTTGTGTCCAGGATTTCTGTGACCTGGGATGTCTGCTGGGAACAGTGGCTCCTGATGTGCTGGCACAGCCCCCTGGCAGGGCTGCTTGGGGGGGTCATTTTTGGCACTGCGGGACTCAGCTCCTCCGAGGTGTCCTGGAGATGCCGTGGAATGACGAGCTCGGAATGCTCCACTGGAGCAATGAACAACATTTCGTGCTCTGCTCTGAGCTCAGCCCTGGCAGCTCTGCTCTGACCCCAGCAGGTGGCACAGAGACACAGGAAGTGATTCCTTTACAGGCACAGTTGGAATTCCTGAGTTAAACCGAATTCAGGCCTGGATTGTCCATCCTGGGGTGTTGCTCTGAGAGCTGAGGTGTTTCTCCTCTACCAGAGCTTTAATGACTTGGGAGTGGGAAGCAGAGGGGGAATTCTCATCCCCACAATTCCTTGGTGACTGTTGTTTGCATCCCAGGCTCCAGCAGGTTTCCGCGGCCCTTCCCGGCCAGCCAGACCTCCATTGAAACCCTTCATCCTCACCCGGGATGCTGCTCAGGCCAGGTATGGATTGGGATTATCCAACCACACTTTGAGGCAGGACTCTCATGTCGAGTCTGAAATATTCCATCAAGTGCAGAAATCCAGGTGGTACCTTCATGTCTGCATTTCTGTTTGTGGCACCCTGAAATCCATGCAGGAATTTCAGCACCTGAAGCACAGAATGGGATAGAAACCAGGTTTCCTGTCATGGCTGGGACATGATTTATCCTGAGCTTTCCATGTATCTGCTTCAGTTCCCAGGGGTGTCCTGGGGACACCTTCCCCTATTCCAGGAGCTCCAAGCCCCATCCAGCCTGGCCTTGGACACTTCCAGGGATCCAGGGGCAGCCACAGCTTCTCTGGGCACCCTGTGCCAGGGCCTCCCCACCCTCAGAGGGGAGAATTCCTTCCCAAAATCCCACCTAACCCTGCCCCCTGTCAGTGGGAAGCTATTCCTGTGTCGTACCACTCCAGGCCCTCTCTGGCTTTACCTCAGGCATGGGAAGGCCACAGTTGGGTCACTCCAAAGCCTTCCTCAAGCCCTCCTTGTGCCATCCTTATATCCTTAGCACAGATTGGATCGTGGAATAGCCCTGTGCCTGTGCTCCTGCTCATTCCAGGGGATTCCATTGCCTGGTTTTGCCTGGTTCTGTCCCACTGCAGGGTGTTTGGAGCTGGCTATCCCGCGGTGCCCTCCATGACTGTGAATGACTGGTACGAGCAGCGCCAGAGGCAGGGAGTTGTGTCCACCCCTCAGAGGGTTCCAGGTATGGAACAGAGATGGGAACAGGGGATTTGGGAAGCCTCTTGAGGGGGTGGGCAAACAGGGATGTGTGCAGGGTATGGAACACCCCTGTCTGTGGAAGAATTTAAGCTTTATTAGGAAAACAACTGGGTTAGACTGTGCTTGGCCTGTCCAAGACCAGGGTGGATGGGGCTTGGAACAACGTGGGATAGTGGAAGGTGTCCCTGGTGGCACTGGATGGGCTTTAAGATCCCCTGTGACCCAGCCCATTCCATGATTCCCACTCCTGCTGCCTGGCAAGCCCAGCTTCCAGCAGGGCTTTGAGGAACCTGAATCTCCTCCCTGTCCCTCCACTCCAGCAGGTGCAAGTGATGAGGAGCTGCAGAAGCAGCAGCAGGAGACACAGGAGGAGGAGGATGATGAAGAAGCTCTTCGGAAAGCTCGGGACTGGGACGACTGGAAGGACACACACCCCCGGGGCTACGGCAACAGGCACAACATGGGCTGATGCTCTGGCTGCCAGCAGGGCCTGGAGATCCTGGGAGAGCAACCTGGAGAGGGAGGAGGGAATACAGTGTACATAGGTGGAGCATCCAGGAATTGCCTGGATGGGCAGGGGACAGGATGGCAGGAGGACATGTGACCCCTTGCTTTGGTTCGCATTCCATGTCAGACTGGGGGCACTGGTCATGCTGGGGGGGTGCCCCAGAGCTCTGAGGGGCAGCTCCAAAAGGGTCAGGCTCCCTCTGCCCTCCCAGGTGGAGGCAGCCTCCAAGGGGAGCTCCATGGATTTGGAAACTGCTCTTTGTATTGTGGGTGGATGTATTTATTTTTTTTTTCCTCTCTATTTTAAGCAAAATAAACTCTCTTTGTGCTGCCTCGTTCTTGTTGTGAAATTCCCTTGCTCTTCATCCCGAGCTTTTCCAGAGGGTGAACCCTGGACTCTCTCATGGAGCCCACAAGGGACAGAACTGGGACAAATGGTGCCATATTCCAAGACAAAGTAGTCAATGTGCTTTGAAACCCTCTAGAACAACCCCTGAAGGGGGAAAAACTCTCTGGATCCCTCTGGCACCATTCCTGACTGGGGGAGTACAGGATGCATCTGTCACTGGGTGCTGGCACAAGACAGGTGTGTGCAGGGCGGTGAGGAATCACAGCTGGAAGCTCTGGAAGTGCCCAGTATGGGCTGGTAGCTGTGGACGGACTTGTTCCAAACCTGGTAAAAATACTGGGATGGAAAACGAAACTTGGCTGGTGCTTTGTGTCACCTGGAGCAGTGTCACCTGCACGGCGCCTCCTTACCCTGGGACACTGGGATTCTGTGACAGTTTGGGGGTTTTCCTTCCAATTAGCAGGATTTGGGCACAGCTGGGCTGCAGGAGAGCTGCAATCCCTGTCCTCGGAATTGATCCTCGCCCAGGAAGCCTGCAGGGAATACGGTCCTTTAGTCCCAGGTACTGAGTGTCTACAATTCACAAGAGGGGTTTGTGGGTTCCAAATCTCCCAGGAAACGTTTCTTACTTTCCCACCACAGCCCTGTGGGTGTGTTTATCCCTTTCCTGCACTGATGCTAGCCAGCAATTCCTGGGAGCACCTCTGGAGAGCTGGATCTTGAGAAGCAGCTTCAGGGACTTACTCCCTGTGGATTCTCACCATTCCTTGGGCTGTTGGCCTGAAGCCCCACCTCAGTGCTGACTCTTTGCTGCTCCTATTTCCCTTTCTCATCATTTTCCCCTCAATCCTGGGCTGGAGGCAGAGTGCCCATCCTGGGGCTGGGAGCAGCGGGAATGGTCTGGTGGCTGTGCAGCTTCGGGATGATATTTTTGGGTGGCTCTGGGGCTGTCACACGGCAGTGTTTGTGACATACCCCAGCGTGGACGGTACCATTCCCAGGGGAATGCAGCAGTACCGTTCCCAGAGGAATTCAACCCCTGCCAGCACCGGCAGCCGGGATTTTCCAAGGAGCGGCAACCACCCAGCACGGCAGCAGCGCCTCACCCTCGGTGTGACCCTTCCAGCTCCTCTCCGTGCTGCTAATCCCAGCTGGAGCAGGTCCCCTCCCCTCAGCAGGGCCGGTGTTCCTCTGGTCACCTGGTTAAAGCCTCTGGACACACAACCCGGCACCCTCTGATTGCCCAACTCACCTTTCCAGCCACGGCACCACGGCGCTCCTGCCACCATGAAAACCATCATCGCAGCCTGCTCCCAGAATCTCAGCGGTAAGAGATTCCCATAGCGGGTTGGGATGGTTCCTGATTCTCCAGCAATGCGGGGAGCTGGTGGTGGTCACTGCTGTCAGCTTGCTTGGGAGTGCTGAGGAGAAAGGGGGTGTTGGGAGCGATTTGGGGATAACTCCACAGGAAAACTCACAGTTGCTCCACAGGGATGAAATTTCGGATGACATTTGGGAACGTTTCACACAAGATGCTCCTGCAAATTCCAAGTGTTGGGTTTGCAGAGGCTCCTGTTGCCGTGGATGGGGCCGGCAGCAGAGCCCTGGGGTGTTCTGTGTCTGTGCTCTGGACTTCCATGTAGCTTTTGGAATAGGAGCTGAGAGAAGGATGTTAAAAAGCAACTGTTTGGTGGGCACAAGTTTGCCTGGAAGAACTCTGTGTCTTCCCTGGGAAAAAGAAGGGACTGGATTCTGCAGGTGGCTGGGATTTGGGGGATGTGGGGTGAGTGGAAGGGATCTTTCAGAGCCCAGCATGCTGCATGGGAGAAAGGAACAAAAATTCCTCACTGGAAAAATCCCCCATGGGCCGGAGATGGCTCCAGTGTTTAATTTATTTCACTTGTCCCATTCCTGGTTTGGATTGAGCTGGGAAGAACTGAAACTCCACCAGCTTCCTCATTCAGTGGCTGGTGGTTCTCCTCTGATCCGGGGGTCCCTGGCTTGGGGAGCCACAGGAACAGGGCTGCTGCCATGTCCCCCTGATCACCTCTCTGGCCAACATGCGGATTTGGGGTTGCTTTCCCAAGAAAACAAGGTTCTTGTGACACTGGGGTGGTCTCGGCGTGGGGGACCTTTGGCCAGGTGCGCTGTGCTGGCAGGGCCGGTGCCTCGGGCCCGTTTCAGGGAGCAGGGACAGGGCCGTACCTGGAGTTTGGATCCTGGCTCCCAGCCCAGGGAGGTTAATGGTTCACCAAGGTCGGCTGGAGGGAAGGGGTGGCAGGGGGAGCGGAGTGGCTGCGCTGCCAGCAGCGTGTCCCTGTGGGGACACAGTGGGATGGCCACCCCCGGCCACCCTGGCTCGGCCTTGCTGCTGGCCTTGGCACTTGCTGGGGGTGGTGCCTCCCTGCTGCACCATCTGAGAAATCCCCAAATCTCCTGGGACCCTGAACACACCAAGAACGGCACGGGAATGGTCCTGTCCTTGGGGAACTGGGCATTGAGCGGGATGTGCCGCTGCTCTCGGCCCCGCTGGTGCACGGAGCTGTTGGGTTTGGGGGTGCCCAGGTGTCCCCTGCTCTGGGGACAGCCTTTATTGCCCAGGGCCACCTCCTGGAATGGTCCAGAGCTCCCTGGGGATGAGCATCTTCCATTCCACCCCCCACATCCCATCCCTCCTCACCTAGCTGCTCATCCTTCCCATCCCACCTCCCCCCCGGCGCCCCTGGGTGCTGGCCGGCAGCCCGGTGGCCCCGCCCGTGTGCGAGCCGTGCTGTTTTGGGCGGCGGCCGTGTCCCCCTCTCCGCAGGCAGCCGGGCCAGCATCCAGACTGCCCTGAGGACGCTGCTGGCCGTGCCCTGGCCCTCGCAGCGCGACGTCCGCTCTGCGCTCCAGCTCCTGGCCGTGCTGCAGTGGGTGCTCAGCTTCCTTCTGCTGGGTGAGTGAGTGGGGGGCTGCGGGGGGGTCCCAGGGGGGCCACACACCCGCTCACCCCCTGCCCGGCTCCCGCAGGGACCGTCAGCCTCCTGCTCCTCATCTACCTGCTGTTCACCAGCCTCTGGCTCGTCCCCGTGCTCTACCTGGCGTGGATCATCTTCGACTGGGACACGCCGGAGAAAGGTGGAGTGTCCGTGTCCCCCCTTCCTCCAGCTTTGCAGCATGATGGGGGTGGGGTCCCCCTTTCTCCGGGTTTCTCCCAGAAAACGGGGAGCACCGCCCTGCTCCTTCCCCTCGCTCCCCCATCATCAGCACCACGGTGGGAAGCGGGATGCAGCGGCCCGCGGGGAGCGTTTCCCTGGGATCCTGCTGCCCGCTGGGCTGGGCTGGGCTGGCCGTCATCTCCTGTGGCCCCTCCCGGCTTCGCAGGTGGCAGGAGGCTGCCGTGCCTGCGGCGATGGACCGTGTGGAAGCACTTTCGGGATTATTTCCCGGTGAAGGTACGGCCGGGACGGGATGGGACCACCCAAAAGGCGGTGCCACCGTCACGTCCCCGTGACCCTTTTTGTCGCCGCAGCTGGTGAAGACACACGACCTGTCCCCCAGCCACAACTACATCATCGGCTCGCACCCCCACGGCATCCTCTGCGTCGGCGCCTTCTGCAACTTCATCACGGGCTCCACGGGCTTCGAGGAGCTGTTCCCGGGCATCCGCTCCTTCCTCACTACGCTGGCCGGGAACTTCCGCCTGCCCGTGTTTCGGGAGTACCTGATGAGTGGGGGTGAGCGGTGCCTGCCCTGCCCAGCTCGGGTGGGGCTGCCTCGAGCCCCTGCCCGCCCCTCTCTTGCCCAGCTCTGCCCGCAGTGCCCATGGGCAAGGGGGTGCGGGGGGCTGATCCCTCTGAGGGAAATACGGGAGGGATGGTGCTCCTGGGAGCAGGCAGGGCAGGGATGGTGCTCCCGGGAGCAGGCAGGGCAGGGATGGTGCTCCCGGGAGCAGGCAGGGCAGGGATGGTGCTCTGCCTGCACCGTGCCTGAGCGACACCTTCACCTCGCACCCTGCCTGCACCTTGCCTACACCCTGTCTGCACCCCTCCTAAACCCTGCCCTCTCCCTCCACCCCGCCTGTGCCCTCCCTCGCCGCTGTGCCCACCCTGCCCTCACCGCTCCGCCCGCCCCCTGCGCTCCCCTGCCCGCTCCCTGCCCGCAGCAGGAGGAGCCCTTGCACGGTCCTTGCGCTGCTCCCACCAGCTCCCATCGCTCGGGGGGACCCTCGGCGGTCCCTGTCGGGTGCCCGGGCACTGCGGTGCCACAGCCCCAGTGCTCCGTCCCGCCGCAGGGCTGTGCCCGGTGACCCGCCGTGCCATCGGGTACCTGCTGTCCCAGAAAGGCACCGGTAACGCCGTGGCCATCGTCATCGGCGGCGCGGCCGAGTCGCTGTCCTGCCGGCCCGGCGTCACCACGCTCATCCTCAAGAATCGCAAGGGTTTCGTCCGCATGGCCCTGCGGCACGGGTGGGTCACGGCTGGGTCACCGGCACCGCCACCCCCGCGGATCCCGGGAGTCCCCAGCACCCCGTCACCACCCACCGTGTCCCCTCCTCAGGGCCTTCCTCGTCCCCTCCTTCTCCTTTGGGGAGAACGACCTCTTCCGCCAGGTGGTCTTTGAGGAGGGCAGCTGGATGAGGAGCATCCAGCGGCGCTTCCAGAAGATGATGGGCTTCGCTCCCTGCCTGTTCTACGGCCGTGGCCTCACCTCCAGCCGGTCCCACGGCTTCCTGCCCTTCTCCAGACCCATCACCACAGTGGGTGAGCAGCGGGGCTGGGGGTCCCCAGGGTGGGGGGTAAGGGGACACCCCACAGTGGGTGGTGCTGGAAGGCATCTCCTGGGTTGTGTCCCCAACAACCCGGGTGTGTTGCCACCATCCTGACCCGTCTCCTGCCAGCAGTGGGGGAGCCGGTGGCCGTGCCCAAGGTGGAGAACCCGAGCCGGGAGCTGGTGGACCGGTACCACGAGCTCTACATCCATGCCCTGCTCAAGCTCTTCAAGGAGAACAAGACCAAGTATGGGCTGTCCGAGTCAGACGAGCTGCACATCCTCTGAGTGCCACCAGCGCCGGCCCCGTCCTGGCTCACGAGGGCTCTTGCAGGGGGAATTTCAGCCAGCCTGGCATGGGGGACATGCGGGGTACAGTCCCCACTCTGGCCCTCTGCTCCTCCGACCTGAGCAGGAGGTGGGAGGAGAGGGGAAGCGAGGGGGAGATTGGGAAAGGCTCCCTGCTGCAAGGGGTTTGGAGGGGCTGTGGGTGACACAGCTGTCCCCTGCAAGGGGCTGGTGTGGGGCTGGGGCCAGCAATGGGCACAGTCCCCCTGGAATAACCAGGTCACCACAGGCTGAGGGAGGGGCTCTCATGGGAGCAGGGATTGATGTGGGGTCTTTGGGGTGGCATCCTGATGATGAGTGGGACCAGCCTGGGGGGACAGCCCACCCTGGGGTGGAAGGGGGACACTCCTGGGCTTGGGGACCTGTGGATGTGGCTTGAGCCAGGACCACGTGGCCCTAGATGAGCCTTTCCTGCCATCTCCATACCCAATACAGATTTCCAACATCCCAACTACTGCCTGTGTGTGTTCCAGAGGTTGGGATTGGCAGCGCTGTGGTCGTACACCTGCACTGTCCATGTGGGTGCCCTTGTCACTCAGCGTGTCCCCTCCCTAGCAGTCCTATCTCCAGCTGGGGCAGTGTTTGGCAGGGCCCTTGCACCGCTCAGGTGCAGCCAAGCAGCTCCCAGGTGCACCTGGGCCACGTTGGATATAATGGGAGGTGAGGGGCAGCTCTTACTGGTTGAACTGGGCTCAGGAGGGAGGTCTCCTGCTCTCTCTGCTCAGCGGTGAGTGAGGGGCTCTCTGGGTGGGACAGGGATGTGGGGCTGGGATGTGCCATCCCTGGGGCCCTCTCCTTGCCCTGGACAGCTCTTGTGGGATGTGGCTGTGTGTGACTGGTGCAGTGGCTGGGGTGTGACACCCCAGTGACACTCTGGGTGCCCCTTTCTTAGGCACAGGCTGGCAGGACTCGCAGAGTGTGATGGGGACAGCCCCTCCTGGGGCTCCCCATGTGGGGACAGCTCTGTCCCTGTCCCATCCCTGCCAGGCTGGCGTGGGAGAGTCAACAGCACTGATACCAATCTCAGAGCGCCTCTCTGCGCAGGCACTTGGTCAAACAAAAGGCCTGGGTAAACATTTGAGGAGCAAACACCCATAAAGGGAAATTCCCAAGAACCTTCCTGTAACCACAGGAGCTCCGGCTCATCCCTCTGGGCCTGCCCCAGTGGATTTTCTCTGGGGTGAGGGTGAGTGTCTTGTCCCTCTTCCTTGTGCTGAAGGGAGAACCAGGCCTGAGTGTAGAGAGGGGAAGGGCCTTTATTTGGGGTCATGGGCAGCAAGTGCTCCAGGCCATGTCCCTCCCCCTCTGCCAAGGCCAGCAGTGTGACAGGGACATCTCTGACAACCTGCCCAGCATGGGCTCTGTCCCCAGGTTCAGTCTGGTCCCTGCGTGTCACCACTGAGTCATCTGGAAGAGCTGTGTCTGCACAGCGAGGCACCAGTGTCCCTTCTCTTTAGTGACTAGTCAGCCCCTTGTGTCCCCAGGAGTGTCCTGGAATGGAACACCAGCCTGCTGCCCCAAAAGAGCCTCCTCAGTGTTCTTCCCATTCCCATGAGTGCCCAGTGGCTCTCCTGCCCTGCCCAGCACCAGCACCCTCCTCCCACAGGATCCTGGGGCAGGGCTGGGACCAGCCCACGGCCTCCAGCCCTCAGCCCTGAGGGGCTGGGCAGGGGCAGCTCAGGTCTGGGGCCCTGGGGGTGCCCACACGGGGCCCTGAGGGGCTGCAACTCCTGGAGCCCAGGGCTGAGGTTACAGGATCCCCTCAGCACCCGTCTCCGCTGCGTGCGGTCCCGGTCCCTCGGGTGCCACTGGAGATGTGGCTGCCATCCGTGATGTTGTCTGTGAAGGGTGACACCAAGGCCACGCCCAGGGTGGGCACGGGCCGGAGGCGCTGGGCAGCCCCGCGGCGCAGCCACCCCCGGTACTTGTCCCCGGCCATGAAGTACAGAATGGGGTCGAGGCAGCTGTTGATGCTGGCCAGGGGCCGCGTGACCTTGTAGGTGAAGTTGATGATGTTGAGGGTCCGGCAGTCGGCCTGGAAGTAGCGGGAGGTGTAGTAGAGGGTGCGGGTGATGTGGAAGGGGACGAAGCAGATGGCGAAGACGACGAGCACCACGATGATCATCTTGATGGAGCGCCTCTTGTAGGAGGGCATCCGGAGGCCGGGGCTGGAGAAGTTGGACTTGCAGAGCCGCTTGGCCATCAGGCAGTAGCACAGGACGATGATCAGGAAGGGCACCCCAAAGAGCAGGGCCATGACGGAGGAGCTGTAGTGCACATAGTGGTCGAACTCCTCGGGCTTGGTGGTGTCGTGGCACAGGGTGATGTTGCCCTTGGAGCTGGTGGTGACAAAGATGAGGTTGGGGATGAGGCAAATGGTGACCACAAGCCAGGCAGCCACACAGATGATGCGGGCCTGCTTGGTCTTCACCCATTTGAGGGAGCGGATGGGGTGGCAGATGCCCATGTAGCGGTGCACGCTGATGCAGGTGAGGAAGAGGATGCTGCTGTAGAGGTTGGCGTAGAAGAGGAATCGCACGATCTTACAAAGCCCCGTCCCAAAAGGCCAATTGTTGCGGTCGGCGTAATAATAGACCAGGGTGGGCAGGGATAGGACGTAGAGCGTGTCCGAGAGGGCCAGGTTGACCATGTAGGTGGTGGTGGCGTTCCAGGGCCTCATCCTGGAGATGAACATCCACAGGGCCCAGGAGTTGAGGGGCAGCCCCACCACGAAGACGAAGCTGTAGGAGACGGGCAGCAGGATGAACTTGAACTCCTCGTTGAAGACACACTTTGCCTCAGGCTCCGCCGTGGTGTTCCCTCCCAGCCAGGGAGCCGGCGTCGGTGTCCACAGGGCAACTGGGAACGTCCTCACTGGAGCAGCCATGTTCTGCCAGCCAGACCTAGGGAGCAGTTCATAAAAGCACACTAGTCACTGATCCTGACCATTGTCAGGCACGAAGCATGGAAGGGAGCCAAAGCTGCCAGATTTTCTCCCCCTCCAGGAGCTCCGGCCACTTTGATGGTTCTCTGGTTTTTCTCAACTCGCGTGTTCGGGCCTCGCTGGGAGCCGGGGGGGCTCTCGGCAAAGCCTCCCCTCCGCAGCCCCTGCACTGACACCCATTAATCACCCGTTAATCACCTCTTTGAGCCGGCGCAGGGGCGGCTGCGCCACGCGGAGCCGGGAGCGGGCCGGGGACGCAGCTCCGCGCCGGGGACAGAGCACCACGCCGGCCCCGCCGGGCACAGCCCCACGGCTGCCGAACAATGAGACCTTGACGAGCACCAGCAGCCCCCGGCCGGGGCCAGCGCAGCCTCTTGGAAGCTGCCGCAGCCTAATTGGCACCATCCTGACAATGCCGCTGCTCCCGAAGGGCTCCTTGGGAGAAGAAAGGCGGGAGGAGAAGAAAGGCTTGTCCGGGGGAATGCTGTGACCCAGAGAAGTCCTGCAGGGGCTGTTAAAGGAGCCTTTGGGAGAGTGTCCCTGGACAGCGAGGGGCCGCCGGGTGCTGTCCATAGGGAAGGGATGAACTGAGCCCTGTGGAGAGGAGCTGCTGGAGCCACGTCGCAGCTCATGGCAGAGCAAGTTCAGAAGGCCGGCAGGACATTCCCTCCTGCAAGCATTAGGATCAAAGGCTGGGATCTGGGAACTCCTGGGAAGTCGGCATGAGGACAAGCTGTCAAAGTTCAGAACTCTCGAGGGAAAAGGGAGGTTCTGCCACCACCATGGTGTCCAGCAAAGGACTGGTGAGGGCTGCCTGTGCCTTGACCACACCCTACACCATTCCTGGTGAAACGATTCCTCCAACCGAGGATGGATGCTTGCATGAGTAACCGGAGAGCAGGAGCTGCTGTGCTGCTGGTGGAGATGAGGGTGTAGCCAAAACCATATTTGATGGAGAGAATGCTGCAGCATCTTCTAGCTCCCTTTGTTCAGAGCTCACCCAGGAGGTGACAGGCACCAGGACAGAGGAGGACTCGGGGCTCAGGGATGCACATTGGCTGGAGCTGGTGCTACAAGGTGGAAGGACATGTCCTCTCAGGCTCCTTCATCCCTTGGCTCCCTCATCATCCCCCTCCTCTTTCCCTTTGCCGTGAGGATGAGCAGGCTTCTCCCAGCAGGAACATCCCACAGGGTGTATCTGTGGGATCATCCCTGCCACGCCCTGCCTGCAGAGACACCCGGGGTTGACAGAGGTACTCATAAATGACTCAGCAGGCAGATGGGACAGCGGGGCCGGGCCCCTCCAGCGGCGCTCCCGGGGCTCTGTTTGAGTTGCGGGCTGAGCTCCAGGCCCACATCCAACACCCTGCGGCTGCTGGCCCACCACAGCTCCCGCCGTTATCACAGGGATGAGTTCAGAGAGCAACAGGCAGGTCCTGATCAAATATTAACAGTGGGGAACAACTTGGTTTGTTTTCCCAGAGCCAGGAGGGAAAACAAGCGGTAGGAAAACCTGAGATTGCAAGCGAGGTGCCAGTGGTGGTCCTGGCCCAGCAGCCACATGTCCCCAAGCTGCTGAGGACATGAGGGACCAGGAGAATCAATTTCCTCTTCCAACCTCTGAGTGCAAGGGAGCACAACGCCCTGAGCCTGACCGGAGTGGAGCTGCTGCAGGTTCAGTATCCAAAATCAGTATCCCTGACACAGGTCACCAAACAAGTAAGATATGGAGAAGACAGTAAATAAAAATTAACTATCGAGTGTGAGAAATGCATAGGGAAAAATCCTGAGCAGCTATGGAGTGTTGGACTGCTCAGAGGAGAGCACAGGCACCCAGCTTCTGGCAGCTGATACAGCCTGAGCGCAGTCAGCAGTGGGATTTAACCATTCCCAAGCACAGTCCTTTGAGGATAACCCCCGAAAAAACAGAAATGCAGAAGAAGATGACATTTGGCAAGTTATATCTCAACAGGTTTCTTGCTTCCTCATCTTAGTCACAACCAAAATCAGTGATTGAAATTACTGATTCACATCAGTCCAGCCTGAGGACACATCACCACCAGCCCCATTCCTATTCCTTGCAGACATTCCAAGCAAAACTATCCTTGGCCGTGGGTTTTTGAGGAGGGATCGAGGTGTGAGCCAAGAGTTGGAGCAGGAGATGGAAGGCACTGCAGGAGAAGGACGTGGAGCTGGAGAGATGGAATGTCCTGCAGGAAGAGGACTTGGAGCAGGGAGATGGAAGGTGCTGCAGGAAGAGGTGGTGCTCCTGTTCTGCCCGTTTTGTGGATCCACAAGGAATGCTGGGGAATCCCTTGCCCATGACAGACACATCCCCCCATGGTGCCTATGGACTGGCCCCTGGTGTTCCCCAGGAAGCAGCCAGGGGTCCTGGAAAACACAGCAGTAGCCATGGGCCAGTGGGAAGGGGCAGGGGCCAGCCATGGGGCACACGTTGAGGGCACGTGATGCCCTTGCCACAGGAATGGCAGCTTTTCCCCAGTTCCTGGTCCTGCAGACATGCCCAGCCAGAACGGTCCTTTGGCCCCACCGGCAGCACCAGTCCTGGTGACATCCAAGGGTTCCCCCAGCCCTGGAGATTCATGGAGATGTTGGAAAGGCTCCAATAAAATGAATGAGTGGAACAACACCAGAGCAGACTCTGTCCCAGAGCCAAAGCCCTGCTGGTAGGACAGGATGGGAATCGTGGTGTTGGGGATCATAGAGCAGCAGGCAGGAGATCGGAGAGGGGAGTTGAGAGTGGATTTTGGAGCAGCTGCCAAGGGATGGGTGAGCCTGGGACTGGCTGCTGCTGGAGCATGGGAAAAACAGGGCTTTTCTCCTCGACTAAGCCCTTGGAAATTGCAAAACAAGGGGAAATTATGCAAAACATCCTGCAAAAGGACCCTTGTCCCTAATCACCACGTGGTTGATGCAGCCAAAGCCCCGGCACAAGGGGATGTGACCTAATTCCAATCCTTCCCTTCGCCTGGAAGAGCAGCCAAGGCACGCTCTGTCGGGACACCTCCCCGGGGACACCAGTAGGGTCGGGCATTTCCCTCGCTGTCCACCCCATCCCCTGCCCCGAGGTGACCCTGGGCAGGGTGGGGTTGAGGGGTCCCTTCCACCCTTGCTGGGCTGTCCCTGTCCCCCTGGGAATGGGCAGGAGCCCATGGTGTCAGGCTGAGCCATGGCAGCACCAGGGCAGCTTCAGCCCATGAAGAAACAGAGATTTGGGGGATGGAGAGGAGGATGAAGGAGAGGAGGGGGCCACACCGGGGAGGATGAAGGCCCTCGGTGACAGAGGAAGGAGGCGGCGTGTTAGAGAGGAGGCTGTACAGAGGGATTTGAGGGTGGCGGAGGGCTGGTGAGAACTGGCTGACCCCACCCCGCACCCATCCAGCCCTGCAGATCCCACCTCTGTCCCTCGTCCCCGGAGCCCAGCTGGGACTGCGTGACCATGGCAGGGCTGTCCCGGCTGTCACCAAACAGGGGCTGTCCCGGCTCACCTGCAGACCTGGGCGGCTCTCAGGAGTGGGGCCCCCACGGGGACAGCCTGTTCCCCACGCGGGACGGGGCCATGGCGGGGGCTGCGGGCGGCCCTGGCCGTGCCCTGCCGTGCCGAGTGTGCCTGCTTCCCGCGGCCGGGAGCAAAGTGCCCAGGGAAGGCAGGGCTGGAGGCGGGCGGAGGCGGAGGCAGGAGCTGCCGCAGGGCTCAGCCCCACTGCGCTCCCATCCCTCTGTTGCCCTCGCAGGCTTTGGGCCACCTGCAGCCCCTGGACATGGAGCATGGTGGCCTCTCCCGTGGGGTCACAGCCCTTTCCCCAGGAGGACCACGGCCCCTCAACCACGAGGGCATAGCCCCTCATCCTCGGGCACCGTGTTCTCCCGCCCGTGGCTACCACATTCCTCTCCACCCACGGGGCCGTGGTCACTCAACCACGAGGTCCATAGTCCCTCACCCATGGGTTGTGTCCCTCAGCCCATGGGGACTACGGCCCCTCACTCATGGGTCCCTCAGCCACGAGGGTCATAGCCCCCCATCCCTGGGTCCCGTGGCCCCTCGGCCGCCCCAGGGCAGCCCCCCTGCCCCGCTGGGTCCCTCAGCCCGCGGCGCTGTCCCGCTGGCCCCCAGCCCTGCGGGGCAATCCTGAGGACAAGGTGGCCACTGCCACCTTGAGGCCAGCCCGGGCATCGTGTTCCCAGAATCGGGGCCACCTCGGGTATCTCACAGCCGGGACACTGCCGGGTCGGGGTGTCCCCGTGTTTTTGGGGAGCACCCCGCTCCCTGTGCCGGGCAGAGCAGAGCGGGGGGGACAAGGGCGGTGACAACCGAGAGCTTTGCGACGGGCAAGGGCAACCTCGAGGCGTCCGTGTGCAGGGTTCCCATGGAACAGGAGGAGGTGGGGGGCAATTCCTTGGACCACCCAGGACACCGGGAGCCGGTGCTCCCTCACGTGCCTCGGCACTTTCCCTCCTTGCCCTTGCGCAGAACCAGGTGTGCAAACACGCACCCAAGTCCCTGACGCTTTATTCTGGACAGTGATAGCAAAGGGAATCCTGTAAGGAACCAGCGCAGCAGCCTCGGGAATTGTGCTGAAGGGAAAGTCCTCCGGGAACACCGTCTGAGCAGGGCTGAGCAGGAGGGAGCAGCTGCCGAGGGCACGAGGGTGCTCAGGGCTGGCACAGCTGTCACTGCATCCTGGCAGGCTGCAGGTCGGCGGGAGGAGGAGCCTGAGCCTCCAGCTCCGAAGCACCCAGCCCTCCCCGCTTCCCCAGGGGCTTCGGCGCTTCCCGGCAGGGCCGCGGCGGCGGCTCCAGGGCGGGGTGGGTCTGGCGCAGTGGGACCTCGTGTCTGTCCCCCCTGCAGTGCGGTGACACCTGGTCCAGCTGGCTCAGGTGAGTGGCCACATACAGCGAGCAGTCGCCCAGCCCCGCCGTGTCCCTTGTCAGGACGGCCGACTTGGGTCTCTTGTGGTGGCCCACTCTGGGGGGGCTGAGTGGGTGCCCACGGGATGGGCTCGGTGGCCCACAGCGGGGCCGGCCACCCCACGGTTCCTCCTCTGAGGGCAACGGGACCCGCGGTCCAGTGGGGCTCCGGCTCTGCTGGCCCCCGGCCGAGCCCTCCGCCTGCTTCTTGGGGGCTGCTCCGGGGGCCGGGAGCCACGCGTTGGGGACCCCCTCGAAGATGAAGTAGGCGGGGTTGGTGTAGCCGGTGGCCGGCTCCGGGAGGCTGCGGGGGCGGCTCCTGCGAAGCACGGGGAGGAAAAGGGCTCAGCATCCCCCCTGTGGGGCTCCGGCAGGGCTGAGCCCACCTGGGGTACCTGAGGCGCTGCGGGCGTGGCTTGGGGCACACCGGGGCCTCTGCCGCCGGCTCAGCATCCTCCTCCTCAAAGCTGATCCACTCTGCAAAGACAGGGCGGTCTGGCCTCACCCCACGGCCGGGGGCCAGAGGACAACGTGGCCCAGGGTGTCCCCGAGCCCAGGGCACCGGGAGGGGGCTGCGTGCGGCCGCCGTTACCGTAGAGCCTCTCGCGGGTGCCGCAGCGGCCCCGGGGGACCCGGACCCGCATCCAGCCGCGCACGGAGCCCGTCTCCTCGCCCCGGTGGAACAGGAACGTCTCGAACTGCTGGGCCGTGGTGCCGATCGCTGACCTCACGGCGAGGCAGCACTCGCCTGCGGGCACAGCGTCAGCGCCCGGGGCTCGGGGAGCACGGGAGCCCCCCGTGTGCAGCAGCACCCGGAGCGGGGTAGGTGCCACGGTCCCTCCTGCCAAGCTCCAGCTGCCAACTTCACACTCAGCCGGCTGTAACCTGGGGGGCTGTGCTTGGCACCACTGTGCCACCATGGTGGCCCCAGTGTCACCATCCCCACGTACCGTAGGACTCGCAGCTCTCCACGCCCTTGATGCTGAGGAGCAGGTGCTGGTCCCCCAGGTACTCCAGGTCGGGCAGGATGGGGTTCAGCTGTGCACAGAGAGGGGGTGCTCTGGGGAGGCTGCTGCAGGGTAGGGGGCATAGGGTGGCTCTGCTCTGGGGTGTGGTGACAGCTCCAGCGCCCCTGGGGGCTCAGGGTACAGAGCCAGTGAGAGGGATGGGGAAGAGGAGGGATAAGGATGCTCCAGGGCTGCGCACCACAGGCAGATGCTTGGAGGACCAGCCCAGCTTGAGGAATCCGGGGATGTCACAGTTCTGGAAGGTGTTCTCCCCGCTCCGCTGCACCTCTGTGGGGGACAGAGGAGGACACAGCTCCAGCCAGGCCAGCTCACCCTCCCAGCCACCCCCTGCACCTCAGGCACCCCCTCACCCTCCAGGCAGTAGGAGTGGAACTCGATGTAGCACTTGCTGCGGCTCGTGGTTTTCAGGATCACCTCGATGCTCTCCCACTCGATGCAGGCCAGCGCCTCGGGGCTGGAGCCGGGAGCTGCAGGCAGGTCCTGGCAGGTCAGAGCGTGCCGGGGCTCACCCCAGACTTGGCCCAGGGGGTGATAGACCCCAGCCCTTACCCTCCTTGGGCACAAACTGCGACGTCACTCCCACCTCAAAGGTGGCAAAGACAGGTGAGTGGTCACTGGTCACGATGTCATCGGTGCAGCCTGGATGGTGGGAGGGGCAGCTGGGAGACAGTCCCCAAGCCCCGGGGCCCTGGGTAGCACTAGCTACCCCTGGCTGCTCTGTCCCCGGGGTCTCACTCACCGTAGGAGTTGCAGACCACGTGGGTCTCCGGGTGTGACTTCCACAGGATGCGGTCACACCACGAGGGGACATTGATCCGCACCTGGAAATGGGGAAAGCAGCTGGTTCAGTGGCCTCTCGGGTCTGGCTCCCCCAGCCCAGCATCCCAGCACCCCAAAAAGTGAGTTCCCTCCTGTCCAGACCTTGTTTTGGGAGGGAACAGGCTGATGGAGATGTGGGGACTGAGCATCACCAGACAGCCCCCTCAGCACCCTGCTGTCCCTGTCCCCAGAGATGTCCTGCTTGGTGGGAGGCCTTTGGAACTCACCCCTGTGGGCTTGGACTTCTGCCACACATAGGTGTCCCGGGTGCCCCGCTCGTACCGGTACGTGGGAGGGAAGGAGATGTCACCCTCACCTGTAATCATGACACGCAGGTGGCACGGGGACCATGGTCCCTGCCTGTCCCCACGGGGTATCATGGTCCCCACAGGAGGCTCACACCGATGGCTGGCACCCCTGGCCTGGTGCACACCAAAGTCTCCCAGGCTCTGGGCACCTCGTGCAGGGCTGTGCCAGGAGAGGCAACCCCCGAGAGCTGGGGAGGGCTGTGGGGACCTGGTGCCGTTGTCCCAGTGGGAGGAGCAGTGCCCTTGTCCCCACACTCACTGAACCGCAGGAACACCTTGTTCTTCTCCCGCTCCAGGTTAAGCTGGTCGACAGCCAGGAGGGCTTGGAAATCCTTCTTGACAATGTGGGTGAGGATGTCCTGTGCCAGGGGAAGGGATGGTGACCCCCGGGGCTCCTTTCCCCCCGCTGGCCCCGCCCTGGCGCCTCTGGGGTCCCACCTGCACGTCCATGTCCAGGCGGTAGTTGAGGTCCCCAAACCAGAAGAGGTGGGTGAAGCGCAGGGTGAGGTCGAAGCCCCCCAGACGTTTGTCCCCCAGGGCCAGGGAGTGCAGGATGTCACTGTAGTTCTGGTTACGCCTGCAGGAGGGACGGCAGCACCGTGTGAGCCACCCGGGGACACCTCACCCTCATTCTGGCCCTGCCAGCTGGGGACAGGGACAGCCCCACAGCTCCTCAAGGCACCTCCAGCACCCTGAGACACCCACCTGCCCCGGGGCAGCCCCATCCTCCCCGTCCCTGCATCACCTGTGGGTCTTCTCGCTGCCAGAGGCCAGGTGGCAGTTGACGAAGCCGAAGGAGGTCCCGTTGAAAAGGAAGGAGACACCCACAGCTCCCTTGTTCCCTGCAGGGATGTGCCACCACTGAGCTCTGGGGGGGCCCAGAGGTCCTGTCCTGGCCCTCAGGCTGTCCCCTCCCTCGGGGTCCTCTCCCTGCCCCATCCCATCCCTACCCAGTGTGTTGGCAATCCCGGTTTTCACGCTGGAGGTGTGGACGTGGCTGATGCGCCGCAGGTGCTCTGGCTTCACCAGCACCACGATCTTGATGCTCCACAGGCACTGCAGGGCCACCTGTGGTGGGGCAGGGGGTGAGCCTGCCTGGCCCCCATCCTGCCCCACGGCCACGGGGGATGGGGCTGGACATGCAGGTAGGTCAGCAACCCATCCCTGACTCCTGGGGATGGCACTCGTGGAGTCCGTGGGGCACAGATTTGGGGTGATTTGGGGTGGGGGAGGACCTGAGGGCTGGGGTAGGAGCCATGGGGCAGTGGCTGCTGGTGCCCAGCTCCCCGGGCCTGCCGGGGCCCAGGCTGTGCCCGCCGTTACCACTCGGTAGTCGATGGCCATGAGGGTCTTGAGGGAGGCGCAGAGGAACTCGACCCACTCGCGGTCGCCCAGGGAGTTCTCCTGGGTGCCGATGACATAGATGTCGTGGGGGATGCAGGCCGTGGTCTCATCCTGCGTGTGCCCCAAGCCCCTCGAGGTCAGCCAGGAGGCCAGGGAGCGGGGTGGGGGTGTGCTGCCTGCGGGCAGGGACACGGGTCACACAGAGGGGATGTGCCAGGCTCCCGAGCTCCTCTCCGGCACAGGCCCTGCCTGTCTCCAGGAGCTGCCGGGGGTGGGAAGCATCATGCCGGCCCCATGGATCAGCCGTGTGCATTCCAGACTGCTGCTGGGATTTACAGCCCAAAACTCTCATGATAGCCCAGCTCCTCTGTATCCCCAGCACTCTCCAAGTGAGCGGATCACAACAGGACGGACAAAGCCCAAAGCAGCCAGGTTGGCATCTTCCCCAGCCTCCTCCTCCCACTGAGCAGCTCAGACCTGAGGTTTCCTGAGACACCTCCCAAAACTCACCCAGGCTCACAAGGAGCCACAGCAGCCTCTCAGGACAAGGCCACCTTCTCCTGGCTCCTTACCCATGTTCCATGTCCCAACATACACTGAGATGAGCTCAGGCTCATCCAGGTTGGAGTGCTGGATCTTCATCAGCTGCAGCAGCTGGCAAAAGGCCTCTCGCTTCTGTGGGGTGGTGAGGGTGTCTTAGGGAGACAGGAGGCACAGCACCCCAGGATCAGGTGGACATCACCCCCAGGCATAGGAACTGGCTTGCAGGGGTGGTCTCAGCCCTGAGACCACTGAGTTGCTGTGTCCCATATTCCCAAGGGCCTCATATTCCCCCAGGACATGCCGTGGGCATGGCCAGTGCTGCTCACCCGTGCGCTGGGGAAGATGAAATCCCTGCTCAGGCTCTTCTGGTTGTCACGGGCACACATCAGCCTCACCTTGCTCTGCACACTTTGGTACTTGATCAGCTGCAGGACTGAAGGGGGTCAGGGGGTCAGGGGGGTGATGGTGGCCCCCACCTCCCACCACGGGGCAGTGTGAGATGGGGGTTTGGGGTGTGACGGGGCATGTGGCCCATCCCTGTGGCGTCAGGCCTGTGCAGGGAACCCTACAGCCCCAAAAATCCTGCTGGCAGCCAGCAGGGATGCAGCAGCCCCTTACTTTTATCCTGTGGGATCACCTCCTCGGGGGAGCCGCTGCCCCGCTTGGTGACGGTCACTGTCCCCAACTCCACGTCCACCGTCAGGGCCGCACGCTGGGACTTCCCCACCTTCACCTGCACACAGGGGCACGGCTCCGGAGTTGTGCCCACACCTGCCCTGCCCAGCAGTGACTTTGGGGTCCCACCATGCTGCCAGCCTCACCTCGAAGTTCTGCACGGCCAGGGGCCTGGCAGCTGGTGGGGGGGCCACGGCCACGCTGGGCAGTGCCAGGTTGTGCCTTGTCACTGTCTCCTGCAGCGACTTCAGCACCTGCCGGAGAGACGGGCACTGTGCTGGGGCACTGGGCCAGCGGGGAGCCCTGGGCTGTGCTGCTGCCAGAGCTCGGTTTGACAGAGGGGTTAATTTAGGGGAGGGGTAGCTGTGCCTCCGACTTGGGTCAGGCACCTTCTTCTCCAGCGAAGAGAGGAGTTGGTTGACAGTGGATATCTTGTTGAGGAGCAGCTCCAAGTCTGGATCGCTGCTCAGGAAACCCTGCGGGGGAGGATGGATATTTTTGGAGCAGCACAGCGGCGCTGGACCTGTGGATTCCTCGCTGTGGGTCTGGGCTGCACACAAGATGTGGAGGTCCCTGGGGTCTGTAGGGGCACTCACCTGCTCCCTGGCCGGGCTGCGAGGGGACACAGGGGGGTCGAACACCCTGGCCAGGGTCTCCAGACCTGCCAGCGTGAAGTCGATCTCACTGCAGAGGAGGAGAGAGCGGGCGAGAGGCGGTGTGGGCGTTTCCGTGCCTTGACGCGACACTCAGCCGCCGAAAGGGGCCGGGGACAAGGTGGGTGGCCCCGGGGAGTGTCCCCGCTCCAAGCCCACTGTCCCCAGGCCACTGACCTGTGCAGTGCCCGGCAGGCAGTGGCGAGTGCGGTGCTGAGGTGCCGCAGCTGCGGGTGCCCGTGGCACAGAGCCTCCAGGTCCAGCTGCACGTGGTGGGTCAGGTACTCGGCCATGAAGCCCATGAAGTCACTGGCCGGGCTGGCAGAGAGGTGGACATAAAGATCGCCCCTGGACATGCCCATCCCACCGCCCAGAGCGGGCAGGGGTGCGTTACCTGCTGTGGACCTGCTCCTGCAGCCTCTGGTGCAGCTGCTGCGGGATGTGGGTCCGGCTGGAGGGGGGAGCGCCGGGACACGGCACCGTGTGCCCCCAGCCTCGGGCATCCTCCCCGTCTGTGGGCAGAGTCACCAGCTCAGCGGCATCCTCCCCTCTCCCAGCCTGGCACAGCCCCCGGGCCCTCCCCGGCTCACCCGAGTCCTCGTCCGGCCTCGCCCGGTGCACGGGGTGCAGCAGGGGGGTTACCAGCCCATTGTTGGGGTGCTGGTAGGTACCGATCAGGTCGGGGAGGGTGCGGAAACACTTGGCTTGGATGCCCTGGATGGTCTGGGAAGGCAGAGCAGGGGAAGCACCATCACATCCCCTCCTCTGCCAGGGCAGCCCCAGCCTGCCGTGTGCAGGGGGTCTGTCCCCCAAAATGTGCCCGTGGTGAGCTGGAAGTGCCAGCTGGACACCGGACCCGTGGGGTGAGGAGCATGGGGGCATCAGCCTCCTTCAGCAGACAGGCATTCTCCCTGTGGACACCCAGGATGCTCTTTTAGGGGGCAGAAAGGGCAGCTGCAGAGGGCTGGGGACCAGGAGAAACCCTGAGGGGACTTCGAGGAGGGGAAGCGAGGCCAGGACAGACCCCGTGGGGACAGGCAGTGATGAGGTCAGTGGCAGGAAGGGACAGTGTCAGGATGCTTTGTGTTGTCGGGAGGGAGCCTCCGACGGCCCCGAGCTGAAGGAGTGGCTGCGAAGTGCCCGCATCCTGTAGCTCGTGCAGAAAACAAACCACAGGCTGCTGGCACCGCACCGGGGACGAGCACCCCGGGCCCTCCGCAGCTGCATCCTGCCCACGCCCAGCTCCGAGGCACCGCCCGGGGCCGGGGGTGCACCCCCCCTGCACCCACCTGCACGGAGAGCAGCCCCTCGTCATCGGGGAGGATGCGGTAGGTGTAGACGTGCCTCTGGAACCTGGAAAGAGCAGGTGAGGGGCCCCTGCCCGCTGCCCACGGCACCGTGGCAGTGCTGGGGGCCCGGCCCTGAGGCAAACACCCCATCCCCTCTGCAGAGAGAGGAACTGAGCAAGCATTTCCAGAAATAAATCATCACCCTCAGCTCGGGGTCTGTGGGAGGATGTGCAGTGTCCCCCTGCTTCCAAACAGCGTGGGACAGCCGTGACTCCAGCAGCATTCACTGGGGTACCCACAGTGCCATGGCTCCGTGGCTTTTGGCCAGACAGAGCCCTTGCCATGCTGCCTGTGGGACCACTGCACATCCCTGCCTGTGCCACCACCCTGTGCCACCAACCTGGACTCTGGCTAGTGCCCCGCATGCCTGGTGCCCTTTGGCACCATGTATTTACAATTTGTCCCACAAAAAGGGCCAGGCCAGTGAAGGAAAGGAGGTGCATCCTGCCAAACCTGCCCACACAGATGTGTGACAAGCAGGCAGGAAGGGGCAGAGCATGAGGGGTGCAGGCAGCAGGAAGGGTGCAGGCAGCAGTGTTCTCAGGGGCTGCACACCTGGTTCCAGGTGTAGGCATGGCAAGAGGCCCCCATACTGGGGATTGTAGCCCCAAAGCCCCAGTATGGGAGATGCTCACAGGCCAGCAGGCAGCTCCAAACAGCTCAATGCGCCCTGAATTTGGGGTGATCCATTCAGCAGCCACGGTGCTTGGCAGGGCTGTGGGCCCAACCTTCATTCTGCTCCCAAGGACACAGGGTTCTCCACTGGCCTGAGCTGGGGATCACTCAAAACCCCGGCGCCGGGGAGCTGCCACCCTGCTCACCCCACTGGCATCCCTGCAGATGGCCCTTCCATGAGGTCGTGGCAGTGCCTGGCGCAGGGAGAGGCACAGACGGAGGCAGACAAGGGACAAGAGACAGAAGCCACACGCAGAAGCAGGGCAGGAACTCACAGGAGGCACAGGGCGTATGCCCCCTTCACCGACTCGCTGTCCCGCACCAGGAAGGAGCCGTCCCGCCCGGCCTTGGCCAGCAGCCCCTCGGCCACCACCTGGCTGATGTCGCGGTGGTACCATCCTGCTGCCGCCATCCTGCTGCGCCGTGTCCCCGCCCCAGCCCCACATCCAGCTCAGCAGGGGCTGCTGGCAGTCACGGGGGCTGCTGGGGCGGGTAAAGGAGGGGGTGGCGTGGGGACACCGGGCCCCCGGTACCCGAGAGCGGTGCTGGCTGCAGGTCCCGGCGGGTGACAGGGAGCCACCGAGGTGATGCTCATAGGGACGGGGAACCCTGCGGGCAGGCAGCGTGGCAGGAGCACCAGGGGGGCAGCTGGGGGAGGCTGGAGGTCTGGATGATCCTCATCACGGAGGCTCCAGCCTGCAGGGAACACGGGGGCAGATCAGCGAGCGGATCCTTCCTGTGGGGGGTCACAGGAAAGGTGGCCCTGGGCTACCATCCTGCCGTGGTGCACGGCGAGGACAGGCCACGCTGGTGGCACCCGGGGGTCCGACCTCACCCGACACACTCACCGTCCCTCACAGACGCCGTGCGGGGCTCCCGTGGCCCTTGTGGGGTGCTGTGGGCAGCGAGCTGAGCTTTTGGGGTTCAGCCGAGCGGCAGCGGAGCGCTGATGCTGCTGGGCTTCCCCCGGTGCGTCACGCCGGCCCCCTGCCCGCCACGCTGCCCATCGGGGCGGCAGCTCGGGGTCACGCAGCGCCCACCGCGATGCCCCCGGTCCCCGTCCCGCGGGCCGGGCTCCCCCGCTCGGTGCTGCTCGCTCGGCACCGCGGCGGCCGCGCTCTTCCTCCTTCCGTGCGCCGAGCTCTCCCCAGCCCCGGGAGCGGCCTCCTCGCTCCTCCTCCAGCCCCGCTACCGGGGCAAGGCAGCGGCCCCGCGGGCTCGGCACGGCGGGGACAGCGGGGCCGCTCCCGGAGCGCGCTCCGCCTCCACCGGCTCCCGCTGCTCTCCCTCCTCGGGACTGAGGGATGAGCAGAACCCTGGGACAAGGGACCGCCAGTGGTGCAGGATGGCAGAAAGCCCCTGAAATGTGTTTGGGGCGGTGGGCATGGGTTGGGCTGCCCACTCCTGGGGACCTGCTGCCTGCGTTGGGGCCGAGCTCTGCCCTTGGCAGAGAAAGACGCAGCTGCTGCGGGCACCGGGCACCCACAGTGGTACTCATGTCACCCCACCTGTGTGTGCCCTGCCTGCAGGTGGGAGGGAACTGGGGGTCAGGGGCTTCTGGGTAGGGGTCGGGAAGCAGGGAGACTTTTCCCAGCAGGACAGGGTTCGGACAGCACCGCAGCTCCTGGGTGCAGCCGCAGAGCTTTTACTCCTCGTGGCCGGGCGGGAGCGGGGCCACACGCGTGCGGTGGCTCGAGCTGCCAGGGTGATTAGCAGCAATTAATTACAGATGAGCAGCAGCCACTGTCTTCTGTCCAAGTGCCTGGCAGCTCCAGGGGGATAGAGATTCTGGAGAATCAGAGTCCTGCTGGAGGAGGATGAGGATGGAGCCAAGCCACGCTCCTGGCTGTCCACCACCTTTGGCACCCCTGCACATCCCTGCAGCCCTGGGCCAATGCAAAGGGACGGTGCCCCCCCCTCCTGCCCCAGCCCACCAGCACAGATGTGCCAAAACCCCCTGCGAGGCTTCCTCCTGGGTTCCCAGCCTCGAGAGGAACCTGTGGCCAGGCCTGTGAGAAGTTGGGCCACCCGCTTGGTTTTGGGCTGGTGGTTCTGGTCACACAGCAGCAGGTGCAACTCTGCCCAGCACCTGCCGTGGGGATACACAGAGGTGGCAGCTTTGTGTGGGGCTGGAGACCCCCATCCTGCTGGAGCCCCAGTCCCACCAGTGCTGCTCGCTCCCGTTGCTTAACAGCACGGCAGTAATTCCTGGCAGGTGCGGAGTAGCCTGTCTCCCGATTAATGCCATCCACGCCGCTTAATCCGGATCAGGGGAGGAAGCCCTGGAGCTCTGAGGGGCTTTGGGAAATCAGCAGAGCCTGCTGTGAGTGTTTATGTAAGGTGGCTGCGGTGTGCAGTGCCAGAGGCGGAGCTGGGACCGTGCCAGAGGCACCTGGGAGCTGTGCCAGCACCTGGGCATAGGTGAGGTTGGGAGGACAATGTGGGTTCACTGGGGCCAGACTGCTGAGGGGCTCTGGCTGCACCAAGGCTCCCTCCAGAGCCTGTGGATGCAGGAAGCCCCATGGCCCTTCCCTGGGAAGGCAGGACGCTCCAGGGCACCGTCCCTTGGGACAGAAGGATGAAGCCAGGCCCCCCCCCCCCTACACCAGCCCCACGTCCACTGGTGTCCTGCTCCTCTGGAAGTGGCTCCTTGAGCTGTGCTTCACAGTACGTGCACCTGGAGGGGTGGTGGGATAAGAAGATGAGAGGAACTTCTGGCCATTCATTTACACAGGAAAAAGGAAGAAGGCCTCTTTCATTTCCCTATTATTTTGCACCCCTCTTCCTTCCGCAGTGCTTGGTTTGGAGCACGGCATGAACGTGGGAAGGGATGTGGGCTCTGACCATCTCCCCACTGTTCTGGGGAGGGGAATTATCTGGTCCTCATCTTGGGCACGGCTGAATCCACCCAGTTTGGATTAGGCTGAGCTGAAGGGGCCCGTGGCAAGCCCTGCTCTCCATCCTCACCTCACTGTGCAAACCCTGCAGAGCTGGGGAGCGGCCCCCATCACAGGGCCCTCATTGAGAGCATAAGGAAGAGCCACAAACAAAACTCAGGATTAGATGCCCTGGGCACAGTGCTGGGGGCCCTGGCCAGGCTGAGGGTGTCCAGGTGGGGCTGCCTCCTCCTCCTTTTCCTCCTCTTCCTCTTTCACCCGCCAGTGTGAAGGTCACAGTTCACGTGTCCCCCTGACTGCGGCAGAAATAGTGCCCGTTAATCTGGAACCTAAGCAGCTCTCCTGTGTGCAATTAAAGAGATCACAGGTCCTGGCCCCGGGGAACGTGTGCTGGCAGCTAAAGCCCTGGCAGTGGGGCTGCTGGGGCTGGCATTCCAGGGTGGCTCCCAGTGGCCATGGGGGAACAGGTGAGCTGTGTTTGGGGGCAGCTGGTACCCAGGTGATGGAGGTTGTTGAGCTGATGCAGGGTCCTGGGAGGAGGCACAGCTCCTAGCAGGGATATCCTGATCCTGGTGCTCTGCTCTGGGGGCTGAGCCAGAACCAAGCGCAGCCCCAGAGGAAGGGCTGAGGGATGGTGGGGGTGAGGAGGATGAGTGGGGCCTTGCTGGAGCAGTTTGTAGCTGCCCTGGGCTGTCCTTGTGCCCCATCCCTAGAGCCAGTCCCACGGCCGTTCCCATGGGAGGGGTATCCCACACAATGGCTGTGGCTGGGATGGGGTTGCAGTGGGAATTCTTCTTGCCTGGCAGCCATAAGGTAGAGCCACTCTGGGCTTTCCACAGTCTTCTCTCTGCAGCAGCAAACCTGGAGTTAATGATGTACTAATCGGGTCAGGCCAGGCCAGCCTGGGAGTTACGAAATGATGCTGGGCTGGGGACAGTGGCAGCTCTGTTTCCCACCCCCAGGGGTGGCTGGTCCTTCCCTCATGGTTCAGGGAGGGTGAATCCTGCCTTCACCCCATCATCTTGTACAACAGTGTCTTGTGGGGAGGGTGTCCTGTGTGCCCTGGGCCACAGCAGGTCACCTCTAGGTGACTGACCACATGGGCATGTTGGCCATGCAGGAAGCTGCTTGTGCCTCCATCCATCTGTTATCCAGCCAGGAAGGTGTGTGAGGGAGGGAGAACTCCAGGCCGGTCCCTCCTTCTCTGCCATTTCCATCCAACCCCATGCCCAGGCCTGGCCCATCTCCCCTTGCCATGGGAGCAGCTGCAGAGAGCCCCTGTGGGAATCCACACCCCTTCTCACCAGGAGCAGAGCTTCCACCTCAATTACCATCACCTTGCTCCTAAGCCCGCTTTGCCAATCCCCCTAAGCTGCTTTCCCAGGGCTCCAACAAGAGATGTATTTATAGCCCACTCTTACTCATGAAGCGTCTCCCCAGTTAATCAACTAATAGGATTCTTCCCGCAAGTCCCTCTCCCACGGAGCCCTCACACACAGACACACCCGCCCTGCACCCCTGGCCAGGGCTGAGTGGGCGAGATCAGATGCCAGGGGAGGGACGGCCCGGGGGGATATAAGAAGCTGCAGGACTGGGAGCAGCCCGTAGTGACTGGGTGGCACTGGGACGTGCTGGGAGAGGAAGAGGAGAACGTCTGTCTGTCTATCCACCTGCCAGGTGAGTGCTGCCTGGGCCCTGCCAGTGCTTTGGGGTTCTGAGGGTTTGGAAAACACTCAGGGCAGGGATACTGCTGCTGGGTTGTCGTTGGAAGGAGGGTGGTTTATGGTTGAAAAACGTGGACAAAAAGGATTCCAGTGTTGCCAAAGGACATGGCACAAGGGTTGGATAGTGGTATGAGACAGCTGAGCCCAGCCAGGGAGGGTCCGAGTCCCCTCTTTGGGGCTTGGGAGATGCAGAGCAGGAGCTCTTCTCCCCTCCGCGTTTCATTGCCTCATCCCCAGTTCCCAGAGTCTGGAAGGGGCCAAGCTCTGCTCCCACTCCCTTTGCACCATCTCACCCTGTGAGGATTCCCAAACTTCACATCCTACAGCACCCAAAGGCCTCAAAGATCCTGAGCTTGGGACTACTCCCTTGTCTTCCCGTGGGGAAGAGACTCATCCCCTCACCCCCATGGCCATTTCTTCTCTCTCACCAGCTTTCCTGGGGCTGTGTACAGAGGAAAATCTGTCCACGTGCCCCTGGGGCTTAAAATCCTGCCTGGGCTTAAGCTGTGCTCGTGTCAGAGCTGTCTATCCCTAAGAGGCTGAGCTCATCCCATCCAATATCCCGAGAATCAGCTGGTGATCAGTGGGATCTTTACAGGTTCCGTCTGGACACAGGCTCGAGCCAGTAGAGCTTGGGCAGGGCTGGGCAGCTCCAGCCCCACTCCCAGCATAAAGGGATGGGGATGGAGGGACTGTGTGCCCCAAGACTCCTCTTTCCATGGGGCAGCTGAGCTTCCCTTGACCTTTCTCCCTGTGTTTTCCTCACTTTCCTCTGGATGACAGGACAAAACAAGCCCATTCCTACCACTGAGCCATGACTGACAATTTCCAGCATACCCGAAAAGTCCTTATAACTGAGACTCTGTAAGGCCTTTTTTTCATTTCCTTGCCTTTTCTAGTCTTGAACCTGCTCCATTGGGAATCACCGCTGTTCTCCCTCTTTTCTGGAGCAACACTCTCCCTTTTTCTTTCACACTCCATCACCTTTTTGGCTTGGAACAAGGAGCTGGCTCAGCTCCTGTGTGCCACTCCAAAGCCAAACCTGGAGCTCCCGAACTGTGCAAAGGTGGCAGCACCATAGCCCGAGGGCTCTGCAGTTTGTTGGGACATGCAGGATGTTGGATGGTGGCCATGGCTGGGGCTACCTCTTCCCCAGGACCTCATCCAGCACTTTCCCTGTTTCTCCCCACAGATTTCCACCTGGAGATTCCTGTTCTGACTTAAAATGGCAGACGGAGCAAAGTAAGTATCTTTATTGATTTATTTATCTGGAATTGGGATGGAGCAGGGCACTGCAGGGCAGGAGCAGAGGGAGGAAGTGAGATCCAAGCTCCCCCCAGCTGCTGTTCCCAGGGGCTGGAATGGGAGCTCCCATGGAGCTGTCATGGAGCCAACAAAGCCCCTTCTCTGTTGTGTTGGTCTTTCTCACTTGTCCTCAAGACACAAAATCCACCCACTCCTGCATGGTCACCTTGAGCTCAGGAGCACATCCTGGGGTAGCTACACAAGGTGGGTTTGGCTCTGAATTTGCAGGACATGGAATTCCCCAGGGACAGAGCACCCTGGCATAGCTCTTGGGGATGCAGCACATTTACAGGGCAGTCCGTCATCTCCCTGTGCACCATCCAGCCTTGTCCAAGGCATTCCCAAACATCCGTCTCTGTTTTCTCCACAGGGTTTTCAAGAAGACCAGCCCCAACAGCAAGGTGAGTCTGTGTGCCCTGTCCCCTCATGTGGCCAGCCCAAGGTTTAGGCTGTGCTGGGATCCCTCCAGGCTGGATCTACCCACAGGATCCAGGCTGGGTCTGCCTTGCTTTTGAAACCTGATTGATTCTCAGACCTGCCACGATGTCACTGCAGGACTGGCTTCTCAAAACAGACATTAAAAAATACCCTGATAGGACCCCTTAAAGGTGATTCTGGTCCAACCTGGTAACAAACCCCACGACACAACTCAGGGATTTGAAATTTGGGCCAATTCAATGACAAACACGATCTTGTTTCCTCCCTCCCTTTCCCCATGTGCTGCCTCCAGCTTTCCCTCTACCTGGGGAAGAGAGACTTTGTGGATCATGTGGATTCAGTGGACTCTGTAGGTGAGTGGGGCTGTGCCCAGCACTGAGGGAGAAGTACAGGCAGGAGAGGCTGGGGAGACCAGTCCCAGTGCTGAGGGCTGCTGGTAGAGCAGGAGGAGCAGGAGCAAATGCCGTGTTTTCCTGCAAGTATCCTTAGCAAGAGTAGTGGGGAACGGGACAAAGCCCCTTTGCAAAACAACCCAGCCACACTGCTGGTGGAGATGCTGGAGGAGGCATCACCATCCCCCTTGGTAGCAGGTCCTCTCAGTCACCTTCAACGTGGATTATTTGGGTTTAAAAAGCTGTGTTTTAGCAAAGATCTTCCCAGGCAGCTGAGCTTACCAGTCCTTCTCCTTTTGTGTGTTTGCAGATGGTGTCTGCCTGATCGACCCGGAGTACCTAAAGGACAGGAAAGGTATTGATACAGAAATACAGTGTGAGGGAAGGGGATGGAACCGGTTCAAAGGTCAGCAGCAACCTGGGACTGTGCTCAGGTTAAAGCTGCTCCAGGTCACCTACAGCTCGTTGTCCCTCGAGCCCATGGCAACAAAGGACACAAGGGATCCTGTTCATATTTAGTGTCTGAGGTCCTGGGAAGTCTCATTTCTGCTGAAGAGTTTTTGAAATAGTTTTTCTTCCCTCTTTATTTACCCACTGTGCCTTCCCTCCATCCCACCCTTGCCCCTCCTCCCTGGCTCAGTGTATGTGACGCTGACCTGCGCCTTCCGCTACGGCCGCGATGACCTCGATGTGATCGGCCTGACCTTCAGGAAGGACATCTACGTGCTGACCACCCAGCTGTACCCGCCTGTGCCGGACCAGGCCCCCAAGACCCTCACTCCTCTGCAGGAGAAGCTGATGAAGAAGCTCGGGGAGAACGCCTACCCCTTCACCTTTGAGGTAGGGGCTGGTCAGCCCCTCCCGGCCACATGGCTCCGCGGTGTCACTGGGGTTCAGCTCTGGACATGCCCTTTATTCCCTTTTTTCTCTCTCTGCCCAGATTGCCACCAACCTGCCCTGCTCCATCACCCTCCAGCCCGGGCCAGATGATGTGGGAAAGGTGAGCTGCTGCCCCCAGCCTGTGTCCCCTGGACTGTCTTCCCTGGCAGTGGATTGAGTTGTGGGGTGCTAAAAATGAGAATTGATTCTCATGGCCCATGGGGTGAGGGGTGGGAAGGGAGGATGGCCAGAGTCAGCACCAGGATCTCTGGGAATGCAGTGGAGAAAGGAAGGAAGGAAGGAAAGGAACCTAAAGCTCAGGCAGCTCTGAGCCCCTCCCGCTCAGTGACCATACATGTTCCCCCAGGCCTGTGGCGTGGACTTCGAGGTCAAAGGATTTTGTGCTGAAAATCTGGAGGAGAAAATTCACAAAAGGTATTTTCAGGGGATCCCTTTCCTGCTCCATGGCCCTAAAACCAAACCACAGGATCTTTTTGGGGTGACCAGACAAGGGTCGGGCCGAGGACCTTCTGTCAGCCTGTACTGTGCTTGGATGGGGAAGTCTGCCTGAAACTGGGGCAGTGGTCCCTGTGTCATGTCCTAGGAGCCAGCTGAAACCTGCACCCTTTGGCTGGAGACCCCGTGATGTCCCCAAAGAGTCCCTGTGCCCCCTTGAAGGCCTTGCTGACGCTGTGGGGGACACTGGGGGTGCCACCTTTGTCCCCACAGGAACTCTGTGCGCCTCATCATCCGCAAGGTCCAGTTCGCCCCGACGAAGACAGGGCCGGCCCCGAGAGCCGAGACCACCCGGCAGTTCATGATGTCAGACAAGCCTCTGCACCTTGAAGCTTCCCTGGACAGGGAGGTCAGTAGGGACACTGTCCCCCCAAGGCCAGGGACCAGGATTTCTGGTCACATCACTGAGCCTCTTCCCATTGCAGATCTACTACCACGGAGAACCCATCAACGTGACCGTCAACATCAACAACACCACCAACAAGGTTGTGAAAAAAATTAAGATCGCAGGTGAGAGGGGGAAGAAGGGGCATGTCCCAGCACCCATCACTGTCAGAGATGGGGACTGTGAGCCCCTGCCACGTCACCAACATGGCTCCCCTTTGTCTGTCCCCAGTGGATCAGATCACAGACGTGGTCCTGTATTCCCTGGATAAATACATGAAGACTGTGTGCACCGAGGAGATAAAGTAAGGGACAAGGGGCTGGAGGTGATGTGGCATCTCTGAGAGGGAGGAAGAGAAACAAGGAGGAGGAGGATGGGAGAGTGATGGGGAGAGGGGATGTGACACAGTTCCACACCAAGCAGCAAAAATCTCTGGGTTAGAAGAGCAGGTGCAGAGGAAGCAGAGGAGAGGGAAGGCCGTGGACAACGTCCCCCCAGCACAAGCTGGTGGTGGCTGGGAAGGTCCCTGGGGAAGGTGCACAGCTGCTCCCAGGCTTCTTCATCTCCTCACTTTGCATTTTTGAGGCCAGACAAAGCCTCTGCCCCGCTGAGAATGAGGAGGGAGGGAGCAAAGGCGGCGGGGAGAAAAAAGAAGTGGTTGTAGAGGGGAAAGAGAGGAGGGAACGAAAGGAGGAAATGGCCCAGCAGCTGTGGGAGGGCAGGGCTGGCCCTGCACAGGTGCCTGCCGTGATGCTGAGCCCCCCGAGGCTGGGGCTGGCTCTGAGCTCTCCTCTCCCACCCTTCCAGTGAGACTGTGGCCGCCAATTCCACCTTCACCAAAACGTACTCATTGACCCCCCTGCTCTCGTCCAACCGCCAGAAGCGAGGCCTCGCTCTCGATGGCAAACTCAAGCACGAGGACACCAACCTGGCCTCCACCACCATGTAAGGGCTGTGTGGGCTCCCCCTGCCCCCCACCACACCTTCCCCTCACTTCCCCCTGCTCAGGATGCTCTGGGCTCCCACCAACAGCCCTTGAGCCCACCCCATCCAGCTGGAAAATGTAGGCATTTTGTGTCACTGTCACAGACCCACCTCTCCATCCCGTAGGAGAGATGTAGCTTCCCAGCTCCAATGTTGTTCAAAGCTCCTGGATCCCTCTGCAGAGCTGGGCCTCATCTTGGAAGGGGCCTCCAGAAGATGCTCTGTGGCTTCACCCAAGTGCCCTCTCCTATCTTCTCCTGTTTTCCTCTCCTGCTAATCCCCAGCACATCCCATGTAGGGCAGGACACAGATAAATCCTGGGAACTGCCAGGGGGGAGTGGATGGGGTCTGCAGGCAGCACTGCCCCCTCACTGTTCCCCTCTGCCTTTTTCACAGCCTGAGACCTGGCATGGACAAGGAGGTGCTGGGCATCCTGGTGTCCTACAAAGTGAAGGTCAACCTGGTGGTGTCCCGAGGAGGGTGAGGCTCTGTGGGCATGGGAATCAGGGATCATCATCTTGGGCTGTGCTGGGGGGGATTTTGTACCCTGGGGAAATGAGAGAGGACTCACACCATGGGCCCCCTCATCCCTGCCCTGCTCCCCTGCGGGCACTGGGCTGCTCTCTGACCCCCACCCCACCACCCCTATTATCAACCATCTTCCACCTCATTATAAAGCACAGTCTAACACCTCCCCTCCTCTGCCTTGGCTCATTTCTGTCCCTTCTCTCCTGCTGCCACAGCATTCTGGGGGATCTCACTGCCAGGTAAGGGGGGCTGCCTGTGGGGCTGAGCACGGGGCTGTGCTGGGCAGGATCCTTGACTGAGCTGCTTTTCCTTCCAGTGATGTTGGGGTGGAGATGCCCGTCATCCTCATGCACCCGAAGCCTGAAGACAGTGAGTTGTGTGTGGGATGCAGCCAAAAATCAGCGGGGAAGAGGCACTTCTGGTTCAGGGGGAAGCTGCCAAGGGCCCTGCTCTGCCCTCTCTGGGATGGGCACAGCTCCAGCTGTCCTGGAGCGGGGTGGGAGCAGTTTTCCCAGGGGATGGGCACAGCTGTCCAGCTGTCCTGGAGCGGGGTGGGAGCATTTTTCCCAGCTGTGCTGCACCCACCCTGTGTCCTGGAGCAGGGTGGGAGATGTCTTCCCCATAGCACCCTTCCCAGTGTTCCTCTTTCCAGGAAAACACACAAGAACTAAGGAGAGCTGTTAGTTGAAATGTCCTTTCTGTATTAACCGGCACAACTTTTCTCTCCCCATCCCTTTCTCCCTGTGCTTTTCACTGGAGTACAGCTAAGCCCAGGTAAAGAGACGTTCCCTCTAACACACAAACCACACAGATCCATCACAGATGGATGTGACATTCCAGCTTGAGGTTACATCCTTGGATTAAACCACCCAGATCTAAAAGCCCTGAGCCTGTGTCACAGCAGCCACTCCCAGAGGCAGCAGGAGGGATCACATCCTAGGATTGGGATGTGTTCTGCAAACTTCCAGGGCTTATTTGACAACAACTCTTGCTGCCACCACAGCAGCTGCAAGCCCAGGCCTTGTCCTGTCCCTCAAAAGCAGCTGGCAGTGTCTTCCAGCCACAAATGCCACCACTGGACCCAATATCTCCATGGTCTTGGTCCCCACACAGAGATCCCTGGGCTCCTGGAAGTCACATCCCTCTGCCCCTGCCCATTCCCCAGCACCAGAGGCCTCTTCTCCTCCCACATCAGCTTATTCCGTCTGAAGCCACAGCTGGGAAGCTGCAGTGCCAAATCCATTCCTGACAGCCTCGGCCCTGCCTTGTAAAACCCCAAAGGTTTTGGGTCTGGTTACACCCTGCAACAGGACACGAGCACTGGGATTTGGGGCCTGGAAAACCAGGCTGCAGCTCCAGGCTTTCACATATATCCCTTTCACACCATCCTTTTCCCAGCTCAGTGAGACTATTCAAACTTCTGTCGTGCAAATCTCTTGGTCTGTACCCACCATGGCTCCATGTAGGTTTTGCCAAATCATTTCACAAATCCAAGCTTTTGGAATCTCTTTTGCTGACTTTTTTTTCCTGTTTTCTCCCCTACTTTTCACTTTATGCTCTCCCTTGCTGTCACTCGCTGCTCACCTTTCTCCAGAAGGTAACTCAGCTCTTTGTTTTCCTTTCCTTCTTTTCCCTTGGAAATGCAAAATATTGTCTTAAAAACCACCAGAAGCTGCAGGCCCAGCTCCTCGGGTCATGCAGGCTCACAGTGATGGGGCCTGGGTTTGTGTGCTGGGGCCAGGCTGTGCCTCACAGTGACCTGAGTGTTCCCTGGGGGGTGACAGGGCGGAGTGGCCACTGCGTTGCCCCATTAGGAGCAGGGTTTGGGCTCAGCAGGGATTTCCCCTCCTGCGGGCTCACTGTGCTCTGCTCTCCCTTCCAGCGAGGAGGACATTGTCATTGAGGAATTTGCTCGCCAGAAGCTCAAGGGAGAGAAGGATGATGAAGATGAGAAGGAGGAAGCTGAGAAAGAGGAGAGTTAAGCTGCCAGCCCCCCATGCCTCAGTCTGGGCTGCAGCCACCTGTAGTGTCCCCACTGTGCCACACTTGGCACAGCTCCCTCATCCCTTCACAGTCGCCATAGGTCCCCCTTCCTCCCCAGGCTCCCGGCACCCACTCCAAGCCCTGGTAGTGGTGGTGAGAGCTGCTGCAGCTCATCCCGGGCCCACCACGCTGGAAGGCCCCACGGTGCTCCCTGTTCCCATGGGTACCAGCACAGGGACAGGGCGGGTGCGACGGCCCCAGTCGAGTGCATCACCAGCGTGGCTGTCACCTGCCCGTGCTGTGCACAGCTCTGTGACACTGATACCAATAAACCCACCCGGTGGCCCGGTGCAGGCTCCGTGTTGTGCCTGGGGGGGAGCATCCTGTGCAGGGGCGGATGAGGTGATGCAGGACCTGGTGGAGCCAGTCCCGGCTGGGCCCATCCCTGCTACAGCCGGGCCCATCCACGCTTCAGCTGGTACATCCCAGTACAACCATCCCCGGTACAGCCAGACCTATTCTGCTGCAACCATCCCCGGTACAGCGGGGTCCAGCCGCACCACAGCCGGGTGCATCCCGGTACAGCCGGCTCCATTCGCGGTACAACATCCCCGCTACAGCCCGGGCACATCCCGCTGCAAGCCGCAGCATCCTCGCCCCGGAGGCCGCCCGGTCGCCACGGCAACCGCCCTCCCCGGCACCACGGCAACCCCCTCCCGTCGCCATAGCAACCGCCCTCCCCGGCACCACGGCCCTCGCCCTCGCCGTTGCCATGGTCCCGTCCCGCCTCCCGTCGCCATGGCAACGCGCCTCCCCGCGGGGCGGGCCGGCGGTGACGCGGCGGAGGTGACGCGCGGGGCGGTGGTACCGGAGCGCTCGGCGCTGTCTCCTTGTCCCCATCACGGCTCCCGCTCGGCCCCCCCGCGCCGCCATGTCCGCGCCCGGCAGCGGCGGCGACTTCGGGAACCCGCTCAGGAAGTTCAAGCTCGTCTTCCTGGGCGAGCAGAGCGGTGAGCGCCGGGCCGGGCCCGGGCGGAACCGGGAGGGGCCGGCGGGGCGGGGGGAGCGCCCGGGGCCGTGCGGGGCCGAGGCCGCGCCGTGCCCGGGCTGGGGGACGCGGTTCGGGCCTGGCGGGGCCGTGCCAGGGCTCGGGGAGGGGCGGCCCGGCCTGAGGCCTCGGCGGGCGGGGCTGGCGGGGCCCGGGGCTCCGTTCCCGGCCCTTCCCATCGGCCGGGGCTCCGTTCCGCCCTCCCGGGCCCGCAGTGCGCCCGCAGCCCGTGCGGGGAGGCGGCCCCAGAGCTGCGGGGGCTCCCGGCGGGAGCGGCCTCCCTTCCACCCGCGGGGGTTTTGTTTTGCCTCAGATGGCCTCCCTTTTGTGCCCCTTCCCCGGGAATAGATGGATGAGTTGTGTGTTTTCCTTGGAATCGTGGTGTTTCTCGCTGGGAGTGTCCAAGGCCCGTTGGAGGGGCCTTGGAGCCACCTGGGCCATGGAAGGTGTCCCTGCCCATGACAGGGGTGGAACTGGATGAGCTTTAAGGTCCCTTCCAATCTAAACCATCCCTGGGTTGTTACTGCTCAGCTTCTCCTTGAGCCTGGGACTGGAGGGTTTTCCAGAAGTTCTCTAATTTGCCAGCCTTTCCAATGCAGGATTGACATTGCTGCTGATATGCGTTTGTCTAATCTGGTTTTAACCCTCTCCAATGTTCATAATTTCACAACGTTTTTGGGCAATTTATTCGTTTTTCCTCTTCCATCCACGTCCTTTGCATTTTTCTTGGCTTCCTTCAGCTTCCTGAGCGAGAATTGGAGCTTTATCTTTGTTTTTCACTTCTTGTCAGTTCTGCACTTTGTCTCCTGATGGTATTTGGAGATGTAAATTTAAAGTTTTGAAGCAAGCCACCAGAGTTTGCTCTGTATCTAAAATCGTGTTACGAAGGAAGGGTGGGAGTGTGGAATGTTGTTTTTCCATGCAGCCAGAGGCAGCAGAACAGCATCTGGGGTATCACCTGCTTTGTTTTGATGTTTATGTCCCAGACTTGGGGATTACATAAGGAGCAGAACAGGGTAACAAAGCAGATTTATTGCTTGCCCAAAGCAAACAACTGGTTCCTTGTTATCCACACACCTGATTTGAGGGCTAGGTTATCTCCATGATTAATTTTGGACCTGCAGAGGTTGATCTGCCTCTGTCATTTTGGGAATGAAGTTTCCAGCTGGCTATTTCCCAGGAAGGTGTAGCTGGAATGGCCTGAGATTGGCAGCTGCTGTCAGATCAGTGCCACTCCCAAAGCAGTGCTAATTTTTTTTTCCACTGCTGCTTGAAAGTAATTTTTCTCTTCTCTTGTAGTTGGGAAGACCTCCCTGATCACCAGGTTTATGTATGACAGTTTTGACAATACATACCAGGTATGTGATAGTATTTATTTGCTTTTTAAATATATATATATATATATATATATATATATATATGCATAAATCTATTCCCTGCTGTTCAGATGGATGCCTGGGAGACCATTTCTTTGTGAGATGTCAGTTCAAGATCAGATGAGAGGTTAAAATGTGCCGTGAAATGGAGATGAAGCTTCATGATTAAATGAAAGCATCCAGTGTGATGTCAGGAAGCGCAGTGTCCAGAAAGGCAGCAAGGTTTAGATCCCCTTTGGATGGGTGATAGATCCCCTTTGGATGTGGGGTAGATCCCCTTTGGACGTGGGATAGTTCCAGTGAGAAACCTTGAGGAAAATGGGGAGAACATTGTTTTATGGGAAGATGACAGTCAGGATTTCTGGTGATGGATATGGGAGCCTCAGGAGACGAGGAATGAATAAAATGCCAACATCCTCTGACATTCTTGGTGTCTGTTATCTTTAGAGCTTCCATTTAAGTTGGAATAGTTGAGTCTGGAGTGTGTAGATGGATCTGCCAGAAGTCAGCTTGGTATACTTTGTCTCTCAATTTTTTTATTCCTATTTTTTGACTGAAAGACTAAAGATAGGAAAAGCCAGGGAAGTCTTGGCAGGCAAAGAGGGGGTGGGGATGAAGAGGCTGCAGATGAAAAGCAGAAGATGTGTAAGAGGCCTGAAGATTTTGGGAAGAATTAATTGCATCAAAGGCACTCAGAAATATTTCAGGGGAATATCAAATATCTGTAAAGCAGATGAGGTTGGGGCTTCCTCTTTTAATTCAGCCTGAAAGAGTTACTGGTTTAGATTGGGGTGATTTGAAGTTGAGGACAAGTCATTCACTGGAACTGGATCCTCTTGTGCTTCCTGTGTTTTTTTCTTTTCCTGTGCTTCCGTTCTTTTCCTGACTCTTGTAAGATGCTCTCATAGATTTATTTATTGCTTACTGTAGCTGTTACAAACCATGGCCTGGGTGGAAAATAGACCTCCCAGAAATAAATTCTCCCTCCCAAAACCGACTGTGTTGCTCTTTTCCAATTATCCAGTGGTCCACGTTCTGCTGGAACCCTCCCAGCACAAGCCGTGTGTGTTAAGAGTGGGGATAATCTACCTAAAACACTCAAATCTGTTACATCAGGAGCTCTCTCCTCTTTCCTGGGGTTCTGATGGGCTGGGACAGCTCCTTGACTGAAGTGCCTGGGAGTGCACCTAACTGAGTGCATTATTTTAAATGTCTTTGTGCTGCAATTGCTGGAGCAATGGGAATGGGAGTGGATGCAGACCTGCCAGGGAAATGAAGCTGCTGAGTGTCACTGGAAGCACATGCTGAAGTGGAAAGGCCTGGATAAACGTGGCTCTTTAGCTTTCAGTTGCCCATATTTTATAGATCTCATTTATTCTACCTTTTGGGTATTTCTAACAAGTTAATTCTTACCAGACTGAATTGGGGCAGGCTAGAAGGAGCTGCCAGCTCAGGTATGATCTGTGTGGAGATACAGGAATGTCTGAGGTTAAAATCCAGACTCTGAGGATCTTGTGGAGCTGAGAAGTGTTGAAGAACGCTGTGAAATGCAGCTGGTGCAGATCCCCAGATTGCTTTGGTTTTATCACCTCGATTGAAGGCAATTGAAGGCAAATCACTTCACCAACCTCACAAGAAGTTTGTGAACATTTCTGAAAATTTGTGCAGAAAGATGGGGATGCTGGAAGGCGAGTCACAGCTCCTAATGCTTCTCCTCTTTCCAGGCAACCATTGGAATTGATTTCCTGTCCAAAACAATGTACCTGGAGGACCGCACGGTGAGTGGGGTGGGAGTGGGATGGCTGGGAGGGCTCTTCCCCCTGGCCCTTCCTCCAGCAGCTGCTGCAATCCCCCGGCAGCCACCTGAGAGCCAGCCTTGCTTGAATCCCATCACTGGTACAAGATCTGATACCCCTATCAGGAAGTCAAAGTCTTCCATGGAAAACTGGTGCCAGATAATTGCCATTTCCCGGGGATCGTGTTGCCTGTTGTGTGTACCTGCTTTAGGTGTGGGTTGCTCCCAGAATTTGCAACTCTGCCTCTGGGGTTGTCAGGATACAAAGGGCTGAGCAGACCTCAGGTACCACAGAATATTCTGAGCTGGAAGGGACCCACATGGATCATCCAGTGCAGGTCCTGAAGCCAATAAAAAGCCAAGGAGTTGGTGTTCCGAGTAATAACACAGCTCTGACCTACTGCAATAAAGCAATTTAGGATTTAGCCTGCATGAGATTCCTGTTTGCACAGAGACCCCTCATTCCCTTCTCCTGGATTTCCTCTCAGTATTTGTGGGTTTGCTCATGTTTTGCCAGTATTTGCCTTTTTCCCAGTTTACTGCTGTGTGAGGAGTGTGACAGAGCTGTGGGGAGCAGGGGACGCTCTGTGTGGAGCTTTGGGCCTCCTGCTTCAAAGAAGTCTCTTCCCAGCATGTGTGATGAGTTTCCTGAGAGCTTCTCTGCCATTTTACCAATGATTCACTCTTAGAAAAGCCCTTCCTTAACCTTTGTTTAAGGCAGAGATCCTGGGAATGCTGCTTGACACCTGTAGATGCCTGTGTGCTGTTGTAGCGCTGTGGGTTTCTCATGGTTGTGTAAGTCAGGATGCCATTCACCTGCTATCCCCAAAACACCATTTTCCTGCCAATGTTGGAATGCTGTTAGCTTTCCTGATTGTGTAAGTGGTCCACAGAGCCCACAAAGCCTGTTCAAATAACAGAGGTGTGGAGTGTAGATAAGAGGAGGGACAAATACAAGCAAACAAGCTGGGAAAATTCAGACACCGGAATAATTTCTCAGATGTGCTTAATGCTGGATTTTGCAATAGGCTTTGATTTCTGGGCTGGAAATGAGGAATGCTGAGCCTCCAGCTGGGATGTGTGCTTTGGTGGATTTGATGTGGCCTTACAGCAAATAATGCATCCTGAAATTGTACCTGTCCTCCGTCACTCAGCTCTAAACGTGGCCTGGACAAGCCAGCAGAAGGGATACTCATCTGTGGAAGTGTCCAAGGCTGGGTTGGATGGGCTTGGAGCAACCTGGGGCAGTGGAAGGTGTCCCTGCCCATTGCAGGGGTGGGAATGGGATGAACTTTTAAGATCCAACCCAAACCATTCTGGGATTCCATGAAATGCATGTGGAATACATTTGATTCTTCAAAACCATCTCCCAGGAAGGGCAGCTGTGTGACATTCCCAGCACTGGTATGTGTGGCATAAAGTGAGCTGGAGCCACCAGAAGCCCCATGCTCAGTCCTGGCTGTCATGAGCCACATCCATGTGCCAGTTCCCCTCATTCCTGAAAGACGGAGCAGTATTTCCTTCTCTGTGTGTCCATATCTTCCCAGCCTTGTTGGGTTGCAGGGCAGGAGAAGTCACCCTGGAGGGTGGTCACTGTTCTGTGTTCCACCATCTCCGGTTTTCCAGTGGGATCATCCGGACCAGGGTGAGATGGTCTGTAGGGGCAGGAGTCCCACATCTGGCCAGCTGCTCGTGTGGCTGTTCTGGCAGGATCCCTGAGGCCTGCCTGTGCATTTCCCTCGTTAGCAGGTGCTGTGAGGAGGGATTGTAGGGCTCTCCTGGTTTCTGGTGTTGGTATGTGTGAGATATTCCCGGGTGTGTGGAGGGAGGGATGTTCCCAGACCTCGGGAAGTGTCGCTGCCTCTTTTCATGTTTCTGTTCCATTTGAACTTTCCTTTTGTTGCCTTAGTTTTGCTTTACAACTTATTTTTATTTATTTATTTTTATTTCACTTGAGTTTTGGTTTTGTTCTCCATTTTCCTGCTGTTCCCTTTCCCCTTCCCCTACACTTTTCCATTTCCCAGATCAGGCTGCAGCTGTGGGACACAGCCGGCCAGGAGAGGTTCCTCATTCCCAGCTCCATCCGTGACTCTGCTGTGGCTCTCATTGTCTTTGACATCACAAGTAGGTATCGAGCCCAGGGTCTGCAGGGACCTTGCTTGTAACACCTATCTTTACTCTGGAAGTGGTGGTACCTAAAAAGAGCTAAAACAGCTCGTTCCCAGGACTGGGAATTCCTGTGTCTGTGCTGGTTGTTGGGAGCCTTTGGAAAGCTTTATGTTTTTCTGTTGTGTTTTTTATTTTTTTAACTTCAAAATTATTAATTTTTTTTTCATTTCTGGGTAATGAGACAGGTTGTACAAGTAACAGCTTCAGGTGCCAAAGCAAAGGAACGTTGTCAGAGTAGATAAAACAGGACAAGACCCTTTTAAACAGAGAAGCCATGGAGTGACTTAGGAGGATTCAAGGTTCCCATTTAGTTGGAAAAGAGACCTGGAGATGCATGAGAGAGCTTTTGAAAGAGGAGAGATGCAACAACCACAATTTCTAAAGAACAAACAAGCTTAGAGGGAAATTCTCTGTGACTCTTGACATGAATGTTTTAGTACAAGATAGGAAATCATGAAGAGAATTGTTTCATTGTAACTCCTTGCTGTTGATCCCACTTGATCTGGTGGGGGTTTTGTTAATCTCCAGTATCAGGATTTATATAAATTTCAGTAAAGAAAGCAGCGCAGGTGGAAAAGCTCTGGCCCAGCTTTATTCTTTTACCAACAAGTTTTGAGTGAGGACCAGGTGTTTGTTTCACTCTACTAAGCTGAAGTGCTTAGCAAACAGTAGGTTGTGATTTATCCTCACTCTTCAGGGCAAATAATTTCCTGGTCTTTCTCCCAGTCCTGAAGCTGGAGAGAATTCTGGGGGAGTTCCTGGTTTGGTGCAAATGATGTCAAACTGGCCTGTGTGGGGAGCACAGAGATGTGCAGGTGGTGGCCTGTGCTGGGGACTCTCCTGGCTGAGGCAGAGGGGCAGGATGCACAGCTTGGCATCATTTTTCCCACTGTACAGGTACAGGATGCTGTTTATCCAGGCAGCTGGCAACATTTTGCCAGTCCAGGCTGTTCTTAACAGCTCCCAGCCATGTCAGAAGTAATTAAGTGACAGCTGATCTCATCATTCTTCAGTAACGGGCTGATCTTTGCAGATAATTTCATTTTTTCACTGCTCTTAGTGACAGAGAGGTTTAAAGTTCTCATGTGTTGCAGAAGGAACATGCTCAGGTACTTCTGGGGGGCACAAGGAAATTGTTTAGTTATTGTTGATGTGCTGGACATCCCAAAAGGCAGGTGGAGAGATCCATGGGGGGAGTCCATACTCAGCTCAGGCCTCTCCTGAAGGTTGTTCCTAAGGGAGGCTGGGCTCATTCCTGGTGTCCCACAGTGGTTATTTATATTTTCCCTTCTGAAATGGGTGCACACAAACCTGGACTTGTAGAAATGCAGCAAACCTGGGTCACCTCAGGAGTGACTGTGTGGTTCCTGCTCACTGGAGACCTTCCCTCAATGAGGATCACCCTGCACAAATGACAAATTAAACGAATTACCTGGGCCAGCTCTGTGGTGCTTCTTCCAGTTGCCTTGTGCCTGTGAGTCCGAAGGTTTGGGGTGGTTCAGTCACCACCTGGGTGAATGTTCATGGTGGATATTCCAGTGTAACAGCACTGTCCAGGGAGGGTGTGGAAGCTTGGGAAGTCCAGGAGCTGTCAGGATCAATCTGATCTTCCAGCTCTGCTGTGACACTGCCCAGGTGCTCACAGTTTGTCACCTCGAGTTTCCTGGCATGGAGAAGAGCCCTGACTTCTGCTCATGTAATCAAACCTGCATTCAAAATGAAGCAAGAGCTAATTGCTTTAACTATAAACCCTAATCTTCCTTAAGCCCCAGAGCATCAGCTCAACATTCCCTGATGTAGATAAGATGATGTTTTGAATCTGGCTGCAGCCCTGTGCTTTATCAGCTTCTCTTCCTCTTCTAAACAAGCAATCATTGGTCCTGGGGAAGTTGCTTTTTCCTTGATGGGCTGCCTCATTAACCAGTGCTCTGCCTCCCTGCTGGGATTTTTCCTGGCTGTAAACTGGGAACCAGTGGCTGCCTCCATAAAATTGTTGGGAGTGAGGAGCAATCCTATTTTCTGGCACTGTGGGGTGAAGGAAAGGGAGGCACTCCCAGTGCAGAAAGCTTTTTGTTTGGAGCGTTTTGGGAGTTTTTGAGCAGTGCTGGTTCAGCCAGGCAGGTCCCAGACCTTGGAGCTGTCATATATAATAATATATAATAGTATATAATAACAACAGTTTGTGTTTGGGGTCAAACTCTACCTGGCCCAGCATCTTTGTGACTCCTGTGCTGCTCTGGAAGGGAGAACCCAATGCCCTTTGCACCACCTGAACCCTGCAGTGTGTAACATTTGCTCTCATTTCTGCTGGGATTTAAGCTACCATTGCTTTAATCTCACATGAAAATCTCCATTGCCATCATCTGGATGCTCCGTGCTGGAGGTTGGATGCCGTTTTCCTGCCTGGTGTCTGTCCTGTGGGGGTTGCCCCAAAAGCTTTGATCAGAGATGCTCCAGGCTACGAGTCCTGTGGAGGTCCCATCCATAATCCTGGGAGATCAGTGCTGTACTGTTGGCTACCCCCAGCAATGAGGTGGTAGCCAAATCCTAGAGATGTTTGGGAGTAGCAGGATCTCTGGGCAAGCAAAGGAGGGAATTAAAGCCCTTTACAAACAGATCTGGGAAACAGCTCTGCAGTGGTTGGATTTGGGGCGAGATGACGAGGTCACCTCAGCTGCTGCAGTTGGCTGTGGAAGTGGCCTTTCCCCTAAAGGGTTTTCCTGCTCTCTCTCCTCTCCCTGGTGGGCCGGGCTGGCCCCAGCAGGTCCGGCTGCAGCTCTGGGACACGGCGGGGCAGGAGCGGTTCCGCAGCCTCATCCCCAGCTACATCCGCGACTCCACCATCGCCGTCGTGGTCTATGACATCACAAGTGAGTGTGGCCCTGTGACAGCACAGGGCAGCAGTGCTCTGTTGTGGCCTTGTTGGAAACACCCCATGTGAGCAGAACTGAGAAGTTACAACCACAAGTTCTGCAAAGATCATTAAAATCAGAAATGTTTTCCCCCCTTCCTTGTTTTTCCGTCTGGGCGGGAAATCATTTATGTGGGGCGGGGAGGTTTGGAGAAGCACCTGAGTACAAGTGAAGCATTCTCCTTCTCCTGAAGGAGTTTTATCCTCAGCTTTGCTGTTTCGTTCTTCCCTGCAGACTTGAATTCTTTCCAGCAAACCTCCAAGTGGATCGATGACGTCAGGACAGAGCGAGGCAGTGATGTCATCATCATGTTGGTGGGGAACAAAACCGACCTGGCAGACAAGAGGTAACGGGGCAAACTGGGCCCTGCTACCCTGCCCAGAGCTACCAGAGGGACTGGGGCCAGTCTGGGCTTGAAACAAGGCTTGGTTTTAAACACAGCATCATTTACTTGTCAGGAGATTCACATTTCTGGTTTCAGCAAAACTTATTCCCTCTTCTCTCCTACAAATAGTTTTAAACTCACCTAAACCCACCTAAAAAAATTACCTAAGCGGTTCCACAGCATCTTCTCAGTGGGGTATTTTGTCTGATTTTCATTTTCACGCTGAGGTAAAGGCTAAAAGCTGCCTGCAAAAGTGAGGAAATCAGCTGATTTTCCCTAATTTCCCTCTCTCTCTCTGCATGTGCAGCTGGAAGTTCATGACAGTTTCTCCTCGTTAAAATGCAGCATGAACTTTTGTAGGATTGATCTAAAAGTACGAACTTCTCTGGGTATAAATTTCATGTCACACACATAGCACACACTGAGCTTGTGGATGTGTGTGAGGAAGCCAGATCAGCAAAACCCAAACTTCCCCAAGAGACCCAAAAGTTTAATTAGACTCCTAAAATGACACAGACTTAATGTTTTGGGAGGTGCCATAAAATGTTTTGCTTTAAAACTCTTAATTCTCCAGCACTTCAACCAAAATAACCAATGTAATGGGTTCTTAGAAGAGCACAGGCTTTACTTTGTGTTCCTATTTCAAATCCTTCTCTGGACTGTTGATTTAACAATAATTTTGTTGAATATTTTCAGAGATTTTTGTTCCTTAGGAAGGTATCAGGAGCAGTGGAGATAAGGGAAGGTTTTTATTCTAGTGGGTGGTGCCAGAAACAGTTGGCAAAGGGAAGATGGAGTAAACCAGGCAATTCCAACCCTTCCAGCTGAAACAGCCTCACACACCCCAAAAATGTGGGCTTTGGGTGTCAGGGGATGTGTGAGGGGTTGGAACCACAGGGGATTTTGATCTGATGCGAAGAAAATCACACCTCACAGGGAAACACCTGGATCTCACAGCAAAAGAAAGTCTTAAAATATCAAATCCTTTTCCTTTGGCTGTTCACAAGACTTTCCTGATCAAAGGAGGACAATTTATAGATGAAATTCGTGTTTTCGCAGCAAATTCTTGCACTTTTATTTGAGTATCATTGTTCACTCTGTTTCTTGGGATGATGGGCAGAGTGATCTGAGTGTTCCATTGTGGGACAGTCCCACATTTTAAATTCTAGCCCCAGCTTTACTCCCTCCTGCAGTTGAGCATTCCTTCAGGATGTGCTGTGATGTATATTTTCTCCTGTGGTTCTGGTGGTTTTGTGTCCCAGCATCCCCTACATCCCTGGCTGTTTGCCATGCAGGTTTTTAGTTTTTATCCCCAGCAGGGAAAGCAGGGATAATTCTACTTGGCTTTTCCCACTTCACTGGGAAGCATTTTGAGGTGTCCTACGCCTTGCGCTTTGGAAATATTCCTAAAACTTGGTGCTCAGGGCTTCAGGAATGCAATAAAATATGTCCAGCTCATTTTGCTTAAGAATTCCATGTGTGATGAACTCATGGTCTGTCTGTAAAATCATTCACAAAAGCAAAATCCAAGATGTTCTCCCTGAGCCAGCTCTGGATTTTGGCCATTGAGCCTTTCCCATGCCCTTCTGGGAGCTGGGAATAACTGCAGCTCCCTGACTGAGTAACCTGGCATTTCTAATTCCTGTCAAAGTCCAGTTTCATGTGAAACTGGAAAGCCCAGTGGGATCATTTCAGCCTTGGAGTATTTCCTGATGGTGCACAACAGCTGGCCCAGCACTGCTGGAAGAGTTCAAAGTACCAGAAAATGGTTTGAAGCAGCTGCAGCTGAAGTTAGTGCAGCACTGGAAATTGGTATTTTAGGAGGGGAATGTGACAGCACTCCTGGGCTGGGCTGGCACTTGGAATGATGGGGAAGGGAATATCCAGGTGTCAGGAACAGGAGCTGCCTTGCCTTTCTTTTCAAAGGAAGTTGGATTTGTGTGAGGCTGAAATTCTGGGCCTGTAAGGCTGGACAAAGCCACCACTGGTGTCACAAAGGTGACATTTTTTGAGGCAGAATACAGGGGAGCCATTCATCCTCTGATAAAAGCCGGGGATGAGGCAAGTTCTGAGGCCGAAAAGCAGCACTAAAAATAGCTCTGTTCCTGTTCAGTGCAGCCTGTTGAGTTTTTCATTCCTCTCAATGTTGCTTCAGTTGGTGGCTGGTTTATTTTTTTGTTTGTTTTTCTTCTCCCTGCAGTTTTCTTTCTCTCATTTTTGAACTCTTTTGCTTTGGTTTGGTTTTTGTGCTCTGGGATTTGTTCCCATTGCTGGAGACAGGTTTCTGTTAAGGATGGGGAGGGAGAAGCCCAAGAGCTGGATGTGCTGTGTATTGAGAGCAGTGCTGAAGCAGGATTTAGTGGGACACAGGGTGGTGCTCTGAGGGGCAATTCCAGGTGCTTGTTCCCAAGCTGTTGCACTGTCCCTGCTGCTGGAGCCTTTCTGGAGCCTTTGTGTCACCTCACAACACTCTCTCTGTCGGGTTTGAGAAATTCCCTGTCTTGGTGTGGGGATTTTTCCTTCTGTGGAATGCTGTGGATGAGGCTCAGATGTTCTGCACGAGCTTCATCCTGTGCTGCTCATCTACCACAACTCCAGGTGTTCCCTGGGGAGCTTCCCTGAGGTGGTTTCACTCCAAGCTGGATTGTGGTGCAGCCTTGAGGGTCCTGAGGTGGGCTGTAGCCTCTTGGAGGGGGAGCAGCAACTCACTCAGAGCCATCTCTAACTCTTCCTCCTGTTCCTTGTGTCTCCGTTTTCCACCTTTTCCAGGCAAATCACCACAGAGGAAGGGGAGCAGAGAGCCAAAGAGCTGAATGTGATGTTCATTGAGACCAGTGCAAAGACTGGGTACAATGTCAAACAGGTACATCCATGTGCTGTTCTCCAGCCAGGAATCTGTCCCTCACTGCTCTGTGTCCGCTCCAGGGTGGGGTTTGTGATCCTGCAGGAATTTCCTCCTGTTTAATGCCAACCCCTGTCTTGGTTTGTGTAGTGGAAGCTCCTTTCTTGTTGAGTCAATGATTCCCTGTCAAAGCTAAACCTTGAAAGAAAGGAGAGCTCACTCCAGAATGTGCTGAGGGATGGGAAAGGGGAAAAATCGTAGTTTTGTGCAGCCCATCAGCTGGAATTTGGTTTGGTGTGGTCCATAGTCAATGCACTGTTTGCTGAAATCACTGCTGACATCAGGGGGGAGAATTGTTTCTGCTGATGCACTGGAGTAGAAGTTCCTCCTTCTGTTTGCCAGCCAGAGAATCTTGGAAATCTTAGAAGAGTTGAGGCTGGAAGGGATCTCTGGATATCTTCCCTTCCAACTTTCCTGCTCAGAGCTGACTCCAGCTGAGTTTGGAATATCTCAAAGGATAGGGACTGTCCAGGTGCCAGTGTTTGATCGACCAAACAGCAAAAAAAAAACCCTTTACATTTTTGTTTTAAGCAGAATTTCTCAGATTTCTGCTTGTGCCCTTTGTCTCTTGCTTGTGACTCCCATCTCCACTGGTTCAGGGATTGTTCTAGATGTGACAGAGTTTGGAACAAGGAGCTGTGAGCCCTGGAGGGAGTTGGGAAACATCCTCAGGAGTTTGCTGCACACCAACAGCTTGGTGCAACCTCACAGTGGGATTAGGAGGCTTTGGGCTCGGTTTCTGTGGCTGGGCTGGATCAAATCCTCTTTAGTGTTTGATTTTATCTCCTGTTGCCTTCTTTGCCCAGCGGGTGTTTGTGGGGAGAGCTGGGATTTGAAGGCTGCAAACTCCAGCAGCTCGCTGGGACCTTGGTTTCCCAAGGAACACCCTTTGGAGGGGTGGCTGAGGAGCCCCTGCCAAGCTGCCAGGAGGAAAATCCTCAGCAGCAGCGACTGCTCTGATGTTTGGTGCAGTAGAGTTCAGCAGCTTGGCAGTGTCTGTGCTGTGTGAGGGCAGCAGGATGAGCTCCAAACACTGAGAAATTTTGCAAAGCCATTTTCTGGATTTTCTGGGGATAAATAGCCCTTCCCAGCTCCAGCACAGCCTTGCCAGTGTAACTGCAGCTCCCTGGAACCAGCTCAGGAATGGCTGTTTGGCAGCAGGACTGACCTGAAGGGCTGGGCTGTAAAAGCTCAGTTATTCCACAGGGGAATATTCAGTGCCAGGTGAGTGATCGGAAATCCCCAGGTGCTCACCCTGTGGGCACGAGCAGAGGCTGGACATGGTAAATGGTGTTTAGTGAGTGCAGGAGGGAGTTCCATGGATCCCTGGAAGAATGTTAGTAATTAATTCCATGTTCTCTTCAAGCAGGACCAGGTAAAATAAAACTGTGGGCTTTGTAGGTACTGAACAAGTTCTTTAAAATAAGTTCTTTCAAACCTGTTAAATCTCCTGCATAAAATTCTCATGGCATTTTTGATCACTGCCTGCTGAAGTACCCCCTTAATGACTTTATACAACTCAGACTCCGAGTCCTGCTGTAAAACAATGTTTTTAATGGGATTTTCTTCTGACAAGCCTTGAGCTTCTCTCTTGCTGCTTTCCAGCTTTTCCGCCGTGTGGCTGCTGCCTTACCTGGGATGGACAGCACACCAGAGAAGAGCAAAGAAGACAGTATCCTTGTTTTCCCATGGAATTGGAATTATCTGGTGTTAAGTTGGGCTTACTGACTTTCTTTGGCATATTGTGGGGATGGGTTTTGCAGGGACGTGGCTGAAACAGGACATGGAGCTGTTGGAGTGTGTCCAGAGGAGCCCCAGAACGAGCAGGGGAATGGAGCAGCTCTGCCATGAGGAAAGGCTGGGAGGATTGGGATTGTTCAGGCTGGGGAAGAGAAGCTTTGGGGTGATCTCACTGGGGCCTTCCAGGATGTGAAGGAGCCAACAAGGAGAATGGAAGGGGAATATTTACAGTGGCTTGGAGTGACAGGACAAGGGGGAACAGCTTCCCACTGATAGGGGGCAGGGTTAGATGGGATATTGGGAGGAAACTCTTCCCTGTGAGGGTGGGGAGGCCCCAGCACAGGGTGCCCAGAGAAGCTGTGGCTGCCCCTGGATCCCTGGAAGTGTCCAAGGCCAGGCTGGATGGGGCTTGGAGCAGCCTGGGATTACGGGAGGTGTCTCTGCCCATGGCAGGGGGTGGCACTGGGTGATCTTTAAGGTCCCTTCCAACCCAGACCATGGTGGGATCGTGTGACCCTGTTTATGGGCTAGATACGAATGTACACAACTAATGGCCAGCACAAGTTCTGCTTTTCCAGTTGAACTGAGGCTGGAATTTGCACAGTTTTAGAATGCCAGAGTTTGTTACTCCTTCTGTCCAGTTGGGCTCCATCCTCTGAAAGGTCTCACCATGTCCCTGGCTTTGCAGTTAACCCTGTGCAGGCAGGCCATGGAGAGACACCAACCAGCCCTTCCAGATGCTGTTCTGGGTGATTCCTTGACTGTCCCTGCAGTGATTGACATCAAACTAGAGAAGCCCCCCGAGCAGCCAGTCACGGAGAGCGGGTGCTCCTGCTAACAGCCCCTGCCAGCAGCACCCCCACCCGGCCGGGCTCCCCGGAGAACATCCCGCTCATTGCCACCCCTCTGGGGCTGGAAAACCATTCCTAAGCGAGCGAATCCCTGTGTGCTGGTGGGGAGCAGCCCCGGCCGCCCCTCTCACTGCATGGTTTGAGCCCTGAGTGCAGAATGAGTGTCCTGTCTTTTGAGTTTATTTTTTTATGTTGTAGCACTTTGGCACCACGGTGCCCTTCACACTCTCTCTCCCTCTCTCTCTCCCTTCCTTTCTCCCCCTGTTCCCACCTGGAGCCTCCCTGCTCAGATGTATCTTGTGAATGCCATGGAAAAGCTGCCGAGTTAGGGAAGACAAAAATGAAGCTTTGGGGGGTGGGTTTTCCACCTTCCCTCCTGCCTTGCATCCTCCCCCTGCCCTCTCCAGCCCCCTGTCCTGCATCCCCACTTCCTCTGGTGAAAGGCTGCTCCTTAAACCGGTCACTTGGACTTGCCTTTTTGGACTGTGCAGGTTCCCTGTTCCCAGGCTTTGCTTCCCGCAGGGCACACACCCCGTTAGCTCCCTGGTTTCTCCGTTCCGTGGATGATCCTGGCTAACTCTTGCTCACAACTTCCCAGTTTTGCCCCTCGTGTCACACAGGGCCCCGGAAAGCCCCAAACTCTGAGAGCTTTGGCCTTGTTGCTCCCGTTTGTGTGGCAGGAACATCCCAGAGCCTGCTCCTCTCGGCTGGAATTTCTTCCCATCCAGAGGATGTTGGTGAGTGTTGGCTGCAGATGTTGGGGAGGAGGAGGGAGCAGAGGCTTTGCAGCCTGAGGCTGGGTGGGGAGAGATCCTCAGGGATTCTGGAAGCAAACAGTGGCCTGGAATCCATCACTGCGGGGGCAGTACCTGCCCTGGGAGTCATGGATGCTCCCCAGGCTCCTTCCCTGGTCTCCGTTCTCCTGTTCCTCCTCACGGAAGCTGCTTCACGTGGAGAAGGAGAGCCACAGAAGAGGGAAGGGCAACATTCCACTCTCATTCCCAGGTTGCTGCTTGCTGGAATCATTCCCATTGCCTCTGCCCTTGGAGCAGATGCTCTGGGATGGGATCAGCAGCTGTTTCACTCCTGGGAGAGTTTTAACCTTTGCCAAAGCTGAGGGGAGCAGTGGCAGGGAATTCCTGTCACAATGGGTGGAGGATTGGAGGATTGGACTCTGCTGAAGGGAATTCTGCTGTCACTTCCCAACCTTAGAGGTTGGAAATTGCCTCCTCTCCCCCAGCCCCTGCTTTTGCATTAATTGATAGAGCTTTTCAGAGATTTCTTGGGGTTTTGGGTTCACCAGAAGTTGGTTTGTCAGTTGGCAGAGAGGAGAATTTCACTGTCCTTTCCCCACCTGGCCTGTGTGACACGGAGGATGCTGGGGGTAGGACAGTGACCACGGTGTGACCACGGCTGGGGGTCAGTGACACTCCCCTCCCCTCCCCTCCCCTGGCAGAGTGTCCCTCGGTCCCTGACACCGTGTGGGCACCTGGGGGCGGGAAGGGACAGCCCCGGGTTGGGATGTGGCAGCCCTGGGCTGGCAGCAGGTCACTGAGTGCCCCAGTCCCTTCCTGTCCGGGCGAGCTGGCTGCAGGAGGAAGCTGGGATGTGACTCCCCACTCCCCGCCCCCATCGGGAAGCTGATCCCATTCCCTGTACATAGCCCATTGTGGGAATTGCTGGTGTCGGTGTCCGTGTCTGTAGAACAGGTGTTGCTGTCCCTCCTCACAGGCAGCTCTGCTGTCCCTTCGTGTTGTTCGAGTCACGGACGGGGCGGGAGGGGGGAGACCCCAGTTCCGGGGCGGGGGGTAATTAGTGGAATCCAATAGTTCCCTTCCCACTGTTTTTCTGGATGTGTTCCTGCCGTGTGTCCGGCCCCGCTGTCCTGTAGCTGTAGCGAGTAAGTGTGACTGTAACTCTGAGTAAGGACTGTGTGACACAGCCACAGTGTATCACTAAATAAATAAAGTTATTTCACC